>NC_081360.1:43729673-44346548 GCF_030684315.1 Stegostoma tigrinum | reverse complement strand
TCAAAACGTGGTTCATTTATAACTTGTCATTGTCATAATTACCTGAAATTTGTGTCTTTAACAGGTATCTTGTTGCATTTAACCCATTTGTCAGTTTCTGGATCATATCTTTCAACGTAATATCCAGTGATTGGGCTACCACCATCATCCTCTGGTTCGGACCATGTCAATGTCAATGAATCCTTGGCAATATCTGAGCCTTGCAGGCGTGTTGGAGGACCAGGTGGATCTAATATACAATCATATTTCCAAGGGTTTTTAGAAAATCTAAACAGCATATTATGTAAACATTATGTAACAAATGTTAGAATTGTGATGTAAAAATAATCTTCTTCCATACCAAAAGCATATTTAGCAATAATTGGAGCATGCTGAGCTGGTTCTCCGATGCCATACATGTTTTCAGCACGGACTCTGAATGTATATTCTTTTAATGGTGTGAGATGTGTTGCTTTGAATTTAGTTTCTTTAATAGTTGATGACAGCTTGTTCCATATTTCACTAGTCCCTGCTTTACATTCCACAATATAATTGGTAATGTGTGAACCACCATCATCTCTAGGTGGATTCCATGTCAAGACGCAGCTCTCATTTGTGATATCAGTGATATCAAATGCAGCTGGTGGTCCAGGTTTGTCTGTAAGTAAAAGAAATAATATGAGTTTGAGTGAATTTATTTATTGCAAGAATAAGAAAAGTTTAGTAAGTGCATTTTAGCTACCTAGAATATTGACTTCAACAACAGCAGTGGCACGGCCGCTAGTGTTTACTGCCTCGATAATATAGGGACCACTGTCGCTCCTCGTGGTATTTGTGATTGTCACAGTGGAATGACCAGGTTTTGTCTCAATTGTTATTCTGTCGTCAGGCTTCAGAATGTAATCAGCTTTTGTCCAAGTAATTCTAGGTTCAGGTTTCCCAGAGACAAAAGCTGGGAGCTCAATCTTTGTTCCAGCTTTCACAGTAATGCCAGCAAGCAGTTTAACATCAAGATGAATCTCTGGAGCCTCTGTTGTGGAAAGAAAAAGCGTGTTATCAATTTAGTTCAAACATGACGCATTTTAAAGGGAAATTACAGGTTTAATTCAGTTAAACTTTGCTTCTGTTGTGAAACCACATTTGATTGATTGTTGGTTGTAGAATCATGCATGAAAATTGTGCACGTGATTTGTAGCTCTTCCAAGTCCCCAGTTACTAATATAAATTAGAATTATCTATGAGCTTCTGTGTAGTTGCATAATCCCACTTGATTTAACAAAGCAATTCAGCTGTAAGAGTATTCATTACAATAAGTCACTTAATTACTTGTTCTATTTTCTTATAGACTAGCTCAATTTGCAAAATTGGCAATGCTTAACATAATGTGCATATTTGTGAATTAAATCTGATGACACTTACAGCAGAATTGTAATCTTTTAATAAAGCTTAGGTTTAGCAAAAATGTGTTATGAAAAAATAATTTAGCTCAGGAATAATGTACCTTTTGGATCAATTGCTTGTATATCATCTGTGGGTTTACTTGGTTTGCTGGCACCTTGTCTGTTCAAGGCTTTAACACGGTATGAATACCATTCCCCTTCAGTGAGATTTTTCACTTCAAACCTATTCAACAAAGTGTCCAGTTTTAGCATTAATGATGTACCATTTATAGTAAATACTTGAAAAGTAGGTATGTAACTAACCTCAATTCATTAACTGGATCTCCACATGGCTCCCACTTTTCAGCACCACGTTGGCACTTTTCTACTAAATATCCTTTAATTCTTGACCCTCCATCATATTTTGGTGGTTCCCATGTAAGGGTAATTCCACTGGCAGATGGATTTCTCCATCTAACATTTTCTGGTGGGTCTGGAACAGCTATAACGTAGAATTACAAATGAAAATCTTGAGTTCAAAAATGTCAAAAACAGAATTAAAGCATACTTATATGGATCTAAATCAATGTATGATTAATGATAAAACAGGTCATTTGGAGTCATAGAGATATGCAACACAGAAATAGACCCTTTGGTCCAACTTGTCCATGTCGACCAGATATCCTACATAAAGCTAGTCCCATTTGCCAGCATTTGGCTCATATGCCTTTCAAACCTTCCTATTCATGTACCCATCCAGATGTCTTTTAAATGTTGTAATCGTAACAGCCATCCCCACTTCCTGTGCCAGCTGATTCCATACATGCACCACCCTCTGTGTGAGAATATTGTCCCTTAGGTCCCTTTTATGTCTTTCCCCTCTCACCTTAAATCTATGCCCTCTGGTTTTGGACTCCACTACCCCAGGAGAAAAAGCCTTGACTATTTGACTTATCCATGCCCCTCATTATTTTCTTAACCTCTGTAAGGTCACCCTTCACCCTCTGATGCATCAGGCAAAATAGCCCCAACTATTCAGCCTCTCCCTGTAGCTCAAATGCTCCAACCCCAGCAATATCCTTGTAAATCTTTTCTGAACCCTTTCTTGTTTCACAACATGCTTCCTATTGGAGGGAGAACAGAACTGCATGTGTTACTCCAATAGTGGCCTACCCTATGACCTGTACAGCCGCAGCATGACCTCCCAACTCCTATACTCTACGCACTGACCAATAAAGATAAACATACCAAACACCTTCTTCACTATCCTAAACACTTATAATTCCACTTTCAAGGAACTATGAACCTGCTCTCCAAGGTCTCTTTGTTCAGCAACACACTCCGGGACATTACCATGAAGCGTATAAGTCCTGCCCTGATTTGCCTTCCCAAAATGCAGCACCTCACATTTATCTAAATTAAACTCCATCTGCCACTCCTCGGCCCACTGGCTCACCTGATCAAGATCCCATTGTACTGAGAGGTAACCTTCTTCGCTGTCCACTACCCCTCCAATTTTAGTGTCATCTGCAAACTAACCGTACCTCCTATGTTTACATCCAAATCATTTATATAAATGACAAAATTCAATTTAATTAGAATCCCTACAGTGTGGAAGTAGGCTATTTGGCCCATTGAGTCACACTGAACCTCCGAAGAGCATCCCACCCAGACCCACTCCCCCAACCTTATCCCTGTAACCCTGCATTTCCCATGTATAATCCACCTAACCTGCTCAGCCCTGGACACTATGGGCAATTGAGCACAGTCAGTCCAGCTAACCTGCACATGTCTGGACTGTGGGAGGAAACCCATGGGGAAACCATGCAAACTCCACACTGTCAGTCACCCAAGCTGGGATTGAACCCAGGTCCCTGGTGCAGTGAGGCGGCAGTGCTAACCACTGAGCCATGCCACCCTAAATAAAGAATGGGATTTTCTGTGTCGATGTTCTGGTGAGGTATGACTTTTATTCCATCCATCATCGACACTGGAACCCAAAAGTAATTTCCTGAATGAGACTATAGCAGGTTCATGGTGGGGATACTGCCAAGGGATTGTTACAAGTGCTGAAGCATTTTGAGGATCATTTGACTGGCTTCCTGATAGATGTCTGCAGAGACAAAGATGTAAGCAAGCAAGGAAAGGAGTCAAAAATGATAAAATAGGGGCATGATGGAAGTTCCGTCCCAGCATTGAGGTACACAGGATTCTCCCTGGTACCATCCCACAGAGATAGTAACTGATATAGATGAGAGGCAATCCAGGTTAGGGATTAAATATACAGAATGGTTAAAGTAATATCTTCAATATAAATCACTTGATAGCTCTTACATATAATTGCCTGTTGAATCACTCTCAGAAAGATCGCGGCATATTTCTCTCTGAATTTATCAACATAATATATTTTAGCATGCGAGTAGTGGTGCACTATGAAATATTTCTTGAGGAACTGTGCTGCATGCATTTAAAATGAAACCAAATTGATCTATTTGACTCCATTTCCAAAGAGAAAAGTACCTTAAGATTCAGGATATATGATGAATACTTACTTGCTGGTGCAGACACATTAACAGGTTCATCAATATATGCAGGTTCCCCTGGGCCACATTTGTTACAGGCAGCAACTTTAAACAGATAGTCTTTTCCTTGGAAGAGGTCTGGGACAGAGAATTCTAAATCTTGCAGTCGATCAATTACCTAGAAATCACAGAATACGATGATTCATCAGAAACATAACAAACACTAATAAACATTAATAGAAATAGATAATAAAGTGTGAAGCTGGATGAACACAGCAGGCCAAGCAGCATCGCAGGAGCACAAAAGCTGACGTTTCGGGCCTGGAGCCTTAATAGAAATGTCGCTATTGCTCCTGTCAAATACAGCCAGGTGTTGCTTTCTTCCTCCATAGATGATGTACAATAGATTGAAGTGCCACTGTTGCTTTCTGGGTAGCTTTGTAATAACTGTAAACCTAATTCTGGCCCATGAGGGTATTGGTGTACAGCTACAGAAGAATTTCAGACCAAAGATCCAATAAAGGGCAAGGAGAGGCTCTGATTTTACTGTTTGAACTGCTGAGACCACTTTAATTTCAGTGTGGAATGTAAGCCAGTGTCATCACGCACCTTTCCAGGAGATGGACAGGAAATTGATGCAAGTACGCTGTTAATAGCCCCTCCTACCTCACTTTGAGATTTACCTGATTATAGGCGCAACACTTGCTGAAATGAAGAATATTGGAAATCCTCAAACAAACTTAAGAGAATATAGGCCTAACAAACTTCTTTCTCTCTCTCTCTGTCTCTGTAGTGCCAGCAAGATGAGGATTTCCAAGGAAAGAAAACAGAACAAGACTCAGAAAGAAAACAGAAAATTTTGCAAATGAATTTGAATAAAAATGCTTAAATCTGGACTGAAGCCTTAGGGTACAGAAAGGTACAGACACAGGATTGACTTCAATATTGCAATGGGTAAAGCTGACATAGCAATAATGGAGCTACCTTGTGAACTGACATCTGAGTAGATCTATTCTTGCTTGTTTCCATCAATATCTCAATTTGTGCACTTCTGCATTACAATATTATTTTTCCTGGGAGATAACAATTGCTTTGTTTCCAGCCTAAATTCATTACTTTAATGAAAAAAGCTTACAATTTTTGAACCATTAGCTTGACACTTATACATCAAAGGTAAATTTATGATTAGCACGGTTCATGACTTACTTTGGTCCAGGTCTTGCGGTTAATTTCACGTTTTTCAATAAGATATCCAGTGATTGGACTTCCACCATCATCATCTGGTAGCTCCCAGACCAAATGTACTGTATTTCTACCAATTTCTGTCACTTTAAAATCATTTGGTGCACTTGGGCGCTCTGCAAAGTTATAACAACAAAGTATATTATACCTTACAGCTTTATTGTTTTATGCTCAAATCCTTGTCATAACTTCTTTCTTCTCTTAATCCACATTAGGCTGTATCTCTGCTTCTCTGTTAAATCTTTGAAAACCTCCTCTAACTCATCTCTTTGATTACATTTTCATTTACTTCTTTGAACTTTCATGTTAGAATGTTTAAATGTTAAAGATTTACTGTATGTGGAAGCCCCTGTAGAATCATTTTGAAATGATTAGAGTATTGTGTTCTGAAAATATTCAGATACTTACGAATTACATTTACATCAATTTCTCCCGTGACAGATGACACATCATTTTCCAGTGTCAATTTATACAGTCCCTTGTCGGGACGCTCACTGGGAGAAATGAACAATTGCGTATATGTTGCAGTTGTCTCCATCTTCACACGATCATTGCTTTCAAGAGGTTTATCGTTGAAAGCCCATTTTGCGATGGGTATGGGGTAGCCAGAGATAGGAATACGAGTCTTCAATGGTTCCGGAACAATGACCTCAAGCCCATCTTTGAATGCTCTCAAGTCAAAGGTAGGAGCCACTAAAATAGAAAATGTAAGCCATCTTAAAAAGTTACACAAGTTGTCATAATTTAAAAAGAAACTCAGTTTCATAGCCTGTAATGCATTCTTATTTAGAAAAGGAGATTCATTACCATGGGGATCATCAGCAGTAAGTGGTCCAAGAGTATCAGCAGGATCTGAAACCCCTGCTGCATTCTCAGCAGATACCCTATAATAATATTTTACTCCTTTCTTCAGACCAGTAACCTGTAATGTCAAAAATAAAAACAGATGCAATATCAAAAAAAGTACTAGTATTCTTTGAACATTTTTCCCAGCCATCAGCAAGTATAAAGCCATATATGTTGGCCATATATGTTGGAGACTCATACGTATCTAGCAAAACTCATTTTAAAAACTAAGTTTGACTCTGCTCAACCTTTCCCATCATCTTTATAGTTCCATTCATTCTTCAAATGCTAGCAATATTCAACTCTTTGCCTATTTCAATATTCACTCACTTCCACTTGGAGTCTGCAGTCCAATTCCTATCTTGTCTTCCTTAATATCCTCTATCACTAGTAAAATTGTTGGAAGTACTTTTAGTACACCAGGGCCTCATTTCTTCACCAGGCCGCTGAGGTCCATGCTCGACAAACCTCAACCTACTTAAAGTTCTCTGACCTACAGCCATCGTACTGAAAATCTGGCAAATTTGCATTCCTAATCAAATGATTTCTTGAAACCCAAACTTGGTTTGGCCCAAATATCACACTTGTCCTACATCATCTGGTTGATTCACAACCATCTTAGCAAACAGGAATGTGCAAAGGAAATGAGCAATGAGGTTGTTCATGGCTGAATAACAAGTTATTTTTAAATTCCACATATTACCCTGCAAGATTAAATGAAACAAATGTTGTCTTATGCATAATCATGTAAAGAAGAAGCTTATTCTTGATTCCAAAACACCCATATGACCTATCAGTTCGGCCAGTTCTATGTACGATGCTGCAGCTACAGGTCAATGCACAGTTACATGTGTCAGAAATCTGAGAAGAGGAGGTGTTGAGGGACCAGTGTTCAGCAGCAGCTGACAATCACTGAATTGTGTTCTAAAATTACACTGGACCAACAGTTGCCTTTAGCCCTCAGTAAATCAATGCTAATGTGTTTATAGATTCAAAAAAAGTTAATAACCTTGAATGTTGTTTCAGGAACAAGTCTTATGTTACAGGGAGTCCATTTGTCTGAGTCTTCTTCACGTCGCTCAATGATGTAGCCCAGTACCGGACTTCCCCCATCTTTAAGTGGAGGTTCCCATTTCAACTGCACAGACTCTTTGGTTTGATTTGATGAGGCAAATTCAATGGGTGGACTTGGCTTGGCTACAGAATGAAAATCAGTTCGTAAATGTACTAATTTAAAAACTGGAGAGCATTTCTTACAAAAACACGTTTTTGAAAAGATACTAACATATTGGATCCATGATCTTCACAGGATGTGAAGCTGGGCTGGGTTTTCCTACACCTGCTTTGTTTTCTGCTCTGACACGGAATATATATTCTCTGTTTTCGACGACATCATTCAGCTGAGCAGTGAGTTCATCGGCTTTGGTCGTCATAGCTGGTTCCCATTTGACAGAGGTTCGGTCGCGTAATTCAATAACATAATTGGTGATTTCTGCCCCTCCATCATATTCTGGTGGTTCCCAAGTAATGGTGGCACCAAATTTGTTCACATCTTTCACTTGGACATTCAATGGTGCATCAGGTACATCTGATAGAAAAGGACACTTTTTGTTATCTTGTGTACAATCCACACAAATAATTTGAAGTCAATAATTTAAGCTAGTAATTAAATATGGTTAGGTACTTACCAAACTTATTCTTAGCTTCAACGGGTGTCTCAGTTTCCACAGGTTCACCGGTACCTATTCTGTTCCTCGCACTGACGCGGAATAGATACTCTACTCCTTTTTGGAGACCGGTCACTGTAAATTCAGTATTATCTGCATGATCAGTAACTAAGGTCCATGTTTTGCGCAATACATCACGACGTTCTACGACATAGCCAATGATTCTGCTGCCACCATCAGTCTCAGGTTCATCCCAAGCGATACTGACCTCACCATCACTAGTATCTGTAACTTTCAAATTCTGGACTGGGCCTGGCACGTCTGTAAATTGGAAAACAAGTTATTATTTTAGAAAAAGCATTTTAGAAGGTATTTTAAGAAAAGATTTTCGAGCACAATAATTATAGAATGTATGCATAACAAAGTATTCTTACCAATGACATCCAGGTTGATAAACGCTTCTCCCTTTCCATGTTTATTGCGAATAATAATTTTGTATCTTCCTCTGTCAGTTTTCTTTGGATCAAAAAGTCTATAATTAGTGGTATCTGCAGTTGTGTGAATGTTCTGTTTGGGCAGACTGACATACTCAGAAGTGGTACTGTCTTCTCTGAACCATTCAGCTTCACCTCGTGGGTAAGAATCATATGGAAGTGTCATTGTGAATGGTTTTCCAGCATCAATTACAAGGTTCAGATCTGTCACCCGGATTACTGGCACCGCTACAGTGAGAAGATTGAAATGTCAAATGTATGTCAAATCTCTGGAGTGTAAACAGTGATAGAAAATGAAATATTTCTCAAGAATGCTCAAAGTGTTCAAACTAACATACCAGCAAGTTCTAGTTTAGCTCTCGCATCTTTATCCTTGGCAACAAATCTGTATTCACCCTGATCACGTGGTTTAATGTTGCAAACCTGCAAACGATGGACCTTTCCTTCACTCATCATTTGATGTTTATCACCTTGAACAATTATCATATTATTTCTCAGCCATTTGACTTCAACTTTGTCTTTGTTTAATTCAGCTTCAAAAATAACATCAGATTCCGGGGCCTCAAAAATATCTAGTGGTGGTCTGATGATCTCAATTGGGATTTCTGGAAAGAAAAAAATAACAACTAGCCTTGCATTTTCTGATTTTTAAAAATTGGTGCAGTACACTTGTTTTTCTAAATCAGTACTTGCCTTCAACAAATAGTCGAGCCCTTGAACGTCTTTCTTCAACACCACAGGAATATTCACACTCATCTTCTGGTCGACATTCCCTTATGATAAGTCTGTGCAAACTGCCATCTTTTTCAAACTGATACCTGCAATACAACAAGTTTATGATAGATACAGGTGTTCTATATGAAACTTTGATGCATGACCGTTTTTGTTTTAACAAAGAAAATAAACTGAAACATACTTTTTGTTTTCTCTGAGTTCTCTGCCATTCCTGTACCATTTTACTGCAGCCTTCTCTTTCGATAATTGACATTCAAAGGTAGCATCTTCAAACTCAATTACAGTCTGATCTTGAATATGTTCAATGAAATCTGTTGGTGCTTCTGTGATAAGAAGTTCTGCAACTGATTTGTCTTTTCCAGCAATTACAGTGTATTCGCCTTCGTCTTTGAATGTGCAGTTTCTAATTAGAAGAGAATGCTTTTTCTTGTCAATTTTGTACAGAAATCGTTTGTCCAATGTAATTTCTTCCCCATTTTTCATCCATTTTAAAGTGACATTTTCACGGTTCACTTTGCAGCAGAAGGTGACAGACTTCTTCTCCATTGTTTCACAATCTTCAAGAGGCTCAATAATTTTCAATTCTTCCTCTGGTTAAATTAGAAGAAAAGAGGAAAATACTTACAGCACTTTACTTGCATTATGTTTGTATGGCTGTCTAACATTCAAGGAAAAGTATTTACCTTCTACTTGTAATGTTGCTGAACATTGTGCATGTTCTCCTCTGTTATTTGTGAGTGCAATGGTGTACTTTCCTTGATCGTCATTCACTGAATTTCTGATTCTGAGGGTAAAGACTAAATCTTTCTGGACCATAATATATTTTGGACTATCAAAGATAGTTTCTTCATTTTTAAACCACTTGGCTCTGGCACCTTCGGTGTTCACTTCACAATTAAATACAATTTCTTGTCCTTCTGTGGCTACCTGGTCTTTGATAGGAGTTATTATCCTAAGGCGTTCTGAGAAAGAAAACAAGTTCATTCAGAACAATAATTTTCTGTTTAAATATATTTACATGTAGTTATCTACTTATAAAAAGCGGTTATTCCCTCAATGTTAACATTAAGGGTAAGTCACATTAGTGATCGAAGTGATATTTCCCAACATGGGCTCGGATAGCTCATATTCAAACCTGAAACTAATTTTCAGTACCAAAGCCAATAAAAGAAAAACGTGACAAGAAACCTCCTGCTTACCTTAACCCATTAATTCCCATTTGCAGAAACAGAAATAAAAACAGAAATTGCTGGAAAAACTCAGCAAGTCTGGCAGCATCTGTGGAGAGAAATCAGAGTTAACATTTTGGATCCAGTGATCCTTCCACAGAACTCAGTTGCATCCAAAGATGCTGCCAGACCTGCTAAGCTTTTTCAGCAACTTCTGTTTTTGCTTCTGATTTCCTGCACCTGCTTTGGTTAAAGTTTTGCACTTTTGGTTAAAGTTAAAACAGGCATGCTTGCTAGATGTTTGCAAATCTTGAATTATTCACAAGGCAATGAAGGGGAAAGAACACCTCATAGAATATTTCCACAAAGCTGGGAGGCTTACATTGAAGAAGATTTCAGGAACCTTGCAGTTGACTGTAGTTAGGTCAAAATCCTGAAATTCCTTTCCTAATGGCGCTGTGGATATCCCTACAATGCAAGGCCCATAGCAGTTAAAGAAAGCAGCTGACCACTTTCTTCAAATTGGGCAGTGAGGGATGGGCAATAAATGCTGGTCCAGCCAGCGATACCCATGATCAAATATAGAAATTGTCTGGCCGGCAGTATTGTGATATTCACTTACATTGTCATTGCCTTCAGGGCTGTGGGCTGAGAGCTGGAAAATGAGATTAGTGTAATCAGATCTTTGTTGATCAGCACAGATACCATGGGCTGAATGGCCTCCCCCTGTGTTGTAAACATCTACATGAATCTGATTGTGTTCACTACCAGTACTCAATTTTATTAAGATGTATACAGTGATTATAGCAAACCCTAAATAGCTATCTCATTGCAGATCACGGAGTTTGGGCACTAGGTCTGTTAACAATCCAGCCGGGAACAAGTTGGCCGGGGTGCAGAGAAATCTCCAGGGGAGGGATTGGGTCGTGTGTTGCTACAGGAGAATGGCTAAAGACATGTACTGGCCATTTTTTGCTAGACAGCAGAGAAAATTGAACAAAGTGTGCTTCACAATACTGCCCATCAGGCAGTGAAGTTAAATTAAAATTCTGTGTGTGAAATTGTCCTGACATGAGTGCTCTGCCAAAACGAACCTGAGCCACTCTTATGGCACTTTTTGACGGTGGTGGCTTGCCATTTCCCTCCATTGTCAGGGACTGGATGAAGAGGGAGGTTCCAAGTCTACCTCCAGTGGAATGGAAATGGAACCCATGTTGTTGGTATTTTTCTAAACTAATTACTTGCCATCTAGCTAACTGAATTAATCTATCCCCAACGGAAATGGTTACTTCTGCCTGTTTTGGAAAAATGTCTAGGCAACTCAACAGACGATCTGGTGGAGCTAATGAACTGGCAGCAACGTCAATCATCCCAGGCATTACAGTTCTACCTTTTGCAAGGCGTTTAGATTGAATAATTATTTGGACAGAAATAGCATGCGTGTGTATGAGGGAAAGACATCAGGGGATTGGGCCTGGGTTAAAGATCCAGTGCAGACATGATGGGCAGCATGGTCAACTTCTGTGCCATAACAGGTTTGTGATATGACAGGAGTTAAAACCCTTTAGGTATAAGGGTTCCTTTTCTTCTGTGGTATTAGTTGTTATGACCATTTGAAACTTCCCCATTCTTGCTTTTGTCCTGAGGGTGCAAGATGAATGGATTTGATAACTTGTCTCTCTTTTCAGCAAGACGCAACGTATTTTGACAGTATGCATACAATGCTTAATTTGCTGTCAGTTTTCATGCCAGCTTTTATACGCAAACAATTTAGTTTGTATGACCTACCAATAACTGTCAGTTCTGCTGGTGCTCTTGAGGTATCAATCATGGCAGCATAAGTTCCTTCATCCTTTGGTATGGAGTCCTTAATAATGAGCACTCGCTTTTTGCCCTCAGATATGATTTCATATTTATCATCTGATTTCAGCTCTTTATCACCTCTAAACCATTTCACTTCATAGGCCTCTTTTGATACTGAACAGACAAACTCTGCTTTGTCTCCTTCTACTACCTCCAGATTTTGTGGTCTAGAAATAAAATCTGGTGCCAACTCTGCAATTAAATTAAGAGGATAAATTACATTGGATAAAATTAAGGCCTGGCTGTAAAAACAAACTCATATCAGAATTGATCACATTACATACCATGAACTTGAAGTTCACATGAAGTCCGAGCAGTTCGAAGTCTGCAGTTATATTCACCAGCATCATCTGGATTAGTGTTCTGAATTACTAACATTCGTTTTTTGCCATCTGTAAGCTGTTCATATCGACCAACTTCAGGCAATTCTGTATCTCCCTTGTACCAAGTGACTTCAGCATTTGGTTTAGAAACTTCACAAACCAATTTAATATTGTTTGTTTCAACAACTTCAGCATTTACCAGGTTCTTTGTGAAGAAAGCATCCTCTTCTGCAAAACAAAGCATTGTGTATGAATACTGGTGTATAAATAGAAATGTATTTCTGAATGGATTTCAATTATGCTTCATGCGATTGTTTACCTAAAACTGTAAGCAATCCAGATGTTTTAGCTGTTCTTGCATCACATTCGTATTCAGCTTCATCATCAAAGCTGCTCTTGTGAATGATAAGCATTCTCTCTGCTCCTTTAGCAACAATGTCATATTTTTTACCTTTTCTTACTTCAACACCATCTTTAAACCAACGCACCTAAAATAAATTAACATTTATTATGTCTTGCTCAGGATTATTGCACAACTGTTTTTATTATACAGCATGTGAAGCATGTTTAAAATGCTGCAGATATTGTCTTCAAATTTACTCAGAAAGAACTGTATAAATCTGACAATAGAGGAATTGCAGTCTAGCAGCTGATATAGGCACCATAGATAGCTATGCTGAAAGTGTAAACAGAAATGTCCATCTCCTTGGAATCTTCTTAATACGGCAACAGCAATTGTCATGTTAACTTTTAGTCAAGGTCAGATGTCATATTTGCAAAGATGAATCAGATCAGCTCCTCAAATTCACCAAAGACCCTCAGAGAGTACCTTCCAAACTAGTAACCACCTCCATCTAGAAGGTCAAGGGCAGCACCTCCAAGTTGCTCTCCAAGCCACTGACCATCCTGACTTGGAAATATATTGCTGTTCCTTCACTGTCACTGGGTCAAAATCCTGGAATTCCCTCCCTAATGGCATTGTGTGTCAACCTACAGCTGATGGACTGCAGCAGTTCAAGAAGGTAGCTCACCATCACCTTCTCAGGGGTAACTAGGGATGGGCAAGAAATGCTGGCCAGCCCTCATCCCACAAATGAGTAGAAAAATTTGTGTTATTTGGGCACTTTCTGTGCAACATAATCATTGTTGATACTGAATTTGACAGCACAAAAAAGCCTCTCCTGTTTAATCCCAAAACACGGGAAGTATTTTTTCCTGTCTACACAGCAAAGAATGTGAATAACATAAATGCAGTTGTAGGAAACTACATAAGTAAATGAGAGTGATAAGAATGGAAGGATATGAGCAGCTAAATGAGAATCAGATGAATCAAATGGAGTGGAAGGAGGTCTGCCTGCTCTTTTGGCACAAATGACGAATACCTCAGCGAATACAACACAATTTCAAAATTTGCAGTCAATGTTAAACTTTGAAACTTGTAGAAATGTAGCAATTCAAAAGTACAAGGATTTTTGGAATGTATGGGCAAATGGTAGAGGAAATTCCAAACAAAGAAGTATGAGCTTAATCATTTTGATAGGAAGAATGGACAGAGAAGGTGGAGTACAAATTAAAGGAAGTGCAGGAGCAGAGGGACCTGGGTTTATTTGAACAAAAATCCTTGAAGGTGCCTGGACAGATTGAGTACATGGTCAATGAAGAATATAGCATCCTGGACTTTACCAATGGGGTAAAACATACAAAAGGCAAGGACGTGTGGTTAAACTTGCATTAAACACTAATTTGATCTTAGCCAGATATGTCCATGAGGTACTTGCTCTCAAATGTGTTTCATGGTGTTTTCTAAGAGCAGCCAGAAGGTCCTGACATTTGTAACCAATGACACAATTTGAGATTTCTCAAGGCTGCAGTTGCATCCTGTTTTCCCTGTTTGGTAATTGCTGTTCTGTATGGAAGAATACTATTTTTTTAGTTGACAGAAGGCCAAAGTTGGGATGCAGCAGGAAGTTTCATGGCCTATTATTGTCTGATGCCATCCAATTCAGAGTCAATATTGATGATTCTTAAGGCTGCTTAGTACTGTACATCACTGTGTCATCACCTCCAAGGGGTCTACTCTGTTGACGTGGATAGGGCATATCACTGGAAAACAATGGAGAAGCCTTGGGCATTGGCTGTAATGCATGACTGCCTGTGTCAGACATTTATTTGGCAAGACTGTGGAAAGATTTCCCAAAAAGTGAGAAGCATTATGCAAGGTGTGTCTTTTAATTTCTGGTGCCTAGGTCAATGCCCCCGTTTGGGTTTGTCATATTTTATTTCTGCTCTGGCACTGGGACCACCCAACTCTGGGGAAATTCAAGGCCACGACTCTAGCCTCTTACCAGCCCAGTAACATTACAGCTACGCTTCTGTTCCTGTTAACCTCTGTCCTGGCCTATCTTTTCTATAACCGTGATAAGACATACCCAAGAATGGTGACAAAGTAGTAACAATGCAGGTAGGACTCTGAGCCCAGTAACATCTGATACAATTTTTTGATGCAATTATTGATCCTCTTCCAACTTCAACATCAGTTTTCGGAGGTTGATAAAAAAAATGTCTGTTTAAGCTGGGTAGTTTGAATTGTCTGAATTCTGGCCTGACCTAATGACCCGATCTAGGTAAGTATTTCTTTACTAGTTCTGTTTTCAGTGATTGTTTTAAAAGTCTAGGATTTGCAAGTTCACTTCAGATTGTTCTATGAGAGTGGAAAAGGGACTCATAAGAATTTCACTGATTTTTTCTTTTTCTCTGTTTATAAGTGTTTAATTTAAAGTGAACATCCAATCTGACAGATGCAACCATGTAGGTTTTAAAGAAATTCAAATATTGATTTGTTTGTGAAACTGCTGGAAGAAATCATGTAAAACTTGCTTTACAGGAGTGTTTCCACTTAATGAGTCACAGTAACATTCTAAGGAGCATTGTAGGATGTTATGCAAGTGTAAACAAAGAGCAGTCTAGAGCAGTGTTATTTAACGATTAATAAACACGTTCCAGAATTCCTTCAGTCCTAGCACTGGATAACAGGATTCACAAGTTTTGGTCTGGCCCAATATCAGAAAGCCAAATAGGGAAAGCAGAATGCAACTGCAGCCTCGAGAAATCTCAAATTGTGCCATTGGTTACAAATTTCAGGACCTTCTGGCTACTCTTGAAAAACGCCACGTGGCACATTTGAGTGCAAGTACCTCATGGTCATAGAAACAGGGTGATGATACCCCGCATTCATGCATAAGACCTTGAAATCTGTGGCTATTATAAAGATAATGAATCACAACAGAACATGCACACTGACTTTGGGAGTACCGGGCTAATGCAGGAAGTGTGGTACTAAAGTTGGTATTTGGAATGGAATGGTTAAAGATGTTTTGGGTTGGGGAGCTCAGTAATGGCACGTGGCTGGGCTGTTTGGGTTCAGGTCAGACCTGGCCCTGTAGTGGGATCTTTCATATATAATTAGGCACTGAAAGCCTTCACATGGGCAGAAGAAATGAGGATCAGTGGCCTTGTGCATTCATGTGGTCTCTGAAAGAATGGAAATTTTGGAAACTGTATAATCTTCCAACCCTAAAGTGTAGGAAATACCGATGTACAAGAAAGGCTATGGGGAAATTACCTTCACGATGAAGAGCCATCCATTGCAATATTTTACATCAAGTGAATTAAAAGTGAAAACATGTAGATCTCAGCAAGGAATGTAATGTTATCTAATCCATCACTTGTCTTAAATAAAATGATTCGGTTTTAATCATCAACATAACAGAAAAATTAAACCAAAGTAAAATGAATATAATGATTTAAGCAAAAAGCAAACCTTTGCATTTTCACGTGAAACTTCACAGACAAATTTGGCAACTTCTTTTTCTTTCACCTCAAGATCAGTTAAAGGTTTTATGAATTCAACACGAGGAGCTGGGAAGAAACAAGATCTTATTGGTCGAGAAATAGCAACAAATTTATCAATAATTTGGGAGCAGAATGCTTTTGTTATGAACTGTGTATACCATTGATTTAAGTTCATGAAATACTTACGTTCCACTGTGAGGAAACAGGAAGTCTTGAAGTCTTTGGCATCACATGTATATGTTTTAGCATCTTCAGGCTTGCAATCATGGATAATGAGCTTTCTAACTCTTCCATCAACAACCATTTCATATTTCTTAGTTTTATGAATTTCTTTTCCATCCTTCAGCCATATGACTTTGGCATTCTCTCTGGACACCTCACATTCCAATACTGCAGTGGCTTCTTCTTCAACTGTCTGATCTTCCAGAGGTTTAGTGAATTCAACTGGTGGCTCTGCATCAGATTTAAATTAAGATTTAACACATCAGTGTAAAATATGTGTTCGAATATAGTTTTTATTGAAAAGAAAACTCTGATATTTCATTGGTATGCCACGTCACACACCTTTAACGATAAGTTTAGCAGATGTTGCAAAGTCTTTAGCAGTGAGCTTGACTGCACCAGCCTCCTCTAATTTGACATTTCTGAGAGTGAAAGTGTGCACTCTGCCTTCAGAACGAGTAACAACCTGATCCAAAATAAGTGTTTCAGATTATTAGCAAATTCACTCTTTGACTATGTAAATCGTATTTAAAATAGTAAAAAGATAACTCATTGCAACAACAATCTCATTTTTATATTGATTATGCTTTCTACCTTTCAAAAAGTGGGAGTATATCAAACATTTATAAATCTATTGTAACATTTCAATTGTTCCAAAATACCAAGAAATTGTATTAAATTTCTGCACATCCTTCGATTTCCTAAATTTCTAATGCCATATTTGACCTAAAATTTATTACTGCATTTTTGGACACATTTGGATAATTGAAAGCAAAACAAGTTTATTTTGGACTTTTAAGTTAGTAGTGTTTGGTTTTACAAATTCAAGGTTTTGGAAATCATGCATTAATAGTTCCATCAATATATTTTTCTTTCCTTGCTGCTGCAGCCTCACACATTCATATGGTGCTCATGAATATTCATCATGTTTTGCCTTATTATAAACAATAGCAGTTAATAACATTACCAGCTCAGCACCACAGACTGTGTCAATTTTAATACATATTTTATAAGTGGCTGCTGTTTTTAAGGGATCATAAAATGATTATTACAAGATCAATTACTGGCAACCTTGTCAATATTTCAATATTTCCCTGTTCTTATTTCAAGCTCCTAGCATCTAAAGCATCTTGCTTTTGTATTTCACATTTTATTTTAAATAATTCCTGTTTTCCACACGCAGTGAAAATTGCAGAGTACACATTGTTTAATGTACAGCCTTATTGATTTGTAATGCCCAATAGTTTAAATTTAATGAGTTCATCAAAAACTCATCATTTCTTGAAATGGCGCAGACAATTCCCAAAATGGAATTGCAAACCACCAAGAGGCAATAATGTATAAAATCTCAGGGTAATTGTGCAAGTAAATCTCATTGAACTATAAATATCACTCAAAAAAATTAACTGCTCTTTGAGTTTTAAGAATTCTGAAACAACACAAAATACTCCTCAACATACTCTTTCACTGGGTTCAAGTAACTTGTCCTTCAAGAACCACTGGACTTCAATTCCTTCGTATGATAGTTCACACTCAAAGGTAGCTGAATCTCCAGCAGTAACTGTCACATCCTTCAGAGGTCTGAGTAAACTGATCACTCGAGCTTTGAATGCAAAAGAGATTGGTATGTTATTTAATCTCAAGAAAATTGCTTTTCAAATTTCAAGATGCATTTCAGCATTCACAGCGGACTGTAACTATTTAAACTGTCCAGAGGGCTAAGGCTAGCTAAAAGGGTAATAAAGGAATTTTAAACCTGTATTTGCATATTTTATTGCCAGCATTTGGCCCATATCCCTCTAAACCCTTCCTATTCATCCAGATACTTTTTAAATGTTGCAATTTTACCAGCCTCCACCAGTTCCTCTGGCAGCTTATTCCATACACGTATCACCCTCTGCATGAAAAAGTTGCCCCTTAGGTCCCTTTTAAATATTTCTCCTCTCACCTTAAACCAATGACCTCAGGTTTTGGACTCTGCTACCCTGGGGAAAAGACATTGGCTATTCACCTTGTGAATAGGGCTATGCCCTTCATGATTTTATAAACTTCTATACTCATTGGTTCACAATGAAAAATGTCATCATGGGGCAGGTATTTCAAGATACTTAGAACATTAATGGAAAGATTTTTTTTATTCATTCACAGAATGAGGGCATCACTGGCTAAGCCAGCATTTATTTCCCAATGAGATGGTAGTTCATAGTCAACCACATTACTGTGGGTCTGGAGTCACATGCAGTCCAGACAAGGTAAGGATGGTAGCTTTCTTCCCTAATGAACATTAGTAAACAAGATGATTTCCTCCAACAATTGGCAATGTTTGCACGGTCAATATATGACTCAATTCTGGATTTGTATTGAATTCAAATTCTACCATCTGCTGTAGTGGGATTTGAACCCATGTCTTTAGAACATTACCTGGATCTCTGGTTTAACAGCCCAGTGATGATATCACTAAGCCATCATTTCCCCTATCTCCTTGAAAGATTTTATAAATGCACATTTCTTGATTAAGAATATTTTTGGTATATAATATTAAGGAGCAACCTACGTTTGACTCTCAAATGAGCACTGGTTTTGGCATTGGCGGCCTGAAACTCAACTTCACCGGCTTGATCCATGCGTACGTTGTACAGTGAAAGAAAATGTTTTGTGCCTTCTTTTTTGATCTCTACATCCTAAATTGTTATGAGAAAAAAAACATGTAACGGTTTGAAGGAAGGAACGTGGAGACAGAGATGGAAAGTCGAAAGAAGTCAAAAGAATGCAGCTCATGTTAAAACTCACTGGAGATGGGTGTAAATTCTCCCCCTTTAGCTTCCAATTGCCATGTACATCATCTTCAGAAATTTCAGTATCAAAGCGGGCAGTTTCGGTTTCTGTGATTTCAACACTATACAGCGGACGTAATATTTTAATATCACGTTCTGAAGCAAAATAATGTAAATTGTTATTGTCAAGGAACAGCATGTCATTATCATTTTTTGAAATCAAAATCATCAAAGTTAATAAAAATGCAATTCTTGTTAAAACAATAAAGGACAGAGGTAATTGTGCATTGCAAAGTGCTTTCAATAAGACAACATGTAGTTATTCCTACCCTCAATATTTAGTTTGGCTGATGTATTGTCAGTGCCACAGTCACATGAATATTGTCCCTGATCACTCTTCAGGACCCGTTTAAGAACCAATATGCGTTTCTTCCCATCTGTTTTAATCTGAAGGTTCTTAGAAGGAACTAGCTCTTTTCCATCCTTAAACCATTTAACTGGAGCAGCAGCTTTACTGACTTCACACTGGAGGATAACTTCATCTTTTTCTACCGCTGTGTAATCCTGTAATTTGCTGATAAAATATGGATCACCCTCTAAGAAAGTCAGAAAACAAAGCAAATTAGAGAGGTCAAATAAGGAATACAACGTTTCAGCTCAAAGTTAGGCTGTGAACAATAGTTTGCGTGCTCCCATATATATTTACCGAGTACAGTAAGTTTGGCCTCAGAACTTTTGTCCATAGCTTCAACTTTGATGAGGGAAGTATCATCAATGGTCACATCTTTGAATGTGATAGAATGGACTTTACCTTCATCCTTCATAGTCACTGACCTACTTGGATGTAGGCGTTTGTCATTTTTGTACCATACAACCGGTATGTTGTCATGAGACAGTTCAGTGACAAATTCTGCTGTTTCACGTTCTTTTACCGTCTGGTCTTCAAGAGGTTTAGTGAATTCAAGCCGTATGCCTAAGAATAAAGCATTTTTTTAAATTCAAGCTACATTTAACAAGAGAACAGTTTGTCTACTAAGGAATTTATATATTGCTGTTTTAATCCTTTCACTTGCCTTGAATAATCAATTTGCCACTTGTCCTCTTGTCCTCTGCTTCAAACATATATTTTGCCTCATCATCAAATGCAGCTTGTTTAACTAACAATGTATGTTTTGTTCCTTCTGCTAACATTTCAAACTTTGCACTAGGTTTAATTTCCTCAGTTCTTTTCAGCCAACGGAACGTTTTGGGCTCTCTGGACACTTCACATTCAAATTTTGCTTCATCTTTCTCATATACTTTCACATCATTAAGTGGTACAATGAAGGTGAGTGGAATTTCTGAAAGGGAGTATACGAAGTAAAGAGATTAGACTAATAATCCACAAAGACAAAAATATATACATTTTCAAATACATACGTTACAGATGGAAATCAGACATTCCGTTTACAGGGACAGCACTATGTTACTAAATTACTTTTCTCGATTTAAATAATTATACCTCAGGAAAATGTTTACAAATTCTTCTAAATGAATTATAAGAATACCTTTGACTTTCAGATTAGCTGCACACTTAGCATTAGCAGCCTGGAATGAAACTTCTCCAGAATCACTTAGCTTGCAATTGTACAGAGTCAAAATGTGCTTCTTGCCGTCCTCAACAATCTCACATTGCTGTCAACACAAAATAGTCCAAAATATATTAACATGGAGTTCAACTGTACTAAATTTCTCCAACGTTTCTTCTCACATTATCACACAAGCTGTAAAATTTGGCTGAACATTTATTCGGAGGCAGATTTTCTAATAATGACTTTAATAAATTATTTTGAATTACCACAATTCTGATGTAAAATTCTTTACTGCCAATTTAAAGCAGCAATGTTGAACTAAATTAAGTAAACAACTTACAGGTGACAGTAGCAAGGCTTCACCCTTCAGCTTCCATTGAGGGTGCACATCATCTTCTGAGATTTCTACTTCAAAGTGTGCATTTTCACCTTCAAAGATTTCTACATTATGCAAAGGACGCAGCACCTTGATGATACGAGCTGTAACCAGTATTAAAAATGCATTTAGCAACGCATCAAGAAAGATCATTGCGTAACGGTTTTTGAAACATGTATGTATACTCATTCATAAAAGCACATACCTTCAATGTTCAAAATGGCTTTTGTCTTGTCAGTTCCACAATCACACTCAAAGGTACCCTTGTCTTTAATGTCAATTTTTTTGATTGTCAAAATTCGGCGTTTATCAACAGCTTTAATTGAAACTGTCTTTGATGCTATGACTTCTGTGCCATCCTTCAGCCACTTCACAGGTACATCCTTGCTGACTTCACATTCCAGGGTGACTTCATCTTTCTCGACAGCAGTATAATCTTGCAGTTTCACAGTGAAATAAGGATCCGCTTCTGTGGATATAAGATAAACAGCTGATATTCTGCTGTGAGAAAGAGAATATTTCTCACAAAAATATTATTTTTCGACTGTTCAAGAAATGAATAATCACAAACACCTCATGTCCTTGATGTTTGCTTGAACTGTACAGTTATGTGAACAATTGTATACAACATTACAGTCAGGTCCAGGTGATTGGAGTGGGGTGGGGGGATGTGGGTGGCACTGCTGTTAGTAGTAGAAATAGCTGGCACTGTGGAATGCAGTAGTTTGCCAAGGGATTGATGGAGATGTGGGCATGACCATATGGCCAGCTGATGGGAACAGAAGTCCCATGCCATCTTTAAATGGAAGCTAGATTTGCCTGCATTGATTTCGACATAGCAGCATCAGTGCTGCTGAAACAGAATGTAATTTCAGTCCTGAATGTAACCCATGCACAGCACTCTCTTCTTCAACAGTACCCTGAGCTTAACCTGCCGTTGCAACCTTTTCTTTTATAAAAGCATTTCAAATTTATTCTCCACGTCTCTAACCTCATCAGCATGCTTGTCCTGATCAGTGACTGGTGTCAGGTAGGGAGCACGCAGCTAGAACATGGCTCAGACAGACAAGAGAGGCTGTATAGTTTTGTAATGTCTCCCTGCAGCTTCTCAACCAGCCTGCCCAGGAACAGTGGGATGTGCTTTTTTTCAAGCACCATATCAGGAGCCCCAGCTATCGGACTAAAGTTATGAAGCTCGAAAAGGACAATGACAAGCTTGTGGATTAGTCAGATAGGTGGTAAATCAGGTCCAATGAACAAAAGTGTGATGTGACGCATTTTGGTCAGAAAAACTTTGAAAGCCAATACAAGTAGTGGGTTCAATTCTAAACAGGGTAGAGAAGCAGAGGGACCTGGATATGCATATGTACAGAACATTCAATATCATACGACAGGTGGAGAGAGGAGTTAATAAACCAAACAAAGTTCTCAGCTTTATTAATTGGGGAATAGAGTACAAGAACAAGGAGATGATGTTGGATTAGCATAAGACTTTTGTTAGACCTCTGGAATATTGTGCACACTTACAGGTGCTACATGGTAAGAAAGGTGTAAATTCATGGAGAAAATGAAGTGATCTACAAGAATCAGGGTCAAGTTCAGCTAGAGAGGATTACATGCAGGCAAGGAAGGAGCTCAAAAATGGTCTGAGGAGAGCCAGGAGGGGGCACGAGAAAGGCTTGGCAGAAGGAATCTGGGAAAACACAAAGGCATTTTACACTTACGTGAGGAACAAGAGAATGATCAAAGAAAGAGTAGGGCCGATCAGGGATAGCATAGGGAACTTGTGTGTGGAGCCTGAGGAGGTAGGGGAAGCCCTAAATGAGTTTTTTGCTTCTGTCTTTACGAAAGAAACGAACTTTGTAGTGAATGAAACCTTTGAAGAGCAGGTGTGCATGCTGGAATGGATAGAGATAGAGGAAGCTGATGTGCTGAAAATTTTGTCAAACATTAAGATTGACAAGTCGCCAGGCCCGGACCAGATTTGTCCTCGGCTGCTTTGGGAAGCGAGAAATGCAATTGCTTCACCACTTGCGAAGATCTTTGCATCCTCGCTCTCCACTGGAGTCGTACCTAAGGACTGGAGAGAGGCAAATGTAATTCCTCTCTTCAAGAAAGGAAATAGGGAAATCCCCGGCAATTATAGACCGGTAAGTCTCACGTCTGTCGTCTGCAAGGTGTTAGAAAAGATTCTGAGGGATAAGATTTATGACCATCTGGAAGAGCATGGCTTGATCAAATACAGTCAACACGGCTTTGTGAGGGGTAGGTCATGCCTTACAAACCTTATTGAGTTTTTTGAGGATGTGACTAGAAAAGTTGATGAGGGTCGAGCTGTGGATGTGGTGTATATGGACTTCAGTAAGGCATTTGATAAGGTTCCCCATGGTAGGCTCATTCAGAAGGTCAGGAGGAATGGGATACAGGGGAACTTAGCTGCTTGGATACAGAATTGGCTGGCCAACAGAAGACAGCGAGTGGTAGTAGAAGGAAAATATTCTGCCTGGAAGTCAGTGGTGAGTGGGGTTCCACAGGGCTCTGTCCTTGGGCCTCTACTGTTTGTAATTTTTATTAATGACTTGGATGAGGGGATTGAAGGATGGGTCAGCAAGTTTGCAGACGACACAAAGGTCGGAGGTGTCGTTGACAGTGTAGACGGCTGTTGTAGGCTGCAGCGGGACATTGACAGGATGCAGAGATGGCCTGAGAGGTGGCAGATGGAATTCAACCTGGATAAATGCGAGGTGATGCATTTTGGAAGGTCGAATTTGAAAGCTGAGTACAGGATTAAGGATAGGATTCTTGGCAGCGTGGAGGAACAGAGGGATCTTGGTGTGCAGATACATAGATCCCTTAAAATGGCCACCCAAGTGGACAGAGTTGTTAAGAAAGCATATGGTGTTTTGGCTTTCATTAACAGGGGGATTGAGTTTAAGAGTCGTGAGATCTTGTTGCAGCTCTATAAAACTTTGGTTAGACCGCACTTGGAATACTGCGTCCAGTTCTGGGCGCCCTATTATAGGAAAGATGTGGATGCTTTGGAGAGGGTTCAGAGGAGGTTTACCAGGATGCTGCCTGGACTGGAGGGCTTATCTTATGAAGAGAGGTTGACTGAGCTCGGTCTCTTTTCATTGGAGAAAAGGAGGAGGAGAGGGGACCTAATTGAGGTGTACAAGATAATGAGAGGCATAGATAGAGTTGATAGCCAGAGACTATTTCCCAGGGCAGAAATGGCTAGCACGAGGGGTCATAGTTTTAAGCTGGTTGGTGGAAAGTATAGAGGGGATGTCAGAGGCAGGTTCTTTATGCAGAGAGTTGTGAGAGCATGGAATGCGTTGCCAGCAGCAGTTGTGGAAGCAAGGTCATTGGGGTAATTTAAGAGACTGCTGGACATGTATATGGTCACAGAAATTTGAGGGTGCATACATGAGGATCAATGGTCGGCACAACATTGTGGGCTGAAGGGCCTGTTCTGTGCTGTACTGTTCTATGTTCTATGTTCTAAGAATGGTTTGAGGAATGAGAAACTTCATGAGGATTGATTGAAGAAGGTGGGACTGTTTTCTTGGAGAGAAGAAAGCTGAGAGGAGATTTGGTAGAGCTTTTCATCATCATGAGCGGGTTGGATAGAGTCAGTACAGAGCTGTTTCCACTTGCCAAAGGAACAAGAACAAGAGGATCAGGTAGTTAGGGTGTGGAATGCACTGCTTGGAAATGGCAGATTCAAGTGAGGCATTCAAAAGGGCATTGTATGTTTACTTGGATAGAAACAATATCCAGGATCACAAGGATAAACAGGAAATGAGCACTACGTAGGGATACTTGTCTGAAGAGCTGGTGCAGACAGTATGGGCTGAATGGCCTCTTCTACACCATAACAGTGCTGTTAAGTTCTGTGATTGTGTTCGGCTCAAACTGTCTGTCTCATTGCAAAACAGGACTCTAAATAATATCTTAAAATTCTTACCAATGACATTCAGATAGCCCTTTGTGGATAGTTGAGCAACATCTGCTCGTATTTGACATGTATCATCAAGAGTTGTCTCCTTAATTTCTAACGTATGCTTCTTCCCATCAGTGGAGATCAGAACAGTTCTGCTTGGGTGAATTTTCTTTTCATTTCTATACCAACTCACTGGCATATTTTCATGTGACAGCTCGAATTCAAAATGTGCTGTGTTGCCTTCTTTGACTGTCTGATCTTTCAGTGGTGTAATGAACTTCAGCCTCATACCTGAAATACGAAGTAACAAATGCAACATTATTATCACTGTTCAAAATCATCTACTTAATAATTCAATTGAAATCTATATCTGCTTTGAAAACTGTATGAAAACTACGCAAGCCAAGATATAAATACAAGTTCTTTCTTTGTTATGGTATTCATAAGATGCCCGGCAACTCTCTGATCTACACAATGAAGCCTAAGTCTATGGGTAAGTCAACTGCCATGATCTAAATCACACTCAGGGTTTAATTTAATACTCATGGCATATTTAGAATGACAAGATTTACATCTTACTTGTATAGATACTTTTAGAAGAACAAATACAAAGTCAGGGACGGACAACACAAATGAAAACATCCCTGAAATATTTGAACAGCACTTCAGAAACACATGCCTAAACCACATCACCAAAGTGTAAGCAAAGTGGAGGAATTAAATTAAAAGAGACCCTATACAGCTTAAAAATGAAGTGCAATTAATTAAAAAAAACCTACCAGTCACAGTGAGTTTTGCAGTTGACTTCTTGCCTACAATTTCAGCAGTGTAATCTCCCTCGTCATCAAAGGTTGAGTTATTGATAACAAGAATGTGCTTCTTTCCATCAGCAACTAAATCATATTTATCACCAGCCTTAAGAATGTCGGTACCTTTCGACCACAGAATTTTGGGAACCTCCTTGTTAAGCACACACTCAAATCGTGCCTGGCGTTTTTCAGGAACAGTGACATCTTTCAGTGGTGTCGCAAAGTCAAGTTCGATTTCTGAAAAGAACATTCGTTTCAGGAATAAATTTTGCTTTCATTAAAATGCATTTTCTTTAAAATTTCTTGTCCTCTTTCATCATAAAGAAAACTACTCTGAATATTTCCCTCAAGAATAAGAGGTACCTTTCACTCTCAGATAAGCAATCGATGTAGCATTCCGTGCCCTGAAGACAACTTCACCAGCTTGATCCAGTTTGACATCATGAAGGATCAAGAAACGTTTTGTGCCTTCTGCTTTCATTTCACATGTCTACATTTAAAATAAAAATCAGAATTTAAAGTTTTTAACATAACAACTTGACAATCTTGTTTGTTTTTTCCTTTTCTCATGCTAAAGTTTTCAGTTTTGAAGGAATGCTTACCGGTGATGGGCGGAGGATTTCTCCCTTGAGCTTCCACTCAACTGGAACATCCTGTGAGATCTCTGTTTCGAAGGTGGCTGTTTCTTTCTCATACACTTCAACGCTTTGTAGTTCTGAAAGTATATCAATCTCCCGTTCTAAACAGAGAGTGTAAAATGATATTTTCTCATTAGACTAGAATGTTGACATGATACTGTCAGAAGCAAACTTGAAAAATCATCATAGAAATTCAGATACTTTAAAAAAATCAAAGTTTCTAGAGAAAAGTCAGGAAATAGGATGAAGTGAAATTATTCAATGGCTCCCTTCTGTGTTGTAAAACTGTTCAATTCTATAAAGGAAGGTATAAAAAATCATTAGTCAGAGCTATCTATTTCATGTTGTTAACATCTTTGTAAATTAGTGATTTCCCTGTGGCATTGCCCATATGTCAGTGTGTACAAGATTCAGCATCTAGTTCAAAAGCCAGATTGCGACTAAAGCCTGCTGCTCGCTTCCTTTAGACCATGTAGGAAAAGAATGGGCAACACTGACTTTACAATTTACAATGGTGACCAAAAATTTTGACAGTAAGACATATGATGTGTGAATACCATGTCTGCACCCTACATAAAAAATATTAATAACATACAGATTGTCAGTGCTGGGAGGGCAAAGGAGCATACACTTCTACAGGAATTATGAAACTTACCATCAACAGTCAGATTGGCTGTTGAAGCCTGTCCCTCAACCTCCACTGTGTATTCAGCCATATCTTCTGGTGTTGCATTTTTCACAATAAGACTAAGAATTTTGCCAACTTTTTTAATTTCAAATTTTGCAGTAGGTTCCACAGGAATCTCCTCTTCCCCTTTGAACCACTTGAAGTTTGGCGTATCTTTTGCAAGTTCACATTCGAAAACGGCAGTTTCTTTTTGCTTGACCCTCTGGTCCCGAACTGGTTTAACAAACCATTTCCTTACAATCTCTGCAATGGAAAAACAAGCGTAAACAAAAACTAGCCCTCAAATCCTTTCACTGCTGCCTCAATTATGCAAGAACGTGAATGTATACTAACCTTGTACATTAACTTTACCCTCACATCTTATGTTAGCAGTCTCAACAGAATATACTCCAGCATCATCAAAATCTGCACTGGTGATTGTAATGCAACGCTGCAATCCAATGACACTAACTGAGTACTTGTCAGATTCCTCTGATAGAGGCTCACCATCCTTCTTCCAAATCACTGGTTTGTCTTTGGTCAGTTCACAGGTCAAATAAAGGGGCTGTCCTTTGAAGATGGTTATTTCCTCCTCCAATGTTTTATAGAATGCCACCGGGACTTCTAAAATATTTTGGGGAAAATATCAATGAATTTTCTACAATAAGCCCAGTATTAATTTTATAAAAATTGTTCAAAAGCTTTCTATTAAATCTAATGATCCTAATCTAGTAAGCCTTGTATAATAGTATGCATGACAATTCGAGCTTAACAATTAAATTCAGCAGGATTGAACTACGCTAATACATTGTGCAGTCTTGTTCTTGGTTTGCACTGTGCAATATATCAAAGAGCAATGCAAAGTACCTTCAACAATTAGTTTTGCTGTAGATGTCTTTTCTTGTTTGCCGAGGCGACCTACACAGCTATATTCACCAGTATCTGAAAGCTGCACATCAATGATTTGTAACTTTCTATCTTTGCCATCGGAGGTAAACTTGTATTTGGGGCCTTCTCTCACAGTGCTCCCATCTTTCATCCAAGATGTTTGCGCTGTAGATGGGGAGATCTGACATTCGAACACGGCAGAAGACCCTATAGACTCAGCTTCTTCCAGTACGACATCTTTGAGCTCTTTCACAAATTTCAGTGGGACTGCTTTGAGCTGGAACCCTGCAAAAGGTGGCTCTTCTGAGGGTGGCCTTCCTGCACCTGGTTTAAGTGGTTTCCTGTCTCCATCTCCAGGCGATGGTGTTTTTCTCACTAAAATATGGAGTTGAACACAAATACATTGTATTTTATTTGTTGCTTTTTTTTGCATGTTTCTGAAGGTGGTTTGATGTGAATCAGACGCTTAGATGCCATGTGCCATTTTCAGTTGGTAAAGAAACGACAGCGATGCAAGCAGAGCAATATAATTGACTAAGACCATCAAATGCTGTGAACTTGGTTTTAGTTCTTCGAGGTAAATTGATACATTGAAGCCATCCTTCAAAGTTTATGCTTTTCATCATGCGATAATGTTTTCAGGTGGTAAGGTTTACATGATAAAAAGCCACTATAATTGCAGCATGATATATTTGCTACTCACCAAGGAGTATCAGTGTTTCATAATCACAGCGTTCAGGCAGCGTAAGTAGTAACTATTCAGTGCAGTCAAAAACAGTGTGTTTTGTTCACAAATAGAAAAATGCATGCTAATGTTAGGAAGATGATCATGACACAAAAACACCGTTATGTTTCTTCATTTAGTTTCCATGTTACTTACTCAGTCTACCAAAATCAGTTGCAGCAAGTATTTGTGTGCAGTATACAAACTGATAATTGTGTTTGAGCAGAAAGGATTGTACAAATGTCAGTGATTACATTACAGAGCGGCAAGCTATAAAGAGAGGGCAGTTCATGCACATTAAGCAATGCAAAATCAATCAAGGGTTTGCTATCAAGTCTATGCAGCCATCAAGCATTTCTGTAATTAACAGGAGGTCACACAAATGATATGTCAAATAAATATGCTAAAATAATGGAAATGTACTATAGTGTTTAATTGAGTCGTCAATAAATGTATGAATGAAATTTAAATAGCATCATCTTAACAGCAAAATAATTTATTAATTTGTGTAAATAGATGTGGTACTTAGGAATACTACTGCATGTGTTGGCATCTACATGTTTACTAGTGGCTGTGGTACAATATGTATATATGTGTGCACTCATGCATTTGTTCATAGTTGTTACTGCATGTTTGATGTTCCCTCTCACCTCTCAGTATGCCTCTACCCTTGCCGGCTTCATCAGTTGGTGCCTTAGCATCTGTAGTGAGATAGTAACATAATTATCGGCATGTCATGACTATCCTTCCAAATTACTATTTGTAAAAATGAATCTGTAATATTCTAAGAGTGGAAACAATGAGGCGAAGAAAGTGTATTGTATTTAAATGCAAAATTATATTTATATATAAATTTCTATAACACAAGCACAAAAAAAAATCAAAATGGCAGTACTACTTATTTAACATATGAAAAACTAAAGCTTACTCATGCGGCCAGAGGAGATTTATAATGAAAAAAAAAATTAGTTTTGAATGAAGAAGATGTGAAACTGGACAATTTGGAAGGTTTACTGAAGCATCTGCCTTCAATGATGATCATGAAAAATGATTTTAATTCACCAAGAGCTCTGTTAATAGCAAACAATGTAAATTAAGACATGTTCCCTTGGTAAGCAGAGGACTACATGGACCAAACACAAGCAACAAATATGAATTTTAGGGCCAACATTTTTGACAACTACAGAACATCATGCACATAAACATAAACTGCAGTGCCAGGAGAAACAAAGGTGATAGACAAAAATGAACATACAGAACAAAGAACACTGATCCATTCTTCAAAGCACAAGATATGAACAATCAGTTTGGTAGATGAGCAGCAGCCATCTCACCTCGTCGTTTGTAAGGCTTTGAAGGAGTCTCAACTACACCCTCAAGCTCTTCGGCATCTTCATGCTCCCAATCAACAGAAGAGCCATATTCCTCCTCCTCTTCAGTTAGTTCCCAGTCCCAGTCTTCTTTGTCTCTCAATTCTTCTATTGATATGTCTTCTGATTCTATTTCATAGTCTTCTTCTGTTGAGATGCTTTCAGAAGGAACTTTTGTCACATGTACCATTTCATGTTCTTTCTCACCAACTGCTGTAACCCCTTTGCCTGCTTTAAGATGCACAACATCTCTAGGTGTCAACACTTTCTTTACAGGTAATTTCTGAGGTTTCTCTTCCACTGCAACTTCTTTTGATGGGATCTTCTTAAGCTGTACTTGATCCTTTTCTTCTGCTACTGGCACCTTTCCCTTTCCAAATTTAAGCTGTGCAGTATCAGATACATCTCGAGGCGTCAGTACTTTTTTTACAGGTATTTTTTGTAGCTTTTCTTCGACTACAATTTCTTTTGACGGAAGCTTCTTCACCTGTGCTTGATCTTTTCTTTCTGATACTGGCAGTTTCGCCTTTCCAACTTTAAGCTGTGTGGTGTCAGGTATATCGCGAGGTGTCAATGCTTTCTTTATAGGTATTTTCTGTGGCTTTTCTTCCACTACAATTTCTTTTGAAGGGACTTTTTTCAGCTCTTTACTATCCTTCTGTTCTTCCAAAACTGGCTCCTTTCTTTTTCCAATTTTAGGATGTGTTTCATCAACTTTCTCGATTGGGATCACCAGTGGCTTTTCAGGGACTTCCAGTATTTTTTGCAATTCATTTTCATCAGGTAGAATTTCTTTCGAGGGTATTTTATCGAACTTCACTGGCTTTTGCTCTTGGGCAGCTAATCCTTTCTCTTTATCAATTTTAGTTGGGGCAACTTGTGGTTTTTGCTTATAACCTGCCACATCCTTTTCAGGTACTTTGTGAATTTTCTGTGATTCTTTTTCTTCAAATTTCTCATAAGTCTTTTCCTGGTCTTTTGAAACTGGAACTTTTCCTTTAACAGTTTTTAAAGGTGTCACATGAGGTTTTTCTTTAGGGGGCACCATTTTCTTTTCATGTATTACTTTGGAAACATCAGTAACCTCCTCCGCTATAACCTTTGGCACTAATTTTGATACAGGTTTTTCTGGAGCGGCTTCCCTAGGTACCTGCTCTATTGGATAAATTTCTGTACTTTTGGGTGCTCCTTTTTCAGGAGATGGTATAATCCTAGGCTTTTCATGAACTATTTTAGGAAGATGTTTGTCTTCATCTTCCCGTTTCTTAGGGATTTTAATAGGTCTTTCCAATGGAGGAATTTTCTCCTTCTCCATGCCAGGAACTTCGTCCTGTTTTACAGTTATTCGTTCTCTGTGCCCTACCTCCACAGGAACCGGTTCTGTTACGGTTAGGGGCATGACTTTTCCTTTATCTTTTTCAGTTTTAGGTACTTCACCAACTTTTTCCAATATTATTTGCTTTTTCATATCATCCTCATGAGTGGGTAATTTCTTTGACATTATGCTTTTATCTTTCAACACTTCTTCTTTAGGGACAGTATCGTGCTTCCTTAATTGTACCTTTTCTGCATCTTTCTCTCGTTTGTGGATATCCTCGGGTTTCTTAACAAGTATACCTGGATCTTTCTCCATTTCCTTGGATCGCACTTTACTAACCTTTTCAGGTTGCACCTTGTATGTATCATCTTGTTCAACAGAAATTTTATCTGGTTTCTTTAAGGTTACACTTTCCCCAATACCTTTGTCTATTTTAGGAATTTCATCAACCAACTGTAATATTATTTCTCTTTCTGTTTCTTTCTCTTTTAATACTACATCTGGTTTCTTGGGCAATATATATCCTTCATCAGCTTCTGTTTCCTCAGAACCTTCCATCGATTTTCTAAGTTTTACTTCTAAGGCTTCCTCTTCTTTCAGGGAGGTATCAACTTTCGTTAATACAATACCCTTGTCTTCATCTTTCTCATCCTCGTAAACCTTACTAATTTTCTTCAATACTGGAATTTCTATAATATCTTCAACTTCCTTTCGAACTTTGACTGTAGTTTTTAGTTTCAAAGATGGCTTGGGTTGTTCTGCAGCTATAAAGGTTTCATATTTAATTTAGTGACAAATAAAAAGACTTTTTTGTCATTCCCTAAAAGAACATTTAACAAAACCAATGTCAAAATGTCTGCAAATTTACAGCAATGTTCACCAAATTAAAAGACACTAAAACATATCCATAGACAGCAAAATTTACAAATGTACACATTAACAGAGAGTATCACAACAGACAAGATACATCAATTGTAACTTTTTATATAGACTGAAGAGACAATTTGATACAACCAGTACACAACATTTAGAAACCTGTGGACTTGAATTCTGCATACCCTTACATTTAACACTAAAAAAAACTAAGCTGTACATTACTATATTACTACTACTACTACTACTACTACTACAAACAGGTAAGTATTTTCACAGTTGTAAAGAAAGATCCAAACTGCTGATAAAATGTACCTTTTACAGGTTTCTTGACTGGTCCTGGTGCAGAAATGGGAACTGTAGTGACAGGTACTTCCTCTTCTTCAGGCACTTTAAAAAAATGTCAAAAATTTGTTAGTAATAGAGTCAAAATGCCGAATATATAATTACATGGAAATTTGTCCTTCAAAATACGAAAAGTATCTTAAATTCATTGCTAATTGTCCTATGGTTCAGTAACTACTGTATTAGTGCAATGAATTACCAATTAGAATTCAGCACCAGTGTAATTTTGAACATATGTCCTTTTCTGTTTTCACCTGATGCTGAATTTGCAAGACCACACGGGTCATCAATGAGAGGGGAGAAAAAAACTTTCTTGCAGCATTCAGGGTTGTTACCTGACTGGCTAATAGTTCAGTTATCTTTTATATAGAAATCTTGGAAGTGTGAAATTATTGATTATGTTTTGCTCCTGAGAATAGATGGTATATACAGAGATTGGGCAGGAGAATTATACATTTAAAACTAGAAGAATTGCTTACAAAGAATTTACATGGCACATTAAATATTATTAATCACTAGAGCCTCACAACAGTAATAATTATACATTTAAAACTAGAAGAATTGCTTGCAAAGAATTTACATGGCACATTAAATATTATTAATCACTAGAGCCTCACAACAGTAATAATGTACAGTAATTAGATAGATCAGGGTTGAGTTTCATTTTTCATAGTTAAATCATATATGTAGCTAAGATAGTTCCCTTTCATCATAAATTCTCCTTCATTAATTAGAGTATATACTCAGGGAATAACACTATAAAAACAGACAGATGAATGTAGTAACAAAATATATTCAAAAGCAAGCATATGTAATAAAGCAATGAAATAATGGATTGCAAGAAAGACAAACGGCAGATGTGAAGATGTGATGAAAATGAAGGGTATTAAAATGTAGAATGCTTCATGGATGTTGCACCAGTGATACAAGACACCAATTTTTATACCTTCCTCTGCTTCCAAATCTTGTTTCATTGGAGCAGTGACTAGAACATCACCTTTAGGTTCAATCTTCTCAACGTAAGTAGTCACTTAAAAAAAATTTGGTTCAAATATTTAGTGTGGATATATATCTATATGTGTGTGTTCTAAATCACTGCCAACATGAATAGCACACAATCAAAAATACTCAAAAGTGATAATCAAAGAATAGTAAACACAATGCGTTAAATTTGTTAATTAAAAGTTTAAAAAGGACTTTTAAACATTAATGTTCAATATAATGGAACATAATCCATATAAATTGTACAGAAATGTATATAATAATGAAGATAATATAATGAGAAAGGGTAGCCTATGAAAAAGAGCCCAGAAAACTCTATCAGTGAATATCCTACCAGGTAGACATTGTAGGGCATAAGATTTTTTACTTTGATTTTACTTAGCATAATTTTAGATGATTAATCTCCAGTCTTGGTTCCTGTAAATAAGTGTTTAATTCTCTCCACTGCTATAAATGGGGCATGTCCCTAGTAGGAGATAATGTTTACACAATGTGCTAAGTATTAACTACTGCCTATGTGATCTTTTATTTAGTTGATTTTGTAACATTTAAGTTTAGTGAGGAATTTCTAAAAATGTTTGAATTCACAAATGCTTACACTCCAAAATAAATATTAAAACATGATATTAAAACAGACAAGGTAGAAGGGTCTAGGCCCGAAACAGCAGCCTTCCTGCTCCTCTGATGCTGCTTGGCCTGCTGTGTTCATCCAGCTCTACACCTTGTTATGTCTAAGGAAGAGTAGAGCCAGTTTAACTGGAGAATATCTGAAATTTAGATGTCAATATTGGAGACGTTAGGATATAACTAAACACAGAGTTTCCCAAAGAAGGTGTGAGAAAATCAAAGTTTCATAAATATTTACACTAATTGCTGAGATACTGCAGTTGTTTTAGAATACTCTCTTCTATTAAATCAGTCCTATACCTTTCTCTGCAAACATTTTTTCTTTTTCTGGAGGTGTGACTTCAATCATCTCTTCACGTAAAGATTTCTTTTCAGTCTCAATGATTCTTTTAGGTGAAATAATTTTGTCAAATGGAGCAGTTTCTTCATGTAAAGGCATTTCACTGATTTCAATACTTGGCTCATATAAAGTTTTCTTGTCAGCTTCAACAATTTCTTCAGGCAAAATCTCATCTGCCTCAACGACATCCTCAGATAAAATTACATTCTCTTCTTCGAGAGTTTCTTCAGGCAAGACTGCCTCATCAAACTCAACACTTTCCTCATATAAAATTTGCTCATCAGTCTCAACAGGTTCCACTTCAAATTCAATTTTTTCTTTGTATAATGTCACCTCGTCACGCTCAACAATCTCATCGTATGAAATAGTCTTGTCATCTTCAATAATTTCTTCAGGTAAAGTCTTCTTGAAAGCTTCAGAGTTTGAAGGAAAAGTTTTAGTATTTTAGTTAATGGTCAAAACTTCAGAAGATCAAATTTGAAGAGTATAAGATGACATAGATGTTAATAAAAAAGATAAAGTAACATCACTACAAACACAGTTATAAAGCTAAATATGTAAAACAAAAGCCAGACAAGGTAATCACCAAACCAAATCATATAAGACAATTAAAAACAAGGAACAGAGAAGATGCTGATGATGAAAAAGATAACAACTAGAAAATATAACATATTACTTGTTATTGGTTGAAGCTTTAGAAACATTAAAGTTACTATTAGTATTAGCTGTGAGAAGATTACAAAAACGAAGGTACTGCCACTTCTGTACCTTTTACTGGAGTAACCTCCTTGCTTTCTGCAAATGTGATTGGCATAACTTTTTCAGGCACACGTTTCTTGGCAACCTTAGGCACTTTAAAGACATTATTAAAACTTTTGTAAGTCACATTAAATTTATTTCTGGAAAAGCAAATGTAGTCATTAATTTTATAATAACACTGCAATTTCCATGTCATAAAACTGGATAGAAGTTACAACACTGAAACAAGCTATTCAGCTGGTGTTTATTCTTCACATTCTAACTAGCCTACTTTATTGAATCCTATTTGCATATATTTCTATATCTTTGTCCGTCAGGTACTTATCTAGCTGCCCCTTTAAAAATCCCCTTTTTTGTCTCAACTACTCCAGGTAATCTCTAAGTGAAGTCATTTTTGTTGAAATAAGAAGGTGTAGAGCTGGATGAACACAGCAAGCCAAGCAGCATCAGAGAAGCAGGAAAGCTTTCCAGGAAAGCTGCTTGGCCTGCTGTGTTCATCCAGCTCTACACCTTGTTATCTCAGATTCTTCAGCATCTGCAGTCCCTGCTATCTCTGGAATCATTTTTATTGAGTTCCTTATGGGATTTAATAGTGACCATGTCTGAAGAAGGGTCTCGACCCGAAACATCAACTTTCCTGCTCCTCTGATGCTGCTTGGCCTGCTGTGTTCATCCAGCTTCACACTGTGTTATCTCATACTTCTGTCCTCTAGTTTTGGATGCCTCACAAGTGGAAAACATCTTCATTATACCTATTCCACTAAATCCCTTCATTGTTATGAAGTTTTATTATAAAATTGAGTCCTCACTCAACTTTCTCTTTCTAGAAAGAAAGTTTAGCCTCGTGCAACGTTTCCTGACAGGTACAATCTCTCTAATCTGGCACCATTCTTGTTTGCTTTTTGCATTCTACGCTATTTTATTAATTAGAGACTAGAACTGAGTACAGTACTCCAAGGACACCCAACCAAAATTCTAGGAAAGTTTAGCAAATCTATTACTTTTCAATTCTACAGAAATAAAAATTTATGTTTGTTTGCATTTTATGACCTCACATATTGTGCTCCCAACCAAATAGTCAAAAGTAAACAATTGTTTTCTAATGGTAAGTATAGCTGCAAACAAATTATCTCTAGTTGATAAAATGCTAAATAAATAGTTTTGATCAACCAACTGTCCGAAAATCAATGGAAATAATTGTAATGTAATGGCTGCCTCTTGGTTAAAAAATGTTTGACAAAGATATAAACTAATTTCAGTCTTGATACCATTGGCCATAAGTTAAATTTCAGGTCCATATCCTCCCAATTACAAACTCTGACTAATTCCACCTTCCACTAAATGGTGCACAAATCCCTATGTAAACTTATAGTGGTCTCCGCACTTGGTGACTCAAAGGATATCCTTCTGATCTCCCATCTTCCATCCTCTATGGCTGTTAATTGCACACCACTACACTGCAAAATTCTACTTGGACAAATTCTCCATTGAATTTAAACTATTAGTCAATGAAGTGCTTCAATTTTTTCTCCCACTTTGTACTATAACTTAGGCCAAAATCTTGCGCATACACATCATAAGGTTTTAGCCAAAAAAGGCCCTCACAGTAATGGAAGTAGATGAAGAGAGCTCTGAGAAGTTTGATTCCCCAACATGTTTGTGCTCAATGCTCTCTATGGCTTCCCTCCACCTCTTTATTTCTTTTCAGTACTATATTGTCTCCATCTAACTAACAAAATCCTCTACTTTCTTTTGCCTCCACACAGCCTACAAGAATCAGAACCTACAGCCACCCAAATCCTACTAATACAGAATTCTCACCAAACATCTCTTATATTCTGTTTTGTCCTATTAAAAAATCCTCAAAGCCCATCACTTCAACCAGCCTTTTGTTCATTCCTCACAATCTTCTGTAACTGATTCATTTACTATTTTCCCAATTCCTATTTGAAATGTACCTTGGAGTATTTTAGACCTTAAAGGTGCCTCAAACATGCTTGTTCTTGCTCAGAATAACTCAGTTCAGTTAATGAGAAGCGCAAACACTTATGAAGAGTCAAGAAACTTTTTTGAAACATAGCACCTTAATAACATAATAACAGACAAAGCAAGACATAAGACACAAAACTACAAGCATTAACGTCATTTAAGGAGGAGCCAGCATGACACTGGAACACAATAAGAATTAAAAGAACAGCAACCAACAAATGTAAGGTTTTTTAAAATATACCTTTAAGAGAAGAAATTTTTGATTTTTCTTCATAAGAAACTTCTGTAATTTCTTCGTAAACATAACTTTTCATAACCTCAGGGGCTTGAACAATAACATTCCGCTTTAGACTATACTGAAGTTACTAGCATAAAACATCATAGACAAACAACATTGACAATTAGAACTAATGCTGATAGACATGATGGACATGAATATGGTTACAGATATAACCAGCCAATGATTTTGCTTCAAGGCATTATTTATATATAGCTTGTCAGCCTCCAGGCTGAACCAGCTACCTGGTCGTTCGGCACAGGCAGGCATTTTGTGTGGCAGGAAAACATCAGCAAAGACAGTCCACAGCATTAGGACAAGTTGATAAAGAAACAGTTGGCGAGGGAGGGGGGAGGGCATGCAAGTTGTGAAATTGTCCATGTTGGGGCCCAATGCCTTTTTTGAGAGATCTGGAAATGAGGAAATCTGGCTACACTGTTAAGCTGGAGATGTGGGGTTGCTCTCCTTGATAGAATAAAGTTGAGGAGAGATCTGATAGTGGTTTATAAGATAATGAATGGATTAGGCAACAAAAACAAGTTTTAGGGAACACAGACCTAACTTTTTATGTAAGAGATGAAACTGGGATGTATTGAAAAACTCACTTATACAATAAATGGTAATTATCCAGAACTCACTGCCCATAAGGTGAAGACAATGAATGATTTGAAAATGAAATTGGATTTGGACTTAATATAAAAAAAATTAAGGATTTCCTGGATAGAATTAAGATATGGGTTGGTCTAGTTTGTTCTTCAGAGTGGATTCAAAGAAACAAGTGGTATCCTTCTGTGTTATAATGGCTCCAAGACTTGTAAACAGAACAAAAAAAAACAGAACATATATTTGAAGACACCACAACAGTACATCATTAAATTACATTATGGACATTGAAACAAAAGACACAACATTACACAAAAAGAATTCTGATGAACCAGCTGAGCACTGGTAATGTTCAGTAGAGAACTGAATATTTGTGTTGTACTTTTTTTTCAAACAGCAAAATGCTTGGCTAGTTCTGTACCTTTTCTGTCCTCTTCTGGAGTGATTAAGACTTTTCTTGAAACAGGAATGGGTGCAGGTTGAGCCCTCTTGTCAACTTGAAGCACTTCAAATATTATTTTTAAAACAAGTTAAGTATTCAAAATGAGAAAGACAACGTAAGACACATAAACATAAGAGTAAACATGTAAACATAAAATTACATTATTTTGTACCAGTTAAAATCTAGATGACATTAGATACAACTGGAAGATTATTTAAGCTGATTAAGTATTTTACTTTGGAATATGTTATGACTACCAAAGGGACATTTCACAAAGTTGAATGGTATAATTAATTAGACATTTTCCCTTTACATTCGTAATCTAGGATTCAAACTGAAGCCAGATTGAATAAATGGAAAATTACTATTGTTATATAGGTCCTAGACCAAATTTTGTCGGATAATTGAATTCAGTTCTTATGGAGCATGAGCCTACAGCATAGAAATCTACTTAGTGACATGACATGGGCAATTTACCTTTGAGCAAACAAAGCAAGTTTGAGAAATTTTAACATAACTAGGGTAGCTGAGTTTTTTTTTGTTTAAAGTTTGATGACTAATGTACTTCATTTGTGAAGTTTTAACTTGATACTTGATGCTAAGTACGGATGCTTGAAACGGAAATCATGCCATTTAATAGCACAAGCATTCCTCCACCTAATGAGTACCATCTACCTTTAGAATTGTCTTAAAAAAGAAACACGAGAATAAAATTGTTATAATCAAAGGAAACAATTCTACATTTATTCTCATGCTTCATGTAAGAAATATTTCGTATCATTCTTATATTTTCCACTGACTTGATAATTTAAATATAAATTATACTTGCGTATTTTTAAGAGGAGACACAACAAGACAAAATGATACTTCAAAAAGTAACCAAAAAGCAATCACAATTGAAAGACATAACATGTACACTTCTGCGACTAAACATGAAAGAAGATAATACAAACATCCATAAGTAAAAATAAAGAAACTTTGAAGGAGTAAAAGAACATTTCCCCCAAGAAATGTTGGTCTCAAACATAGGGATGAAGTTTAACTCTGGCAGGAACAACAAATGAAATTGACAGTTAATTATTTCCCTGCCCGATTCATTAATGTCCGGATCGCACAGCTGCCCAAACTGTATTTTGCCCTGTTGTGCTATTTCCTCATTTTACCTTCTTCTGGTGCAGGCTTCTCAACTTTTCTTGGAACAGTTACTGGTTCGGCCTCAGCAACTGGCTTCATAGGAATCTCAGGCACTTTTAAAAACAATTATTTTATAGAATGTAAATAACAAAGAATATCTTCACAAGAAGAAATTTACATTGAACAAATGCATGACATGGTTAACATACCAAACGATGTATACTTTTATACATAAAAATGAGTGAGCATTAAAGAAGTAAATTTTAACATTGAGCTGTCTTAAGACAAACAAACACTTAACAGGATCTCCTAAGACAGTTACATTCCACCTTCTCTCTGGTCTGGTGTTGAAATGTTGTAAATTACTTGAGTGAGTCATAGCAGAAGTAATTATTCAGGAATGTTATCATAATGTGACATGTTGTTGAAAATAATTGAATAAGTTCATTGTGTGCACTAAGATTTGTTGTCAAACAAGACTGCATGTATTCGAAAATATAGCATCTTTGAAAGCTTATCTCACTATGAACTGAACTGCAATGAACATGTTTCAGCACACAATTCAAATAAAATAAAGCCAGCAATAAGAACGTATGTTAGCAGCAACACAATACAGAAACAGACCTAGAAATGTAATGTATAAGAATTTACTTACCACATGTCATAAAATGACACTTGATATATTATGACAATGAACGATAATTATACTACTTTACTAGAAATCAAAGGTATCATTGAAAGTTTACAGTGAGGAAATTGGTCACTTGGCCCACATTGTCTGTGCCAGCCAATAAATGAGCGAGTCAGTCTAACCCCACTTTAAAGAATTTGATCTGCAGCTCTGCAGGTTACAGCACTTTTGGTGCATATTCAGCCACAACTTCAATAAATTGGGTTTCTGTTTACTACCTTTTCAGACAAAGAAGTTCACTACCCAAACAACCTCAGGTGAAAAATAAACTTTCCTCATCAGAATTGTCCTACTAATTATTTTTAATTTGTGTCCCATACTAATTGATTTCCATGCCAGCTAAATAGATTCCTTGCATCTGTTGTGTGCAAGCTTGTCACACAACTATTTCCAACATGTGGAACAACAAAAGGAAATGCATACCTTTCTCGGGAGGTGGCACCTCTTTCTTTGGTTTCAATAGTTCAGGAACGGGCTTCTTAGGAATTTCTGGCACTAAAGAACCAGTAGAATGTTAACAAGCTGAAGATACAATGATTTTATAATTAAAATATCCAAACAAGAAGTTAAAATCACACAGACATACATAACAGGGAAATTCAATCCTTTGCCATTTGACATGTACAAACTGGGGGAGAAATTCTTTAAAATAAAACAAAAATGATAAAGCTGCATTCTGCCCATTTGACCATGTGAAGTGCTGTCATTACTATCTGGAGACTTACACTAAAGTTAGTAATTATTTACTGCACGGCACAGTCATACTCACCAAATCAAACCATACAGCGACATCCCTAGGCTGAAGTATCACCATTTCTGGCGATGACCTATCATCTCGGCAGGACAGATTCAACAATGGTATATAGTTGGGAAGGAGCAACTTGGGGAGACTGAACATTGACTCTAGTGTCAATGAGTTCTCATAGCATCAGGCCAAACATGGTCAAGGAAAGTTCCTGTTGATTTCCGCCTACCAAGTACCAGCTTCCATCAATGGCCAATAAATAAATACTCCCGCATGTTTACACTCTTGCAAGGGCAAACGCTAGATTCATGACTGATTGAGCAAGCTCTGAAGGACACTGGAACTGCTGTTTAGGGTTGTGTTGCACAGCATTACCAACATGTTAAAACGCACAGATTCAGTACAGATTTAGCAGCTTAAAACTAGGCATCCTTGAGGCTGTGTACACTGTCAATAGTAGCAATATTGTGATCATCTGCATTCTGCAACCTCATGACAGGCCACAGACTTCACTCCTGCATTACCATGAATCCAGGGATCAATCCTATTTCAGTGAAGAAGGGCAACACAGAAACATCACCAAACAAACATGAAAATGAGGTGTGCACAGAAAAGCTAAAATACAAGATGACATGAGTAGCAAAGTTGGAGACAGTGCACTATAGACAAGGCTAAACAATTCTACAACCAATAGGCTAGATCAGAGGTCTGCAGTGTTACATGGTCTGCAAGGAATGATGGTGGAAAATGAAACAACCAGCTGAAGGGGAAGAGTCCACAAACACCCCCATCCTCAACAATGATTTAGCCTAAAACCTCAGTGCAAAAGACAACCCTGAACTACTTGGTGCAATCTTCAGCTGGAAGTGTCATGTGACCTGTCCATCTCAGGCTGTTGTTGAGATCCCAGCAGCAGCGATAGCTGCCTTCAGTTGAGTTGATTCATTCCATGTGATATGAAAAACAGCTGAAGCCACTGGACACAGGTACTTGCACCATCATGATCTGAGTAGTAAAGCCTTGAGGTCCAGAAATTGCCAGATCCTGTCCATTGTAGTGACAAGATTATTGTGTACCTGATAATAGGAATGCAGGAGTGGGCCATTTGGTCTTTCAAGTCCACTCCACCTTGAAATGGTTGATATGGTTGTGGTCTCAGCTCAATTTCCCTGCCTACTTAACCCTTGACAGCCTTGTCTGTAAAAAAGTTTAAGAATTCTGTTGAAGAAACTTTCAGGCTCTAACTATGTTCCAAACGAAAAAGAAAATCTCCCAATGTCTGCCTTAAAAGGAAGACTCTCTATTCTTAACCTAGGCCTTGCAGCTATAGGCTTCCCCACAAGAGGAAAGGCTTCCTGATGTCCCCCTAACATAGTCCCTCCCAGATCTTGTGTGTTTCAAGGAGAACGCCTCGTTCTTTAACACCCCTATGGATTTGGGCCAAATCCATTTGAACATTCTTCGGAAGTTAACTCCTTCATTCAGGGAGTGAGTTAAGTAAACCTTCTCTAAACAGCATAAACAATTATGCTTTTATACAAATAAAATGACCAAAACTGCACATAGTACTCCAAACATGGTCCCACAAATGTTCAATTCAGCCGCAGTAAAGCTTCCCTACTCTTGCATTCCATTGTCCACTGACACAGATAGCCAGTTTACCAAGTATGGTATCAAAGAAACCTCGCAAAACAGGAGTCAAAAGGACGGAGGATGGAAGCTCTTCTGCGGGTTGCCGTCATACCCAGCACAAATGAAGGTGGTTGTGGTTGTTGGAGGTCAGTCGTTCCAATCACAGGATATCTGTACAAAAGAACCTTAGGGCAGTGCTTTTGGCTCAACCATCTTCAGCTCTTTCATCAATGACCTTCTCACCAACAAAATGTCAGAACTTGATTGTTTGCAGATGTCTGCACAATGCCCTGCACCTCAAATAGAATGCAGCCCGTATCCAAATGTAGCAAGGCATGCATAATATCCAGGCTTGGGCTGACAAGTGGCAGTAACATTTTCACCAGTAGCATATACCAGACAATGATGATCCTTAAAAGGAGAGAACCTAACTGACACCTTTTTCTGTTCAATGGCATTACCATCGCTCACTTTCAACAACGAGCATGGGAACAACAGACCAGAATTTCTCCTGGACTGGTCACATAAGTACTGGGATTACAACAGTGGGTCAGAGGCATGCATTCCAAGTATCAGTTTAAAAATGCAAAACTAATTGTACCTTTTTCTGGAACCTCTTTCTTTGGTTTCAATGGTTCAGGAACTGGTTTCTTGGGAACCTCTGGCACTGTAGAAACAGTATAATATTGTGAACATGAAGATAGAATGATTTGATAATTCAGATATTTAAAAAAGTTGAAATCACACAAACATACCAAAGAAAGGAATTGATACACTGTGGAAACCTCTGCTTAATATGCTACACTTGCCCCCACACCTCCTCCCTCACCCTTATCCCAGGCCCCAAGATCACTTTCCATATTAAGCAGAGGTTCACCTGCACATCTGCTAATGTGGTATACTGCATCCACTGTACCCGGTGTGGCTTCCTCTAGATTGGGGAAACCAAGCGGAGACTTGGGGACCGCTTTGCAGAACACTTCCGCTCGGTTCGTAATAAACAACTGCACCTCCCAGTCGCGAACCATTTCAACTCCCCCTCCCATTCTTTAGATGACATGTCCATCATGGGCCTCCTGCACTGCCACAATGATGACACCCGAAGGTTGCAAGAACAGCAACTCATATTCCGCTTGGGAACCCTGCAGCCATATGGTATCAATGTGGACTTCACCAGTTTCAAAATCTCCCCTTCCCCCACCACATCCCAAAACCAGCCCAGTTCGTCCCCTCCCCCCACTGCACCACACAACCAGCCCAGCTCTTCCCCTCCACCCACTGCATCCCAAAACCAGCCCAGCCTGTCTCTGCCTCCCTAATCTGTTCTTCCTCTCACCCATCCCTTCCTCCCACCCCAAGCAGCACCTCCATTTCCAACCTACTAACCTCATCCTACCTCCTTGACCTGTCCGTCTTCCCTGGACTGACCTATCCCCTCTCTACCTCCCCACCTCCCCACCGATACTCTCCTCTCCATCTATCTTCTTTTCTCTCCATCTTCGGTCCACATCCCCATCTCTCCCAATTTATTCCAGAACCCTCACCCCATCCCCCTCTCTGATGAAGGGTCTAGGCCCGAAACGTCAGCTTTTGTGCTCCTGAGATGCTGCTTGGCCTGCTGTCTTCATCCAGCTCCACACTTTATTATCTAGGGTCATGAAATACTTCCCACTTGCCAGGCTGGATGCAGCTCCAAAAACATTCAGGAAGCTTGGTACCATCCAACACAAAGCAAACTGCTCGATTCGCAACACATCCGCCACCGTCAGCAAACACGCCCTTCACCACTGACACACACAATGCTGGCCGAGCATGGATGCGTGCATTCCAAGTATCAGTTTAAAAATGCAAAATAAAATGTACCTTTCTCTGGAACCTCTTTCTTTGGTTTCAGTGGTTCAGGAACTGGTTTCTTGGGAACCTCTGGCACTGTAGAAACAGTATATTGTGAGGGAGCTTCAGGTACAATGCTGTTGTAATTAAGATATCCAAACAAGAAGGTAAAATACACAAACATACTGAATAGAGGAATTCAATCAAAAGTAACTTTGTCAATTTACAAACTGTGGAGAAATTGGTTAAAACAAAGCAGCAAAAATGATAAAGCCATTCTTTACCCATTTGACCATGTGAATTCCTCTCATTACCACCTGGGGACTTGCGCTAAAGTTAGTAATTACCTTCTGCATGGCACAGTCATAATTACTGAATCAAACTGCACAGCCAATTCCGAGGGCTGGAGTATCGCAATTTCTGGTGATGACACCTCACCTCAGCTGGATGGATTCAGCAGTGACACAGTGCGATGAGTTGGGAAGGAGCAATCCAGGGGGCCTGGACATTGACTCCTGAGTTGATGAAATCACATGGAATCAATCCAAACATGGCCCAGGAACAGTCCTGTTCCTTTCCACCTCCCAAGCACCCGCTTCCACCAGCAGGTGATAAATTAATACTCGTGCACTTGTATACTCATGTAAGGGCAATCCATGTATACACTGAACAGGCCTGCTCTGAAGGACATGGCGACAGATAACAAGCTTGCGTTGTATGGCATTACCGCCAGGTCAAAGCTCATAGATTCAGAACAGTTTTAGCAGGGTAAAACTGGGTATCCTTGAGGCACTGTGCACTGTCAATCACAGCAATATTGTAATCACCTGCAATCTACAACCTCATGACAGGCCACAGACTTCACTCATGCATTACTATGAATCCAGGGATCAATCCTGGTTCAATGAAGAAGGGCAACGCAGAAACAGCACCAAACATGCCTGATAATGAGATGTGGAGAGAGTAAAACTAGAACACAGGTGACTTGCATGGCAAACAGTGGATACAGTGCACCATAGACAGAATTAAACAATTCCACAACCAATAGATCAGATCAGAGCTCTGCAGTCCTACGTGTTCACCCACGAACGTTGGTGGAAAGGGGGAGCATCCACAGTCATCCCCATCCTCAACAACTGTAGAGCCCAACACTTCAGTGGAAAAGACAATCCTGAACTATTTGGCAAAATCTGCAGCTGGAAGTGTCATGTGGCCTGTCCATCTCAGGCTCTTGTTGAGATCCCGGCAGCAGAGATGGCTGTCTTCAACTGAGTTCATTCATTTCCTGTGATATCAAGAAACAGCTGAAGCCACTGGATACAGGTCCTTACAACATCCTGATTGGAGTAGGGAAGTCTTGTGGTCCAGAACTCCCTGTCCAAATTGTTCCATTATACTCACAACATTACTGTGTACTTGATAATACGGATACAGGAGGAGGCCATATGGCATTTAAGTCTGCTCGACCAGTCATTAAGATGATTCAAATGGTTGTGGTCTCTATTTAACCCTCCATAACCCTTGACAATTTTGTCTATCACAAAATTTAAAACTTCCATGAAAGAAACTTTCAGGCTCTAACTGCCTTCCAGAAGTAAAAGAAAAACTCCTAAGCCTGCCTTAATAGGAAGGATCTTTATTCTTAGCTTATGCCCTGCAGTTACAGTCTTGCTCACAAAAGGAAACGTTTCCTGGTATCCAACTTACACAGTCCCTTCAAGATCTTGTACGTTTCGAGGAGAACACCTCATTCTTCCAAACTCCAATGGATTTGGCCTAATACATTCAAATATTCTTCACACGTTATGTCTTTCATTCCAGAATGAGTTGAGTAAACTATCTCCAAATAACATATGCAATTATGCATTTGTTTGAAATAAAATTACCAAAACTGCATGCAGTACTCCAAATATTGGCCCACAAATGTTCAATTCGGCTGTGGTAAAGCTTCCCTACTCTTATATTCCATTCTCCACTGGCTTCAGTAGTAAGGTAGTGGTTAACCATGTTTCGTATCAAAGGACCCGAGCAAAACTGTAGTCAGTCAGACTTAGGGTGAAGGCTCTTCCGCTGTTTGCGGTCATACCTAGCACAAAGAAATATGGCTGTGGTTGTTGGACATCAGTCATTTCGGTGACAGGACATCTCTGTAGAAGTTCCTCACGGCAGTATCCTTGGTTCAACCATTTTCAGTTGCTCCATCATTTGCATTCTCTCCAACATAACGTCAGAAGTTGGATGTTCACAGTTGACTGCACAATGTTCTGCACCAGTCACCAATCCTCATACAGGACACAATGCATATTGATATGTATCACAACATGGGTAATATCCATGGGCTGGCAAGTGGCAGTAACATTCGTACCAGTGACAAATGCCAGACAATGATCATGCTGAACAGGATAGAGACTAACTATCACTTTTTCCTGTTTAATTGCTTTTCCATCCCACGCTATCAACATCCAAGGTGGTTATGAGACCAGAAAAAGAACAGGACCAACAACATAAGTCGTGTGGCTACAACAGTGGGTCAGAGGCTAGGAATTCTGCAGCGAGTAACTCACCTCCTGATTTCCCAAGGCCTGGTCAACATCTGTACGGCACACGTCAGCAGGGTCATGAAATACTTCCCACTTGCCTGGCTGGCTGCAGCTCCAAAAACATTCAGGAAGCTTGGTACCATTCAGCACAAAGCAACCTGCTCGATTCACAACACTTCCACCACTTTCAGCAAACACACCCTTCACCACTGACACGCAGTTGCAGCAGGGTGTACAATCTAAAAGACATGCTGCTGTAACTCACTAACCTTCCATCAAAAACACTTTACAAACTGCAACCTCTACCATCACAAAGGACAAGCGCAGCAGATGTATGGGACCACCACCAGCTGCAAGTTCCTCTCCCTGTCACTCACCTTCCTGACTTGGAAATACGCTGCTGCTCCTTCAAAGTCACTGGGTTAAAATCTTGGCTCTCCCTGTCTAACAGCACCATGGCTGCACCGACGCCCCAAAGAATGCATCAGATCAAGGAGACAGTTTTCCATTAGCTTCACAAGAGCAATTACGGACTGTAAATAAATGCTGGCCTTGCCAGGATGCATGCATACCAAGTATCAGTTTAAAAATGCTACCTGCTCGTATTTCCAACATGTATAAAAAAATTAAATGTACCTTTTTCTGGAACCTCTTTCTTTGGTTTCAATGGTTCAGGAACTGGTTTCTTGGGAACCTCTGGCACTGTAGAAACAGTATAATATTGTTAACATGAAGATAAAATGATTTGATAATTCAGATATTTAAAAAAGAAGTTGAAATCACACAAACATACTGAAGGGAGGAATTCATACACTGTGGAAAAATTGGTTAAAACAAAGCAGCAAAAATGATAAAGCCATTCTTTACCCATTTGACCATGTGAATTCCTCTCATTACCACCTGGGGACTTGCGCTAAAGTTAGTAATTACCTTCTGCATGGCACAGTCATAATTACTGAATGAAACTGCACAGCCAATTCTGAGGGCTGGAGTATCGCAATTTCTGGTGATGACACCTCACCTCAGCTGGACGGATTCAGCAGTGACACAGTGCGATGAGTTGGGAAGGAGCAACCCAGGGGGCCTGGACATTGACTCCTGAGTTGATGAAATCACATGGAATCAATCCAAACATGGTCACAGCTGACTGCACAATGTTCTGCACCAGTCACCATTCCACATATAGGACACAATCCATATTGACATGTACCACGACATGGGCAATATCCATGGGCTGACAAGTGGCAGTAACATTCGTACCAGTGACAAATGCCAGACAATGATCATCCCGAACAGGATAGAGACTAACTATCACTTTTTCCTGTTTAATTACTTTTCCATCCCACACTATCAACATCCAAGGTGGTTATGAGACCAGAAAAAGAACAGGACCAACAACATAAGTTCTGTGGCTACAACAGTGGGTCAGAGGCTAGGAATTCTGCAGCGAGTAACTCACCTCCTGATTTCCCAAGGCCTGGTCAACATCTATACGGCACACGTCAGCAGGGTCATGAAATACTTCCCACTTGCCTGGCTGGTTGCAGCTCCAAAAACATTCAGGAAGCTTGGTACCATTCAGCACAAAGCAAACTGCTCGATTCACAACACTTCCACCACCTTCAGCAAAAACTCCCTTCACCACTGACACGCAGTTGCAGCAGGGTGTACAATCTAAAAGACATGCTGCTGTAACTCACTAACCTTCCATCAAAAACACTTTACAAACTGCAACCTCTACCATCACAAAGGACAAGCGCAGCAGATGCATGGGACCACCACCAGCTGCAAGTTCCTCTCCCTGTCACTCACCTTCCTGACTTGGAAATACGCTGCTGCTCCTTCAAAGTCACTGGGTTAAAATCTTGGCTCTCCCTGTCTAACAGCACCATGGCTGCACCGACGACCCAAAGAATGCATCAGATCAAGGAGACAGTTTTCCATTAGCTTCACAAGAGCAATTACGGACAGTAAATAAATGCTGGCCTTGCCAGGATGCATGCATTCCAAGTATCAGATTAAAAATGCTACCTGCTCGTATTTCCAACATGTATAAAAAAATTAAATGTACCTTTTTCTGGAACCTCTTCCTTTGGTTTCAATGGTTCAGGAACTGGTTTCTTGGGCACCTCTGGCACTGTAGAAATAGTATAATATTACAAACATTAAGATAGAATGATTTGATAATTCAGAGATTTAAAAAATTTAAAATCACAGAAACAAAGTGAAGAGAGGAATTCAATCGAAAGTGTCAATTTACAAACTGTGGAGAAATTGGTTAAAACAAAGCAGCAAAAATGATAAAGCCATTCTTTACCCATTTGACCATGTGAATTCCTCTCATTACCACCTGGGGACTTGCGCTAAAGTTAGTAATTACCTTCTGCATGGCACAGTCATAATTACTGAATCAAACTGCACAGCCAATTCCGAGGGCTGGAGTATCGCAATTTCTGGTGATGACACCTCACCTCAGCTGGATTCAGCAGTGACACAGTGCGATGAGTTGGGAAGGAGCAACCCAGGGGGCCTGGACATTGACTCCTGTGTTGATTAAATCACATGGAATCAGTCCAAACATGGCCCAGGAACAGTCCTGTTCATTTCCACCTCCCAAGCACCCGCTTCCACCAGCAGGTGATAAATTAATACTCGTGCACTTGTATACTCATGTAAGGGCAATCCATGTATACACTGAACAGGCCTGCTCTGAAGGACATGGCGACAGATAACAAGCTTGTGTTATATGGCATTACCACCAGGTCAAAGCTCATAGATTCAGAACAGTTTTAGCAGGGTAAAACTGGGTATCCTTGAGGCACTGTGCAATGTCAATCCCAGCAATATTGTAATCACCTGCAATCTACAACCTCATGACAGGCCACAGACTTCACTCATGCATTACTATGAATCCAGGGATCAATCCTGGTTCAATGAAGAAGGGCAACGCAGAAACAGCACCAAACATGCCTGATAATGAGATGTGGAGAGAGTAAAACTAGAACACAGGTGACTTGCATGGCAAACAGTGGATACAGTGCACCATAGACAGAATTAAACAATTCCACAACCAATAGATCAGATCAGAGCTCTGCAGTCCTACATGTTCACCCAGGAACATTGGTGGAAAGGGGGAGCATCCACAGTCATCCCCATCCTCAACAACTGTAGAGCCCAACACCTCAGTGGAAAAGACAATCCTGAACTATTTGGCAAAATCTGCAGCTGGAAGTGTCATGTGGCCTGTCCATCTCAGGCTCTTGTTGAGATCCCAGCAGCAGAGATGGCTGTCTTCAACTGAGTTCATTCATTTCCTGTGATATCAAGAAACAGCTGAAGCCACTGGATACAGGTCCTTACGACATCCTGATTGGAGTAGGGAAGTCTTGTGGTCCAGAACTCCCTGTCCAAATTGTTCCATTATACTCACAACATTACTGTGTACTTGATAATACGGATACAGGAGGAGGCCATATGGCATTTAAGTCTGCTCGACCATTCAATAAGATGATTCAAATGGTTGTGTTCTCGATTTAACCTTCCATAACCCTTGACAATTTTGTCTATCACAAAATTTAAAACTTCCATGAAAGAAACTTTCAGGCTCTAACAGCCTTCCAGAAGTAAAAGAAAAACTCCTAAGCCTGCCTTAATAGGAAGGATCTTTATTCTTAGCTTATGCCCTGCAGTTACAGTCTTGCTCACAAAAGGAAACGTTTCCTGGTATCCAACTTACACAGTCCCTTCAAGATCTTGTACGTTTCGAGGAGAACACCTCATTCTTCCAAACACCAATGGATTTGGCCTAATACATTCAAATAATCTTCACACATTATGTCTTTCATTCCGGAATGAGTTGAGTAAACTATCTCCAAATAACATATGCAATTACGCATTTGTTTGAAATAAAATGACCAAAACTGCATGCAGTACTCCAAATATTGTCCCACAAATGTTCAATTCAGCTGCGGTAAAGCTTCCCTACTCTTATATTCCATTCTCCACTGGCTTCAGTAGTAAGGTAGTGGTTAACCATGTTTCGTATCAAAGGACCCGAGCAAAGCTGTAGTCAGTCAGACTTAGGGTGAAGGCTCTTCCGCTGTTTGCGGTCATACCTAGCACAAAGAAATATGGCTGTGGTTGTTGGACATCAGTCATTTCAGTGACAGGACATCTCTGTAGAAGTTCCTCACGGCAGTATCCTTGGTTCAACCATTTTCAGTTGCTCCGTCATTTGCATTCTCTCCAACATAACGTCAGAAGTTGGATGTTCACAGTTGACTGCACAATGTTCTGCACCAGTCACCATTCCTCATACAGGACACAATCCATATTGATATGTATCACAACATGGGCAATATCCATGGGCTGACAAGTGGGAGTAACATTCGTACCAGTGACAAATGCCAGACAATGATCATCCCGAACAGGATAGAGACTAACTATCACTTTTTCCTGTTTAATTGCTTTTCGATCCCACACTATCAACATCCAAGGTGGTTATGAGACCAGAAAAAGAACAGGACCAACAACATAAGTTCTGTGGCTACAACAGTGGGTCAGAGGCTAGGAATTCTGCAGCGAGTAACTCACCTCCTGATTTCCCAAGGCCTGGTCAACATCTATACGGCACACGTCAGCAGGGTCATGAAATACTTCCCACTTGCCTGGCAGGCTGCAGCTCCAAAAACATTCAGGAAGCTTGGTACCATTCAGCACAAAGCAAACTGCTCGATTCACAACACTTCCACCACCTTCAGCAAACACTCCCTTCACCACTGACACGCAGTTGCAGCAGGGTGTACAATCTAAAAGACATGCTGCTGAAACTCACTAACCTTCCATCAAAAACACATTACAAACTGCAACCTCTACCATCACAAAGGACAAGGGCAGCAGATGCATGGGGCCACCACCAGCTGCAAGTTCCTCTCCATGTCACTCACCTTCCTGACTTGGGAAAATGTTGCTGCTCCTTCAAAGTCACTGGGTTAAAATCTTGGCTCTCCCTGTCTAACAGCACCATGGCTGCACCGACGCCCCAAAGAATGCATCAGATCAAGGAGACAGTTTTCCATTAGCTTCACAAGAGCAATTACGGACTGTAAATAAATGCTGGCCTTGCCAGGATGCATGCATTCCAAGTATCCGTTTAAAAATGCTAGCTGCTCGTATTTCCAACATGTATAAAAAAATTAAATGTACCTTTTTCTGGAACCTCTTTCTTTGGTTTCAATGGTTCAGGAACTGGTTTCTTGGGAACCTCTGGCACTGTAGAAACAGTATAATATTGTGAACATGAAGATAAAATGATTTGATAATTCAGATATTTAAAAAAGAAGTTGAAATCACACAAACATACTTAAGGGAGGAATTCATACACTGTGGAAAAATTGGTTAAAACAAAGCAGCAAAAATGATAAAGCCATTCTTTACCCATTTGACCATGTGAATTCCTCTCATTACCACCTGGGGACTTGCGCTAAAGTTAGTAATTACCTTCTGCATGGCACAGTCATAATTACTGAATCAAACTGCACAGCCAATTCCGAGGGCTGGAGTATCGCAATTTCTGGTGATGACACCTCACCTCAGCTGGACGGATTCAGCAGTGACACAGTGCGATGAGTTGGGAAGGAGCAACCCAGGGGGCCTGGACATTGACTCCTGAGTTGATGAAATCACATGGAATCAATCCAAACATGGTCACAGCTGACTGCACAATGTTCTGCACCAGTCACCATTCCACATATAGGACACAATCCATATTGACATGTACCACGACATGGGCAATATCCATGGGCTGACAAGTGGCAGTAATATTCGTACCAGTGACAAATGCCAGACAATGATCATCCTGAACAGGATAGAGACTAACTATCACTTTTTCCTGTTTAATTGCTTTTCCATCCCACACTATCAACATCCAAGGTGGTTATGAGACCAGAAAAAGAACAGGACCAACAACATAAGTTCTGTGGCTACAACAGTGGGTCAGAGGCTAGGAATTCTGCAGCGAGTAACTCACCTCCTGATTTCCCAAGGCCTGGTCAACATCTATATGGCACACGTCAGCAGGGTCATGAAATACTTCCCACTTGCCTGGCTGGCTGCAGCTCCAAAAACATTCAGGAAGCTTGGTACCATTCAGCACAAAGCAAACTGCTCGATTCACAACACATCCACCACCTTCAGCAAAAACTCCCTTCACCACTGACACGCAGTTGCAGCAGGGTGTACAATCTAAAAGACATGCTGCTGTAACTCACTAGCCTTCCATCAAAAACACTTTACAAACTGCAACCTCTACCATCACAAAGGACAAGGGCAGCAGATGCATGGGACCACCACCAGCTGCAAGTTCCTCTCCCTGTCACTCACCTTCCTGACTTGGAAATACGCTGCTGCTCCTTCAAAGTCACTGGGTTAAAATCTTGGCTCTCCCTGTCTAACAGCACCATGGCTGCACCGACGACCCAAAGAATGCATCAGATCAAGGAGACAGTTTTCCATTAGCTTCACAAGAGCAATTACGGACAGTAAATAAATGCTGGCCTTGCCAGGATGCATGCATTCCAAGTATCAGATTAAAAATGCTACCTGCTCGTATTTCCAACATGTATAAAAAAATTAAATGTACCTTTTTCTGGAACCTCTTTCTTTGGTTTCAATGGTTCAGGAACTGGTTTCTTGGGCACCTCTGGCACTGTAGAAATAGTATAATATTACAAACATTAAGATAGAATGATTTGATAATTCAGAGATTTAAAAAATTTAAAATCACAGAAACAAAGTGAAGAGAGGAATTCAATCGAAAGTGTCAATTTACAAACTGTGGAGAAATTGGTTAAAACAAAGCAGCAAAAATGATAAAGCCATTCTTTACCCATTTGACCATGTGAATTCCTCTCATTACCACCTGGGGACTTGCGCTAAAGTTAGTAATTACCTTCTGCATGGCACAGTCATAATTACTGAATCAAACTGCACAGCCAATTCCGAGGGCTGGAGTATCGCAATTTCTGGTGATGACACCTCACCTCAGCTGGATTCAGCAGTGACACAGTGCGATGAGTTGGGAAGGAGCAACCCAGGGGGCCTGGACATTGACTCCTGTGTTGATTAAATCACATGGAATCAGTCCAAACATGGCCCAGGAACAGTCCTGTTCATTTCCACCTCCCAAGCACCCGCTTCCACCAGCAGGTGATAAATTAATACTCGTGCACTTGTATACTCATGTAAGGGCAATCCATGTATACACTGAACAGGCCTGCTCTGAAGGACATGGCGACAGATAACAAGCTTGTGTTATATGGCATTACCACCAGGTCAAAGCTCATAGATTCAGAACAGTTTTAGCAGGGTAAAACTGGGTATCCTTGAGGCACTGTGCAATGTCAATCCCAGCAATATTGTAATCACCTGCAATCTACAACCTCATGACAGGCCACAGACTTCACTCATGCATTACTATGAATCCAGGGATCAATCCTGGTTCAATGAAGAAGGGCAACGCAGAAACAGCACCAAACATGCCTGATAATGAGATGTGGAGAGAGTAAAACTAGAACACAGGTGACTTGCATGGCAAACAGTGGATACAGTGCACCATAGACAGAATTAAACAATTCCACAACCAATAGATCAGATCAGAGCTCTGCAGTCCTACATGTTCACCCAGGAACATTGGTGGAAAGGGGGAGCATCCACAGTCATCCCCATCCTCAACAACTGTAGAGCCCAACACCTCAGTGGAAAAGACAATCCTGAACTATTTGGCAAAATCTGCAGCTGGAAGTGTCATGTGGCCTGTCCATCTCAGGCTCTTGTTGAGATCCCAGCAGCAGAGATGGCTGTCTTCAACTGAGTTCATTCATTTCCTGTGATATCAAGAAACAGCTGAAGCCACTGGATACAGGTCCTTACGACATCCTGATTGGAGTAGGGAAGTCTTGTGGTCCAGAACTCCCTGTCCAAATTGTTCCATTATACTCACAACATTACTGTGTACTTGATAATACGGATACAGGAGGAGGCCATATGGCATTTAAGTCTGCTCGACCATTCAATAAGATGATTCAAATGGTTGTGTTCTCGATTTAACCTTCCATAACCCTTGACAATTTTGTCTATCACAAAATTTAAAACTTCCATGAAAGAAACTTTCAGGCTCTAACAGCCTTCCAGAAGTAAAAGAAAAACTCCTAAGCCTGCCTTAATAGGAAGGATCTTTATTCTTAGCTTATGCCCTGCAGTTACAGTCTTGCTCACAAAAGGAAACGTTTCCTGGTATCCAACTTACACAGTCCCTTCAAGATCTTGTACGTTTCGAGGAGAACACCTCATTCTTCCAAACACCAATGGATTTGGCCTAATACATTCAAATAATCTTCACACATTATGTCTTTCATTCCGGAATGAGTTGAGTAAACTATCTCCAAATAACATATGCAATTACGCATTTGTTTGAAATAAAATGACCAAAACTGCATGCAGTACTCCAAATATTGTCCCACAAATGTTCAATTCAGCTGCGGTAAAGCTTCCCTACTCTTATATTCCATTCTCCACTGGCTTCAGTAGTAAGGTAGTGGTTAACCATGTTTCGTATCAAAGGACCCGAGCAAAGCTGTAGTCAGTCAGACTTAGGGTGAAGGCTCTTCCGCTGTTTGCGGTCATACCTAGCACAAAGAAATATGGCTGTGGTTGTTGGACATCAGTCATTTCAGTGACAGGACATCTCTGTAGAAGTTCCTCACGGCAGTATCCTTGGTTCAACCATTTTCAGTTGCTCCGTCATTTGCATTCTCTCCAACATAACGTCAGAAGTTGGATGTTCACAGTTGACTGCACAATGTTCTGCATCAGTCACCATTCCTCATACAGGACACAATCCATATTGATATGTATCACAACATGGGCAATATCCATGGGCTGACAAGTGGGAGTAACATTCGTACCAGTGACAAATGCCAGACAATGATCATCCCGAACAGGATAGAGACTAACTATCACTTTTTCCTGTTTAATTGCTTTTCGATCCCACACTATCAACATCCAAGGTGGTTATGAGACCAGAAAAAGAACAGGACCAACAACATAAGTTCTGTGGCTACAACAGTGGGTCAGAGGCTAGGAATTCTGCAGCGAGTAACTCACCTCCTGATTTCCCAAGGCCTGGTCAACATCTATACGGCACACGTCAGCAGGGTCATGAAATACTTCCCACTTGCCTGGCAGGCTGCAGCTCCAAAAACATTCAGGAAGCTTGGTACCATTCAGCACAAAGCAAACTGCTCGATTCACAACACTTCCACCACCTTCAGCAAACACTCCCTTCACCACTGACACGCAGTTGCAGCAGGGTGTACAATCTAAAAGACATGCTGCTGAAACTCACTAACCTTCCATCAAAAACACATTACAAACTGCAACCTCTACCATCACAAAGGACAAGGGCAGCAGATGCATGGGGCCACCACCAGCTGCAAGTTCCTCTCCATGTCACTCACCTTCCTGACTTGGGAAAATGTTGCTGCTCCTTCAAAGTCACTGGGTTAAAATCTTGGCTCTCCCTGTCTAACAGCACCATGGCTGCACCGACGCCCCAAAGAATGCATCAGATCAAGGAGACAGTTTTCCATTAGCTTCACAAGAGCAATTACGGACTGTAAATAAATGCTGGCCTTGCCAGGATGCATGCATTCCAAGTATCCGTTTAAAAATGCTAGCTGCTCGTATTTCCAACATGTATAAAAAAATTAAATGTACCTTTTTCTGGAACCTCTTTCTTTGGTTTCAATGGTTCAGGAACTGGTTTCTTGGGAACCTCTGGCACTGTAGAAACAGTATAATATTGTGAACATGAAGATAAAATGATTTGATAATTCAGATATTTAAAAAAGAAGTTGAAATCACACAAACATACTTAAGGGAGGAATTCATACACTGTGGAAAAATTGGTTAAAACAAAGCAGCAAAAATGATAAAGCCATTCTTTACCCATTTGACCATGTGAATTCCTCTCATTACCACCTGGGGACTTGCGCTAAAGTTAGTAATTACCTTCTGCATGGCACAGTCATAATTACTGAATCAAACTGCACAGCCAATTCCGAGGGCTGGAGTATCGCAATTTCTGGTGATGACACCTCACCTCAGCTGGACGGATTCAGCAGTGACACAGTGCGATGAGTTGGGAAGGAGCAACCCAGGGGGCCTGGACATTGACTCCTGAGTTGATGAAATCACATGGAATCAATCCAAACATGGTCACAGCTGACTGCACAATGTTCTGCACCAGTCACCATTCCACATATAGGACACAATCCATATTGACATGTACCACGACATGGGCAATATCCATGGGCTGACAAGTGGCAGTAATATTCGTACCAGTGACAAATGCCAGACAATGATCATCCTGAACAGGATAGAGACTAACTATCACTTTTTCCTGTTTAATTGCTTTTCCATCCCACACTATCAACATCCAAGGTGGTTATGAGACCAGAAAAAGAACAGGACCAACAACATAAGTTCTGTGGCTACAACAGTGGGTCAGAGGCTAGGAATTCTGCAGCGAGTAACTCACCTCCTGATTTCCCAAGGCCTGGTCAACATCTATACGGCACACGTCAGCAGGGTCATGAAATACTTCCCACTTGCCTGGCTGGCTGCAGCTCCAAAAACATTCAGGAAGCTTGGTACCATTCAGCACAAAGCAAACTGCTCGATTCACAACACATCCACCACCTTCAGCAAAAACTCCCTTCACCACTGACACGCAGTTGCAGCAGGGTGTACAATCTAAAAGACATGCTGCTGTAACTCACTAGCCTTCCATCAAAAACACTTTACAAACTGCAACCTCTACCATCACAAAGGACAAGGGCAGCAGATGCATGGGACCACCACCAGCTGCAAGTTCCTCTCCCTGTCACTCACCTTCCTGACTTGGAAATACGCTGCTGCTCCTTCAAATTCACTGGGTTAAAATCTTGGCTCTCCCTGTCTAACAGCACCATGGCTGCACCGACGACCCAAAGAATGCATCAGATCAAGGAGACAGTTTTCCATTAGCTTCACAAGAGCAATTACGGACTGTAAATAAGTGCTGGTCTTGCCAGGATGCATGCATTCCAAGTATCCGTTTAAAAATGCTATCTGCTCGTATTTCCAACATGTATAAAAAAATTAAATGTACCTTTTTCTGGAACCTCTTTCTTTGGTTTCAATGGTTCAGGAACTGGTTTCTTGGGCACCTCTGGCACTGTAGAAATAGTATAATATTACAAACATTAAGATAGAATGATTTGATAATTCAGATATTTAAAAAACTTAAAATCACAGAAACAAAGTGAAGAGAGGAATTCAATCGAAAGTGTCAATTTACAAACTGTGGAGAAATTGGGTAAAACAAAGCAGCAAAAATGATAAAGCCATTCTTTACCCATTTGACCATGTGAATTCCTCTCATTACCACCTGGGGACTTGCGCTAAAGTTAGTAATTACCTTCTGCATGGCACAGTCATAATTACTGAATCAAACTGCACAGCCAATTCCGAGGGCTGGAGTATCGCAATTTCTGGTGATGACACCTCACCTCAGCTGGACGGACTCAGCAGTGACACAGTGCGATGAGTTGGGAAGGAGCAATCCAGGGGGCCTGGACATTGACTCCTGTGTTGATTAAATCACATGGAATCAGTCCAAACATGGCCCAGGAACAGTCCTGTTCATTTCCACCTCCCAAGCACCCGCTTCCACCAGCAGGTGATAAATTAATACTCGTGCACTTGTATACTCATGTAAGGGCAATCCATGTATACACTGAACAGGCCTGCTCTGAAGGACATGGCGACAGATAACTGGCTTGTGTTGTATGGCATTACCGCCAGGTCAAAGCTCATAGATTCAGAACAGTTTTAGCAGGGTAAAACTGGGTATCCTTGAGGCACTGTGCAATGTCAATCACAGCAATATTGTAATCACCTGCAATCTACAACCTCATGACAGGCCACAGACTTCACTCATGCATTACTATGAATCCAGGGATCAATCCTGGTTCAATGACGAAGGGCAACACAGAAACAGCACCAAACATGCCTGATAATGAGATGTGGAGAGAGTAAAACTAGAACACAGGTGACTTGCATGGCAAACAGTGGATACAGTGCACCATAGACAGAATTAAACAATTCCACAACCAATAGATCAGATCAGAGCTCTGCAGTCCTACATGTTCGCCCAGGAACATTGGTGGAAAGGGGGAGCATCCAGAATCATCCCCATCCTCAACAACAGAAGAGCCCAACACCTCAGTGGAAAAGACAATCCTGAACTATTTGGCAAAATCTGCAGCTGGAAGTGTCATGTGGCCTGTCCATCTCAGGCTCTTGTTGAGATCCCAGCAGCAGAGATGGCTGTCTTCAACTGAGTTCATTCATTCCCTGTGATATCAAGAAACAGCTGAAGCCACTGGATACAGGTCCTTACAACATCCTGATTGGAGTAGGGAAGTCTTGTGGTCCAGAACTCCCTGTCCAAGTTGTTCCATTATCCTCGCATCATTACTGTGTACTTGATAATACGGATACAGGGGAGGCCATTTGGCATTTTAGTCTGCTCCACTGTTCAATAAGATGATTCAAACATTTGTGGTCTCAGCTAAATTCCCTGTCTATATAACCCTTCATAGCCTTTGGTTTGTCAAAAATTTTAAAACTTCCATGAAAGAAACTTTCAGGCTCTAACTGCCTTCCAAAAGTAAAAGAAAAACTCCTAAGCCTGCCTTAATAGGAAGGCTCTTTATTCTTAGCTTATGCTGTGCAGTTATAGTCTTGCCCACAAAAGGAAACGTTTCCTGGTATCCAACTTACACAGTCCCTTCGAGATCCTGTACATTTCAAGGAGAACACCTCATTTTTCCAAACTCCAATGAATTTACACTTAATAAATTCAAATATGCTTCACAATTTATGACATTCATTCAAGGTATGAGTTGAGTAAACTATCTCCAAATAGCATATGCAATTATGTATGTTTTTTTAAATGAAATGCCCAAAACTGCATGCAGTACTCTAAATATGTTCGCACAAATGTTCACTTCAGGTACAGTAAGGCTTCCTGACTTTTATATTCCATTCTCCACTGGCTTCAGTGGTAAGGTAGCAGTTAACCATGTTTCATTTGCAGTAGGAAAGCCTTGCGGTCAAGAAATTGCCACAACCCGATCCGAGTTGTCGCATTACAGTGACAACACAGGCCTGTGCCTGATAATAGGAACACAGGAGTAGGCCATTTTTTGTTTGGAGTCTGCTCTGTCTTTCAATAAGATGACTGACATAATTGTGGTCTCAGCTCAATTTGTAAGGCTTCTGTACTTTTATATTCCATTCTCCACTGGCTCCAGTGGCAAGGTAGCAGTTAACCATGTTTCGTTTCAAAGAACCCGAGCAAAACTGTAGTCAGTCAGACTTAGGATGAAAACTCTTCTGCTGCTTGGAGACATACCTACAACAAAGAAACACAGTTGTGGTTGGTTGTTGGACATCAGTCATTTCAGTTACAGGACATCTCTGTAGAAGTTGCTCAGGGCAGTATGCTTGGCTCAACTGTCTTCAGTTGCTTCATCATTGACATTCTCTTCAACGTTATGTAAGAAGTTGGATGTTTGTATATAACTGCACAATGCTCTGGACCAGTCACCACTCCTGCTACATGATGCAGTCCGTGTCGAAATGCAGCAAGACAAGGCAATAACCATGGGCTGACAATTGGCAGTAACATACACAGCAGTGACATGTGCCTGGTAAAGATCATCCTGTGCAGGAGAGAGTCTACCACTTTTTCCCGTTTAATGGCTTTCCGATCCCCCACTATCAGCATCCAAGGTGGTTCCAAGAGACAAGAAAATGAATCGGCCCAACCACTGAAGTCGTGTGGGTCAGAGGCTAGGAATACTGCAGTGAGAAACACACCTCCTGATTTGCCAAGGCCTGTTCAGCATCTATACGGCACACGTCATAGGGGGCAGCTCCAAAAACATTCAGGAGGTTTTACATCATCCGGCACAAAGCAAACTGCTTGATTCACAAAACATTCACCACCTTCAGCAAGCACTCCCTTCACCACTAAAAGACATGTTGCTGTAACTCACTAACTTTCCATCAAAAACATTTTCCAAACTGCAATCTCTATAAACACAAAGGACAAGGGCAGCAGATACATGGGACCACCACCAGCTACAAGTTCCACTCCGCGTCACTCACCTTCCTGACTTCGAAATATGCTGCTGCTCCTTCAAAGGCACTGGGCTGAAATCTTGGCTCTCCCTGTCTAGCAGCACCATGGCTGCACCGACGCCCCAAAGAATGCATCAGATCAAGGAGACAGTTTTCCATTAGCTTCACAAGAGCAATTAGGGACTGAAAATAAATGCTGGCCTAGCCAGGATGTGTGCATTCTGAGTATCAGTTTAAAAATGCGAAATTAAATGTACCTTTTTCCGGAACCTCTTTCTTTGGTTTCAATGGTTCAGGAACTGGTTTCTTGGGAACCTCTGGCGCTGAATAAACAGTATAATGTTAAGAACATTAAGATACAATGATGTTGTAATTCAGACATCTAAAAAACAAGTTAAAATCACACAAACATACTGAACAGTGGAATGCAATCCAAAGTGACTTTCTCAATTCACATACCGTAGAGAAACTGGTTAAAAACAAAAAAATTGACAATGGAAAAGCTGCATTTTACCCATTTGACCATGTGTGAAGTCCTCTCATTACCATCTGGGGACTTGAGTCAAAACTAGGAGAACTATCCGTTCACCACTTCATGGCACAGTCATATTCACTGAAGTAAAATGTACAGCCAATGCCCTAGACTGTAGTATCACACTGTCCGTCTCTTTCCTGTCTCCACAGCAGCACAGACTTAGCAGTGACGCACTGGTATAGGATTGGGAAGGAGCAACCCGGGGAGCCTGAACATTGACTCCAGTGCCCATGACTCCTGATGGAATCAGGCCAACCATGGCCCAGCAAAGGTCCTATTTGGTCCCACTTACTAAGCACCCGCTTCCACCAGCAGGCGAAAAATTAATATTCCTGCACTTTTATACTCCTGTGAGGGAAACTCACTGAACAGGCCTTCTCTGAAGGACATGGCAACTGACAACAAGCTTGTGTTGTATGGCAGTATCACCATATTAAAAGGCGTAGATTCAGACCAGATTTAGCAGCTTAAAACTAGGCATCCTTGAGACACTGTGCACTGTCAATAGTAGCAATATTGGAATCATCTGCAATCTGCAACCTCATGACAGACCACAAACCTCATTCCTGCATTACCATAAATCCAGGGATCCGTCCTGTTTCAATGAAGAAGGGTAACACAGAAATAGCACCAAACATGCCTAAAATGAGGTGCAAACACAGTAAAACTACAACACAGGATGAAATGCATGACAAATATCGGAGACAGTTCACTACAGGCAGTTAAGCAATTCCACAACCAATGATCAGGTCTGATCTCTGCAGTCCTACATGTACGGCAAGGAATTTTGATGGAAAATGAAAGAAAAAACCTGTGGAAAGGGGAAAGTCGACAAACATCCTCATCCTCAACAAATGCAGAGCCCAACACCTCAGTACAAAAGACAATCCTGAACTATTTGGCAAAATCTGCAGCTGTAAGTGTCATGTGGCCTGTTCATCTCAGGCTCTTGTTGAGATCCCAGCAGCAGAGATGGCTGCCTTCAAATGAGGTGATTCATTCCATGTGATATGAAGAAACAGCTGAAGCCACTGGATATAGGTCCTTACAACATCTCAATTGCAGTAGGAAAGCGTTGCGGACTAGAAATTGCCACAATCCGATCCGAGTTGTCTCATTATAGTGACAACACAGGCCCGTGCCTGATAATAGGGACACAGGAGTAGGCCATTTTTTGTTTGGAGTCTGCTCTGTCTTTCGATAAGATGACTGACATAATTGTGCTCTCAGCTCAATTTGTCTGTCTACATAACCCTTGATTGCCATGTCTGTCAAAAATTTTAACACTTCTATGGAAGACTCTGGCTACCCACTGAAAGGAAGAAAAAGGTCGAAGTCTCTGCCTACAATAGAAGACTCTTTATTTTCAATCAATGTCCCGCTGTTATACTCTTCCACACAAAAGGACTCCTGGTATCCACCTTACACAGTCACTTCAAGATCTTGTATATTCACGAAGAACACCACATTCTTCCAAACCCTTGTGGATTCAGGCCTAATCTGTTTCAACGTTTTTCACAAGTTAAGTCCTTCATTCAAGGAATGAGTCAAATAAATTTTCTCCAAATTCCATATTCAATTATGCCTTTTTACAAATAAAATGACCAAAACTGTACACAGTACTCCAAATATGGTCTCACAAATGTTCAACTTGGCTGCAGTAAAGCTTCCATACTCTTTTACTCCATTCTCCTCGAATTTTGAATTCCCTTCAATATCACAAATGAGTGTGTAATATCAAGGCAGCACTTGATTAAGAGTGACTTTAAGGAACACCAGCCACATGAAGTCATTGGGAATCAGGGGAAAAGTCTCTGCTGCTTGGAGTCATTCTTAGCACAAAGGAAGATTGTTGTGGGTATTACAGATGGCAGTGATGGCAAAAGCACTTAACAAAATATGAGACAACATTAATATGGTATATTAATATTTATGGGGAGATGAGTGCACAATTTTAGGATCAATGGACAATATCTAGGCTTGGGCTGCCAAGTGGCAGTAACAATCGCACCAGGTACAAGTGCCCAACAATGACCATCCTGAACAGCTGGTAATCTACCTACCACTTTTTCCAATTCAATGCAGTACCATTCCCCACTATCAACGACGAGGCCAGTAACAACAGACCAAAAATTGAACTGGACCAACCACACGGTACTATGGATCCAAGAGCAAGTCAGAAGCTGGCAATTCTGCAGTGAGAAACTGATCTCCTGCTTCCCCAATGCCTGACAACTGTGTACAAAGCACAAGTCAGGAGGGTCATCAAATACTTCCCACTTGCCTGGCTGGCTGCAGCTCCAAAAACATTCAGGAAGCTTGGTACCATCCAACACAAAGCAAACTGCTTGATTCACAACACATCCACCACCTCAGCAAACACTCCCTTCACCACTGACACGCAGTTGCAGCAGGGTGTACAATCTAAAAGACATGCTGCTGTAACTCACTAACCTTCCATCAAAAACACTTTACAAACTGCAACCTCTACCATCACAAAGGACAAGGGCAGCAGATGCATGGGACCACCACCAGCTGCAAGTTCCTCTCCATGTCACTCACCTTCCTGACTTGGAAATACACTGCTGCTCCTTCAAAGTCACTGGGTTAAAATCTTGGCTCTCCCTGTCTAACAGCACCATGGCTGCACCGACGACCCAAAGAATGCATCAGATCAAGGAGACAGTTTTCCATTAGCTTCACAGGACCAATTAGGGACTGAAAATAAATGCTGACCTTGCCAGGATGCATGCATTCCAAGTATCAGTTTAAAAATGCAAATTTAAATGTACCTTTTTCTGGAACCTCTTTCTTTGGTTTCAATGGTTCAGGAACTGGTTTCTTGGGAACCTCTGGCACTGAATAAACAGCATAATGTTAAGGAGTTTCACATACATTGAATTTCTAATTAAGATATCCAAACAAGAAGTTAAAATCACACCGACAGACTGAACAGAGGAATTCAATCGAAAGTGACTTTCTCAATTCATATACTGGGGAGTAACTAATTAACAACAATAGAGTGACTAAGAAAAAGCTGCATTTTACCTTATGACCATGTGAAGTCTTCTCATTATGATCTGGCAACTTGTGCCTAAACTAGGAGAGCTGTCACTTCGCCATTGCATGGCACAGTCATATTCACATACAGCCAAAGCCCTAACCTGTAGTATCACACTGTCCGGCTCTGTCCTGTCTCCACAGCAGCACAGATTTAGCAGTGACACACTGGTATAGGATTGGGAAGGAGCAACCCGGGGAGCCCGAACATTGACTCTAGTGCCCATGAATCCTTACGGGATCAGGCCAACCATGGCCCAGCGAAGGTCCTATTGGTTCCCACCTACCAAGCACCCGCTTCCACCAGCAGGGGAAAAATTAATATTCCTGCACTTTTATACTCCTGTGAGGGCAACTCATTGAACAGGCCTTCTCTGAAGGACATGGCAACTGACAACAAGCTTGTGTTGTATGGCAGTATCACCATATTAAAGGTGTAGATTCAGTCCAGATTTAGCAGCTTAAAACTAGGCATCCTTGAGACACTGTGCACTGTCAATAGTAGCAATATTGTAATCATCTGCAATCTGCAACCTCATGACAGGCCACAAACTTCATTCCTGCATTACCATGAATCCAGGGATCAATCCTGGTTCAATGAAGAAGGGCAACACAGAAATAGCACCAAACATGCCTGAAATTGAAATGTGAAGAGAGTAAAACTAGAACACAGATGACATGCATGGCAAACACTGAGACAGTGCACTATAGACAGAATTAAAGCATTCCACAGCCAATAGCGGAGCTGTGCGGTCCTGCACATTCATCCGGGAATGTTGGTTGGAAAGGGGGAGAGTCCACAATCACCCCCATCCTCAAGAAAGTTACAGCCCAACACCTCAGTGCAAAAGACAATCCTGAAATATTTGTTACAATGTTCAGTTGTAAGTGTCTTGTGGCCTGTCCATCTCAGGCTCTTGTTGAGATCGAGAGATGACTGCCTTCAACTGAGTTCATTCATCCCATGTGATTTGAAGAAACATACCGATTTGAGTTGTAAAGTCTTGTGGTCCAGAACAAGCCCTGACCATATCCAAGTGTTGCATTATTGTGCCAAAATTGGCTTTTACCTGATAATAGGAATGCAGCAGTGGGCCATTTGCTCTTTCAAGTCTGCTGCACCATTCAATACAGTGATTGCTATAGTTGTGACCTCAGCTTATTTGTCTGTCTACATACTCCTCCATAACCCTTGATTGTCTTGTCTATTAAAAGTTACAAAATTTGTGTAGAAGAAAATTTCAGGCTCCAGCAAAAGGTCAAAAAAGCTCTTAATGTCTGCCTTAAAAGGAAGTCTTTATTCTTAACATTAAAAAATGTACCTTTTTCTGGAACCTCTTTCTTAGGTTTCAATGGTTCAGGAACTGGCTTCTTAGGAACCTCTGGAACTTTAAGAAACAGTATAATGTTAAGGTGGGTATTACAATCTGCTTTTATCATTGAGATATCAAGACAATTAGCCTATAAAAATATACTTGTAAGAGAACTTCAACCCAGTGACATAATCTAGCCAGATATACATGTACTCAGGAAGAATCTAGTTAAAATAAAACTAGACAAGTTGTCAAGCATGAATTGCCCAAAATACAGGAAACAGCAAAGGCATATCTCACCCAACTGACGTTGCAAAGTCCTCCTCATTAAACCTGCTTATTATGTCAAAATTAGGTGAACTCTCTACAGATTATTCGAAGAAGAGCCTGACATGAACACACTCATCAAACTATCGCCTACCGTCAACGGCTCAGGCTCCAACATCACCTTCATTAGTCTTGTCCTGTCGGACAGACCCATTGGTGAAGCTGAATACATGTATTATAAACACCTGAAGCTGCTTGCTTTAGAGAGTGTTACCCGATTCCAAAAACAGTACTTGTATTTCTGTCACATCAGTCATGGATAGTTGTCAATAATGAAACAACTTTTGGGTTGGAAAAGTCTCCACAAACATCCCCACTTTAATGATGGATAAGCCCAATACATCAATACAAAAGACATGTTGATGCATCGGCCACTATCTTCAGCTGAAGTGTTAAGTGGTTGATTCTTCATGGCCTGGTCATGTGCCAATTCCACATTATATTAGGAAATGGCTGAAGGCACTGGATGTAGCAAAAGTTATGGGACAAGATAAAATCCTAGTTGAGGTAATCAAATATTGTGCTCCAAAATTACCAGGGTCTTTAGCCAAGCTGTTCCAGTACAGTTAGAGCACTGGTAACTACGCAACAATTTGCAAAAGTGCCCAAATATGTCCTGGTCACAAACAGCAGAAAAATTCCAACCTAGTAAATTACTCACCCAACAGTCTACTCTCAATCAACAGAAAAGTGATGGAAGATAACACATAGTACTATCCAGTTACACTTGGACAGCCATAGCTCTTGCTGTCACCCAGTTTAGGTTCCATCAGGAACACTGACTCCAGGTCTCATTGCAGCCTAGTTTCAGACATGAACAAAAATGCTGAGGTGATAGTGACTGCCCTTTGATATCAAGACAACACTTGACCAAGGTAGGCACTGAGGAGCCCCAGAAAATGTAAAATAATGGGAATGATAATAAAGCTTTCTCGAGGTTGTTGTCACTCGTAGTTGTACATATTTGAGTTTGCTGCAACAGTAACAATACTAAGAAATATATTAAAGCATAACATAACAGTAAAATAAACTATTAATATTTAAACAGTAAAATGGTATTTTCAATATCTAAAAAAGCAAAAATAAATACCTTTTTCTGGAACCTCTTTCTTTGGTTTCAGTGGTTCAGGAACGGGTTTCTTAGGAACCTCAGGAACTTTAGAAAAAACAGCATAATGTTAAAATGTTCAGATGCAATGTTCAGAATCAACACAAGGCAACATCATCTATTGCCATTTTTACCTTCCAGGGAAGAAATTGATTAAAACTAGGTAGATTACCGAGCACTGATCTGAGCATTAGAAACAATGAAGTCACATCTAGCTGAGTTGGCCCTGTAAATTCTTCTTCATTAACATGTGGGGAGTTATTCCAAGATCTGGAGTCAAGCAACAGTCTGACATAGACACATGCCAAATCATGGCTAACAGCTAATGTCCCCAACTCCTGCATCAATATCCAGGATATGTCTTCTCCCACCAGCAGTAGCTTATTATAAGCTCCAGCTTATTAACACTCACAGCCCTCCCTCAGCTGTTGAATTACTATACCTACTTGGAAGTAATAGTGGGGGTGGCAAGGGCACAGAATATAGCGGACAGATTTCAATATCTGGCACTGATTGGCTCAATATTTTAGCGCTGAAAGGTTTCGCTGCTGCCCAAGGTGGTGAGAGTGGGGGTGAACAGAGAAACAGAGTGTGTATGTGTGAGCAAGTCTGTGTGTGTGTGTCTGTGTGTGTGTGTGTGTGTGTGTGTGTGTGTGTGTGTGTGTGTGTGTCATGCATGCTACGGATAGTTGGCAATGGTTCAAGGAGGCAGCTCACCATCACCTTCTCACAGGAATTTAAGAATGGGTAGTAAATGATGGCCTAGTTAATGATGCATACCTCCTATGAATGAAAACAAAAGATGCAGAATTATCAGGTATGTAGTGCATGATGCTACAAACATGATTTTTGACACTGATGTTGAAAGATACAGAGCAATAACAAGCATTCCAGAATTAGGTGCAGATGTGCATTTTGATCTTGAGAATGTTGAAGGTAACACTGAGGATGTGAAGAATGATGCATTGGAATCACTGCAGTAACAATTGCAAATTTACGGAAGGTAAAATCAAGCCAAGAGAAGCAAAATGAAGCAAATTAATGTAAATTTATTGTGAAAATAATTCTTAAAATTATAATTACTGTACTCAAAATAATGTGCACACTTAGGAAGTTGTGTTTCATATTTTTGTGATTGAAGTGGGTACTTAAAATGATTACTTGAAAGAAAGTAATTTTGAACTGTGTGAAATTCCATGGATATTCACATAGGATTCACATCTTACTTATTCATAATAAACTTCTGGCTCTTAAACTTAAATCTTATTTTTAACTTTTGCATCTTTCTTTCTTCATGTAGGACAAAGCTCAGCTTTTTAATATTTAAACAGCCACAAGCTGTTTGCTTCTTGCAAGTAATCCCAGCATCTTAAATAACAATAAAAACCTACCTTCCTCAGGAATGATTGCCTCTTCCTTTGGTTTCACAGGTTCAGGAACTGGCTTCTTTGGAACTTCTGGCACTTATAAGAAACAGGATAATGTGAAAATGCTTAAGCTTCAATGTTCTTATCATTAATATATCTCGACAACAAGTTAAAATAATACAAGCTGGTAGAAAAGCTAAATTAAGAGAGGCATTATTCTGCTGAACAAGCTGAGGGTGAAATTGGTTAAAATAAAACGTGACTGATGACGTGGCATTGACTAAATTCTGGAAACAAACAAAAAATGACACCTCCTCTCCAGGCAACATTTCCTTTGCAATATCTGGGGTCTGGTGCCAAAATTAGGGAGGCTGTGCAAATGACTAGTCACGCGATAGGCTAGTCAACCAACAGCCTCACATAGTTGTACTCACTGAATCATATTTTACAGTCAAGATACCTAACAGCAGCATCATCATCCTTGGATTATGTACTGTATCACAAGCAGGACAGAGTCATGGAAGGTGGTGGTAGAGTGATATACTGTAGAGTCTGGGAACCCCCCAGTGTGAAAGATTGGATATAATGCAACTGACTTGGATTCAGCTCCCCAGCTGGAGAACCATTCCGAAACATATGTTACCCCTGAGGTGGAGGCCCAACTTGATTAAGCATCATAAAGCTCTTATCTGGCCTGTATCTGACCTACCTGAGGATCCAGGACCCTAGGTTCTGATATTGTGCTCATCGAGAGCTGCTGACCATTCTTGAAGTCTGTTTCAGGCAGCACCACCAACAGTGATGATTGCTGCTGGTACTGCACCCGAGGAACCGGTTGGCCAAGAAACGCAGGCCACAAAGTAGTAAGGCGGGGTGGGGTTGCTGGCAAAGTGGCGCAAGAGTTGGGAGAGCAGTTGGGCTGCTCAGATATAAAGGCAGTGTGCTCATTTTCAGCAGCAGGAAGAATCCAAACCTGCTTCATCCATTGGCTATCAAACATCCGCATAGCTGTGAAATGTGCCATTGACAGGGTTACTAAGCAACAATTTAAACTGTTCAGTTAGAGCTGTGCTCAACACCTAACTTTAGCTTTGCTTTTAATGTCAACAAAAAAGATAAACTCTACAAGCGAGGTGAGGTTGAGTATTTTGACATCAAGTGTGCATTTGATTAGGTATGGCACCAAAGAGCTCAAGCAAAACTTAAGCCAATGGGGACTGGGGGCAAAACTGTTTGGAATCATAACTTTGCCAAAGGAAGCTGGTTGCATAACTTAAGAGTTTGAAGAGACAATACAAGCACTTAAACACATAAAGCACAAACTAAACTAAAATATGAATATTTAAAATCAATGTGCAATTTACTCCAAGAAATATTTCCAGTATCTACAAATAAGAAAAAGAAAAGTACCTTTCTCAGGAATAACCGTCTCTTTCTTTGGTTTCAATGGTTCAGGAACTGGCTTCTTAGGAACTTCTGGCACTAAAGTATAATATAAGCAGTTTAATGTTAGGATGCTAAAGATTTAACATTTTTATGGTTATGATATCTAAGCAACATTGCAAAATAACACAATGATATTTGAATGAGAACATCTTTCTTCATTTGCATAAATTAGGAGAAAAAAAATTGTTCATCTGAAACAAGAGTGACAATGTAGCGCTGACCTAGACAACAAGAATGGTGAAGACACAGCCTGCCAAGTTGAAGGTATTCCTCAGTAACATCTGGGAACTTGTGCCAAAATTGGAAGAGCTGTTCCACAGCCTACAACAGCAACAGCCTGACATAAACATACACAACAAATTATGCTGTAGAGCCAGACTGACATCACCATCTCATGGTATGTCCTGTCCCACCACAGGACAGATACATCTGAGATGGAGATACAGTGGGATATAAATTTGGCACAGTGAACATGGGAGCCTGCAACACTGACTCCACACTCCCTGAAATCTTATAGCATAAAGGGGAAAGAGAAATATCAGTTAATTATCACATATTGACCTTCCTCAGCCTAAGAATTTGTAATCCTGCATGTTCATCACCATTTGAAAGAACCAAGAGGACAAGAAGAGTACAGGGTCTATTTTAGGAGGGGGATTTTTACGAATATTATTAAAGATGGAATCTTCTGCTTTAATCAGGTGTCTTGCTTGCTTGCTCAGAGATGACATGGCACCCACTCTGACTCTTCCTCTAGTCAAACAATTGGAAGGGCAGTATTAGGCCCTTCTCTGAAATCAAGTCCACAGGGGCAGAAATACCACTCAGGAAGAGGTTCCAGTAGAGCAGAGGCTTACAGCTGCCACAGTCTATGGAGTCACTATTAAGGTGGAATACAGCAACATTGTGAGAAACAAGGTGTCAGATAAGTGCTCTTGAGGTGGGGGTGGTGTCTTGGGTTGGGGTGCATGGGGGAGAGGAACTAGGAGCTGCCTCTACGCAACTATCAACCTGCCCTATGTCATCCTCAAATCGTGTAGATCAAAGGACCCTAAGACACCATTGTCAGGCAGTTTGCAATGGTTTACCAATCAGGAGCACTGGTCAGGGGCAATCAGGTCCTCCTGGGTGGCCCATCTGGAACTCAGATCATTTCAGTCCACAGAAATAGGCCTTTAACTGGTCATTAATTGACCACTTATGGGTCTCAACTGGTAGCAGTGTGGGAAGGTCAGAAGAATGAAAGCAGTTAGGTCCTGATGTGCCATGATCTCACTTACCAAAGTTGCCTTTCCACCTGAAGGACTGGAGGTTTCCGCCCAGTGTATAATTCAGTAACAATAACACTGACCGACCCAAAGTTGTAGCTACTGCCAAACTAAACCAGTCAGTGTGCTGTGTGGCACTGCACCATGCCACATGGGATAGACTCAGAATTGTTTGGATTGTCAGTATCAACTGTATTATAGTCAACCACAAGCTGCAGCCCCTCAGCTCACAACAGATCTTATTTGATGAACACCATCAAATTGAAGGATCTACCCTCTGTCAATAAGGAATACAGGAGAACATGCCAACAACATACCTAAAAGTGAGGGGCCAACACTGTGAAACTACCACCCTTGAACACATTTATACCAAGCACTGGAAGCCAAAGACAGACTTGGCAATTTAATAACCAGTGGATCTGATCCACACTCTGCAATGCAGCCACAAGTAGCCACAAGTGGTGATAGACATTGATACAATTACCAGGAGAAGGAGGCTCACTGAATGTCCTAACCTACACTGATGATGCTAAAAGTGAAAGAAGTGAAGCATTTACAACCATATGGCAATTGAGGATGGACAATAAATGCCTGTCTAGGCAGCAAACATCACAACTCACAAACAAATAAAAACATCTTCAGCCAGAAATCTTAAGTGGATAATCCATCTCAGGTTCCTCCTGAGGCCACAGTAGCTGATTAAATCAATTTAATTCACTTCATGTGATATCAAGAAATGTCTGAAGGAAAGGTTTTGGGTCTTGACAACTATCATTTGCAGTACTCATGATGCATTCCAGCTAAATTGTCTCTCTACTGATATAATACTGGCATCAAAATTAAATTGTGTGCAATTTCAAAAAGTCCACATGAAGTAGGAAAGTTCCACACTGGCTAATTAACACCCCAAAAGTCGACTCTTGATCGTAACAAGAATAATATGGTGTAGATGACAGTGCTATCAAATTCAGTTTGGGCTCTGCCAGGACCACTCTGCCCGTATCCTCATTAACGACTTAGCCCAAAAATGAATAGAGAACTGAATTCAAGAACTGAGGTGAAGGTGACGGTCCTTGACACTGAGGGTGTAATTGCCTAAATGTAGCATCAAGGAAACATAGTAAAACTGGAACTAACAGGAAAAAATACCCCACTGGTTGGAGCTACACCTAGCACAAAGGAAGGTGTTTGTGGTTGGTGGAGTTTGTAGAAATAATATCAATACAGTAAACTATGAAACATGAATGAAATAGAATATTAATGTTTAAAAATTGACATGGTGTTTATCCATATAAATATTTCCAAAATCCAAAGTAATAAAAAGAAAGACACCTTTTTCTGGAGTAACTGCCTCTTCCTTTGGTTTCAATGGTTCAGGAACTGGCTTCTCAGGAACCTCTGGCACTTTAAGAAACAATATAATGTTAGATGTTGACAGGTATTGCATCCATGTCTAAGCAATAGATTAAAAGAACAAAAGTATATTTAGTAGAGAAATTCAATGGAAGGCAATATTATCTATTTTCACTTAAAGGTTTTGGGGAACAGATTGGTGAAGGTAAAATTAGACAGATCACCTGGCATCAAGTTGAATGGCGCAAAAAAGAAACTAGGGCACATCCTGCTCCTGTGACCCTGCATCCTCACAAACTTGTGGGCAATGGTGCCATAACTGGGACAGCTCTGCTAGACCAGTAAGATATCAACCAGATGGAGATACACTTACCAAATCATACCTGACAGCCAATGTCTCAGACTCCTGCATTCCTGACTATGTTCTTTCCCAACAGTTGGACACACCTAACATTAGGAGTGGTTCAGTAGTACACAGTAGTGAGGTTGCAAACACTGGGAATCTTCAATAGTGACTCCAGACTTCATGCACTCTCATGCTAACAGGTCAAATAAGGTCAAGGAAATTCACTGCCCATTGCGAATTGCCACTACTGCTCAGATGATGAGTTAGTACTCATCTACGTTGATTGCCATTGGAATGACGGACTCAGGGCAGGAAGATCACAGAATATATTTTTCAGGCACGATTTTAATGCCTAAAATCCAGCTTGTTTGGTGATGGCACTACTGATTGAGTGGCCTACCCTGAAGGTCAAAGTGGGTGGATGGGCATGCAAGAAAGAAAGATCAGATCCAGATGGTCAAAATCAGGTATGCATGAGCCATCGTGGGCCCTCAAAGATTCAGTGAGGAACTGTGTGGGAAAGAATGCGGAGAGCAACATTTACTAAATATTTTCGAGTTGCCAGTGCACAAAAAGCAGGAAAAAAATCCAAGTTGCTGGAATATTCGTCCAACAGTCTTCTCTTCAGCACCATTCACAACTTCTCAGATACAAAGGCACTCTTACACCTACGTGCATCAAGATTCAAGCAATATGCTGATGTGATACTGGCAGTTAAATCATGTGGCACACAAGTGCAAGCAAAGAGCAGGTCGAACAAAAGAAGAACTAATTATCTGCCCTTGTCATTCACTAGCCTTGTGATTGGTGAATTCCCTGTCATACAGGGGGTTATCACTGACCAGAAACCTAAACTGTCAAACCTGTCAAAATACTACAGCTGTAGCAGCTGACTGGGGATCGGGAATTCTATGGAGAACTAAAGCCTGTCCAGCATTTACAAGTTACATTTTAGGGAGGGAATGAAATATTGCGGTGCCACGGTGGTGCCACCCGGAGGTTGGGGGAACAGCGACTCTTGTTCTGCTTGGGAACCCTGCAGCCCAATGGTATGAGTGTGGGCTTCGCCGGCTTCGGGATCTCCCCTTCCCCCACCGTATCCCGGGGCCGGCCCGGTTCGTCCCCTCCCCCCGCTGCATCACACAACCGGCCCAGCTCTTCCCCTCTCCCCACTGCATCCCAGGACTAGCCCAGCCTGTCTCTGCCTCCCTGGCCTGTTCTTCCGCTCACCCATCCCTTCCTCCCACCCCAAGCCGCACCTCCATCTCCTACCTACTAACCTCAACCCACCTCCTTGACCTGTCCGTCTTCCCTGGACTGACCTATCCCCTCCCTACCTCCCCACCTATACTCTCCTCTCCACCTATCTTCTTTTCTCTCCATCTTCGGTCCGCCTCCCCCTCTCTCCCTATTTATTCCTGAACCCTCACCTCATCCCGCTCTCTGATGAAGGGTCTAGGCCTGAAATGTCAGCTTTTGTGCTCCTGAGATGCTGCTTGGCCTGCTGTGTTCATCCAGCCTCACACTTTGTTATCTTGGATTCTCCAGCATCTGCAGTTCCCATTATCTCTGTATGAAATATTCTCCACTTGTTTGACATTCAAGAAGTTTTCCAGCATCCAGGATAAAGCAGCTCACTTGATTAATAGCACATCTACCATCTTAAACATTCACTTCACGCATCACAGAAGAAAGCAACAAGCTGCACTGCGGCAACCAGACAATATTCTTTTGATATGATAAAATGTGAGGCTGGATGAACACAGCAGGCCAAGCAGCATCTCAGGAGCACTCAGGAGATGCTGCTTGGCCTGCTGTGTTCATCCAGCCTCACATTTTATCATCTTGGAATCTCCAGCATCTGCAGTTCCCATTATCTCTGATAATATTCTTTTGATAACCCGTTTCAAACTCACTCACTACCTCTACCACCTATAAGGACAAGGGCACCGGGTGTATGGCAACAGCAATGCCTGCAAATTCCTCTCCCAGTCACACACCATCCTGATCGGTCATTCTACATAGAAGTCAGATGAGGATTTCGATGGACTAGGCTTTTGAATAATGCTGAATGCAAATGTTTAGTGCACTGTGAAATGTACATTTGCCCTGTGAAACCGACTGTGATGCCTTGTCTTTAGGATAATATCACAATTACCGTTGCAGCTTACACCAAAGATTTGAGTGCTGCAGTGGAAGCTCTATAATGGATTTGATACCACTATTCAACTGGACTTCCTGAGAATCACAGCAGCTTTTCTTCTTTGTCCAACAGATAAGTAGCTGAGGAGACACTCCATTTATTGGCAGAGGTCTTATAAGAGTGGCAGTGAAACCTGTCTCAGGATGAGACAAGCACTTACAGAAAGTACAAGAGGGACCAGGTCATTTTTATATAACTTATCTCATGATTAAATTCATAAAATTGTATTCGAATGTGCATTTGCCAATGGCTTTAACAATTTGGTGTCAGAAAGAGGATGAACATGGGAGCCTGATAAGGAATATGGTGTACTGGTGACTGGGGAAGTGTGACTGAGGTGCTGCTGATAAGAACAAATTATTTCATCAGATTAAGCTGGGGGCAGAAAGGGCTGCTCATACAGTCCTCCCTTACAAAGGAAATTATGCAGCAAGTTCTGCAACATGAAATGTACCTGCAAAAACATTAATGCCTGCCAAGTTAAGTATCACATGGCTCCTCCAGACTGGTTTGGGTAGCAGCAGTGTTGCTTGAGGATAGTCTATAATATTACTTCTGTCAGTGTGATTTTCAATGTAGATATGCTATGTTTGTCTGTGTGGGTCTGGTATCAGATTTAGAAATGCAGGTCTATTTGAGGTTTAAAAAGGCTTAAGCAGCTTCAAATGTTGATGCTCATTGGATTTTTATTTGAGAGCTAAGTCATGCTGGGCCTCTTGTGGCCCAATGGTTGTGTCCCTACCTTTGAACAAGCAACATTAGGTTCAAGTCCCACTTGCTCCAGAGGTATGTGAAAACATACCTGAACTAGTCAATTAGAAACATAAAGAGCTAAGCTTGCCCCAAATGGACTGTGGGCCAGGGAAAGGAGCCTGATGGAAAGGTATAAACTGAGGCTTCATCTAAACTACAGATTTATAATAAAACCCTCATACATATTAGGTAATATTTTGCTGCTTAATTCAGCATATGAATCAAGATATATGAAGTATCATGAGTGGATAGTCTAATCATCAGCCTATGACTGATGGCAATGAGTCAAATGTAGGTGGCACCAAGAACTATTGCCAGGATAATTGACATTCACATGGATGATCAGCTATGTTTGTGTATCCACAGCATGCAGAGCACGTAGAATTGTTGCCAGTTTATGAAAATTGCTCAGTTCATATGACATTCAAGAAAAGCACTGTGTAGCCAATCCTTGGCACCTTGAACAATAAAGAAGTTTGTGTACCACACAAACCCTCATGCTTGCTTTGAGTGCCTATCTCGAGCAAGAATGAAAGAGGAAAATCTGTCTCTCTGCTCACAAAGAGCCTCAGTGATTTCCCTTATGCGGCAATATACTCCAAACTGGAACTTGCTACTTATATCTTCAGCAAAACCTGCTAGACATAAGACACACAGACAGAAGGAACCACATTGTTTTCACAGACATAGCCAGTGTTGTCCTCGTCTTACTTTGAAGTCACCACAATGGGTTTCTATCATGATCTCCTTTGTAAAGAGAAGAGATCTCAAACATTGGTCCACACTGAAGTTGAGTTGAGAAAGTTGCTCCCTTAAGCTCATACACTGATATGGCCTTCTGCTGAAAGAACTCTGCCTCTCCTGCTTCTTTTAGCAGCTTGTACTACTCTTGTTGCCTCTTTTAGTTCTTCCAATCCTGTTCAATTTCGAGGCAAAAGAAAATCTCTGCCAGGAAGCCTGTACCTGGATACACTTTGTTTTAGCAGAAGATTTTAAGTTAACATAGTACTTCAGCAACCATCTGATCATTCTATGTATTGTATTTAAAGTTTAGGCATGCATCTCAAAGTTCTAAAAACAACAGTCACAAGAAATAATCCAGCAGCTAACTTGTGAGTAGTTCATGAGTCCTTTGGTGCAGGTGAGATTAAGACAGGGTGAAGGTCAGCGGCTGGAATTTGAAAATACCAACATTAACATCAGATTAATGTTGTATCAATAAGGTGTCTAGCACACTCCATCCTCGAAATGAACAAGTGGATCTCAAACAAATTTTTGTATTTTTAAAATGATCAACTCAGAAATCAGTTAAGAGGAATATCTACAACTTTCTGAAGACACTATTTTGTAGAATTTATCCATTGGTAAAGTAAGATATTTCTATTTTTTCTGTATTGCAGTTTTGCGTTCAAATATGAACATTTGCAAAATTCTCATTGTCAAGTTTTGATTGAATTCTCCAAAAAGAAAAATACAGAAATTACAATACAAGGGGACACAGTACATTAATCAACATCTCACAACGTAAATAGAAGAAAACAACAACGACAAAAAAGACAATTCAACATGCTTAATTGTGTCCAAAGAGAAGCTTTTGTTAAATTAAGGAGATATATTCAAGTAAAAGATAATGCTATAATACAGTGGCCTGAATGTTAAGTTCCATGAATATGAGGTTTATTTGAAACCCTTTCCTGTATTTTATACCTTTCTTTAGAAGAACCTCTGCTTTTCCTGGAATAGCAATCGGTTTCTCCACTTCAATAACAGGCTTTCTTGGAAGTTCGGGCACTTTAAAGAACATTATTATAATTTTAGGTTGATTTCGTGTTACAGTGCAATTATTTTAAGAAAATCTATAAAGATATTAAGATGCTTAAGCTCAAAATGACATGACAGACGAAAACTAACACAATAGGACGTAATACATTACAATAATGCAAATACTAAATGAATGTAGAAGCTATTGCAATGGGTATCATAATTTTTGTGTACAATAGTATAGATATCTCACACTATTTAAAACAAAAACTTTGTTAACTACCGCATTGCAAAAGAACAGCACAGCAGAGTGATTAAACATAGGAAAATAGAAATTATGCTGCACCTAAAAGAATCATACTTAAGATCTGGTCATCATTTATGATAAAAACAGAAATGTATGTTTTTGCAATGATGTAAAGAATAAAGTGGCACAAAGCATAAGAATAAGATTTGGAGGGAAATTCTTCTGTGTTCTTTTGTACCTTTGGTTGGTGCAACATCTTCCCTTGAAACAGTAATGCGTTCTTCTTCAATTGTTTTCTTTGGGACATCTCGCACTTTAAAAAACATTATTGTTTTAAGAGGATGGTTCATTTAAGATTGATTCAGACAACACTGAAGTTGACTCACCAAGTTTAGACTCACAAGAAAACATATAATACACAAAATTAATATGTAATGACATTTGCATTTACAAATACAGGACTTCTGTCAAAATCAAAATAATGAAATCCTGTATCATACAGTAAGATTAGTAAAATAGTAATAATTACATATCTCTGCATTGGTGAAGTATACTTGAGATATAATGTATTCTGAGAAATATTATCCTTACTACCTTTAGTCAAAAAAAAGGACTTTACTTCTGATTTTCACTATCGTGAAGTACCAAAACAAACTTTGAACGTGATTGAAGAAGTGGCTATGAAATTGTTCATTTGACAGTGACAAGAAAAGTTGTACAAATAATATTTACATGGATTTTTTAAATATACCTTTTATAGGAGTGACTTTTTCTCTTGAAATTTCAATTGGTTGGACTTGTTCAGCAACTGGTTTCTTTGGCACTTCCAACACTTTAAAGAGTATAGTTGTTTAATACAAGATTTATTGAGCACTTATATACACTATGCTAAAGTTATGCTTATTAATAACATGAAACACACAGGACAGAGTAACAACTTTCTTCAGAAACAACATAATTATTAAATCTTATTGATTATTTTATGGTCACTTGATTAGGAAATAGTTATCTAATTACTTCTGTATTCACAGGTTAGCACCTTTCCCACAATAACTAAAAGACAGAGGATCTTTATTCATTATGTTCAGTTATAGAGTTATAGGATAAGAAGTGGTGCAGACAGGTACAACTATAACATTTAAAAGGCATCTGGATACGAATCGGAGGGATATGGCCCCAAAGCTGGCAAATGGGACTAAGTCAAATTGGGATGTCCAGATTGGTATGGACTATGATTCCTCAAATACATTACTTTGCAATTTTATTTTCATTTCATAAATGATTAAATGCAGCCATTAATCTGTTTTATTGTTTAAATAGCTATATATTCCTTTTTTTGTAACTGTTACAGTTATATTTACTTCAGCAGAAACTCAAAATATTGAAATGATACATTTAGTTGACAGCACTGAATACAAATATTTAATTCTTTCTCTAAAGAGTGACACATATGACAACACTAACAACACAAACTGGTGTAAAATACATTCACTGACATAACAGGTGAACAGAAATACACATATTGAGGATAAATACGGTTCAAGTAAATTACTTGTGAAGAAGATAAAACATTAAACTGAGAATAAGATTTACATGTTATCTAGAAAAGCTTAAATTATTTCTATATGGTTATATGAAGGTTTGTCTGAAATCCTCAGCATTTTGTACCTTTCGCTGGAGCAACAAACTCTCTTCTTTGAACATCATCTGGATAGAACTCTTCAGTAATGGTCTTCTTGTAAACTTCACTCACTTTGAAGAACATGATTGTTTTAAGATGTTTATTTTTAAAGAAAATCCAAACTTTTTGAAATTATTTAAAACATGCAAAGCCAATTCCCACAAAACACATAACAATACAAACTAACATTAAATGACACTCCATTTTGTAAAGACGAAACCTGAAATCCATAGGCCAGTTTTTCAATTTCCAATCCATGGGACAGCATGGGGAGGTAACGTCCTTGTAGTGTTACCACTAGGCTATTAATCTAGAGATCCATGCAATGTGCAGGGGACTCAGGTTCAAATCCCATCATGGAGGACGGTGGAATTTAAATTCAATAAAAATCTACAATTGAGAATCTCATGATGATTACAAACCTTTGTCAATTGTTGGGAGAAAAAACCCATCCTGTTCTATAATGTTCTTTTGGGAAGGAAACTACCATCCTTAACTCTGATTGAAGGGTCCAGGCCCAAAACGTCAGCTTTTGTGCTCCTGAGATGCTGCTGGGCCTGCTGTGTTCATCCAGCCTCACATTTTATTGCCATCCTTAACTGGTCTGGCCGACACATGATTCCAGGCCCACTGGTTGACTCTTAAATGCCTTCAGGGAAATTAGGAATGAGCTCTAAGTGCTGACTGAGCCAGTGAAACCCATAGCCATGACAAACAAAAAAATTCAGCAACACCATCTTTCTTCGACTTAATTAAAAGTAATCAAACTGACACATTTATCTATGCTTTTTAAATGATGGGGTCATCTGTTATAATATGTTAAAATATAGCAACATTTAAGATGCTCATCTTGCATAAAGATATTGTGCCTTCAATCAAGAAATAAATAGACCTTTTACAAAGGTGCCCACAAAAATTCTAAAATAAATTGTGATACTATTTATGGGGGACTGTTTCAGTCATATATTTACCTTTAGATTAACCAATATATCGTCTTTAGGTCATATCTGGTCCCACCTGGCATTCTTATTTTGACCTTGCACCGTGGAGGTGGGGCTCTAACTATGGTCTGGCTTTCTTATGACTAAGACTTGGGAAGAACTTCTACATTTGCAAAGCCATCTAAAAAAAGTTTATTTCCAGGTCAGGATCTAACTTACTTTTGTCTGTTCTAATTACAGACTAAGCACATTACTGGCTGAAGATAACATTATTGTATTTTAACTGGCATTCATCCATCACTTATAGTACTGTTCTCAGCGCATAATGATTTAAAAGTTGGTTTGTTAGTGTTCAAGGAAATCTATCTGTTATTAAATTTTCACCTGCACCATTTCGCTTCCATTTCAACAAAAATGTAAAAACTAACGGAAATAATTTCAATTGATTTGTGTGACCACCCCCCGCCCCATGAGGGCACAAACAATGGAATCAGATACAAAACAGAAACACCACCATGCAACAGAACAAAGTGCATTAATGGATGCATATGAAGATCGCAAATGGTACTTAAACATCAGGAAGCAGGGTCTGGTTATTGTGAAAAGTAGAGATTGTTGACACAACAATGTATTATGTTGGACGGAGCTTAAGGAACCCTTTGTTCCATTTTTATACCTTCCACTGTAATGACATCTTCTTTCCTAGGAAGAGCAGCTGGTTTAAATTCTTCAGCAACTGGCTTCTTAGGAACTTCTGGCGCTTCAAAAGACATCATTGGTTCAAGATAAGATTATATATTTTTTTAAAAAACGAAAATATCTAACAATTCAGGACAATATGAAACATATATGATGGATCAAGCTAACACAAGGCTACATTACATGATATAATCTGTCCAAGACAATAAAGAAGACTTTGTCCATCCACTCAGGTTGACAAAAGAGATATTTTTCAAAAAACTGCAGCTGAATTCCTCCAATCCCGCCCTCCCACCCCACTCCAACCCCCACCACTTGTCAATATTTATCCTTCAACCATAACAAGAAAGAGCTGTGATCATTTATTTCATTGGGACCTGGCTATGAGAAAATTGATTGTCTTTGTGACAAGTAACAATGCAGCAAAACACTTACTTGGCTGGAAAACCTATACAATTCTAACAGGACTAGACAGGCCTGATGCAGGAAGGATGCTCCCAATGGTGCAGGAGTCCAGAACCAGGGGTCACAGTTTAAGGATAGGGGGTAAATCTTTCACGGCTGAGACAAGGAGAAATTTCTTTTCCCAGAGGATGGTGAGCGTGTGGAATTCATTACCACAGAAAGTGATTGAGGCCAAATCAGTAATTGTTTTCAAGGAGGTAAATATAGGTCTTGTGGTAAAAAGGACCAGCAATGTTGGGGGAGGGAAGGATTAGGGTATTAAACTCAATGAACAGCAGTGATCATATTGAATGACGGAGCAGGCTTCAGGGGCTTAATGACTTAATCCTGCTCTTATCTTCTTTGTTTCTATCTAAGGCTTTTGAGATTTCCCCAAGTAATGCAAGGTCTTTCTTTCCTTTCTTGGTATTAACTCAATTAGTACTTTGACATTATATGCACTGAATGATGCCAAGATTTAATTCAACTTCAATTTGTAATACATAAGGAGTTTTTATTCAGTCGTTCTTTTCTTCCACAGTTCACAGGAATTAAACACAAACTTGGGACAGAAGTTTACAAGGACTCAGGCTAACTCCAACACTCTCAAAGCAGTTGATGGCTAGCTGGCAGATTTAGGAGAGGCCTGCCCAGGAGATATACTGCAGATAGGCAAAACCTACCCAGTGGCACTCCTCAGTGGCAGCAGGTCCCAAATTCTGGAGCTGCTGGCTCTTGATTTGCCAGTATTTCCAGCCTTTAACAAGCTCAATTGACTCTTAAACATCCATAGCAGGAAGGCTGACGATTTCGGTGTTTAAGCTCCCCCTAGCTCCCCACCCCTGAACCCCCAGCCACCCCAGTGTTGTGGGGGCCAGTTCAGGGTCAGTAGGAAGTTGATAATCTGGGTCCCATTCTCGTTTATATGCCCTTCTGCTGAAAACAAACTTGTCAAGAACCTGTAAAATCCAGCCCCTGGAATCAGTTTCTCTCTATTTTATGATTACTGCCTGACATTTCCTATTCCCCACCCTTCAGCAATGACAGGGTCCTGCACTACATAACTTGCCACACCGTACATACCACAGTTTAAAATAAATGAAAGAATGACGTAATTGTACAAATAAAACTCCAACCTATGACAGTACAATACATTCAGCACAGACTTATAACATAGCTTACACAGTATACAACTCAATATTTGAGAAACTAAATGGTACACAAACAAATAACACCATTATGATATAGACAAGAAATGGTAAAAACAAAATTCAATGTTATGTAAGAATCTTATTTTCATGTATTTTTCTACCTGTCACTGTGATGATTTCTTCTTTTCTCAATAAAGTAAGTGGCTGAACTTCAATGTCAGCTGGCTTCTTGGGAATCTCCGAGACTTAAAAGAATGTTATTGTTTAAAATGAGATTTACTGAAGATAGCATATAAAATCTTGAAGAGATTTTTGAAAAGAAAGTACAACATAAAACACACAGACACATAAATCTAACAAAAGAATATCATGATTATTATATCCAAAGATATGGGTGATATTTTAACTCATTCAAAACCAATCTATTTAGAATTAACACAATGCCCACTGATGACATAAACCACTATCATTGAAATATTTATTCAGAAAATGACCTTTATTATTTTAGCATAGTCTGAATACCAAAGTCCTAACCATAAACTTAGCACTTCTTTTCATTATTAAAAATAAACTTTGTACATACATTTTTAACAACTGATTATTTCTCAGGGCCAGAGTCAGAAGTCACACAACACCAGGTTATTCTCCAATACGTTTATTTAAAATCACAAGCGTTTGGAGCGCTACTCCTTCGTCAGGTGAAGCAGCAGCACTCCAAATGCTTATGCTTTTACATAGATCTGTTGGAGTATAATCTGGCATCACGTGAATTCTGACTCTATCCAGCCCAGACTACCAGCAAATCCACGTTATATTTCTACAAGCACAGTATAGTTAATTAAATATTGGGGATAAAAATTAAAAACAAATTTTTAAGGCAAGATATTAGTAATTAATTAATATTATGCCATTAAACTATTTGTTTTTGTAATTTCTTTTTAAATTACTAATTACTTCCCACTCTCTTCTGCTAATGATGATATCCTACTACTTAATAAGTATTCATTTTATTACAAATCAAACCTCCTCTTATTATGTTCTAAACGCGAATACAATTTGAGATATTAAGTAAACATGAAAATGAGCAACACACACATAGTGTCAGCAAGATTTACATAAAACCATGGAAAAAAACTCACAAATAAAAAGAAGATAAATTTAAATAATATAAAAAGATGTGCCAGAGTGCAATTTAGCTTTGCTAACTTTTAATAAGAAGACAGACAACAACTTAAACAGTAATATAGCAAGAAAGCTGCAAAGTGCAAAAATAAGATTATGTGCAATGTCTAAGTGTACATTTATACCTTTTGTTGAGATGACACCCCTTTCTCTCGAAACAGCAACTGACTTAATTTCTTCTGATATTTCTGGCCTCTTGGGAATCTCTGACACTTTAATGAACATTGTGTTTTGAGATGCGGTCCATTAAAATAAATGTAATTTATTATCAAATTTATTAACTTTAAATGTTAACACGACATAAAACATGCAATACAATAAACTCAAAATGATGCATTTCTTATGAGAACACAAACTTCAATGAGAGATAACTTATGTATGAGTGTTCTCTACTGTTACTATATATCTGCTCAGTGACTAATAAATAATAAGCATCTTAATAAACTAAGAGAATGTGAATTTGTTCAGATCACTTTTGAAACACCTAATGCTTACAACCGTGACTTTTTATTTGTTATAATATACAGGCTTTTTTAAAATAATAATTCTTATGATTGACTAAAATCTGTTGAGGGTTACTGTTCACTAACAGATTACACTTCTGCATAAAATAAAATCTGCCCTGATTCAACTGGCTGTATTACAGAAGTGGTACGACAGTGGTAGGAAAAATGAACAGATTGGAATCTTTTCTCCAGAAAAGAGAAGTCAGAGAGGCGACTTTATCAAGGTCTTTACATTATAAAAGGGTTTTATTGCCTGTTTCCATTTGTAAAAAAATCAAAATTTGGGACCATAATTATAAAATCACAAAGATAATGATGACAGCTTGCTAATTTATGAGGTTATTGAGGTGATTAAAATAAATGGTATTAAGCAAATGCTATGTAAAGCAGAAGGGAAAGAAGGATTTGTTGGGAAGAAAGATTAAGTAAGATGGAAGAGGCTCATATAGAGCTCAAGCATGAGAATGGAGCTATTAGGTTCTTTCTGCATCGTATAATTATATGTACTTCTGCACATATTTCAGCTATTACCCATGTGAACAATAGCATCACAACATTATAATGAGCTCTTTGAAAAATTGATAAGGAGTCAATGAATCCCAGTGGAACAATAAGAAGAACCAGAAACAAAGTTCTGACTAAGAATGTTGCATGCCAGGAAAAGTTGTAACTGTTTTCATTCTAATCATGTAAGCACATCGCTGTATTACAGGAGTATTATTGTATTTTTGTACCTTCAGTTGGTGCTACTTTATCTCTTGGAACAATGGTTGGTTTTTCTTCTGGTTTTATTGGCTTCTTAGGAATCTCTGACACTTTAAATAACATAATGCTTTTCAGATAAGATTCACTCCAATTGAAGAAACATACATAAGAAATGAAGAAAACATTGCAAATATGGCAGACAGACTAGTTCAAATCAGCATTTACTTAGGTCTTGACAAAACATCTTTATCAAAAAGAAAATGATCTTTACACAATGCTTGAACATGTATATAAAAATTTCACATTTTATTGTTTTTACTAAAAATCAACATTTTGTCCAAAATCTTTCCAAATAAAATGATTTAGTTCACATTAAAACATACACTTGGAAATGCCTTTGAACCAACAAATATTGCTGGTGGATTTTTACATTAATTGAAAACACGCTTCTAATAAGCTAACTTCAGAAATCTTCCTCAAAGTTGTGTGAATAATCAAATGTCTCAGATCATTTTCTAATTTGACATCAAATTAACATAAAACTCACATTTGAGCCAATACAACATGAACAAAACATACAGAACACCATGTCAACACAAAACAAAACAATAGATTGACAAATAAGTATTGCAATGACCAGCTCCATTGTCTGGATAAGGTTTGAAAGGGTTTGAGAGATGACTATTGAAAGTAGAATCAATCTAATAATGTAAAGACATTGCCACACTATTTACCTTTAGCTGGAAGGGCTTCCTCTTTTCTTGGAGGAGTAATTAACTTAATTTCTTCAACAGGGGCCTTCTTAGGAACTTCTGGCACTTAAAAGAACATTATTGTTTTATTAGCTCAAACAAATAAGCTCAGCTCCCATATTACTACATTTATTAAGACCAGACATAACAGTCTAACAGATTGAAACATTAGAATGAACATATTCCCTCAAATGGGACAATGAAACTCCGAAATGAGACAGCTGGAGTTTTCATATACATAGTGTTTGCTGCATTAGCACTATCAAGTGAAATGAGCTAGATGTGGGTAATCCGAAGCTACAGTTGTGGCAAAGCTGTCAGCCATTCACATGGCAGAATAGGAAATCCAAAAGCAGGGTGCCTATGATAAACCTAAGTTCCAGATGGCAATTCCAGATTAGCTAAATTTCTGTATACACTTGTGATAATACCCCACCTGTCAATCAGAGCTGAGTCAGGCCATGCTAAAATGCAAAATCACGGATAAGCCTCGAGGGTTGGCCATAAAATGGTCTCACCCATGTCCTGAATGAGAATGCACCAGGAGATAACGCAGATTAAACTGGGCTATCTTCTAGAGTTTTACCAGCTTGCTTTTAACATTTAAGGATGAACTGTGCAATAGTGCAAAGTGAAGCAAGGAGTGAGTCAGTGATATAACCCATGCCAACATGGATGCCACCAAAATGTCGCTGCATATTGTGATAGGAAAGTCCAAGAAGTCACATTACTTGACAAATGTCAAGACATTACCAACACAGTATATGGTTAACAAAATCACTTGATGACCTCCAGGATTTTTGAAGTGGGGGCCAGGAAAATGGACAAAATGTGCCAACAGATGAAAAGGAAGATTATCATCCTGAAGTATCTGAAGAATGTCTACCTGCTTACTCATTTGATTCCCTAGCTGAACCTGTATTGGCTTTAGAGACAGCACAGAAAACATGTTTGACTGCATTGACAACATGACAGCTTTGTCCAAACACAAGAAATTCTTTCTGCTTAGTATGCTACAATTTTTCCTAGCCAACAGAAAATGTTTCACAATACCCTTTATTGTCCAATAACAGACCATTGTAAGGTGTGAAGGAGTTAAAGATGTTTTTCATACATTTTCTGTGCTACATTGTTTCCATTTTGTTTTTATTTTTGTATACATCATGTTTGTAGTCAAACTGGGTCACATTAGTGGCTTCCTTGGCTATCTTAAAGCCCAGATTAACAAATTTGAGAATGGTCGCCTGTGTGATTTGCCCTTTCAGGATTTTAATATAATTGGTTATAACATGAATATTTTTGTATTGGTAAACTGGCACCTTTGCTAAGATTTTCAATGAAAGAAAATTTTTCTGCACAAATTTGTTTAGCTAGTTTCAATTTTCAAATTAGTTCAAATATTCTCAATCATACCTTCCAATTAAATTTATCAAAGTCAGTGCTAAATCACTGATCAAATAAAAGTTTCAGGTTGCTTGAAGTTAAATAGTGCTAATTTCTGTACAAATTCAAGTGTTTGAGGTGAAACCTTATTAGATACCTTGGCACTATAAATTAGCTTAAATACTTGCTTTCCTTTATCTCAAAAAATACTTTCTGATAACTAACAAACACAAAAAGATAATGACAAAACACACAAAAATAGCACAGCATGTTTAGAAATGTTTTTGTATTAATTTTATACCTTTGACTGGTGTGACTGGTTCTTTTCCTGGAAGATGAGCTGGTTTCATTTCTTCAGCCAGAGGCTTCTTAGGAACCTTTGGCACTTTAAAGAACAATGGCGTATGAACAGCAAATTAGCATGACACACAACATACATAAGTATGAAGATGTTCAACAACAGACAACATAAATCATAAATTACAACAGATACTAATAGCACTTAATTCACATTTGCAGCTGCATAACTTTTAAATTAGAAGGAATCTATTCTTGTCTGAAAGTGTGCTCTTTTGAGGCAACTGACTTTCTGCAGTGATAAAACAAATTGCTTTGAAATAAAATTAAAAATGATCTGTACTGTACTGGCATCTGTTTATGGCTGGAGAGTATGGCTGGAATTTATTCTCTGGGAGGGTAGTTGAGGTGGAAAACCTCACAATGTTTAAACAGTACTTGGATAAGTACGTCCTAACATTCAAGGCTATGGGCCAAATGCTGGAAAATGAGACTTGTGCACATTGGTAGTTTTTGTCAATGCAGACGGGCCGAAGGGTGTCTTCTGAAGTGAATGATTCTGTGATCAACAGACTTGTACAGGGAATTGTATTACTCTCCCCACTCCTTCTATTCACAGTTCCATTATCAAAGCGGCCGCCATTTCCTCTCCAGCAATATTACTCTGCAGGAGGTCTTAACAAGGGCTTCCTGCAACTCAATGGAAAGAAGATCACCCTCAGCAGCTAAGCATGGCTGGCATTACAAAAATCTCCATAAAGAAGATTGATGGCGACTGGGCCCAGGTAAGTCCTGGCCTTTTGAATCGGGAGGGATTGGGAATTCTAAGAGGATGGACAGACATTTGAGGCTAGGCAGTGAGGAGCAAAGCATGAGACTCACCTTATGGGGATTGCTCTGTAAGCATTACGAACACCCCCCCAAAGAATATACCTTCTTTCTTTCCTGCCATCTCACCAACTTGAGTCTAAAATGGCTCTCCCACATTCAACTTTTATTTTCTTAGAGGTGGGCTTAAAGGCTTAAATAGGCTGAAGGACAGGCGGCTGGTGGATGCATTACCTATCCCACAATATGAGAACATGTAGGGATGGGCGAGAAGGTGGTGGACTATCCACATGTCACATTACAGATCATCCCCCCCAGCCCAAGCTGAAAACGTGCCAGTCAGAGCAATGTATATTCCAGTGCTGTATATTTTCCCTTAACCCAACAGACAAAGAAAGGTATTAAAAACAAGCACAGGAATTGCTGGGAAAGCCCTCTGGGTCTGGCAGCATGTGTGACGAGAAATCAGAGTTAACATTTCAGGTCCAGTGACCCTTCGCCAGAACTGTTTTGAGGAATGGTCACCGGACCCGAAATGTTAACTCTTCTTCTCTTCACAGAAGCTGCCAGGCCTGCTGAGATGTTCCAGCAACTTTGGTTTTTGATTGTTATTTAAAGCATCCACAGTTCTTTTGTTTTTTAGTGAAGAAAATTATTATATTGGTCAAAGGATGTGTTGCAGGTATTTGTTACTGGGGCACTGTACTTAAACTTTGCAGAATGAATGCTGTGTGTTGTAATGTTACATTTATTCAGCAAAGTAGAATGTTTTCTTCAACTTAAAATTCAGTTGAGGTAGTAGTTTCTGCATAAATATCTATGTTTAATTATCCTTTTAATTCATTCAAAAACTTTTTCCTATATGATTGCTATGAAACACAAAGTATGAATGTACAGTACTGTAAGAAAACATTATTCTCCAATAAAAACAGGAAGACAGTGTATATCTAAAGACCAAGCAGCACCAAAGCAAGATGGCAATTCAAGAGATGACTTCCAAATGCAGAAATTGTAATCTTCACTTTTGCAAGAACACAATGTCATATGAGAAAAGAATAAAACTTGGACAAAATGTTCTGTTCATAGTTCTACCTTTAGCCGGAGTAATCTCTGCTTTTTCTTGAATAATGGCTGGTTTTACTTCTTCCACAGCTGGTTTCTCAAAAATCTCTGGCACTTTAAAGGACAATTGTTTAAAGATCAGATTCATTCAAGAAGGTATAATAGATAACAATGAAGATGCATAAAAAGAACAGAAAGCACAAAACATATGATAGATTGAACTCAGACAAGACAACTCTTTCATTCAGAAGACAATGATTTTATCAAAATTGCCAAGTAATTAAACAGTATCCAGCAGCAACAGGTTTGTTGACAACACATTTTTGACACCAAAATAATGCTGTTACTAGCATTCTAATTAAAGCCAAGTTTTCACCATTTTTTGTCAAAGCAAACAACTTATCATGATATATAAGACATTAAAATTATTATTTATTTCCATATTTAAGTTCAGTAAAGATCACAATATTCAAGATCACAGACCAAAGTCCCCATTCAACAAATATTTTCTGTCTGTTAGAATCATTGTTTATGACAGATTCACGCTACAATGACAAACATGAACCAAGGTGCCACAATACACAGTAGGAGATTAGTATGCATTAACAAATATGGAGAAAACTGTTTCCATTTATTTCCAAGAAGAATGAAAATTTTGTAACTTATTAGAAGACAGTGAAAAATAACATCGAACATAACTGAAGACAGCACACAATATTACACAAGTTGGCGAGAAAAAGCTTTTTATACCTTTAGGTGGTATAATATCTTTTTTTGGAACAGAAACTCGTTTGACTTCTTCAGAAAGGGTCTTCTGAATGAACTCTGGCTCTTTAAAGAAAATCATTAATTTAAGATTAATTTAAAACTTAAAAAATTTACTCAAGTCCAGCATTTGAAATGATCAAGATAACATGGGGCTTGCAAGAGACAACTTATGACAACATGAATAGTATAAGATTCAGATATAAAATACCTTTCCTTTCATAATAATTTAGAACATAGAACATAGAACAATACAGTACGAAACAGGCCCTTCAGCCCTCAATGTTGTGCCGTCCTGTGAACTAATCTAAGCCCATCCCCCTACACTATCCCATCATCATCCATATGCTTATCCAAGGACTGTTTAAATGTCCCTGATGTGGCTGAGTTCATTACATTGGCAGGCAGGGCGTTCCATACCCTTACCACTCTCTGAGTAAAGAACCTGCCTCTGACATCTGTCTTAAATCTATCACCCCTCAATTTGTAGCTATGCCCCCTTGTACAAGCTGACGTCATCATCCTTGGAAAAAGACTCTCACTGTCCACCCTACCTAATCCTCTGATCATCTTAAATAATAATTTTAATAATTTAATAAAATAAACGATATTATATGAATGTGAGATAAACTTAAATATGTAGAGGTCACAAGCAAATGGTGAAATAGGCTAAGTAGAATCTTTTGCCCTGGATGTGGGTTAAAATTCAACCCAGCTAACTGGGTGTTGCTGGTTTTATGTAATACTAATTGAGATGGTCTTAAAAATGATCCTATTTATTCATCTCCAATTGTGTTGACATGAGTCTGCATATTATCACTGATAACAAATTCATGCTTTTCATAGATTGAACTAAATAGCATGAACCTCAGTATATTTTAAGAGTGAATACTCAAACTTAATATTTATCATGTTATCACATAAAAGGTGCTTTTTTTTGCATTTTACAACATTTGTTAGAACACAACAACAACACGACAGAACATCACAATTTTGTTTAAAGCAAGAACACAAATTGTGTTTTAATAAGCAGCAATAAAAGCCAGATCTTGGAAGGACTTTATATGATAACCATAAAAAGTCAGAATGATTTCTAATGTAAAGAGTAGATTTCTTCTTGTACAAGAATTAACTGAATTTACATCTTTTTGTTTTATACCTGGAGGTGGAAAGATCTCTTCTTTCGTTGTGGTTGTAATCACTTTTACTTCTTCAAAAAATGTCTTCTCAGAGATCTCCAGAACTTGAAAGACCATTATAAATTTTTTACAATTATGATTTAACCAAGAATATTTGAACACTATTGGCAATTGTTAAAACGCAGATAAATTGAAACATACATGACAAAAGTAACTAACATACATGAGATGTAAAACAGTTTGTTTTAACGATCATTCTGTTAATAACTGATTTCCATTTTCAAATAAATATCATTTGTATTAAATAGCCCTATAATTCTAAAGATTCATGATCAAATTCACATTTACTTAATACCCTGCCATAAAAATACTTGTGTACTTTCAGCATCTTTAGCCACTGGAATGAACAATGAAGAAATGTGTAAGGTTCAAAAATGTTGCTGGAACAAGTGGTGAATTTCCAACATGCATAGGTATCGTGCAAATTCAGACAAAAGCGACATAATTACAAATTGTCACAATTAACCTTTAAAAAAATAATTATGTTGCTCCACCATTTGCCTTACACAAACTAAAATTTCCCCTTGATATTTTAAGAACTTATTGGAATTTGCACATTGAACTTGAAATAAGCTTGGCTAAGAATATTAAGAATTGGTAATTAACAGGGTAAATACTGTTTTAACGTTGATTGCAAATGTAATATCTATTTTCAAGGAAATAGATTCACTAAAGTGCAGATGCCTCAATATAATAATCATTCTGCTATCAGTTTGTATTTTCAACAATTGAAAGGCCAAATATTTAAGCTGAAGACTTCAGGAAAAATTCTATTGTTGCACAACACAAGACAACCAATTCCAACAAGATTTGGGCCAATTCATATGGTTACAACAGACTTACTATACAGCACAAAGACTCGACCATAGAGAATACATATAACATTTAAATAAGAAACAATATTTTAAGATAGCCATAATAGTGTGAACAAGAGGTGTAATGACGGATGAAGAATATTAATATAAAATCTTCTGTGCATTCACTTTACCTTCAGTTGGAATAATGTCTTCTCTTCGCACAGTAATAATTTCCTCATAAATTGGCATCTTAGGGACTTCTGGCACTTGAAAAAATTTAAGCATCGAATTATGACATGAAACATACAACGGACCATACTGAACTAAAGTGACATTTTTCATTGCAATGACAAACAAACACTAAATCACAAAGGCAACTTCTGCATGTTTGCTGTATTAACCTTTGTGTAAGAAAATATTTAGCAAGACAAAGATCAATATGAAGAGTTATATTACTAATCAACAATATGATGAAACATCTAAGTTAGCAAAGTTGACTATCTTTCATTCTAACATTTTTAGAAATAAATTTTCCTGAAAACACTAGTTCTTTACAGCCTAACTTTAAATATAGCTCTTCTTCCAATGTACCTTTTATAGAAAAATAGCCAAAATTCCTAATATAACAACAGCTTTAAAATAACATCTCTGCTAATAATGTAGATACAAAAATATTACTTCCTTACTATTTTCATAAATTGAACAATTTAATTTCACTGTGTTTATATATCTTTTTCAAATCAATATGTCAATGTTTTGTGATAATTGATTTTTAAAAATTACTTTAAATATTGGACCTGTTTTCAAATAATTAATACTGACTTGCACGGAGTTCATTCAATATAACATTTTAATCTAAGTATTGAAATAAAAGCTGTCATTTGTTTAAGCCAAAAGGCATGAGTACCTCAAACAACAAAATATACAGGTACTATTGCTTCACTATACTGCAACAGAACAACACAAATCCATGAGTACAGAAAAAGAATTGCACTGGTCTAAACCTGAAAAAGGCTGTTTTCATTCAGACCAAAGTTTCTGCTTGAAAAAATAACCAACATTTTCAGTGTAAGAAAACAGCAAAATGCTGCTTAATGTAAAGCTATTGCTGGTACTGGGATCCTGAATAATCATATACCTTTCGCTGGAGCAACTTTTTCCTTTCTTGGCACAATAGTTGGTTTTACTTCTTCAACAGTTGGCTTCTTAGTAACTTCTGTCACTTTTTAAAAACAAAATACGATTTTAAAAACAAAGACATTACGCTCTGATTTATCAATCAAACCAATAATCACTGAAATAATGAAACTAAATTTTGATAGCTGTTTACCTGTACACCCTTACTGGGGACAATATAGCTAAATTTGGTCTTATTATAAGGTGTGTATGTGATGAAAACCAAAGGCATTTGGGCAACTTAATGAAAAAACTACACAAGGTCCTGATCATCTTTAAATTGCACAAGTGAGTCATGTTAGCATCAAAGGCAGTCGCCATGTTGCTTAGAAGGTGAGATCTCAAATGCTGAATCAGGTTCTTAAAGCTTGCAACAAAGGTTCGTTTCCTGTCTGGCCAAAGCAGGGAAGCAATACTGTTGCGCTGCAGGATTTCTGGAGACAGGAAGGGTTCAATTGGGACTGAGATTTTCAGTAACAACTGTAAAGGGTGGTAGATATTCAAAACGTAGAGGACATTCTGTTTCCCTTTGACATTAGGTAGATGCTGAGGCATGTTGGTGAATAATCATGGTAAAAGTGGTACAATAGATGAATGTTTTAAGCATTATTGTCAGGTCCTAGTTGCTAAGCACTAGTAAATTTAATGATTGGATTTGGGTTGCCTAGGTAAGAATTCATTGCACATCGAATGTTTTGGTATGATCCTGCTAAACTGTTTATTTACCTCAGCATTAAACGATCCTTCTCTACTTGCCACAATAATCCACAAGTCCCTAGGGAACATGTAACTTCTCACCTTGTTTTCTTCTTGCATCACTCACCCTCAACCTCTACTTCTGCCCTGACAACTATTTGTCCTCCTTGGCCAGATTAGCTATTTCTTCTGTCATCAGGCACATGCTGTTCAGCTTGCTCAGAGCACATGTTAAGTTACTTGCAGTTTTTTTTGCCACAGAACTTGGAATACAACAAGAGGTATACAAACAACATGGTGAGATGTCCACCACACATAACAGTAACCTTTTTGGAAAAGACAGTGAACAACATGACACAAAGACCTTGCAGTCAGCATTAGCGATGACAAGACTCAAAGCTTATGCATAGCATGGTTTTTGGCATGTTCCTTAATTCTTCTCTTTCTACCTGACTCTTTCAGTCACCCTGAGCACCTAAACTTTACAAACTGGGGCTGTGTTTCACTGTCAGTTATCTGCTTGGGGGTGCACTTACAATTATGCCATGACCCTTGATCAATCAGCATATTTAGTTATTTGTGCCTATTGACTTTTAATAGCTTAGCGATAGTATAGTTTCATTTTCTCTTGTCCTGCCAAACACAACTGTAAAATTTCTACTTTTTTTCAACAATTCATACTGGAAGTCTTTTTCCTCAGGTGTTATAGCTTAGTCAGAGAATTACACGTGCTTGATGCTACTATTATTAATCTGGATTTCAAAACCTAATCAGGAAATGCCCCCACTTTCCTAAACTGGGGATGTTAAAAGGAATTGTGGCATTGCTTTTCAACTTCACCATCACAAAATCACCTGATAAATCTTAGATCTAAAATTGGTTCTTTTGGATCACTCCAACCCAATCCAGCGTACTAAATAACAGTTGTCATTTTTTTTGAGCTTGCCTCATAGCATTTTTTTGCTAGAGGAAAATATTCCTTATACAGATTATTAATTTTGACAATGGATACTACAAATGATTAAACTAAAATAAATTGTGGGAAACAGTGAACATTTAAATTAATCTAAGTACAGAATTAAGGTTTGTTCCCTTTAACTGACAAATTTTTCACGGAGCTTAATTGCACAATTTCAATAGTGAAACGTGAAACTTTATAAAACAAAAAGCCTGATTTGTTTTCTAAATGAATGTTTTAACAATTTAAATGCTCCAAATTAAATCATCATTTTATTACTTTGAAACAAAATAAGACTAAAAGCCACACAGAAGAGACAAAACAAAGACAAACACACATACAAAACATGTAAGTAATTATCTCACACTACAACAGGACAAAACGCAACAAAAATACAACCAAAAATATGCCACCATAAGCATCATCAACAACAGGGATCTAATTAAAACATAGAAGCTCATGGAGAAAAACCATGCTTGGATTATGATCTGATGAAGTTGATATTAAATGATGGATGAATGAAGATTGCATGAAATTCTTCAAGGTAACATTATACCTTCTGGTGCAGAAATTTCCTCTCTTCTTGAAATAATAACTGTCCTTGCTTCTTCAACAACTTCTTTTTTAGGAATTTCTGGCACTTTGAAAGAATATTATTTATTTTAAAAGCTTAAATAATTTAGGATATATAGAACAGATCTTAACACCAAAGAGGACAAACATCACAATTTCACTTGGAATAAGGACATAACTGCAAAGCTGCACTAACTCCTGTTACTTAATAAGTGAGGCATTGCCTTCTGGATTTTTGCAACTTGCATTAATGAAATTTTAATCAATTTCTTATATCTTCTGAAACATAGTGTAAAAATATTGTTATTTCACTCTTCCTTCATTCTAAGTCATTGAAACAAGTTCAATGTTTTACCAGTTATCACTGTTTACAATTTCTAATATCATCACATTTTTATTAGAGACAAAAATGAATTTCTAGGCTTGAAAAAAGGCTTCACTCCAATTTACTCTCTGTTGTAACAAAATCTTACGGAATTGTTAGCACTATCATAATATTTACAATATGCAACTAAGGACAATGAGCCACAACACTGCAACACATTGACAACAAAATGTCAAGAATGAGTATTTTCCAAGACACCACATTAAGACGACAATAAATCACTGCATCAAGTAAGAAAATAATTGCACACATTTTGCACTTTTTGTACCTTTTACTGTTGTGATTTTCTCTTTTCTTTGAACCGGCACTGGTTCTTCAGGAGTAGGCTTCTCAGCAACATCTAGCATTTTAGAATATGTTTTATATTTAGCAAAAGCTTATCCAAAGAAAAAATGAAAATTATTTAAAGTTTTACTGTCATGGAGTCATAGAGTCATATGGCATGGAAACAGATTTTGGTCCAACTTGTCCACACCGACCAAGTTGCCCACTAAATTAGTCCCACTTGCCTGTGATTGGCCCATATCCCTCTAAGCCTTTCCTATTCATGCACCTGTCTAAATTGCTTATGAATTTTGTAACTGCACCTGCTTCTACCACTTCCCCTAACCCAAGCCTTGATATTACCCAGATCTTGCTGCATATGAAAACGTACTACTATAGTATCATAGGAATCATGAACAGTGCTGAACATGGTGCAGTCGTCAGCAGCATCCCCATGCTGATATAATGACAGATCATTAATTAACAGCTGAAGATGGCTGGGCCTCCTGATGAACTCCTGCAGTGATGTCTATGGCTGAGATAACTGGCCTTCAACTAACACAAACATCTTCCTCTGTGTTTTCCAACCTGCACAGGATTATCTTTCAGCGACTTTTTGTTTGGACTCCTAAATGATGCTGTTTAATGAGAGCTATACAATGTAGGCAATAGACAAAAGTTTTAGGTAGCATCCTCTTTTATCTTTCAATGTAGTACACAGGTTGTACATCTAATCAGCATGCTGCTCCTCACAGCATTTGATAACACTTTAGATTCCACACAGGCATTAACAACACACAGCTCTGGTAATTCACTTCCATGTTTCTCAACCTCACCATTACATGAGATTTGCCTTTACATCTAACTAATATTTGGTACCGGCTGAGCAGCAAATTCATTCAATTAAATATTGCGGAGAATCTGGGCTTAAACCTAGGCTCATTGACTAATTCTATTCCCCACCCTGGTCACAATCTGAGGTTGATCCCAACTGTTCAAAACCTAAGCGATCTACTTCACCTTGAGCTGAGACTCTGATCCCATAATTTCTTCATCAAAATTGTCTTTATCAACCTTTATAATATCACCTTTCCTGTGTAACCATTAGTGTGTCCATGCATTTGTTGCCTACAGACTCAACAATTTAATTGCTCGATTTGTGAACTTCCCAACTTCCACCTTTCATGAACTTAAGCTCATCCAGAACCTGGCTGGTGTTGTCCAAACTCACAATAAGTCCCATTTCCCCATGACACCAGGGCTTACTGGCCCACATGGGTGCGTGACCCAACAGTGTGTACTAACTACGAGGTGCACTGCAAGGTTCTTTCAACAGTACTGTCTAAACTATAGTCTCTATAACATAGAAAGACAAGGCTAGAAAGGCCACCAGCTTTAGTCATTGCTTACTGTGCACACACCAATCACTCTGATACCAACAATCTCTGCCAATTACACGTAATACCTCACATTCATTGATTCACCTGACTTGCACATATTTAACACTGTTACAAACCCCCCACCCATTGCCAGCTATTCAAACATGATAGCCATTGCTATCCTGTCCAATGCTGCAGTTATGACTGCAATAGGTGGTAGATTTCAGTGAGGACAGCCTTAGTAAAACAATGACATCTAACATACTGTATGTCTCTGAGATTCCTCCTGCACTTGCTAAAAATCTTTCTCCTCCTCCTCATTCTGCCTCTTGCAGTAATTTGTTCTTCTCTGAGATATCTTTGTTCACCATCTCTGTACTGGTCTGTTCAAGGGGGAGGAAAACCACTGCATTCATGTTTCTGATCGGATTGTTTATACATAATTCCTGAAAACCAGACAATGTCCTTCAACTCTGGAACTGTCCTCTCAAACTGCTTCAACGCAGTACAGGCAATGGAAATCTGCCAACAATGAAACTAAAAGCAATTGCTGATCCCCTAGCATGGCGATGGAAGGAACGCTTCTGCCAGCTGCTGAATGCTTGCTCAGTTGTGTGATCTTAAGAAAGGCGAGCTGGTGGCCCAAGTGTTCCGTTCCAAATTTGCAAAGCTTGTGTCAAATCATTATTACATGCTGATAGATGTCATGATTGATCTTATCTCTGCACTTCTGGAAGATGTTCTGTGCATGTGTTCCAGTGCTCACAAAGATAATGGCAACACGGCTAGCAACAGAAGTGACAGCATATCACAGATAGCATTTTGGAAGGAAGAATGCACTCATAGAGCACTGAAACCAGGCACAAAGGAGCTAAGCTTTTCAGTTTACCTAATTAAAATGAATTATTTTCTTGCAAAAGGACAGCGTAATTTAGAAAAAGAATGGCACGAACACATAAGCAAAGAATTTAATGTATTGTAAAACATGATTAGCAACTAGCAGAGCATTGGCAGTTTGAAACCTCTAAGACAGAGTAATACTTTACAAGATAATGGCAAGACGGTTAGACTGTTTGTCAAATGAACAACTTAGAACAAATAGCTTCCTTTGTACCTTTCGTTGGAGGAACCTTCTCTTTTCGTATAATTGGTTTCTTTTCTGGAAAAAAAAGAGGAATTGTAATAAGCAACTTAGTAGCTAACAGGAACTTCGGGCACTTTAAGGAGTTTAATTTTGAACAAAGAATATCAAAAGCATGCACTCAGAAGATTCCATCACAAAAATACACATAACAGTAAACACAAACAAGCCAATTAATACATTTGACAGTGTACTATCTTGTTCCAGTCACACAATTTCTCGTTTTGCATCATGGTTCCACTGTACATAGATTTATTCTCAAATAGCCAATGAGATTTTACATGTAAATCTCCATTTGGCCTATCATTACCAGTAGCACTATGAATACGACTTTTCATTAACAGAATGTCATTCACCATATACAGCAGTTTTCAGTTTTTGACTGGACGTGTCAGTGACAAATAAACTGCCATGCTGGGGAGCAGAAAAACATGTCTCCTCAACAACACTTCAAATTCTCCTCAACAAGATTTAAAATTCTTTTTCAATACAGAAATACCTCAAATTGAATGTGCAGCATGTGAAGGGGCATTCACAGCCTTGATTTCCATTGAGTGAAATTTCAACTGGTGAAGATTTCCTGTTAGCTACTAAGTTGCTTGTTACAATTCCTCTTCCACTTCAAAAATGTTCTGATTTAACAGCTTCAAACATGATGGGATTATGAAGTCAGATTATTTGAACTGTAATAACCGACAGAATTCTGACTGAAATAAGAATACACTTACTAACTGGATTGTAATATTCACTGAAAGGATATATTAGAATTTATAAATAAGCCCCCAAAATTAATGAGAAGATTCTTCAGCCCTCCCCTTGTCTGGTTTGGTAGGGAGGATGGAGTTGTGGATGTAATCAAGCAGAGAGGTACCTGCCATTCTTCTCTACCCTAACTAAGTCAGTGGTGAGACAACCCATGGCTATCCTTAGATATTCCTTGAAAGAAGGGTCCCGACCCAAAACATCATCCTTCCTGTTCCTCTGATGTTGCCTGGCCTGCTGTGAGCCTCCAGCTTTGGATAACAAGTGCTTTGTTATCTCAGACTCCAGCATCAACAGTTCTTGCTATCTCCATGGTTCTTCTTGCTTTGTCACCAACTAAGGTCCCTAGGTGAACAATTGATGTCCTATGCAGGGAACCCAATAAATAAACACTAGATTGCTCACAGGCTACCAGAATTGGGGTATCCATTAATTTACAGATACAGCCTGCTAGATCTGGGAAGAAGAGAGACAAGCCCCTCCCTTTGTTGTGAGATGTCTTCACTGGCGACTACCTCCAACTGCTCTTCCTCATCTCTGGCTGGCAACTATTGGCTGGCAGGGTTTCAACCACCTCCCCCCCCGACTCTGCCACAGGCTCCACGGTCCTTGGGGAAGACGGACCATGGATCAGGAAAGTATCTGAGTGGAAAATATGTGGCGGGGCTTCTCTAAAAGAAAGGATGCGGGCTGTTGCATCTTCTCCAATTGAGTGTATCTCACTCAATGTGTCCATCAATTTCACAAGCAAACAAAATCATAAAGTGCAAGATGTAAGTAACCTCACTGCAGAAGACATACACTGACACCTTACATATACAGGATCCACATTGCCTAATTTCAGGAAGGCCTACAGGGGAGGTGACGGTATTACTACCGCTAGGTTGTTAATCCAAAGACCAAGATAATGTTCTGGGGACCCAGGTTTGAATCCTTCCATGGCAGATGATGGCATTTGAATTCAATAAAAAAAATGGAATTAAGAGTCTAATGACGGCCATGAATCCATCGCTGATTGCCAGAAAAAAAAACCATCTGGTTCTCCTATGCCCTTTAGGGAAGGAAACCGCCATCCTTACCTGGTCTGGCCTACATGTGACTCCATACTCACAGCAATGTGGACTCTGCCGGCTCTGCCCAGAGGGCAATTAGAAAGAGGTAATAAATGCTGCCTAGCCAGCGATGACCTCATCCCGTTAACGAACGAAGGAAAATTACGTGCCAATCAGGAAATCAACTGGGCAGTGGATGAATATAATCCACAGGATGAAGGATCTTGAGGGTGCATATCCGCCCCCCCCTAGCAGTAGGAAAACTAGCATAGGGGGCCATAGGAGTGCTGGCTGCAGCCGGCATTATACCCATTTCAAGCCAGAACGAGGAAATGTGTGAGTGATATCAGGATTGGAGGGTGGCATGTCACATGAGAACGGGATTAGATGCAAGTGCAGGGGGAGATTAATTTGGGCAAGTCTCCACCCTTCTTGATACAGTGCCTCTCAATCTAGCACTACTCCTTTGATTGGTGGACCTCCACTGCCCACATTGCTGCATCCCCCAAGAAAATCTGAAAGGGTTTTGTGTTCCTATAGGTATTTTTAAAACAACTTGTTCAGAGATGCTGTTACATAGCTCTGCATCAAGTGGGACTTGAAGTCGGGGCTCCTGGCTCAGTGGTAGGGACAGTACCACTGCACTACATGAACGCTTTCAGCTTCCTGATTGGCAGGGTCTCTGCCAATGTTGGATAAATCCCAGCAGCAAGGGGCTGGAGCATAAATTACACACTTGAGGATCTCAATTAGTGGTGGCATGGGAAAGTCATTCAAATGCCTTCCTGCTCTATACCGAATAGGGACAGAGGGAGGAGTTTGGGTCCCCATGTGCCCAATTAAACGATCCCCTGCCAATAAATTCATTGGGGAAAGGGCCCAACAGAGACAAACAGCATTGGCACCAGGTTCTTGCACACTTCAAAATATCATTTAAAAATATGCCATGGATATCGCATATCTTTTTTTGGAGGAACTACTTCCTTTCTTGAGACTGTAACTTGTTCAACTTCCTCAATAATACGCTTTGTAGGCTCTTTAAAGAATATGTTCAATTTTAGATAAAGTACATTCAAGAAAATTAACTTAAATATTTATGAAAAGGAAATAAAACATATGGACCATGAGTAGACATTACAAACAGTTGGACCACAAAGCACAGACGTGATACAAAAGTACACTAATAAGTGATAAACACATAACAATAATGACCAATCCTATGAGTTGAAAGCCTAATACAATTATGTATGCTTGAACATTCATTATTTATTGTTAATATGTTTGGAATGGGATTGGTGAAATGTGACATTAGCCAGATTGAACAAAATGTTGTTGGATATGCATCAAGCCCTCTGCTATGAATGGTTCCAGCAAAAATATAACCACAGGAATTCAAATCTAAATATTAGATCTGGTTATCAGTTTTCAAAGCAAATGAAAATGTTATGGTCATGGTAGCAGTTGACTAAAGTGCAACTAGAGATTCTGCAATGGCAGTAAATTGAGGTTTTGGTTTTAGCTGATCATACAGAAGGAACTGGTTTCATTCATTCAAGAATGCCTGTGGAAGAGTTTGGGAACAAACTTTTGAACTGCTCTCCCTTCTTGCCAGTCTGTGACATGTAAAGATTATTTGTGAAGGTTATAAGTCCTGACTGACAGCTAATCCAATCTATCTCACTTGGATGTAATTTTTAAAAGATACGTATTTTTAAATTAATATGAAAAGTGTAAACAAAGGCACGACAATTTTACAACTTTTAAATAACATTAAAAATAACACTAATAGTTGTGTAGACAATTAACAGCAACTATGAAGAACAAAAACAGCTCTGATCAAGTGTATCAACTCAAAAAACATTCGACAAAAATAAAGAATAAACAAAACTAAATACAACAAGATGTTATTTGTTGTCAGTAAACGCAATGAAGACTAATGAGATCCACAGGACACACATGGTGCGTTGCAAACAGAATGCAAGCATTTTGTACCTTTTCGTGGAACTGGTTCCCACTCAGTAGAAAGATGAGGGGGAGAAGCTGGTTCAGGTACTTTCTCAGGAATGGATATTTTGCCAACTACAGACACTTCAAAGATATTATTGTTATTGTAGACTACAACAATTAACGAAAGACATTTATACACTTTAAACAAACTCTATTAACAAAAGTCCTGTGGTCTCACATCGACAAACACTCACATATTTGCAAGAAAATGCACATCAGCTGGATATTGGCAAGGCAGCTAGAAAATTATTATATAAATATATTTTTGAGTTCTAACTATTTTCAAATGGTTCCTTCATATTTCCAAAATGTATTATGTTTATTAAGTGTTTGGTGTACGCTGAGTAGATGAATATATTTAGTATTTCGAAAACATGTGTGCAGCTATTAATGTTTCATTTTGGCTACATTGTATGCAGGAAAGGCGCAAAGAAGAGTTTAAAGGAAGTACAGGAAAACCTACTCAATATATTAAATAAAAGGCTTGACCATGATCTTGGACCAGAACAAACAAATATTAACAAAAGACGTTAGAAGAAAATACAAAATTGTAGCAGATGCTCAACAGATATATATTAGTAGAACAGAAAATTTGACAACACATCTCAAGTTTTTGAAAATTCATGGGTTTGCCATTTAAAAAGAGGTCTTGGCTAATTAGTGTCAGTCTCCAAAGCATTAATCTAACATAAATACAATCACATTTTAAACTCTTTTGAAAATCCTAAGCAAAACTTAGTTAGCCCATGAAGATTTTCTTGAATTTTTCCACAAATTTTGAAACAGGAAAACACAAATTAACCGACGAGAATCAGACTTCAACAAGTCAATCAAAAGTTGCTCTTCAACATGGAGATCAAGACAAACACACACATACCAAAAAAGGCCTGAATTTAAGCCACAGTCAAGCAAGGATCTGAATTCAAAAAGTCGACGGTGTATTTTAGCAATATAAAAGTGAAGAATAATTACCTGAAAGGGGTTAGTTAAAAGAAAAGATCATCAAGATAAAATTGTAGTGGCACAAAGTGCTCACTAGTTCAAAAACACAAGACTGTTCACTTTGTACCTTCTTTTGAATAAACTTCTTCTTCACCATAAATGTATTCAGTAATCTCCTCGGGAGCTGTGGGAACTTTAAAAAGAAAAATGATGTCACACCACTTCTGCTTTGGTTAAAAACAAACAAAAGCACATTTGAGAAATTCGAACAAAGGCCTGTGATGTGCTGATCTTGTTTCACTGAATATGATTATTTAAAAAACATCAAGTTTGGGTAAATGCATATTTACTTCCTAAAGCGTGGGTAATGATGTTTGCAATTCTTTGAAAACTACTTGTTTTCTGAAACCTCACCCCAAATATTTATGTTTTCTAAAAATCTTAGCAAGTAAGTTTTGTCTGGGTTCTTAATTGAGATAACAAAATTCTGTCCGTACCTTTCCAATGGCCGGATTCCTCTTCCTCCAATACTGTGTACGAAATATCTTCACTGATCTCATATTTTTCTGCAACTTCAAAAGATTGATTTTATGCTAGTTTACAATTAATAACTTTCGTACATAACACTTGAGACAGAATAGTAGGCTTTTAAAGCATAAAACATGAAAATTCTAAATCTATTAAAACAATCTCCGTAAAAACATTAACATATTCCACTTTTCTATTTGTGCTTTTATTTGGCAATATATTGTTCAATTATGTGTGCTGATTTCTTAATTGAGGAACTGACTTAATAAAATAAAATAGAATAAAGCAGAATAAAAGTAAACTGAATTAATATTGATAAAGGTAAATATAGTCACAACCCAATGTTAGTTACATTTACATTTCAACAATTTTGCTCTGACACAGTCATTTTCATTGTCTCTTTAAAGTAGTCCCATTTAAAGTATTGCCAAAATAAATCAACATAAATAGCAAGAGAGGGGTTTAATCACATAAATATGCTAAATTTACAGCAATGATTAATCATCTTGATGATCAGAAAATAAATATCAGACTTTACTGGTATTACAGTAAATTAGATGCAGGCTGCAATCGTATTTTTAGAGAGCCAGCATGTGGTTTCATCTGATTAAGACTGTATACCATTGTGAAAGGAGCTGACTGATCCAGATTTAACAACAGAATAAGTCAAAGGATTACAAGCAGAGAGGTAGAAATCAGTGCGTGTCATCTTTGACTTCTGGTTAAAATATAAAAGATGGGTCACCAGTATCAGATACTTCCTGGAAAAGCAGCAATTGGAAACAGGATGAAGTCCTTTGGATACTGTAATCAGTGAACTAACATCTTTTAAAACCCCAAAGCTCTGTTCAGTTTTTAAAGGTCTAAAGTGTCCTGTACCAGTGACAGCACTTGAAGAAAGAGTTTTTTGGTTCTTTACCGGAAAGTAAATGTAAGCTGGAAACAAATTAGAGCCTGCTGAATTTTCACAGCTCTCATCTGTGTGCTGCACAAGGATGCTCATTGGGCATGTGATAATGGGAACTGCAGATGCTGGAGAATCCAAGATAATAAAATGTGAGGCTGGATGAACACAGCAGGCCCAGCAGCATATCAGGAGCACAAAAGCTGACGTTTCGGGCCTGGACCCTTCATCAGTGAGGGGGATGGGGTGAGGGTTCTGGAATAAACAGGGAGAGAGGGGGAGGCGGACCGAAGATGGAGAGAAAAGAGGATAGGTGGAGAGGAGAGTATTGGTGGGGAGATAGGGAGGGGATAGGTCAGTCCAGGGAAGACGGACAGGTCAAGGAGGTGGGATGAGGTTAGTAGGTAGGAAGAACAGGTTAGGGAGGCAGAGACAGGTTGGACTGGTTTTGGGATGCAGTGGATGGAGGGGAAGAGCTGGGCTGGTTGTGTGGTGCAGTGGCGGGAGGGGACGAACTGGGCTGGTTTTGGGATGCGGTGGGGGAAGGGGAGATTTTGAAGCTGGTGAAGTCCACATTGATACCATTGGGCTGCAGGGTTCCCAAGCGGAATATGAGTTGCTGTTCCTGCAACCTTCAGGTGGCATCATTGTGGCACTGCAGGAGGCCCATGATGGACATGTCATCTAAAGAATGGGAGGGGGAGTGGAAATGGTTTGCGACTGGGAGGTGTAGTTGTTTATTGCGAACCGAACGGAGGTGTTCTGCAAAGCGGTCCCCAAGCCTCCGCTTTGTTTCCCCAATGTAGAGGAAGCCACACCGGGTACAATGGATGCAATATACCACATTGGCAGATGTGCAGGTGAACCTCTGCTTAATATGGAAAGTCATCTTGGTGCCTGGGATAGGGGTGAGGGAGGAGGTGTGGGGGCAAGTGTAGCATTTCCTGCGGTTGCAGGGGAAGGTGCCGGGTGTGGTGGGGTTGGAGGGCAGTGTGGAGCGAACAAGGGAGTCACGGAGAGAGTGGTCTCTCCGGAAAGCAGACAAGGGTGGGGATGGAAAAATGTCTTGGGTGGTGGGGTCGGATTGTAGATGGCGGAAGTGTCGGAGGATGATGCGTTGTATCTGGATGTTGGTGGGGTGGTGTGGGAGAACAAGGGGGATCCTCTTTGGGCGGTTGTGGCGGGGGCGGGGTGTGAGGGATGTGTTGTGGGAAATGCGGGAGACGCGGTCAAGGGCGTTCTCGACCACTGTGGGGGGAAAGTTGCGGTCTTTGAAGAACTTGAACATCTGGGATGTGCGGGAGTGGAATGCCTCATCGTGGGAGCAGATGCGGCAGAGGCGGAGGAATTGGGAATAGGGGATGGAATTTTTGCCAGAGGGTGGGTGGGAGGAGATGTATTCTAGGTAGCTGTGGAAGTCGGTGGGCTTGAAATGGACATCAGTTACAAGCTGGTTGCCTGAGATGGAGACTGAGAGGTCCAGGAAGGTGAGGGATGTGCTGGAGATGGCCCAGGTGAACAGAAGGTTGGGGTGGAAGGTGTTGGTGAAGTGGATGAACTGTTCGAGCTCCTCTGGGGAGCACGAGGCAGCGCCGATACAGTCATCAATGTAACGGAGGAAGAGGTGGGGTTTGGGGCCTGTGTAGGTGCGGAAGAGGGACAGTTCCACGTAACCTACAAAGAGGCAGGCATAGCTGGGGCCCATGCGGGTGCCCATGGCCACCCCCTTTGTCTGTAGGAAGTGGGAGGAATCGAAAGAGAAGTTGTTGAGGGTGAGGACGAGTTCGGCTAGGCAGATGAGAGTGTTGGTGGAGGGGGACTGGTCGGGCCTGTGGGACAAGAAGAAGCAGAGGGCCTTGAGGCCATCTGCATGCGGAATGTAGGCGTATAGGGACTGGACGTCCATGGTGAAAATGAGGTGTTGGGGGCCAGGGAATAGGAAGTCCTGGAGGAGGTGGAGGGCGTGGGTGGTGTCACGGAAGTAGGTAGGGAGTTCCTGGACCAAAGGGGAGAAAATGGAGTCCAGATAGGTGGAGATGAGTTCGGTAGGGCAGGAACAATGGGTCGACCAGGGCAGGCAGGTTTGTGGATTTTGGGAAGGAGACAGAAATGGGCCGTGCGGGGTTCGGGAATAATAAGGTTGGAGGCTGTGGGTGGGAGGTTCTCACACACCACCCCACCAACCTCCAGATACAATGCATTATCCTTCAACACTTCCGCCATCTACAATCCGACCCCACCACCCAAGACATTTTTCCATCCCCACCCTTGTCTGCTTTCCGGAGAGACCACTCTCTCCATGACTCCCTTGTTCGCTCCACACTGCCCTCCAACCCCACCACACCCGGCACCTTCCCCTGCAACCGCAGGAAATGCTACATTTTCCCCCACACCACCTCCCTCACCCCCACCCAGGCCCCAAGATGACTTTCCATATTAAGCAGAGGTTCACCTGCACATCTGCCAATGTGGTATACTGCATCCATTGTACCTGGTGTGGCTTCCTCTACATTGGGGAAACCAAGCGGAGGCTTGGGGACCGCTTTGCAGAACACCTCCGCTCGGCTCGCAATAAACAACTACACATCCCAGTCGCAAACCATTTCCACTCCCCCTCCCATTCTTTAGATGACATGTCCATCATGGGCCTCCTGCAGTGCCACAATGATGCCACCCGAAGGTTGCAGGAACAGCAACTCATATTCCGCTTGGGAACCCTGCAGCCCAATGGTATCAATGTGGACTTCACCAGCTTCAAAATCTCCCCTTCCCCCACCGCATCCCAAAACCAGCCCAGTTCGTCCCCTCCCGCCACTGCACCATACAACCAGCCCAGCTCTTCCCCTCCATCCACTGCATCCCAAAACCAGTCCAACCTGTCTCTGCCTCCCTAACCTGTTCTTCCTCTCACCCATCCCTTCGTCCCACTCCAAGACGCACCTCCATCTCCTACCTACTAACCTCATCCCACCTCCTTGACCTGTCCGTCTTCCCTGGAATGACCTATCCCCTCCCTACCTCCCCACCTATACTCTCCTCTCCACCAATCTTCTTTTCTCTCCATCTTCGGTCCGCCTCCCCGTCTCTCCTTATTTATTCCAGAACCCTCACCCCATCCCCCTCTCTGATGAAGGGTCCAGGCCCGAAACGTCAGCTTTTGCGCTCCTGATATGCTGCTGGGCCTGCTGTGTTCATCCAGCCTCACATTTTATTATGCTCATTGGGCATGGCAGCTGACTGATTTTAAACACATGGGACCTACAGCCCACAGTCGGGCGAGCTACAGGCCTTTGTTAACAGGATTGCAGTATAACCGCCCAATTATATTTCACATTGGCTGGTTCAAAAAATAGGTTTTCAATGAATGAGTGACAAAGAAAAATGTCTCATATGAAAGAAAAGTTACAGTGTGATCTTGGATAGAAATATACATAGTTTAAATGGTAAAAATATCAGTGAGAACTGAGGAAGTAGAAATAATCGGGAGAAAAGAGACGTAAGTACAGACGGTATAATGTTAAAAACATTTCAACTTTGTAATGACGCACTGCCGCTTGCAATCCAAGAGGTTGATTTAAATTTGCTAGCAGGGATGGAAATGCCACAGTCATAGATTTGTCACCTGTTGTCTGCCATCTAATTTTCCTCCCTTTTCCTTTAAAGCCAATGGGAAGAAACGCTGAGCATGAGCACAATAGGTAGCTAAGATGTTAGCTCCAGTTTTCCACCACTCACAAAAGGAAGGAATGCAAGAATAGACATTGCAAGTATTTCTACAAAAGCATATCTATTAAGCAAACATACTGTTTGTTGAAACATTAGGGTCTGAATATTATTATGCATTTTGATAGAGGGTGACCATGCTTCTTAATGATACATGTGAAATTTTGCTGATATTTTCATGGCTCTGGTACAACATGAAGAAATCAGACAGCCACTACACATTTTAATTATAATGAAACCAAAAATGGTGGAAATACATAGGAGGTCTGGCGGCATCTGCAGAGTGAGAAATACAGGATTTTCTGTACGCTTCTGAATCCTGACATCCAGCTCAAATGTGGGTAAGAGTTTGGAAACATGTTGCAATTCTTGTTTTCCTCAGGGCAGCCGATTAATGCCAGAAAGTGGGGTCGCCACTGATTCAGCATAGTGGGTAGGCTACCAAAGCTGGAAGGGCCAATCAGAAGTCTTCCAGCTTGCTCCTCTGCACAGGGCAGAGCACAGCTAGTGCAGCAGCCAGGCTCGATGCTTGTCTGTAATCACTGGCTTCATTCAATCTCCTGCTAGGAGGTTGTCACTAAACAACTAAACTAGCCCCCACTATCCATGGGATACTGGGGGCCAATGGGAAAATTCTCTCGGCTGGGCACATTTGAATCTGATAAGCTAAAATGTTCAAAGGGAGTCCATACACCAGCTCAAATGAAAAATACACCAGCTCAACTGAAAAAGCAACCCGCTCTATGTACTCAGAGATCGTAGGAACTGCCAGTGCTGGATTCTGAGAATAACAAGGTGTAGACCTGGATGAACACAGCAGGCCAGGCAGCATCCGAGGAGGAGGAAGGCTGACGTTTCGGGTCTGGATTCGAAGGGTCCAGACCCGAAATGTCATCTCGCCTGCTGTGTTCATCCAGCTCGACATCTTGTTATCTCCTCAATGTAAACTCTTGCCTAGTCCTGGAAGTTGCTGACAAATTGGAAAATGTTTGTGTTGGCAGTTAAAGCTAGTATGCTGGTTAAGACAGCATATAATTACTGACATAAATGTGTCAATTACTTAGGTGTCTGGTCCAAGTGATCCCTACTCACTTGTAAACTTTTTCTTTTTATTCATTCACTTGTTGACAGTGTCACTGGTATGGTCAGCATTTAATGCCCACCTCTAATTGCCCAGAGGGCAGTTAAGAGTCAACCTTATTGCTGTGGATCTGGAGTCGCATGTAGGCCAGACGAGGTAAGGGTGGCGGTTTTCTTCCCTAAAGGACATTAGTGAACCAGATGGGGTTTTCCTGACAATGGATTCACATTCATGATTAGATTCTTCATTCCAGATATTTATCGAATTCAAATTCCACCATCTGCCATGGCAGGATTCAAACCCAGGTCTCCAGGACATTACCTGAGTCTCTGGATTAACAGTCCAGCAACAATACCACCAGGCCACTGTCTCCCCAAAATACAAAAACAGATTGGGTGATTTTAGAATTGTAGAGATAAAAAGGCGTGGAGCTGGGCGAACACAGCAGGCCGAGCAGGATCAGAGGAGCAGGAAAGCTGATGTTTCGGGCCTAGACCCTTCTTTTTCTGAAGGAGGGTCCAGACCCGAAATGTCAGTTTTTCCTGCTCCTCTGATGCTGCTTGGCCTGCTGTGTTCATCCATATCCACACCTTGTTATCTCAGATTCTCCAGCATCTGCAGCTCCGACTATCTCTGTCAGAATTCCAAACTGGCATCATCTTCACAGATTTTAACTGCCTTCTGAAAACCATGCTTCTCCTTGTCTGTTAAGAATCAATCAATTAATTCTATTTCTGTCCTCACACAGACTGCCAGATCCCAAGGTTTTACCAGCATCTGGCTCAATTTCAGATTTCTGGCATCACTGTATTTTGTATTTTCACATTTCAATTCCTTTTAGAATGCTGTAATATCAAGGGTTTATCATTTTTCAAATCTTATTAAAAGACAAAAGTTACCTATTTCTTCTGCCCATTCTTTTCCTAACATGGAGAAAGGAGAAAAAAAAAATGTAAACAACTAATAATTCCAAGTAAGTTGTATTCATGCAGCTGACTGAACAGATCACTAACAGATAAAGGACAGAAAGGAGCTTCGAATCTTCAGCTGAAAATTATACTCAAGAATCCAACATGTCGTTTTGACAATAAATAATAATTGATTTAAATTTTACTTTGGCAGAAAAATCCATATATTCTCCAATTAAACCTCTTTGGTAATACATTTTTAAACTGCTCTCTTATCGATAAATTATTCTGTTTTAACACAGGAATTCCAGTGGTCAGGGATATCTAAACAATACAAAAGAGTGTTAATTATTTTTTTCATCTTTCACCCTTGTATTACTATTTGATTGAACAATTTAATATAAGTAATGAAATGAAATTTGTAACTGGTATTTTAGGTTTAAATATTTGAACTATATTATGAAAAAGATTGAATAATAATATTAACATTATTGACGAACTGTCATGGTAGGAACACATTTTAAATTATTGATCACCAGCTCAACTTGTGTCTATAGCTCTAAAATAAAGAAAAGATACAAATAAAAGCTTGTTTAAAAATATTTGTAATCAAAGTTATTTGCCATTATTCATTTTTGCACTGTTATGATATTTTAACCTAATGAAGATAAAAACACTTAGATCTGCTTATACATTATGATAATATTGAGGAAAATTTAAGAACTATAGTAGTAGTTTTTTGCAAACAGATTACCCACCAGGTTTCATGGGTTTCAAGGTGATTTCTGTAAAGAATAGATTTTAGCATGAGTGAAAATTAATAAAATCATAAATAGAATATTTTAGTTTTATTTAAAAGCTGCATTAATTTACAATTGCACCTACCTTGGCTTGAAACATAAAGTTCTGCAGTACTTTTAGCTTCACCTCTTGGCTCAAGTTGAGCAATAACTGAATAAACCCCTGGAAAATACAATTGCATACTCCTGTATTTGCCCATGTTTTACTTGAAATTAACATAAAGCACTGTCACAGTACAGTTTTCCCTCCACGATTTGACAGCCTCAGGAAGTGTCTTTGCTGGACCACAACGGGTTACCCATCAGGGTTAGGATGGGAGGTTTTTTAAAAACATGTTTAAGAAGAGTCATGTGACATAAAGTGAGTTGAAGAGCACTTATTTTAGAGAATGTTGACGATCTCTTTACCATCTGGTGCAATTCTGGAAACTGGAAGAAACTGCGGGTTCTTTGGAAACGTGAAAATACTGCAGTATTTGCGCTGGAAGAATAAGCCAGATCGCAGAGTTTGTCAGACCAGAGATTGGGAAGATAGGGCTTGTATTCACAGCACAGAAACAGGCCAATCATGGCACAAGATATTTGTCTGCGTCTATGCTCCAGCTAAGGCTCGTCCCTCTATGTATTATTTCAAGTTATCAATATCCCTGTCCAGTTTTATCTACCCTATTTACTCATTTTGACTTCCCTTTAATATGTTTATGCTATTTACCTCGAATATTTCCCTGCAGCAAAAAAAATCAAATAATCTGCGTGGAATAAAGATATTTCTCCCGAGCTACTTATTAGTGATTGTTTTGTACTTATGGCCCCTAGATTTATCTCCCCCATCATTGGAACATTGTATTTTCATCTATTCTGTATAATGCTCTCATTTTAAAAGATTTCTACCAGGTCACCTTTCAGCTTTTTCCTTTGCTAGCACTCTTTTATTTCCAAAACTGATAAGCTATAAGTTCATGCTTGTAAATTTTCCGTGTTCCTTCTCCAGTGTTTCTCTATCCTTATTCATAAATAGGGCTGAATTTTAAAGGTGGTGGGCACTAGTGTCCCTGACCCGAGCACAGAAGTTGGGGATGAGTCCTCTCCAACTTGGTAAATGTACCCTGCAACCACTTAGCAGGTATTAAATGACTTGAGGTGGGCCTTCCACTCCCATCAAGAAGCATGTCTCACATGAGAAAACTGTTAGGAACTTAAATGGTAGGCAACTTTCTTCCCAGCAGTAACACTTACAGCTATGGCCATTGTTGGAACTGCTGCAAGTCCCAGATGGAAATGGATGATGGAGCTGGACTTGAAGGTACAAGATCTCATTGGGGTTATCCTGGCATATCCAGGTTGGGTTGGGCAGTGAGAAGCTGAAATGAAATGAGTAGCGGGACCCTTGTGGGGACTTCAGCACATAGGGGCTCTCAAAGGAAATCTAATTCCCTTCCTACCCTTGTCAGCCACCAATCCCAGGGGACACCATTAAATTTGCTGCTAAGGGCTCTAATTGGCTCACAAATGAGTAGACTGCATAACCCCTTCCCTATTGTGGGTAAAATGTTAGTGAGGAAGGCAGAAGTGGGTGATAACCAGGCATGATTCTGTTACCATGGTGCGATGAACAAATGCAGTACTCTAAATGTGACCTAACCAAGATTCCATATAAATGTAACTTCTCGGTTTTTCCTCTCATAGTTAGCTCAAGTGCCAAGTTTGCAAACAGACAACTAATACAGATGTCTACTCTAATAAAAATGACACATTTAATTGTTATACTATATGTACCTTCATCTTCTGTTGTGACATTATGGATAGTCATAAAGTGCCGTCGCCCTTCACTTCTGAAGCTGTATTTTGGACTTTCTTTCAGCACCACTGTATCCTTAAACCAGGTTACAATGGCATCATCAAAGGACACTTCACATTCAAATACAGCAGACTCATGCTCTTTCACCACTATATCCTGGATTGTCTTTGTGAATTCAATTGGTTGTGCTATAACATACAAAAGCAGAAACAATACAATATTTGAACAAAAAAATGACCTCTGAAGTACAATCCAGTAAGCTTTTTTTGGGTAAAGCTACAAACCTTCAACAAATAGATCAGCAGATGTTTCAAGATCTTCATATTTGCAAGTAAATCGGCCTTGATCCTCTGGTCTCAAGTCACTAATAGTGACCTTCTGCAATTTATCTGCAACGTCTATGGAATATCTGCCTTGTCCCTCAATCCTTCGACCATTCCTAAACCACTCAGTTTTCAGGTTGGGTAAGGAAAACTGGCAAACCATGATGCAAATATGGCCTTCCTTACCAGAAAGATTTTCAAGGTGCTGTTCAACTATGGGCTCTGGAGAAGACAAACCAATGCAATGAAGTTAGATGAGACAAAGGAAAGGTAAATACATTCAGAATTAAAAGAACACAAGCTCTGCTTACCGACAACAGTCAGCTTAGCACTGGAAATATGTGGGCCACAGACAATGCGGAAGTTGCCTTGATCTTGCAGCGTGCAATTTTTGATCTTTAAGCAGTGAATGTCACCATCAACGCTAATTTCATACTTGTCATTTGATTCTAATTTTTCAGTTCCTTTGTACCAAGAAAGTTTGATTTCAGGATAGTTTATCTTTATCACACATTCAAACACAGCATCCGCATTTGTACGTACAAGTTGATCTTCAATGTCCTTGGTTAATTCAATAGGCTGCAGAGATCACATTTTATTTTTAAATACTCATTTCAAACAAAATGCTCCAAAATACCACACTGAGTAAAACATGAGGTCAGTATTCATCAATTATATTGCAGATCCTACCTCAACTTTTTCTATCCTTTGCTGGATAAACTGGATCAGTTCATTAAACTCCTCTTCTTCAGGACCTCGTTCACGTTCTTCCAACTCCTTAGAAAGCAACAACAAATTGAAAATTGTAACATAAAAAAAAGCAAGATTTTTATTTGGTATGAAAATGATGGTATACTCCACAGTATTAATGCTCAGATAAATGATCGGAAATTAACTCACAAATCTGTGAGTTTCTTCTTCTGCTTTGCTGGCTTTCAGTTGTTCAATGGCTTGAAGTAGACCACGGAAATCAGTAATTCCATACATGCGGGCATACTTTTCATATTCTTTAGGATCAACATTCCTTAGCAGTTCCACAATGTCAATATCCTTGTCTGCCTCTTCTTCTTTTTGTTTGGAAGGTGTTCTTTATAAAATAAATGTTAAATATTAATTAATTATTACTACATTTGAAATTAAACTTACATTAAGTCAAATAGATAAACTGATGGACCAAAAATAAATATTACATACTATGTAACATGTATTTATTTCATCATTCTATAAAAAGGAATAACTAATCAAAGATAATGCTGCTGTAACCCGCAAAAGAGATTGTATTAAATAAAACTTTGGAAATATTCATTCTGTTTTTCTGATAAACCGAACGAATAATTGTAAATTGACAAACACTAATTAGAGTATAATCACTTCATTCTTATTATGAATCAGAAATTTAACAATTGCAATGACTATAACATACTTACTTCTTCAGTTTAGCTCTGAAGTCAGTTTCAACAATAATTTCTTTCTTCTCCTCAACTTCCAAATTAATACTACTTTCAATTTCACCAAATTTGTTAGATGCCACACATCTGTATTGTCCAGAGTCAGTTTTTACTGTATCTTTGATTTCCAATTTGGCCTCTTGTCCTTTTTGCTGCACAATAATTCGGCCGCCATGGTTTATTTGCCTCCATTTTCCTTTCATCCATTTAACATTCGGGATCGGGTCACCACCTACCTTTGCAGTGAACGTTGCAATACTCTCTGAAACACAAATTGTACAAAGTAATTAAGATCAGTGCTAACATCTTCAAAATTTGTGCTCTTAATTTTTCCTGTCAAATGTTTATGATGAAATTCTTTGGAACCACAGAAATAACATAGGACAGAAAGAAGCCATTCAGCTGATCTTGTCCATGCCAACCCAAAGACACTCAGATGATCTTTTTAATCCCATCATCCTGCACGTGGCCCATAACTCTGCACCTTACAACACTTAAAGTGCAAGCTCAAGTATTTTTTAAGAAGAGTTTAGGGTCTCTGCCTCCACCACCTAGTCATGCAGCAAATTCCAGGCATCTACTACCATCTGCATAGAAACGCTTTTCATCGCAACCCCTCTATTCCTTCTGCCACTTAGTTTGAATTAAAGAACCCTGGCTTTGCAACTCTCTGTCTCAATTTCTTCTGTCAGCTCTATCTCTACCTCTCACCATTTTGTACACCTCAATCACATGTACAATTCTGGCCACACTTCAGCAGGAAAGATGTTGTTAAACTTGAGAGGGTGCGGCAAACATTTACAAGGATGCTGCGAGGACTGGAGGGAGAGGCTGAATAGGCCGGGACTTTTTTCCCTACAATGTCAGAGGCTGAGGGTTGACCTTATAGAGGTTTATAGAAACATGAGAGGCAAGGATAGGATGAACAGACAAGGTCTTTTTTCTCATGTGGGGGAGTCCAAAACTAGACGCCATAGGTTTAAGGTGAGAGGGGTAAGATTGAAAAGAGGAATGAGGGGTAACTTCTTCACACAGATGGCAGTGTGGGTATAGAATGAGCTGCCAGAGGAGGTGGTGGAGCTGGGTACAATTACAACATTTAAAAGGCATCTGGATGGACATATTAATAGGAAAGGTTTAGAGGGATGTTAATAGGAAAGGTTCAGAGGGATATTGGCGAAATGCTGGCAAATGGAAATAGGTCAGATTAGGATGTCTGGTTGGTGGGGATGAATTGGACTGAAGGGTCTGTTTCCATACTGTATGTTACTCCTCAGCCTTCTCTGTTGCACAAAAACAACCACAAACTTCCCAATCTCTCGTCATAGCTACAAATTCACTAGCTCAGGCTTTGTTTCCTGTGTAACTGAGAAATGGCATCCACTTTATTTAATGTACTAGGTGACGAGAAAAGTAGACAACTCAGGTAGCTGAATTTTGTAGACCCCTTCAGCATGTGTGATTGGCACAGGGAGGTGTGTGTGTGTGTGTGTGTGTGTGTGTGTGTGTGTGTGTGTGTGTGTATGTGTGTGTGTGTGTGTGTGTGTATATGTGTGTGTGTGTGTGTGTGTGTGTGTGTGTGTGTGTGTGTGTGTGTGTATGTGTACGTGTGTGTGTGTGTGTGTGTGTGTGTGTGTGGGGGGGGGGGGGCGTTGTGCAGTGGTGTAGTTCCCTAAGCCATATGCCCTTAAACTTAAAGAAATGAGGTCCTTAACTTGCCCAATCAAAGAGCATTCAGACGCATCAATCTACCAGCAGTGCCAGAAAATGCTGGGCACTGGAAGGCAGCCCAGAATTTAAAGGCCCTTTTTCAAAGGGCTACTTTGAAGTGGCTATAAGGAATTTGGGAGCATGTTAATCACGGAGGTGTCCTATGTGCAAGCAGGGCAACCCACTCCATCATGTCACCCACAAGAGGCAAACATTTTACCCATGCTAAGCCTGGCCCCTGCTTGTTATTGCTTTGAGGTAGGAGGCTTTAGGTATTCCATTTGCAACTTAGAAACATAGAAACTGTGAGGAGCATGCTTAACTTGGCCCCTGCATGTTATTGCTGTGAGGTGGGAGGCTTTAGGTATTGCATTTGCAACTAAGGTACATAGAAACTGGGAGGAGGAGTAAGCCACTTAGCCCATGGAGTCTGCCCTGCGACTGATCCCGACTGTCAACATCATATTCCCACTCCCAATTTCAGTGTCTAAACATCTATTTCCTTCTTTGGGGACATGACCTCCAAAGCCTAATTGTGATCAGGAATTCCAAGGATTTCACCTCCTCTCTTCACTCATCTCAGTCCAGAGACCATCAGCCCCTCCCACCTTCTCAAGGCCCCTACTGGCCGAGGTGCCTTGATTGAGATAATGGGTATGATTACAATTTTTCCCTCTTGAATGAAAATTAATCTACTTTCAGGCTAAAATTTAAACCAAAATACCTTCTAGCCAACAGTCAGTAGTTTGGACATTGTAATTATTTAGTAATTTTTTGCTTTGACAATTTATACATACTTAAGAAATGTTTCTTCCTAACAATCAGAATGCATGAGAAGAAATATCCATGCTGCACTTACTTTCTGTTGTTTTCACACTCTTTGGTTTTTCAATGAAGAAGATCTTGTCTGTCTTTGGTGGAGAAACCACTTTCTTTGCTGCAGCTTTTTCTAAACCGGAACAAGTTAAAAGAATGTTACATTGTAGCTTTAGTTTTCAATGTCAACATTCTTACTAGGAAACAAACTGCACATACAAATAAGTAAATAATGTGTACATAATTGGATTTTTTAAACTAACATTTAAGGCAATTACAATCACAAAGATGATTTTATATTCTGGCCAGGCACTTCAGGATACATTGCAGTAGAAATCTGACCTTACCTCAATGCAGTTTCAACTTTGTGCAATGTACTGAGTCTATACAGCAAATTGTGGGATTTGAATTCAATAAAATATCTGGAATTGAGAAACTAATGATGATCATGAATCCATTGTCGGGAAAAAAACCCATCTGATTCACTAATGACCTTTAGGGAAGAAAACTGCAATCCTGACTTGGTCTGCCCTACATGTGACTCCAGACCCACAGTGATGTAATTGACTCTGAAGTGCCCTCTGGGCAATTAGGGATGTACAATAAATGCTGACCTAGCCAGCGATGCCCTCATACTGTTAGCTAATAAAAAGGTACATGTTCAAATTATGTCTATGTGTTGTCATCTGTTTAAAAATAATCTAATTTGTGTACCACATTCTTAATTAACAAAATCATATTTAACACTGCGGTCGAAGACACTGCAAATAAAAAATCAAATGAAGAGCTTTTGGCAGCATTTGAAACACTATAGTGACAATAAATATTATGGCAACAAAGAAGAGTTGAATTATATTTTCAGTCTGGGAAAAATGCAATTAATTCAATATGAAGCTGTAAGTGCTAAAATATGAATCAGAAGTATGCTTTTTGTTTAATTCTTTGTTGAAGAATTCAGAAATAAGAAGCCATGTTCTCTTCTTTTAAATAATGTTCCATGTCTAGCTCAACAAGAGGTCTGATTCAAGAGGTTGCAGGATCTGTCAAAACACCTTTCGAATTTTTGACTAACAAACAATTACTATTCGCAATGTAGGCATATTTGACCAATGCAAGATCCTGGCTTTGACACTATTAATATGGCTTAAATACTTCAAGGAGCTCAAAACTGCATGAACCTTTCCTTCATGCTGTGAGACTGAAGTTGGATACGCTTTTCAAAGTATGATTAGTAAGTGCTGTTAGCTTTAATATGCTGACTACAATAACCTATTTCACAACAATCCCATACCTTGGACTGTTAGCTTGGCTTTGCAAGAAACACTTCCAGCTTCGTTTGTAGCTTTACATAGGTAGTCACCGCTATCTGTTTTAGTGCATGTTTTACATTCTAGGGCAGCTGTACCATCCTTGAAGGTGAAATTCAATCTTTCAGATGGCTTCATTTCTTTCCTGTCTTTAAACCACTGTATCTTAATTGGCTTAGATCCATGGACATGGCAGCTAAGCTGCAAAGATTCTCCTTCGGTTTTTGTCATTGGTTTAAGAGGTATGTCCCAGACAGGAGGCACTATAAGCTCTAAAACAACAAAATACATATCAGTATCTAAAATGGAAAATGTGCTCGCATCAAACATAAGATCAAAGATCGCTTGAACCATTTGGTTTATACAGTGCATAGCCCCTCTCCCTTTGAGGTTACCCACTGTTGCTTCCCATCATCAAATTTCCTCTTTCATCTGGAAGAGCTTAGCAGTTTGTGTCAGAGACTACTTCACAGATATTATGAATGGCACCTTATAATTTGCCAACAATGGAAACGTTGGTGTTGGGAAATATTTTTTTTGGAGGTGTTTAGCACCTTCATATGACATAATGTTTCATCCAGCGACCTGTCTAAGAAAAGAAAAATCTTGTGCAAAGACAAAAACAAAAGAGACTGAATTACTATTGAGTGAGTTTTGAACTCATACCACTTTAGTCAGAGTTCAACATTATCACATCAGCAGGCAGGAAAAGATGTAGCCAAGCTAATCTTCCAAACTTGGAGCCTCAGAACTTAGCTAAACCATTCAAAGCAGCTTGTATTTAAGTTTTAGTTGACAAAAATTCGACAGTGTTTACATATTTTCCATAAGACAGCATTGCTAGGAAGATAAGATCTAAATGAAATGTTGATTAACAATTGAGAACATGTCAGGTTTTACAATGCCAGTTAGACCTAAGAATAAAAAAGAATGTTAAGTCAGCTTTAAAGAGTTACCAATATATTTCACTAAATAAGCAATAGCAGCATTTGCCAACATTAGTTTCTGCATGCAGTTACCAAGCAATGTTATATAAATAAAAATTGGCTTCATCACTAACCTGTGATCAGTACAGACACAGTAAATATTGCAGTTCCTGCTTCATTGGATGCTTTACATGTATAAACAGCAGAATCAGTGAGATGTGCTTTCTTAATGTTCAGTATTACTACATTATTTTTAAAAGACAATTCATAATTTTCAGTTTGTATGATCTCTTGATCATCTTTCAACCAGGTTACAGATATTGGTTGTGAACCAGATACTCGGCCTTCAAGTTTTATAGCTTTTCCTTCTGCATCCTGTATTTGTTCAAGAGGTCTTTTAGTAAAGCTTGGTGGAATTTTACGATCTGTAAATAGATAGGCACAACAAAATGAATCAATATTACAAATGTCATATATATTTCCTCATTACTTCAGTGAAGTTATACTGCACCAAGTGGAATCTACTAAAAACCAAAAACCTCAAAATATTTCTGAAGATGGATCATGGATGGTGGAAGTTTGTGAAAATTAAGGACCGTTAATACGGATTGAAAAGATTTTCATCATGTTTAATGTTACTTCTCACAGTTTCAATTTGTTTTCTAAGTAATTGCCTGTAAGAGAACAATTTCAGATGCATAACGTAACTAAAACTGAATAAATCATCAGAAAAAATAATCACGTAAAGAAATAAAACAAACAAAAGCAATATTCTTCCACCTAATGAATAAAGCCTGGCCTGGATTTCTGGGCTGGGAGAAACAGAACAATGGCCAATATTAAAAAATACCTTTTACAGTCACTTGTGTTTGCGTTGAGTCCTTTCCAAGATCATTGCTAGCCTCACAAATGTACGGACAAGAGTCTCCCTTGTCTGCTTTTAGAATTGTTAAGTGAGGTGTATTTTCCACACAAGATATCTTATAATTCATATTTGAACGAATCTCTTTGCCATTCTTCAGCCAAATAACTTTAATTGGGGAGGAGCCAGTTACATGGCACTCAAGCTCTACACTTTGCCCAGTGATAACTTCCATGGGCTCTAATTTTTTGTCAAACACAGGGGCAACCCTCGCCTCTAAAAATATAACAAGAAAGAATTATTTTCTGTCGTAATATTATTAAATGAAAGGTAATTGTGTCCAGTAATGATAGTTAAAAGAAGTAGATATTCAAGTTTAAAAACTATAAAATGAGGATGTATGATAAAGACAAAAAGTAGAAGATAATTAATAAATATTTTACTCAACAAACCTTTCAGAGTTAGTCTTGAACTGCAAGAAGCATCTCCAACCATGTTGGTAGCTTTGCAAGTGTATTCACCAGCATGATGCATCTCAGCATTAAGAATTTTAAGAGTTGCTACATTCCCTACGAAGGATATAAGTACATTTTCATCACCAGTTAGTTTTACACCATCTTTAAACCAAGTTGTTTCAATAGGTGCTGAACCAGAAATATGACATTCAAATGTCACTGGAAGATGGAGAGTTCCTTCCATTCCCTGCATTTTCCTTGTGAAAGAAGGTGCAATTTTACGTTCTGTAAAACAGACAATTAAAGGGCCTGTTAATCACACAGTAATCATATAGGTTTTTTTTACAACCACAATATAGTTAAAATGTTCAAACAGAAAATGTATAAAATGCAAACATATGCCAATCTGCGAAGAACAGATATGAAATGAATCCATTAAGTAAAGTCACCTTGGATGATGAGCATGGCCTTTGATGAGCAGGTCCCTATTTTGTTTTCAGCTTTGCATATAAATTCTCCACTGTCACTCAAAGTTGTTTTCTTCAATTCCAGTCTTGCAATATTGTTCACAAACTCTATTTTACAATTAGGGGTGGCTCTCAGTTTCGTGTCTCCTTTGTACCAAGACACTTTAATTTCAGGTGTTCCAACAAGTCTACATTCGAAAAATCCTGGATCTCCTAAAGTTATGTCCAGAGACTCTAAATGTTGGACAAACGTTGGCGGTTCTGAGGTAAAAGCAAGATATCAATAATGAAAGATTCTGCATATCATATACATATTAGATATGTGTATATGTAAAGTCAGTGACTAATAGAAATCAGTGAGTTTAACAAACCTAATACTTTCACTTCGGCATGACAAGTGTCCATCCCAGCATCATTTTCTACTTCACAAGAGTATTTTGCATCATCATCTCTAGTACAGTTGAGAATCTCCAAAATACAAGATGTTTCAGTAGTAGTTAAAATATATTTGTCTGACTGGAATATAGCTAATCCATTTTTCTTCCAGGTGACTTTGATTTCTGGAGTACCGGTGTACATGCAGTCTAGACAAACTGACTTCCCCAGTACAACACTAGATTCATTCAACTTCTTCTGGAATACTGCTGGTTCTGGTAAAGACACAGATGAAAACAGTTCTCAAAAAGGCCAACACGAGCAAAATATTGAATTTATTTCTTTCAATTTGTGTTTTACAAACCTTTCACAAACAATTTTGTTGTACAAGAAACTTTGCCAGCTTCATTACTGACTTGGCAGATATAGTCTCCACTTTGGGAAGATTCCACATTTAGTAGTTCTAATACTGCTGTTGAGTCTCTTAAAGAAATATGACATTGCCTTCCTGCTACCAGTTCAGTAGTACCTTTAAACCATGATACTTTTAATGGGTCTGTTCCAGTAACAATGCTGGTAAATTTCACATTTGAACCAGGTGAAACTTCCTGAGAATCAGGTTTGCGAATAAATGAAGGTGGTTCTAAAAAGTTCAAAGAAAAATAGTACAATGTAACATTAAGCAATAAATTCATCAGAAATTTAAATGTAAAGACCATGATTTTTGCTACAAAACAAAATCAGTTTTTCTCTTTGCTCACAATTTTTACCCCTCTGTCACCTTTCTTCCTGATGGCAATGGCCCATGCTAATCCAGATACATAATGGCAACAGTCTAGTCCCACAATCAAGAGATCATTCTTCATGCAGAAGCCAGAAAGGCTGTCACCAGCAATTTGATCATTTGTTCAAGGCGATGACCAAGACTTGGCCTTTTTCTCACCTAACATCTAAACTGATGTCTCTCAAAAATGACAGCTAGAGTTCTGGTTAATTTCTTTCCATTTTCTGTCTAAGGTCATGGACATCAATATTGATGTCTCTGCCTCTGTGCAAGAAGCCTGGCAAATTCATTTATCCAGTTACAGGAACATTGAAATAGGAGCGTGATCTGTCATTCAACTCAAACTTTGCTGTTCTTCCTGCATTATTCATATATCTCTTAATATCTTTCCTTTCCAGATATCTGTCAATTTCTGTTTTGACTCTACCTAATGACTGAGCTTTCACAGACATCTGGGAAGAAAATTTTAAATATTTGCGACCCTCTGAGTGAAGAAATTCTTTCTCAGCATACTCCAAATGGCCTGCCTTTAATTCTAAAACTTATGTCCAGTGGTTCTGAATCCCAGCCCCACCACATACAGCCAGAGAAAATGTTCTTCCTTCATCTATCCTGTTTGGTCTGTAAGCCTTTAGTAGGATCTGAAATTTAGGGACCCTGTGGGCTTCTGTGTCAGCCACAGACAGAGGCTTCTCCAGCATGGGTTCTTTGGACCAAACACTGTGCAAGGACCAAATGGGGGGATTGTATGGGGAGACTGATGAATGGGCATAACAGGGCAATGGTGCAAAATCTAACCTGGTAAACTTGACAGAAGTTTGTCCAAGAAAGACTGAGAGTCATATGAAATATTTTATCAAGGGGATACAAAATCAAGCAGGCAAAAAAGGCAGAGAGACATATGACAATGTGATTAAAGAAAGATGGGAAAGGCTCAAAGAGAGAGATCACATTTTAGATATAATGTTCCAGAGTTAAATAATATTAGAAACAAGAGTTTTCTGACCTGAATTGGCAGGACTTAAGACATGGAGGTGCCTACGTTTATTGGGGAATCTGCAAAGGCTGGAGAGTTTTAAGAATATTTGAAGAGACAATTTTACTGGAAGTGAACAGAAAGCTGAAGATATGTCGGCCTGGCTAAGTAATCAGACCAAATGGTTAATCTCCTACATCCATGGAGTATAGAAGGTAATATGATTGAAGATAACAAGGTGTAGAGCTGGATGAACACAGCAGGCCAAGCAGCATCAGAAGAGCAGGAAGGCTGACGTTTCAGGTCTGGACCCTTCTTCAGAAAATTTTCTGAAAAGTTATCTCAGATTCTCCAGTGTCTGCAGTTCCCACTATCTCGGAATATGATTGAAGATATTGGTTTAGATTAAAAGTTCTTTATCCTCTTAGTACCTTGCATCTAACTGACTATATAAGATGGAGCATATTAGTTTCACGTCTGATTTTTGAACAGTATATTTCATTTGATTTAAGTTTTACTTTTGTGGCTACATTCTTTATAAAATACCTAGGTTTTCGGGTTCTTAAAACATCTGCATTGTGATAATAATATAAACAGTAAGCAAAATACCATAAACTTCACTGAAAACAAAACTGACCTTTCACAATCAAGACACCACTGCATTCATCGCTTCCTGCAGCATTTGTTGCTTTACATGTATAATTACCAGCATCTGACAGTTCCAAAGTACTTATTTTCAAACCACATGTGTTATCTCCAAATGTGAGTTGATACTTTGCTCCATGTACAATCTCCTGTCTGTCTTTGAACCAAGCCAAATCAATAGGAGGTGATCCAGACACTTTGCACTCCATCTGGATGGAAGAGGCCAGGATACCATTCACTTTCTTTAATTTTCTTGTAAATTTCGGAGGAATAATTCGATCTGTTTGAGATACACCAACAAGCCATAATTAGCAAAAAGATTTATCCACAGGCAGTTAAGAAATCCTGAAAAAGTATCCATTAGAAAAATGGCTAAACCATACCTAGGACGCTGACTGATGTTTTGCAGCTGCTACTACCAACATTATTTTGAACTTCAAAAGTATATTGACCACTGTCGGCCTTCTCTGCAGACAGAATCTTTAGGTTGGAAATTCCATTTATAAAACTGATCTGATACTTTCTGCCAGATGCTAGCTCATGTCCGTCTTTCAGCCACTTCACTCGGAGTTCTGGAGTGCCTCTAACAATGCATTCCAAAGTTGCTGGATCTCCGGCACTCACACTGACAGATTCCGCTTCTTCCACAATTGTGGCAGGTTCTAAATTGAAAGAAAGTCTTTTTATAAAAAAAGCTCATGACAAACATAAAAAAAATTAAAATAATATCAAGCAATGCTCTTAAATGTGAACCAAATTCTAGAAATAACAAAAGAAAACCTGACGTCAGGCACTGACCCAGAAGCGATACAGTAGCAATGCATTCTTGCATTCCAGCATCATTTTTAATTTGACAAACATACTTTCCAGCGTGAATTGCTTCCATTTTTGCAATATGCAAAGTAACAGTATTTTGTTCATAGCCGGTTGTCATGTACTCATCAGCTTTCACTTCTTCCCTTTCCTTGATCCATGTTACATGAATTGGTTCAGAGCCTTTAATGGTAGCTTGTAAAGTTATAGACTCTCCAAGCACAGAAGAAATGTTTGAAAGTTTCTTCACAAATACTGGTGGCTCTGTAGAATTAAATAGATATTCTTTACTTGGGAGATGCAAATTGAAAAATTCTTTTCCAAAACTTGTCAGATCAGGATAATTTAAATTTGGAAAGTTTACGAACCTTTTAGATTTAATGTGCCAATGCAAGTGTCACCTCCCACCTCGTTCTTGACGACACACATGTATTCGCCTATATCTGGTGTCTCAACTTGTAGAATATGAATACTTGCTACATGGTTTTCATAAGTAATTTTGTACTTTTTACTTGCTCGGATTTGCCTTTTGTCTTTATACCAGGTAATTTCAAAAGGAGATGTACCGCTGATTTCACACTGCTGTACGACATCAGAGCCTTTTATGGCATTAACTGTCTCAAGTGTTTTAATGAAAACTGGAGGCTCTGTAGGAAGATTATAATTTGTCTCATTTATGCAGTCATGGTGAAAAGATACTTGCTTTAGAATGATTTTTAAGCACTTGATGAAAGCTACGTACCTTTGACAGTAAAAGCGACATTGCAACTTGCACTGCCAGCTTCATTTTGAGCTTCACAAATGTAATCGCCGCTATCTTCCAGATCAGCATGAATGATTTCAAGAACTGCAACAGATTTATCGAAACGCATTTTGTATTTGTTATCAGCACTAATTTCATGGTCATTCTTGAACCATGAAACCTTGATTTCAGGTGTGCCTGTCAGTTTACACTCAAAGTGTGCCGATTCACCTTTCTTCAGTACTTTGGATGGTTCCAGCTTCTGAATGAAAGATGGGGGCTCTAGGATACCAAAACAGAGGACATTTAGTGTTAAGGTTCCAAGAACAATACCATGCTGGATTAATTGGAACTGTGAAACATGTGAAAAGAAATATAATTCTGAACAGAGATCAGTAAGAGAATGTTTACATAGGCAAATCTGAATCTAAGATAATTTTAGTGTAACATACAATAAAAACATTCAATAGATTTGGATTAATGAAGAGTATAAGACAATACATTCTTGAAATCATGAAGAGTGTAAGAAGATAATGTAAAACTGATGTGATAAAGGGTGTAAGATTATCGCATATGTTTGATGTCCAGAAGAACACAAGATACTAGCAGTACAAAGCACAAGAAAGAAGACCGGTACATGCTGAGAATTTTCAGCAACTTAAAGACATTAACAAGTGAAATACAAACAAGATGCTGTCACTATATACCGAAACCACATAAAAATTGCACACCTGTAACAAATAACTTTGCTGTGCAAGTATTTGTGCCGACATCATTGGTGACGTGGCAAGTATAGTATCCTGTACTGGAATGTTTTACTGAATACAGTTGTAGAGAACTGGATGAACCTTCTGCCATTATGCAACATGTAGCATCAGAGTTTAACTCCTTGTCATCCTTAAACCATTTGAAATACAGGGGAGGTGTTCCTTCCACATCACTCTTGAACTGCACTGCAGAATTGGGGGGAACCTCCTGTGACTTTGGTTTTACTATAAATCTTGGTGGCTCTAAAATTCATTGAAGAAAAATACATTTGTTGCAATGAAGAGCACATAAAGATTCATCAACTTTTTCACTGTAAAATATCCAACTACAAATCTTTCCGAGCAATTATTTCACGCAAGTCTGTTAAAATTAAAGCATGATACAAATGATGCTTTTCATGATAAGAAATGGAGAGAAAACACAAAGATTTTAATTCAAACCTTTCACAACAAGTGTGGCACTGCACTCATCACTTCCTGCTACATTTGTTACTCTGCAAGTATAAATTCCACCATCTGCGATTTCTAGTTGATTCATCTCCAAAGTTGAGGAGTTATCTTGCTGTGATATTTTATACTTGTTGCTATCTGATATTTCCTTTCCATCTTTGTACCAATGAATGCTTATTGGAAAAGAGCCAGATACTTTGCACTCCATGGACATGGAAGACCCTAATGCAACGCCCATATCCTTTAACTTTTTCGTAAATGTTGGAGCAATTTGTTGATCTGTACAATACAGAGCACAATCTGTAAGCTTAAACTATAAAAGTATCCTAGAATTCCAAACCTAATTTCATGCTTTAACTGCACTTCTCACATCCATATCCGTTAACACAGCGTAAATACTGACCTAATACAGTCAAGAAAGCTTTGCAGCTGTCGACTCCATATTCATTCTGGACTTCAAAAGTATATTCACCACTACTCGCCTTCTCTACTGACAGAATTGTTATACTGGCTACATTTTTCTCAAAGCTCAATTTGCAATTTCTGCTGGATGTAACCTCCTTTCCATCTTTCAACCATTTAACTTTTAGATCTGGTGTACCAGCTACAGTACATTCCAAATTTGCTGGATTTTTCACAGTCACACTGTGTGACTTTGCTCGCTCAACAATTTTTGCAGGTTCTGTTAAGAAAAAAACGGTGGGCTGAGTAACATTCAATTGTCTTATGCATTCAGCAATTTCACAAAAACAGTAAATTTGAACTGAGCAGCAACTGGCTTCAATATGTCAGTTAATCATATTTACAAATATTTCCTACCAACCTGTTACTATCAATGTAGCAAAACATTTCTCAATTCCTGCATCATTTTTAGCCTGACACATGTATTTCCCACTATACTTTGAGTCACCAGCTTTAATTTGCAGGGTAGCAATATTGTTTTCGAAGGAAATTGCTAGATTATCATCTTCTTTGATGTCATCATTATCTTTCATCCAATTTATAGAAAAAGGATGTGAGCCTTTCACATGACATTGAAATGTAGCAGGATTTCCAGCAACCACTATAATATTTTCAATCTTCTTTATAAATGAAGGGGGCTCTGGTTCAAGATAAATATAAGCAAAAAATATGAATTATTTCCTGATGTCTTCCATGAAAACAAAAGAGCAAAGTTTAATAGCAAATGTTTTTGAACTGTTTTGTAACTAAAGATGTCAACATTACGAGAAGAAGTGCTTTTCAATCACAATGTAACTAACCTTTCAAGCTGACACCACAACTGCAGGAGCAGCTGCCCACGTCATTAGTGACTGTGCATTTATATTCACCCACAAATGAAGGACCAATCTTCAACATATGAAGACTAATTGAATAGTTCTCAGTGACCATCTTATATTTTTCACTGGATCGAATCTGTTTATTGTCTTTGTACCACATAACTTTAAAGGGAGCTGTCCCAGCCACCTCACATTCAAGGGTGACACCACTGTTTCTTATTACCTCAGCAGACTGAAGTTTCCGCCTAAAACTGGGAGGTTCTATAAAGTAATCACATCAAAGTCTACAATCAACCAAACTGTAGAAACCAATAGAAGCTTTGCTCAAGTAAGTTAAAACATGCACTATGCTGCCAAAATGCAAAGACAATATTACAGACCTTTAACTTCAACCTCAGTGGTGCTGCTGTCACTACCAGCTTCATTCCTTGCTTCACAGATGTAGCATGTACTGTCATCCAAACTAACATTAATAATCTCAAGAACTGCCACAGAACCATCAAACGACATCACACATTTGTCGCTGGCTAGAAGCTCATGACCACCTTTGTACCAAGTAACTTTCATTTTTGGTGTGCCAGTTATAATGCACTCAAAACGTGCTGTGTCTCCTTTCTTTATTATTGTGGACAGATTTAGCTTCTTAATGAAGCTAGGAGGTTCTAGAAGTCAAAATGTCATAAATGTCAGTATAAATTTAAAAGATAACCAAAAAGCAATTCAAACTAACAGTCAAATACAAATAATTATCAACAATGCATTTACACCCAAAATTTACAAGCTTGATGCAACTGATTAATACTTAACTCTAGGTCTGTGAATGGAAAAGAAAATATAATTTCCTTTTCCACATGCTATCAGCATTTCTTATTGCTGCCTCTATGAAAAATAGCCAACTTAATTCTTTGGGGATGGAGAAGTCTAGACTATCTTAAAATTGTCATCATTATTGTTTTATCATACAAACCAATTTGAATTAAGGGGCATTTTTTACATTGCCTTGAACAGAGAACAAATTCTCCACCACTCCGCAATGCTTCACCTAACAGTGACTATCAGCATACAGTCCACTTTAGAGGAAACTGCTGAGTGTCAAAATCGGGGACATCAAGTTCGATTCTTAGCTCAGATTTACTGGTCTGGATACTAGATGCTGGATAATTGGCATGCTCCCTCTCCATAGCTGGCAATGTAAAATCATACCACTGCAGCTGATGGTGCTGAAATTTTCACCAAGCGAGGCTTGCAAAACAATTTTATGTGAAACAGAATTATAAAAACTGTAAAACAATATACAAAAATGCACACCTTTCACAAACAAGTCTGCAGAACAGGCCACTGTACCAACATCGTTTCTCACTTGGCAGGTGTAACTACCCGCATCAGATATTTTAGCTGAGACCAACTCTAGAAAATATGTTGAGCCTTCACTCCAAATGGAATATGCCACACCATGCATCAATTCCCTGTCTCCTTTGAGCCATTTTGTAGATAATGGTGTGGTTCCTTTCAAAACACTCCTAAACTGTACAGTAGAACCAAGTACAACATCCCGTGATGTTATTTTTTCAACAAAGCTTGGAGGCTCTAAAATTTACATGGGAAGAAACACATTTAATTAACTCATGTATAGACAAACTATAAGACATGAGTAGGTTGAAGACAATGTTATAGCAAAATGCTAACATGTTCTTCAAAAATCAATAAATTAAGAAATCAAAGATAATGGTATTTGATGTGTAGGTTTAGTTACTTGACTAGTGCTGTAAAGAAAACAAACTGCTTGGGTAAAGAAATTAACATTCATGATGGGAAGAAAATATAACAAGACAATGTTCACACCTTTTATACTTAGGAAAGCACTGCATTCATCCTTTCCTGCTGAATTTGCTGCTCTACAAGAGTATATTCCACCATCTGAAACGTCTAACTCAAAGACTTCCAAAGACAGCATGTTTTCTTGAAATAACATCTTGTATTTGTTACTGGCTGATATTTCATTGCCATCTTTATACCAAGAGATGTCCATCGGAATAGAACCAGCAATTTTACACTCCATTTGTACAAAAGATCCTAAAGTACTGCTGGTTTCCTTTAATTTTCTTGTGAACAATGGAGCAATTATTTGTTCTGTCCAGTGCAAGAGTAAAACAGAAGTCAATAAAAAATATGTCCACTATTTTTAATTTTCTGACATTTTTTACTTAACGTAAAAAAGGAAATTAAAGACCATCAACACAAACTAATCACTGACCTAACACTGTCAAAGAAATACTGCAGCTGTCGGCTCCAAACTCATTCTGGACTTTGAAAGTATAATCAGCAGTGTCATCCATTTCAACGGACTGAATTTTTAGACTTGCCACTTTATTTGCAAAACTCATTTTATACTTTCCACCTGATTCCAGTTGCTTTTCATTTTTGAACCATGAAACACTTAAATCTGGTGTACCGGCTACAGTACACTCCAAAATTGCTGGGTTTCCTGCAGTCACAGTGAGTGGCTCAGTTTTATCTTTGACATTCGCAGGTTCTGTGGGAATAAGTAGATCATTTGCATCAGGAGCACTATGCAATAGATTTTCTAATTGCAGTCAATTCTTCTGGACGGAGCTGGCTATAGATTTTTTTTGTATCTACCGTAGGTATTTTTGTGTTATGACAAACCTCCGGAGTGGGTAGGTTTGTTTTCGGCTAGGGTCTTCTGGCTCGCAGGTAAGTATATTACCAGTGTGTCACTATAGTGCTTCTAGCATTCATTCCACAATGGGTTTGATAACTCATTAGCTTGGGTTCAAATTTAGTCAAGACTGTTGCAGTAAAAGTCTCAATCCACCTGATTGCTTGAATGTGTTCCATGTGAAACTAGTTTGGGCAGTCCGAAATCAACTCAGAGTAGGGTCCTTTTGTGGCACAATGGTAGTGTCCCTACTCATGGACTGAGACCCAGGTACAAGTCCAATCTGCTCCAGAGGTGTATAATAACTTCTCTGAACAGACTGATGAGGAAAAAATAGATAAAAGAAAACCTTGTGTGTTTGTTTTCGTGTCCCAAGTTATGTTAACAATCATGTTTCAAGATACAAGGTGCTGGCAGTGAGCAGAGGTCATATGAATAGAGTGCAATTACGCTTCTCAGAATTTGCCAGAAGCATTTCTTTGGTCCTGAGTAGAGGAAATTATCTTGTTCCAGATGATGCTGTTCCAAATGGAAAATGTCCCCATTTGGGGCGGCACAGTGGCTTAGTGGTTAGCACTGCAGTCTCACAGCGCCAGGAACCCAGGTTCAATTCCAGCCTCGTGCAACTGTCTGTGTGGAGTTTGCACATTCTCCCTGAGTCTGCGTGGGTTGCCTCCCACAGTCCGAAGATGTGCAGGCTAGGTGAATTGGCCATACCAAAAATTGCCCATAGTGTTCTGGGGTATGTGGGTAATAGGGGGATGGGTCTGGGTGGGATATTCAAGGGGCGGTGTGGACTTGTTGGCCAAATGGCCTGTTTCCACACTGTAGGGAATCTAATCTCTAATCTAATCTCTTATCAATGATACCAGTCCTCATCTTGCTAATCATAAAATATTAAAATAATCCTATTTGGGGAGGTAAATAGTTTGAAACTGAAATCAATGACTTTTAGACAAGATGCACTTATTACTTGCTACTAACCCAGTATGGCCAATGTAGCAAAGCATTTTGCAGTTCCTGCGTCATTCTTTGCCTGACAAATGTAATGTCCGCTGTGATTTTCTTCAACCTTAATAATATGTAATGTGGCAACATTGTTTTCAAAAGTCATTTTTATATTATCATCTTCTTTGATATGTTGGCCATCTTTTTTCCAGCTTGTAGTTATTGGAACCGAGCCTTTTACAAGGCTTTGAAACACAGCAGAATTTCCAGAAAATACTGTTGCATTTTCTATTGTTTGTATGAAGGTTGGTCTCTCTAGTTTAAAGAGAATATATAACCTGTTATAATTCATAATTACACAACCAACATCTAATTTAAAAAACACTGTGATTCAAGATACTCATTAATACTAAACGGGAGCATGACAACAAAACAGAAACCACACAACATTCAGGTAAAAGCACTTAGGAGAACTGGATTGTAACTGACCTTTGAAACTGACTGTAGAACTGCAGGAGCAACTCCCAACATCATTTTTTACTGTGCACTTGTATTCACCAACATCAGAACTATCAGATTTTAGAATGCAAAGACTGGCTAAAGAAATGTCAGTGATTATTTTGTACTTTTTACTGTGTCGGATTTGTTTATTGTCTTTATACCACATAACTTCAAAGGGACCTGAACCGGCCACCTCACATTCAAGAGTGACATCGGTAGATTTTACTACCTCAACTGCTTCAAGCTTCTTCGTAAATGTGGGAGGTTCTAAAGAGCAAAGATGATAACATAGTTTATAAATCTCACATGTAGCAAGTTGAGTCCCAATGTTATCAACAACATAAAAAAGAACCTGACCCGAGCCAATAGGCTGACACTTATTGACTTTAGCTATTATCAAAAGCAGATAATTCAAATATTTTAAGGAACACATTTTATGCATATTTTGTGCATACACCCAAATTTCAATGCAATTAGTAGTCCTCAGATTTTATCATTTTGCCCAGATGCACATAATTAGAGAAAAAAATTCCCAATGCTCAACAAACAGGAAGGAGAAAAAGGCAAAGTTAAAACAGAGCATTCCATTTCCTGTTCTGTTACTTTGTTACAACTTGTTTTGGGGCAGAATAGTCTCCTTTGGACCACAACAGGGCCTTCACTGATGAATGAAACTGGGATCCTACTATGTACATGGCATCCTGAAGGAGTGTTGATTTTCAATCTAAGCAAAATACTGAATGCCCATGTTGGCCATTCACCAGACAAAATGGCCAGGAAGACAGCGAAGACTTTGAGAAAGACTAAAAAATATTCCACATTTGAAGTCCATCCAGGCATCACAAAGGAAGTTGTATCTCCTTCCAAGTGGCTTTGGATCCTTCTGCGGTAATGAACACTTTGCAAAGGCTCTCTCCGACGTTTGCCTTATTGATACCTTTCTGCATTTCCCAGAGTCAGAAGATGGATAAAAATGTTGTGCAATACCACCTGACCGCATTCCTTCTTCGCAAACATAATGCCCATCACATGCAGCTAGTTACCACATGCTGTTTTGAACTGTTGTTGGCTGAATGGTTACATTCAAATTAGAGACAGCAGTTAAATCTTCCTGGTCCTCTAATAAAGAAACTAGCAAAATCTGCAAATGCCAGCATCCAGCCCGTGAGTAATTTCCATTCCGCGATCGAAAAGAAGCCATGAAATAAGGTCACTCAAGTCAAGGCGACCATATATTCCGCAATTACGCAAGAAGAATTTGCAACACTTTCAGAAAGACCAAATTATTTCCAATGGAAACTAGGAACTTTTACAGACCTTTAACTGTAACTTTAATCTCGCAAGATTCACTGCCAGCTTCATTTTGTGCTTTGCAAGAGTAATTCCCACTGTCATCCAGGTTTATATCAACAACTGCCAAGATTGCCACAGAATCAACGAATGACATTCTGTATTTTTCACTGGCACTGATCTCCCGATAATCCCTGAACCAAGAGACTTTTATTTCAGGTGTACCAGTTACTTTGCACTCAAAAACTGCCGTCTCTCCTCTCTTAAAAATTGCTGCAGGCTCTAACTTCTCAATAAAATATGGAGGTTCTAGAGAAGAAAATGTAGTAAACTTTGTTACAAATGTAAAATGCAGGAACAAACAGATACAACATAAAAAGGAACAATGAAACACCTATGACTATAAGAAGGAATAAAAGACAACACATAACACAATAATAACATTAACAATCGACCAGAGGAAAGTAACTTTGCAGGCTTGTATGGCACTGCAAAATGGGAAATGACAAGTTTTCAAAAGTAGTCCAAAATGGTTCAATAAATGAGCTGAAAATACATACCTTTGACAAATAGTCTTGCTGTGCAAGTAGCAGTGCCAACCTTGTTGCTGACTTCACAAGTATAGTCACCCAAATCAGAGACTTTAGCTGAAAGTAGCTCAAGCAAACTTGTTGAACCTTCACTTAAAATGAAACAGTCAGCTCCAGACATCAGCTCCCTGCCATCCTTCAGCCATTTTATAGACAGTGGAGCGGTTCCTTTCACAACACTTCTAAACTGCACTGTCGATCCAGGCAGAGCTTCCTGAGCTACAGGCTTTTCCACAAAACTTGGTGGCTCTATAATTCATGTGAGGAAAGAAAATTCCTTTAGTACTCTCTGTGCTGAGAAAACAAGCAAAAATCAAAAACTGAACAAGTGCTGAAAATGCTACGGAGCGCATGAATGCAAAAACTACAAGACAGACTGAAATAAAGGATGTTTATCTTTCAAACCTGTTACTTTTAAGATACCACTGCATTCATCACTTCCTACTGAATTGGCTGCTTTACAAATGTAGGTTCCATGATCGGAAAACTCTAGTTCATTAACTTCCAGCATTGTTGCATTGTCTTGGCTTAATATTTTGTGTTTTTCATCAGATGTTATTACTGTGAAATCTTTATACCATGTAAAACTCATTGGAAGAGAACCAGAAGCTTTACATTCCATATGGACGAAAGATCCCAAAACAGCATCCAATTCCCGTAATTTTCTTGTAAACACTGGGGGTATAATTTGATCTGTCCAAGACAAATACAGCCAGTCAACTTAAAGAACAAATACTTGAATGTAGTTCACGTGAATAAGATCGACTCTGATTGTTTACATTGAGAAACAAAGGCTTGAACAATGGAATTTTCAGATTGATTGGGAATGTGCTATCTAAGATAATTCATATCCAAATTTTAAGCTATCAACACGGCTCATCTACTTACTGCCATGATGAATGGGTCTCCACAAGAAAAATTATTACAATAAAGCAGTTTAGGTATGTCTAAGGTCACCAGTTTTGCATGCTGTGTTCTTCAATGACACTGTAGAGTTAAACTAATCCAATTCTAAATGCAAATAAACACTAAAATGTAAATGAACACTAACCTAATACAGTCAAAGAAGCTTTGCAGATGCTGGTTCCAAATTCATTCTTGACCTCAAAAGTATACTCAGCAGTATCATCATTAGAAACAGAAGGAATTTTTAAGCTGATCACATTATTCTCAAAGCTGAGTTTGTGTCTCTTGCTTGGTACCATTTCATTACCATCCTTCAAACATTTAACTTTTAGCTCTGGTGTACCAGCTACGGTACATTCCAGGCTTGCTGGATTTCCTGCAGTTACACTGAGTGGCTGTGCTTGTTCTATGATTTTTGCTGGTTCTATGAAGGAAAAAAAAATCCATTCAATATCTTACAGCTATGAATCTCATTTTCAGTTGGTGATCAAAAAGAATCTGATTCAGCTCACAAAAATGTGAAGTAGTGGGTTATGAAGTTAATGTCCCACTGACCTGCTACCAGCAATGTGGCAAAACACTTCTCAGTTCCTGCATCATTTTTGATATGACATGTGTATTTCCCAGCATGATTTTCTCTAACGGTATTTATTTGAAGAGTGGCAATATTATTCTCAAACGATAGTGAGATATTACCATCTTCTTTGATATAATCTTTGTCTTTCGTCCATGTTACATAAATGGGCTTTGAGCCTTTGACCAAACATTGGAACACAACAGAATTCCCTGACACTGTGGTCATATTTTCAATCTTCTTTAAAAATCCTGGGGGTTCTAGTGTAAAATAAATGGTAATGTGAATAAATATTAATTGTTCTTATAATGTTCTAACGCAATGTTGGCAAGCTTTTTAGTTACCTAAGCAATTAATTCTCCAGTGGAGAACAAAACAATAAACTTGACACCATCAACAGTGAAGGCAAATAGTTTTGACAACATGCTACAACTGACCTTTCAAGCTTACTGTTGAACTGCAGGAACAACCTCCCACATCATTTTTTACTGTGCATGTGTATTCACCAACGTCAGGGGTATCAAACGTTAGAATGCACAGACTGGCTAAAGAATCGTCAGAGATCATTTTGTACTTTTTGCTGCTCCGTATTTGTTTGTTGTCCTTATACCACACAATTTCAAATGGAGCAGAACCGGCTACTTCACATTCCAGCATAATATCACTGGTTTTAACAGTTTCAGCAGACTGAAGTTTCCGCCTAAAACTGGGAGGTTCTATAAAGTAATCACATCAAAGTCTACAATCAACCAAACTGTAGAAACCAATAGAAGCTTTGCTCAAGTAAGTTAAAACATGCACTATGCTGCCAAAATGCAAAGACAATATTACAGACCTTTAACTTCAACCTCAGTGGTGCTGCTGTCACTACCAGCTTCATTCCTTGCTTCACAGATGTAGCATGTACTGTCATCCAAACTAACATTAATAATCTCAAGAACTGCCACAGAACCATCAAACGACATCACACATTTGTCGCTGGCTAGAAGCTCATGACCACCTTTGTACCAAGTAACTTTCATTTTTGGTGTGCCAGTTATAATGCACTCAAAACGTGCTGTGTCTCCTTTCTTTATTATTGTGGACAGATTTAGCTTCTTAATGAAGCTAGGAGGTTCTAGAAGTCAAAATGTCATAAATGTCAGTATAAATTTAAAAGATAACCAAAAAGCAATTCAAACTAACAGTCAAATACAAATAATTATCAACAATGCATTTACACCCAAAATTTACAAGCTTGATGCAACTGATTAATACTTAACTCTAGGTCTGTGAATGGAAAAGAAAATATAATTTCCTTTTCCACATGCTATCAGCATTTCTTATTGCTGCCTCTATGAAAAATAGCCAACTTAATTCTTTGGGGATGGAGAAGTCTAGACTATCTTAAAATTGTCATCATTATTGTTTTATCATACAAACCAATTTGAATTAAGGGGCATTTTTTACATTGCCTTGAACAGAGAACAAATTCTCCACCACTCCGCAATGCTTCACCTAACAGTGACTATCAGCATACAGTCCACTTTAGAGGAAACTGCTGAGTGTCAAAATCGGGGACATCAAGTTCGATTCTTAGCTCAGATTTACTGGTCTGGATACTAGATGCTGGATAATTGGCATGCTCCCTCTCCATAGCTGGCAATGTAAAATCATACCACTGCAGCTGATGATGCTGAAATTTTCACCAAGCGAGGCTTGCAAAACAATTTTATGTGAAACAGAATTATAAAAACTGTAAAACAATATACAAAAATGCACACCTTTCACAAACAAGTCTGCAGAACAGGCAACTGTACCAACATCGTTTCTCACTTGGCAGGTGTAACTACCCGCATCAGATATTTTAGCTGAGACCAACTCTAGAAAATATGTTGAGCCTTCACTCCAAATGGAATATGCCACACCATGCATCAATTCCCTGTCTCCTTTGAGCCATTTTGTAGATAATGGTGTGGTTCCTTTCACAACACTCCTAAACTGTACAGTAGAACCAAGTACAATATCCTGTGATGTTATTTTTTCAACAAAGCTTGGAGGCTCTAAAATTTACGTGGGAAAAGACACATTTAATTAACTCATGCATAGACAAACTATAAGACATGAGTAAGTTGAAGACAATGTTATAGAAAAATGCTAACGTTTTTCAAAATCTTATGAATTAAAAAACTGAAGATAGACATATTTTTTAAGTATATTTAGACTACTGTAGAAAGAATTTAAAAATGACTTAGCTGAGCAATTAATATTCATTGATGAGAAGGAAATATAACAAATGTCACACCTTTTACACTTAGGAAAGCACTGCATTCATCCTTTCCTGCTGAATTTGCTGCTCTACAAGAGTATATTCCACCATCTGAAACGTCTAACTCAAAGACTTCCAAAGACAGCATGTTTTCCTGAAATACCATCTTGTATTTGTTACTGGCTGATATTTCATTGCCATCTTTATACCAAGAGATGTCCATCGGAATAGAACCAGCAATTTTACACTCCATTTGTACAAAAGATCCTATAGTACTGCCGGTTTCCTTTAATTTTCTTGTAAACAATGGAGCAATTATTTGTTCTGTCCAGTGCAAGGGAAAAAAGATATCAATTCAAAAATTTGTTCATTATTTTAAAATTTGTAACAATATTCGTTTTGTTTTAAATATTGATTAAAGGAGATTAACGTAAATTAATCACTGACCTAACACTGTCAAAGAAATACTGCAGCTGTCAGCTCCAAATTCATTCTGGACTTTCACAGTATAATCAGCAGTGTCATCCATTTCAGCAGACCGAACTTTTAGACTTGCCACTTTATTTGCAAAACTCATTTTATACTTTCCAACTGATTCCAGTTGCTTTCCATTTTTGAACCATGCAACACTTAATTCCGGTGTACCAGCTACAGTACACTCCAAAATTGCTGCGTTTCCTGCAGTCACTGTGAATTGCTCAGTTTTTTCTATGATTTTTGCAGGTTCTGTGGGAATAATTAGATCAGTTACATCAGAACTGTGCAATCTTGATTGCTATTTCATAATTGATTTTGTGGTGCGGGCTATACAGCTTGGTGACTCAGAATTGGGTTCAATCCCAGCCACAACTTTTACAATGAACATGTCTCCCATCTACTTTCCATACTGCTCCATGTCAAATGAATTGTGACGGTCTCAACTCAGCTCACAAGAAGGTGTTCATGTTGTAAAACTGTTGCTAACTGAGCATTATATGAACAATCTCATTTAGAAAAGCCATAAAATGGATGGTGATAGACACTGAACGACCTCACATGGACAAAGTGGAAATCTCATCTGACAATTTATCAGAGGTGTATTTTAAGACACAATTGAGAAAGAAGGTCATATTTGGAATTCCTAACAATCATTGCACCATATGGAAAATGATCCACCACTAGAGTTTTAAAAAATGTGGGCAGATTTTCACAGAAACCTATATATATATTTTTAAAAGAAGGGCCAGGCCGGGTAACGCAGGAAACATGCACCTAATGACCAGGCAGTCCAGAACCAGGGGTCACAGACTGATAACATGTGGTTGGCCAAATAGCACTGAGACAAGAAAAATGTCCTCACTCAGGCAGTGGTGAGCCTGTTGAATTATCTGCCTCAGAAAGCAGGTGAAGCCAAAGCATTGAATGTTTTCAAGAAGAGTTAGATGTAGTTCTTATGGCTAACGGGATCAAAGGGTGTTGGGACAAAGCAGAATTGAGGTAGTAAATTGAATATTAAGCCTTGATCATATTGAATAGCTGATCAGGCTTGAAGTCCTGAATGTCGCACTCCTGCTCCCTTTTCCCTACGTTTTGACGTTTATTTCCCCTCCAGTTCTAAACTTCCTCATTTTGACAATCACAGAAAGTAATTTTACAAAAATGAAAACAATTTCATGTGAAAAAGTAGATGTCATGAAACTCAGACTTTTGGACAAGGCTGTGCTTATTATTTGGTACTAACCCATTACAAGCAATGTAGCAGCACATTTCGCAGTTCCTGCATCATTCTTTGCCTGACAAACATAATTTCCACTGTGACTTTCTTCGACTTTAATAATCTGTAATGTGGCAACATTGTTTTCAAAGGACATTTTTATATTATCATCTTCTTTGATATTTTTGCCATCTTTTTTCCAGCTTGTAGTTATTGGAACTGAGCCTTTTACAAGGCTTTGAAACACAGCAGAATTTCCAGAAAATACTGTTGCATTTTCTATTGTTTGTATGAAGGTTGGTCTCTCTAGTTTCAAGTAAAAGAGAATATATAACCTGTTATAATTTATACTACATAGTCAATGTTTAATTTTTAAAAATATTGTGAATCAAGATGTTGATTAATAATGTACAGGAACATAACAATGAAGAGATACTACACAACATTCAGGGGAAAGTACTTGGAAGAACTGAATTGTGACTGACCTTTCAAACTGACTGTCGAACTGCAGGAGCAACTCCCGACATCATTTTTTACCATACATGTGTATTCACCAATGTCTGAGCTATCGGATGTTAGAATGCAAAGACTGGCTACAGAAATATCGGAGATAATTTTGTACTTTTTACTGCGTCGAATTTGTTTATTGTCTTTATACCACATAACTTCAAAGGGACTTGAACCGGCTACTTCACATTCAAGAGTGACATCGGTAGATTTTACTACCTCAACTGGTTCAAGCTTCTTCGTAAATGTAGGAGGTTCTAAAGAATAAACACATAATATGGTTTACAAGTCACTGCCCCTAAAATTTGCGACACTCAACAATATTCACTGACATTGGAATTATTCAAGTGATGTTCTTTTCAATGTCTAATTATAAATTCAGAGAGACAAACTAATACAGAAATAGGGTCATTGATTTGTACAGCATGGAAACAGACCCATCAGTGCAACTCGTCCATGCCAATTAGATATCCTAAATTAATCTAGCCCCATTAGCCAGCATTTGGTCTATATCCCTCTGAACCCTTCTTATTCATGTACCCATCCAGATGCATTTTAAACATTGTAAATGTACCAGCTCTCCACAAATTCTTCTGGCAGTTCATTCCATACATGTAACACCCTCTGCGTGAAAAAGTTGCCAGCTAGGTCCCGTTTAAATTTTACCCCTCTCGCCCCTTTGGCTTTGTAGTCTCCTACCCTGGGAAAAAGACCTTGGGTATTCACCCTATCCATGCCCTTCATGATTTTTTAAACCTCTAAAAAGGTCACCCCTCAGTCTCTGATGCTCCAGGGAAAATAGCCCCAGCCTATTCAGCCTCTCCCTATAGCTCAAACTCTCCAACCCCTCGATATCCTTATAAATCTTTTCTGAACCCTTTCAAGTTTAAAATCTTTCCTATAGCAGGGAGACCAGAATTGAACAGAGTATTGCAAAAGTGGCCTAATCTATGTCCTGTACAGCCACAACATGATCTCCCTGGTTCTATACTCAATGCACTGACCAATAAAGGCAAGCATACCAAATGCCTTCTTCACTATCCTATCTACCTGTGACTTCACTTTCAGTGAACTATGAATGTGTATCCCAAGATCTCTTTGTTCAGTAACATTCCCCCGGATGCTACTATTAAGTGCATACCTCCTGCCCTGGTTTGTCTTATCAAAACACAACAACTCACATTTATCCAAATTAAACTCCATCAGGCACTCCTTGGCCCATCTGATCAAGGTCCCGTTGTACTCTGAGATAACCTTCTTCGCTGTCCACGACACCTCCAATTATGTTGTCATCTGCAAACTTACTAATCATATGTTCTATGTTCACACCCAAATCATTTATAGAAATGACAAATAGCAGTGGACCCAACACCAATTCTTACATACACCTCTGGACACAGGCCTCCAATCCGAAACGCAAACCCCCCACCACCACCACCACCCTCTGACTGCTGCCTTCAAGCTAATTCTGTATCCAAAAGCATAGCTCTTCCTGGTTTCCATGTGATCTAACTTTACTAACCAGTTTACCATGCAGAACCTTGTCGAACACCTTGCTAACAAGCAAATGGGATAAAAAACTCAATACATTTATGTCAAAAGTATTTTATTGCACTCCAACTTTTTATGGCACCATCAGTCCTCAACCAATGCACGGATATACGTGAGGCTAACACATCAAAAAAACTTAGAAGGGAAGATTTAACTATTCCCCATCACATTAAACGGGAAGACTCTCACTTCACGTTCTATTGCTGATGTTTACCCATGTTAATACTATTGAACCTAGCAATAGGTAAGGCTTCCAGTGAATCTCAGCTGGGACTTCACCAATAAAAGCATATCAGCGCACTGTGCAGCTGAGGCGTGTTCAAATCGCGCCCAACAGCTAAACATCCGGGCACCTCCAATGAAAATGTTGGCATGATTTGCATTCTCCAGCTTCCCACATGCAACTAATTTTTACTCGACAACTAAACAGAAGCCATTAGCTATGCCATGTAAGTGATGGCTCGCAGAAGGAGTTTATAAATACACAAAAAAAAACTTGCATCACTCTCAGAAAGAACTACTGATGACCAACAGAAAAAGTAACTAGAAACTTTCACAGACCTTTAACTGTAACCTTCATCTCACATGATTCGCTGCCAGCTTCGTTTTGTGCTTTACAAGAATAAATTCCATCGTCTTCAAAGCTTATATTAGCAATTTCAAGGTTTGCCACAGAATCAACAAATGACATTCTGTATTTCTGATTAGCATTAATCTGCTGATAATTCTTGAACCAAGAGATTTTGATTTCAGGTGTTCCAGTTACTTTGCACTCAAAATTTGCTGTCTCTCCCTTTTTAAATATTGCTGCAGGATCTAACTTCTTAATAAAATATGGAGGTTCTGAAGAATAAAACATAGTAAACTCCATTACAAATAGGAAGTCCAAGCAGGAAAAGATACAACATCATGGCGGGGCTCATTGCTGGAAAGGCAGTAGCGACCTCACTGCACACTCTCCTCACTATTCCCCCTGACCCGCCTTAGTACCGCTCAGGTACTTGACTGTAGTTGGGGTCCTGATTGTCCTTAAAAAGAATTTCTGACCTGTAAGAGCCACCAACCAACCAGCGGATTGCTGCTCTTCAGTAGTGGCTGAACTACATGGAATGGTGGCCTCTGCTAGTGCTGCGGGAGGCCAAGACAGAGGATTATGGGTAAAGTACCCAGGACCAAGGTAGAATTAGAATGGGGTTTACTGTCGTGTGCACTTAAATACAGAAGTACAGGTGTATAATGAAAAGCATACAAAATTGCCATTCCAGGCACCATCTTAGATATGAAGGTACCTGGGTACAAAATTTTTGGTGCAAGATAGAAAAACAAAGAAATAAGTTAAAAGTTAGGCATTATGTGGGGAAGGTTCACAGCGGCCTCCCTGTCTAGTTCAATCAAGATGGGACAGCTGTTAGTATCAAACGGAGGCATGAGTATTACTTCTTGCGAGACCATTCAAGGATAGTATCTTTCTTGGGACACCTCGACCCCAAACCCCAGACTCCCAATGGACAAGAAGATACCTGCTCAGATTTATCATCTGAGTTTTTCACATTTTATGGTATCTGGCTGGTTGTACACCAACAGTGGCAGATTGGGGCCCTTTGGCCAATTAAGGGCCTCAATTGGCTTCTGGGTAGGAAGGTTGTCCTCTGGCTTTTCACACAAGGCAACTGTGATTAGAAACACAGGCAACTACATCTCTAACACTTTCCTGATCAATTGAACAGGTGTTTCAACCTCCCAGATAGCTTCTGAGCTGTGTGTGGAGGGATAAATTTCTTTCTAATGTCACTCATGCAAGATATAAAAAAGCAAAGGAAGACAAGCCAAAGTAAAATAGTTCTGGAGAAGAAAATGGAGTAAGCATTGTTACAAATGTAAAATGCTAGAACAGATACACGACAGAAAGGAGATGAAACACCTATTCATATGAAGGAATAAAAGAAGTCAACACATTACTGACATGAATAATAACCAGAGAAAAATAGCTTTGCAAACGTGCAAAGTTTGCAAACTTGAAGAAGACGGAACTTTCCAACAGTAGTCCACAATGGTTCAATAAATGAGCCAAAAATACACACCTTTGACAAATAGTCTTGCTGTGCAAGTAGCAGTGCCAACCTTGTTGCTGACTTCACAAGTATAGTCACCCCAATCAGAGACTTTAGCTGAAAGTAGCTCAAGTAAACTTGTTGAACCTTCACTTGAAATGAAACAGTCAGCTCCAGACATCAGCTCCCTGCCATCCTTCAGCCATTTTATAGACAGTGGAGCGGTTCCTTTCACAACACTTCTAAACTGCACTGTCGATCCAGGCAGAGCTTCCTGAGCTACAGGCTTTTCCACAAAACTTGGTGGTTCTATAATTCATGTGAGGAAAAAGAATATTACAATTGGAACCCTATAACACTTGATTTGCATTAAACAGGATTAAAAACAAGATCACAGATTTACCATGAACTGCATAACAAATTTTAACCATTTATTCTGGGCTGGGTCTTCTCCCCTGGGCATGAAACAAAAGTCATGACTGTTTCCAGGTCCAAAACCCATCCCCTTTCCCCTTTCTAAGGTCGCAATCACTCACTGAGATTTTCACTGGGACTTTGCCTTAATTGGCACGGAGAAAGGTTTTCTGCTCAATTAAGGGCAGCGGGCAGGCTGTAGAATTTCGCAGGCATGTTTCTGCTTGAACAGAATAGCCAACTGCATCAGGTATTACGCTGCAACCTGTGGGCACATTCTTACCAGTTTTGCTTAAATGTTTAAATAAAAAAAATTACAGCTGCCAGACAACCACTATAGGAGAGGGTGGTGTCAGGGGAAGAAACTCCTGTGCACAGCAACGTTTGTTTGCACCACTGGAGATACTGAGAGCCCCCAAGTTTGTTTAGAACTTCTGGCTTGCACCGGGATGCCAGTCTCCAAATAGTTCAGCCCAAATAAAATCAAATGCTCAAATATTCCCCTTTGACTATGCTTAGCAAGCTTCCTAACAAATCCCGTGGAGTACCATCTTCCTAGGCCCTGCTTCAGCTTTTGGCAAAAATGGGCAGCATCAATAACAGGACCAGGAAACTAGCCTTCTATGGGAGCACTTTCAAGTCCCATTCATTTACAACCCCAAGAATTCAGCCCTTTTGTTTTCTTTATTCTTTTCAAGGATATGGGTGCCTCTTGTCAGGCCCGCTTTTGTTTCCCATCCCTAAATGCTATTGTACGAGATGACCCATTTCTGAAGGCAGCTCAGAATCTAATCACATTGTTGTCGGTCTGGAATCTTATGGAGACGAGACCAAGTAATGGCAGATTTCCTTCTCTAAAGACCTTAGTGAACCAAATGGATTTTTGCAACTGTAACTGAGAGTTAACACATTCATATTTGAGACAATTTTTGTGATTCCAGACTTCATTAATTGGGTTTGAATTAATTGAATCCCCAGAGCATTCGCCTAGACCACTGGATTATTAGTCCAATAACAGCACCACGCCCCTTGTAGGGCATCATGCAAAACTTTGAAGCTTAATTACTGGAGGAAAATGCATAATAGAAACATGAACTAGGATAAGTTGATCTTTCACACCTGTTATTTTTAGGATACCACTGCATTCAGTACTTCCTGCTGAATTGGTTGCTTTGCAAATGTAGTTCCCATAATCAGAAAACTCTAGTTTGTTAACTTCCAAAGTTGTTGCATTATCTTGAGATAATATGTTGTACTTTGCATCAGTAGTTATTATTTTGAAATCTTTATACCAAGTAAAGCTCATTGGAAGTGAACCAGAAGCTTTGCATTCCATTTGTAAAATAGATCCCAGAACAGCATCCAGTTTCCGTAATTTTTTTGTAAATATTGGAGGTATTTGTTGATCTGTTCAAGATAAAGTGATGAATGAGGAACCAGTCAACTCCAAGTATTTCTAAATGAATAAAATCCACTGTTCATAAGAAGATATATTGAATTAAACAAAAAAGATTCAGGATTGTTAGGAAGTAGACTCTCTGAGACACTCAAGACAAGACTTCTTTTAAACTTTGGTAAAAAGAAATTGAAGTTTTTGCTTTGCCCTCACTTCATAAGTGCAAGTTAATAAGCTTTGACTTCATACTTCATTTTAACAATGCTTATACTCTGTACAACCAGGTCAACTATTTTCATGAGACAGCAGGAACTGCCAATGCTGGAAAATCTGAGATAACAAGGCGTAGAGCTGAATGAACACAACAGGCCAAGCAGCTCAGAGGAGCCAGGGATGCTGACGTTTCGGGTCGAGTCCCTCCTTTCTGAATTTCTGGACAGCTTTCTACCTTGTTATCTCAACTATTTTCATGTTTCAGCAAAATGTATTATAAAGCCTATTTTAAAAGTCTCTGCATGGATTTACCTACTTTTGTTAAGACTGGAAATTTATAATAATAAAGCCCTTTATTCACATTTATGGTTGTGATCAGGATTCTGATCTTATAAGCAAAGTTTTCAAATGATCCCGGCAATTTAGCTCAGTGAATTCTACACGCAAGTATACACTAACCTAATACAGTCAATGAAGCTTTGCAGATGCTGGTTCCAAATTCATTCTTGACCTCAAAAGTATACTCAGCAGTATCATCATTAGAAACAGAAGGAATCTTTAGGTTGATCACATTATTCTCAAAGCTGAGTTTGTATTTCCTGCTTGGTACCATTTCATTACCATCCTTCAAACATTTAACTTTTAGCTCTGGTGTACCAGCTACGGTACATTCCAGGCTTGCTGGATTTCCTGCAGTTACACTGAGTGACTGTGCTTGTTCTACGATTTTTGCTGGTTCTATGAAGGAAAAAAAAATCCATTCAATATCTTACAGCTATGAATCTCATTTTCAGTTGGTGATAACAAAGAATCTGAATTAGCTTGTAATTGGCAACAACTTTGAAGTGGATGGTACTATTGAGTTAATGTTCCACTGACCTGCTACCAACAATGTAGCAGAACACTTCTCAGTTCCTGCCTCATTCTTGATGTGACATGTGTATTTCCCAGCATGATTTTCTCCAACAGTACTTATTTGAAGAGTAGCAATATTATTCTCAAAGGACAGTGAGATATTACCATCTTCTTTGACATCATCTTTGTCTTTCATCCAAGTTACATAAATAGGCTTTGAGCCTTTGACTACACATTGGAACACAACAGAATTCCCTGACAATGTTGTTGCGCTTTCAATCTTCTTTACAAATCCTGGGGGTTCTAGTTTAAAACAAATGGTTACATGAATATATTTCACAACTTTTAGGTGTCATCTTAAAAATGCTTCAATGTAAAAAGATGTTTCGCTAATGAGTTGAGCAATGCATTCTCCAATAAACATTTGAAGTGCTGCGATAAAGATCAGAAAAAATAAAACTTACATTAAGCCATAACTAACCTTTCAGACTGACTGTAGAACTGCAGGAGCAACTGCCAACATCATTTTTTATTGTACATGTATATTCACCAACATCAGGAGTATCAGACTTTAGAATGGTAAGACTGGCTAAAGAGTTTTCAAAGATTATTTTGCATTTTTTGCCACGTCGAATTGGCTTATTATCCTTATACCATGTAACTTCAAAGGGAGCTGTACCAGTCACCTCACATTCAAGAGTTACATCATCATTTTTAACTACATCAACAGGTTCAAGTTTCTTTATAAATGTGGGAGGTTCTGAGGAGTAAAGTGAACAATGTGGTTTAGGAAACAATCAAAAGCCAATGAGTTAAATCTCCTTTAGGATATTATAATACACACCTTTAACTTGAACCAAAAAGTTGCAGCTATTACCACCAACTTCATTCTGTGCTTCACAGGAATATTCCCCACTGTCTTCCACACTTGCATCAGTAATCTCAAGCACAGCCACTGTGTTTTGAAACGATGTCCTGTATTTGTCACTGGTTCTAATCTCTGTGTTATTTTTGTACCACGTAACTGTGATTTCAGGTGTACCAGTTATTTTGCACTCAAAACGTGCAAATTCTCCTTGCTTCAGGGCTGCCGAAGGAGCTGGCTTCTTAACAAAACTTGGAGGTTCTGATAAAGTTAAATGTAACGAAGCTGAATTTTGGAATTTCCAAGTAAATTTATGACTATTATACTATTGATTAATATGTAAGAGAAAAATGAGCTTCAGATAAAACTTACTATTTTTTAGGAAGCAAATTAGGGAAGGAAGAATATGCTATTAAAAATGCTTTCTAAGACTTAATTTGTAACAAGATTGACAAGAATTGCAAACCTTTGATGAAAACTTCTGCAGTGCTTGTGATTGATCCAGCTTCATTGCTGAGATGGCAGCTGTAAACACCAGCATCGGAAGCTTTCGCTGAGCTTAGCTCAAAGTAGTGTGTTGCTTCTTCATTCCAAATGGAACATCTTGGACTAGGCCTCAGTTCTCTGTTATCTTTGAGCCACTTGACAATAAGTGGAAGAGTTCCTTTCACAACACTCTTAAACTGCAGTGTAGCACCAAGTACAATTGCTTGGGATACTGGTTCTTGGGCAAAGCTTGGTGGCTCTAAAAGTTGTTAAAGAAAATGTCATTCAGTTAGGTCAGATAGGTTAGAAACAAAACTAAAAAATCTAAGATTAGTTACATTATCCCGTCATTTTGGTACTGATCATATGTTAAAATATTTTAAGTGGTGAAAATTCAGTTCATTTATTTAGATATTTTACCATTGCAGGAAAAAAAAAGATAATGCTACAGCTGGAAAACCAGCATTTTATGCATCTCAAGATAAAGCTGTTTGGAGTAACAGGATCTTCCAACCTTTTACAGTTAAGAATCCACTGCATTCGCTGACTCCTGCAGTATTTGTTGCTTTGCACGAATAATTTCCACGATCTGTGAGTTCAAGTTCTTTGATCTCCAAAAGTGCTGTATTTTCTTCAAATGATATTTTGTATTTGGGGCCAGTAGATATCTCTTTGTTATCTTTATACCAAACAATGTTGATTGGTAGGGAACCAGATACTTTGCACTCCATGTGCATCAATGTCCCCAAGATGCTATCCATTTTCTTTAAACTTCTTGAAAATGATGGAGCAATTATACGATCTATCCAACATAGAATAACAAAATAGACTATCAGCTATCAGCTAAAATATCAAAGGGACATTTTAACCACTTCAACTGGTAGAAATGACTTGATAATGGAGCTCATAAGAGGTGGCGGACCACACAGACTGGTCCATCTCCAGAAAATCTTTCCACGAACTTCGGCAGGGTGCGCACCAGAATCAAGTATGCAAACCATGAGTATGTGCAAATTATGATTTTCTGATTTTCTTAGTAATCTAATTCAATTTTATGAGATATCATACAAAATGTGCACTGTGCATACTCCGCTCCATTATATCTCATGGCGCAGCTGATGACCCTTGAAAAACTAGCGTAAAATGTTTTTCTGTAGAATCGCGAGTGCTCTGCTGGGTTCCGCAAGAACAAAAAGCTTGACATTACAAGCTTGGGCTCAGTACCACCCACCTTGTTCTCATGACCTCCTTATCTTACTGAATGCATCAGTCAATAGCCGTCTCAAAATTGTGCTAGTCCGCAGCCAGCAAGGTGAAGGAGGACACTGTTCAGGCATGTAGTCTAGCAATTCAAATGGATCATGGCCATGCCTCCTGTCTGAGCAGTCAAACAGACCACTGACACTATCAATAGATCCCCCCAATCATTAAAATGCAACCTGAAAGTTTTGGTATATTTTACTTACAGACACCATTATTCAACTAGTCGCTGAAGGCATGAAGAAAATTATTACATAATCTCAAAAGAATATGAAGATGTTACCAAGGCCCTCTCTTTAACCAGCTACATACATTTTAGAAGACAACAGGAAAGCACAAAAACATATGTTTTCGGTGCTTTTAAAATATAATCTTTTCAGTTCAGCTCTTCCATCTAAGCTTCATTTTTGAGATAGGCTTCAAAAAGTTTCAACACAAGAAAAAAGAAAACCAACCTAGTACTGTCAATGTAGTTTTGCAGCTGCTTTGTCCAAATTCATTTTGAACTTCAAAAATATATTCACCACTGTCTTCTTTAGTAACAGACAGAATCCTTAGGATTGCCACCTTGTTCACAAAAGTTATTTTGTACTTCCTGCTGGATGTCAATTCAGTTTTATTCTTGAGCCATCTTACTTTCAGTTCTGGAGTACCAGCAACAACACATTCTAAAATGGCTGCAGTTCCTGAGGTGACACTTAATGGCTGTGGCTTCTCTATGATTTGTGCAGGTTCTGCAAGAAAAACCATTCTTCCTCAATCGATGGAAGTGAAAGACATTGTTTGCATATTTGGCACTTCATGGAAATTCACAAATATCACATGTCTCATACTAACCTGTTACTGACAAAGTAGCAAAACATTTCTCTGTTCCTGCATCATTTACAGCCTGGCATGTGTACTTCCCACTGTCACTTGCTCCAACAGAAGCAATTTGCAGTGTAGCAATATTGTTCTCGAAAGCTATCTTAATATGATCATCTTCTATGATTTCATTTTTGTCCTTCATCCATGTAACAAGTATTGGAGGCGATCCTTGTATTTGGCTGGTAAAACTGGCTGCACTTTGCGATAATACTGTAATATTTTCAATCTTCTTCACAAAGAAAGGAGGTTCTGATTTAAAGTTAAGAGTTTTGTGAATTAGATATAAAATCACACTTTTGGTATTTATCCAAGCTAAAAGAATAAAGTCAAGAATGAACTGCAAGATGGAATTATTGAAAATGTCTGAAGAATAAATAATTTTGTTAGATAACTGACCTTTTAGTCTAACTCCAGTAACACAAGAACAACTTCCCACATCATTTGTTACTTCACACTTGTATTCACCAATGTCTGAGTTATCAGCTTTTTGAACAGAAAGACTAAATAAAGATTTTCCAATGAACATCTTGAACTTTATACTTGGTCGAATCTGCTTATTGTCTTTATACCAAGTGACATCAAATGGGCCAGTACCATCCACTTCACATTCAAGATTGATATCATTGCCTTTTACTACCTCAACAGGTTCGAGTTTCTTTCTAAATGTAGGAGGCTCTAAAAGAAAATAAATCAAAACAATTTAGAAACTCATAACACTGGAAAGATTTGAGAAAACAAATTGTCGGATTTGAGTTGAACATGTGGTTTGTGGCTACACACCTTTAATTGCAACTATGACATTGCAACTATCAAAACCAGCCTCATTCTCTGCTCTGCAAGAGTAATGTCCACTGTCTTCCACACTGGCATCAATCAACTCAAAGACCGACACTGAGTCAACAAATGACATCCTGATTTTGTCGCTCGCATGAATGACACTTTCTTTCTTGTACCAGGTAACTTTGATTTCAGGTGTGCCAGTTACTGTGCACTCAAGACGTACTGCACCTCCTTTTTGTAATGACATGGTCCGCTCTGGTTTCTTAATGAACTGTGGAGGCTCTATAAAATGAAAATTTATTGAACTGAATAAAAAGAGAACTAAAAGGTTTTATGTGCACACAACAAAGATAATGAATATGATGAATAAGAACTCATGATGAGAGGCATGATCTCCTATTAATCACAAATATGCTCTAACAAAAGTTATCTGCTTTTGATTTCCAACTGACGTTTTAACGAGCATAAGATGCAATTTTTAAAACACTTGTATAATTTTCCTGGGAAGATCAGACCTTTCCAAATCATAACCAATAACAATATTCTATACTATTAATATCTTGGAAAATTCATGCACATTTAAGTATGTGGGCAATTTCTTTTCAATAGAGTAAAGATGAACCCAAAAACTCAAATTTGAATAAGTTTCATATAAAAATAAAGTGAGCTTATGAAGTTATAATTTGTACATTCTGCATTTCATTTAAAGGGAAGGTTGGTGCTAGGGATGTAGTCAAACTGGCACTTGTGTATGCCTCCTATTTGCAAAACAGTTCTGAAGAAGAGTCAAACTGGTCTCAAAACATTAACTCAAGATAACAAAGTGTGGAGCTGGATGAACACAGCAGGTCAAGCAGCAGCTCTGATCAAAACTCGCTAACTCTATTTGTTTCTTCACAGATGCTGCCGGACCTGCTGAGTTTTTTCCGCATTCTCTGTAAAAACCAAAAGAACTGCGGATGCTGTGAATCAGGAACAAAAACAGAAGTTGCTGGTAAAGCTCAGGAAGGGCCACTGGACCCAAAATGTTAACTCTGGTTTTTTCTTCACAGATGCTGCCAGACCTTCTGAGCTTTTCCAGCAACTTCTGTTTTTGTTCCAGCATTCTCTGTGTTTGTTTCCAACTGTAATTAGCTAAAATAGTCTGAATATTGCTTCATAATCCTCACTCTTAATATTCTATTTCATTGCTACACTAATTACCTTAAACATTCAGTATTGATCATTCCTAATCATATAGCACACTCACCTCTTGGAATTATGGATCATGACGTTTGATGCCACATAGAAAATGCTGCTATAGTAAAGCAAACTCTACTTTTCATTTTTGAAAAGTATTTGTTTGGCATGGGCATTGCTAACCTGGCCAACATTTATTATCTTTCCCCAATTTGCTTTGAGAAGGTGAGCTGCTTTCTTAAACTGCTGCAATCATTGAGCTGTTGGGACACCCACAGAGATGCTAGAGTGGAATTTGCAGGATTTTGACCCAGCAACAGTGGAGGGATAGTAGATTTAAATCAGAATTGCATGTGGCTTTGAGGGTAACATGCAAAGGTGGTGTTCCTATACATCTTTTGCCCTTGTTCTTCTCGGAGGTACAGGCTGTGGTTTAGAAAGTGCCAATTGAGGAGTCTTGGTGAATTTCTTCATTGCACCTTGTGGATGTAAGATGTTGCACATACTGATCATTGGTGGGGAAGCAAATGAATGCTGAAAATTACAGGGAGGGTGCCAATCAAGGGGCTGCTTTTCCTGAATGGTGTAATAAGCAAAGATAATTAATTCTATGATTCATCAACTAATAAAGGAATAGCAAAGAGAACCTTTTAAAAATCTGGAGACCGGTGAAATTTAAGCAGGAGGAACCAGCTGGAAAAAGAGCTGTAAATGGAAATTGATTCCCAAGATTTTATGCATTGTATATGGCTTGCTATTCTTCATGGGGCTACAATCATCTTGTTCTGTATATCTATATATGTATAATACACACATATATATGAGTATACATAAATTCCCAATTAAAATAAATCATTGTAGTCAACTCTCACGTCATGACCAAAAAATAGAACTTTGGAAACAACAACATTCCATTTCTAATTGCATTAAGAGAAATAAGACGAATGTAATGGTAAACGTGTTGAAGAAATATTCAGATTGTCAATGGGGAAAAATAATGAAACAATTAATATAAAGATGAATTTATAAGAATGAAGCTAGGAGAATGCATAAGCCATCAAAGAAAGACATACTGTAAAATAAGGCTCAGTATACAATGTTTCATCAAAATGCTATCAAGAAAATCCCCACCTTTGACAAAAAGAGTAGCAGAACATGATTCTGTGCCAACTTCATTTTTGACTTGACAAGTATAGTCACCAGTATCAGATACTTTTGCTGAATGTATTTGTAGCAAACTTGATGAGCCTTCTTTTGAAATGTAATATAAATTACTTGATGTCAACTCCTTACTGTCCTTAAACCATTTTATTGTCATTGGAGGTGTTCCACTCATAACACTTCTAAATTGTACTTTGGAACCAGGCACAACATCCTGGGACAATGGTTTCACAGTGAAAGATGGAGGGTCTGAAATTACCAGAGGAAAACTGCAGTTGTTATCGCAAGAAAATAAAAGGAAAGGAAGCGTCTTTGAAAAGATATGGCAGGACAAGAGTTCATCAAGTATAATTTACGATATTCTCAGAATGTTTGTCAATATAACAAATTAAGATGGATAAAATTAATGCTTGTGATGGCTAAAAAAAACTAGATTAACTGGTTAATTAGCATAACAATTAAGATATTTAAGACAACATTTCCAACCTTTCACTGTCAAGACACCACTACTTTGATCAGTTCCTGCTGCATTTGTTGCTCTGCAAACGTAAGTTCCACCATCTGCCATCTCTAATTGATGAATCTCCAATTGTGCGGTGTTGTCATGATAAGAGAATTTGTATTTTTCATTAGCGATTATCTCTTGGTTATCCTTATACCATAGCACACTCATTGGAAGAGAGCCAGTAATCTTGCATTCCATCTTAACAAAAGAAGTTTTCATGCCATCCATATTTTTCAAGTTTCTTTTGAATGATGGTGGAACTATGCGATCTGTCCAACACATAGTAGAAAAGAAAAAGCTATAAACTTGTGCAAGATATTTACATTTTACTTTTTAGTATTGCAGTAAATGCAATAAAATGGAAGAACAAGGGTACCAACCCAATATTGTAATAGAAGCTTTGCAACTGCTGCTTCCAACATCATTCGCAGCCTCACAAGTATATTCACCGCTATCCTCCTTCTCAGTAGTCCGGATCTTTAAACTTGTCATTTTATTAGTAACACTGATTTTATATTTTCTACCAGTCACCAGCTCTGTGCCATCCTTAAACCATCTTGCTTTAACTTCTGGTGTTCCTGTAAAACTGCAGTCCAATGTTGCTGGCTCTCCTACAGTTACACTAATAGATTCTGCTTTCTCAATAATACTTGCAGGTTCTGTGACAGAAAAAGAATGTTAGAATAGAAGAAGAGAATAAATAATAAGAATAGGCCATTTTGGCTCTTGTAATTTTCTTTCCCTATGCCAGGCTGTTGAATATATCACACAAATGTACATAAAATTGCACAGCGTACCATTTATAAATACCATTTTCAAGTTCTGGAAAATTCCAGATGCACAACTGTTCAATTTCACACTAATCTCATTTCACATGAAACCTAAAAATGCATTAATTGTAATTTTTCATTTTATCTATGTATCTAAGTTCATTCGAATAAAAGCAAAATAATATGGATGCTGGCAATCTGAAACAAACACGGAAAACACTACAGAAACTCTGCATGCCTGGCAGCATCTGTGGAGAGAGAACAGTTTCAAAGAAGTGTCATATTCGACTTGAAATGTTAACTGTTTCCCTCTCCACTGATGCTGCCAGATCTGTGAAGTTTCTCTAGCATTTTTGTTGGTCTAAATTCCTTCCTTTCTTTTGGTCCCACCTCTGGATCAACATTTTCAACTCCATATTAATTTGCTTAGTTATTCTCATTATTTTAAATATTCTTGCATAATATTCCTCTTCAATTTTGTCTTTTCTACGGAGAATGGTCCTGAAATTGCTGGAGTGACAAACTTGGAGCAAATGTGTTCCTTTTTACACATCCTGGTGTCACCTTGCTTTAGAAAAGGTGTTATTAAACTGGATAGGGTGCAAAAAGAATTTACAAGTCTGATACGCAGACTGGAAGGTTTGATGTAAGCAGAGGCTGGATAGGCTGGGAATTTTTCCTTGGAGAGTAGGAGGTTGAAGGGTGACCTTATGGAGATTTAGAAAATCATGAGGGGCATAGATAAGGTAAATAGCCAAGGAATTATTTTTTCCGTTGGTAGGAAACTGGAGGGCGCAGTTTTAAGATGAGATGGGAAAGACTTGAAAGGGACCTGGGGATAATTTTTTTCACACAGAGGATGTAGCACATATGGAACAAGCTGCCAAAGGATAGAGGTGGGTACAATGACAACATTTAAAAGGCATTTGGACAGGTACATGGATAAGGAAAGATTTAGAAGGATATGGGCCAAATACAGGCAAATGGGACCAGTTCAGTTTAAGAAACCTGGTTGGCATGCATGAGTTGCACTGAAGGGTCTGTTTCTGAGCTGTATGACTCTATCCTTCAGACCATATTACTTTTGTCACACAAAGTGTGAGAAATGCAAATTAAAATTGCATAGTAATGTCAGCAAGGCATTTAGGACATCTTAGTCTGTCTCAGTAGCCACGCTCACTTAAGGATTGACAAAGAAATACTTCCAATGGCGAAAATGCTAGAATCCATTGTGAAGGAACAAATAGCAGGATGTTTAGAAATGTTTAAATTCATCAGAGTCAATACGGTTTGGGAAAGGGAAATCATGTAATGTCCTTTGAGGATATAATAAGTAGAGCTACTGAAGAGAAACTTGGACATTGTAGTGTGTTGAGATTGCACAGTGTGGGTGTGGCAGGGAGGGGAGGAAGTGGTAACATATTGGCATGGATAGAAAATTGCCTGGATGGCAGAAAACGGAGAACGTATAAATGGGTCTTTGTATGATTGGCAGGGTGTGACAATGGAATCCTAAAGAAATCTGTACTGGAGTCTCAACCCTTTAAGAATTTACTTCAATAACAGATTAGGGGAGCAAAGGCTGACTAAATTTGTAAATGACGCCAACATAGGTAGGTAAGTCATAAATGATGCTCCTTCTAAACTCCATGGGATTGTACACACTTATTAATGCCATTTAGAGCATTGAAACCCAGTTCTGGAAATTGATGCCATTCAAGACCCCTTAAGTCTGCACAAAAGAAAAGAAAATTAACAGGAATGCTGGTCATAAGGATGATGCAAGCAAGTTGCAGATAGGTAATAGGCAGGTTGAGAGAATGGGAAGATATTTGACAGACAGTGTATAATGTGAAATTGGGAGACGGAAAAAAAGCAGAATTTTACTCGAACTGAGAATGACTACAAAATTCCAAGATGTAGAGGCAATCAGAAACACTGGTACATGAGTCACAAAAATTTAGTGTTCAGAAAGTAATCAAGGAGGCTAATGGGATGCCTTGGTCTTATACAAGAGGAACGGAACATAAAAGTGAGGTACTGATGCTTCGGTTATCGAGCATTGGTGAGACCACATCTCAAATACTGTGCAGTGTTTTGGTCTCTTTATTTAAGGAGAGTTGAAAATGCATTGGAGGTGGTTCAGAGGACTGATACTTAGGCCGTTCATTTTCTTTCAGGCGGTTGTGTGGCTTTGAAACTGTCCAACTCATGGGGCTGTCGAGGTTGGGGCTGGAGGGGGGCGGGGGAAAGGGGTGGGGGGGGGTCAGTGAATATTTTTCAGACAGAAGTGTATAAATTCTGGCAAGGCAACAGAATTGGAATCAAATGTTATTGAAGATAGAGGGGAATCTGGAATTTGAAAGACAAACAGATTGTCTTTGATCTTATTGACTGGCAGAGCAGGCTTGAGGAGCCAGATTGTGTACTGCTGTTCCTATTTTGTATATTTGTACATTCATAAGCTGGGTTTTAAAGACACTAATAATGGCAGATGCAACAAATTTGCTGTTATAATTTCAATTATTTCTGAGCCCTCAATTGTAAAATCCATGAGGGGAATATTTCAGCATGTTGTGTGCATAGCTTGATTCAGCTGCTTTAAAATGGTATTAACTAAATTAAAATAAATGTAAACAAATAACGTAAGTTTTAAAAATAATTTAAGGTTTAAGACATTTTTAAAACCAACCTTTCACTATCAAATTCGCCATACATTTTGTGATTCCTGCATCATTCTTTGCCTGGCAAAGGATCTTCCCAGCATGTTTATTTTCAACAGAAGCAATGTGCAGTGTAGCTATATCATTCTCAAAGGATAATTTAACGTTATCATCTTCTGTGACATCATCTTTATCTTTTTGCCAGATTATAGAAATTGGGCTTGCACCTTTCACGGTGCATTCAAACACAGCAGGAGTTCCCAAAAGCACAGTGACATTTTCAATCTTCTTAACAAATGATGGAGGTTCTGTTTGGGAAATGAAATATTACAAACATTGGATTTCACTAACTAATCACTGCAGAATCGTCTAAAAATTAGTCAGAAAAAGAAATTGTCATGTAATTTGACAGAAAAGAAGCATTTGCTCTGTCTTTACTAACCTTTCAAAGTAACTGTAGAACTGCAGGAACACTCTCCCACTTCGTTAGATACCTTGCATTGATATTCACCAACGTCTATGGCATCAAACTTAAGGACTTGTAGACTAACTAGTGAGTGTTGACAGACTGCCTTGTATTTCTTGCTAGGCCTAATTGGTTTATTGTCCTTATACCAATAAACATCATACGGAGGTGTACCAGCCACTTCACACTCAAGAATAATATCAGAGGTTTTCAGCACCTTAAGAGATTCAAGTTCTTTTCTGAGAGACGGTGGTTCTACAAAAGAATGAATAATAAATTCAATCTATAAAATATAATTCTATGCTTTGGATGCAAAATTCGAAATGTCAGAAATTTCTTGTACATGCAGCCTAAGTTTGTAAAAGTGGAAGCTAAAAATCTTCACGGACCTTTAACCGTTACAGAAACACTGCAACTCTCACTAGCAACTTCATTCTTAGCTTCACAACTGTATTCTCCACTGTCTTCCACATCACCTTCGAGAATTTCAAGAATGGCCACAGAGTCAAAAAATGATATTCTATACTTCTCACTCGGGTGAATTTGCTTGTCTTCCCTAAACCAGGTAATTTTAATTTCAGGTGTGCCAGTCACTTCACATTCAAGCCGAGCTGAATCACCTCTTTTCAGTAATTTTGATGGCTCTGGTTTCCGTAAAAACACTGGTGGTTCTACAAAAGTCAAGATGTCATAAAGACTGAATTTATAAGAGATACATAAATGAAGATTAGAAGATAAACTCAATGCATGGCACTTCACAGTTAAGATAACTTCAATTCATGGTATTAAGAAAAGTTATTCTTTACTTATATTTTAATAGAAAGACCAGAGAAAGTGTTAAGCATGCTGAATGTAACTGAACAGACCATATATAAAAAAGTGTCACCTTTTACAAAAAGGTTTGTGCTACAGGAAATGACTCCAGCATCATTACTAATTTCACAAATGTAATCGCCCTTGTCAGAAGGTTTAGCTGAAAAAATCTCAAGACAAGTTGTAGAAATATCCTTCATAATAAAACAGGTGCCACCAGTCACAAGTTCTGTGTTATCCTTAAACCACTTCATTGACATTGGAGGCGTTCCATTCACCACAGTCTTAAATTTCACAGTTGAACCTGGCAGAACACGCTCAGATGCAGGCTTCATAATAAAGCTTGGAGGCTCTAAAAGACATTCAGACATAAAGCATAAGAATTATGCATCATGAATGAATATAAGTTCAGAACAAGTAAACATTCACATAATTTCTTTCTTCCATTTCAATTTGCATTGACTAATGTTGGAGTATAATGCTCGGGTCCTATCTGGTAACTAAATTGAGATCAGAAGACTCAAAGCATTCCAGCAATTACGTCTCAGACATTGAATGGGCTCCCATAATTGCTCAGTAAACAAGTAGACGCCAGAAACAAAAAAGGTTTAATTCCCAATTTGTGTTGAATTATCAGTTCATAGTCATAGTAACCATTATTTAATTGCCATCGATCTGAGCATCATCATTAGCAAGGCAAAATTACATAAAGCTCTTGTCCACAACCTCATGGTATAAATGTGTGTGCATGGGAATTTAGCAAAGAAAAGATGTGGCTCTACAAAAACAATTTCTGTAGTGAGCATCCCATCAACATTCTTTGCTGAGCTTTATACATAAGGTATGGACATTTGGACAAAGTGCAAAAATGTCATGAAATTACGTTTTGATAAGAAACCAACAACTTCAAGAGAGAACAGCAGCAAAAAAAGCCCCAAGAATCTTAGAAATGCCAACGTGTGTAAGTTAACACTTGAGCACTTCTTATAACTGCACATCAAATCATCAGAATAAATTTCAAACATATGCAACAAAATAGTTGGCCAAACTTTAATGAATTATCAACGAAGAATGCACCTTGAATGCAAATTGAAATAGCAAGAGACAAAATATTGTGCAGAGGTAAAATTCAAGTATTTGTTCAAACCTTTTATACTTAAGACTCCACTGCATTCATCACTTCCTGCTGGATTAGTAACTTTGCAGTAGTAAGTTCCACCATCTGCAATCTCTAACTGATCAACTGTCAAAGTGGCTGTGTTGTCTTGACAAAGTATTCTGTATTTATCACTGGCTGTTAACTCTTTATCATCTTTATACCAATAAACGCTGACTGGCACAGAACCAGAAAATTTGCATTCCATGTGAAAAGTAGCACCCAAGATGCTGGTCATCTTTCGTAACTTTTTAGTGAAGGAGGGTGCAATCATACGATCTGTCCAAGACAGAACAACAAATCAGTAAGGTTACCAAAATAAAATTAAAATTACCCTTAACGTTACAATGAGCAAGGGGAGAATAAAATTAGACATACTAACCCAGTACATTAATAAATGTTTTGCAACTGCAACTTCCCACATCATTTTTGACCTCAAAGGAGTATTCACCACTATCCTCACTTTCTGCAGAAATAATCCTTAGACTGGCGACGTTGTTTGAAAAGGTCATTTTATATTTTCTACTGGATATCAGTTCTTTGCCATTCCTGAACCATTTAATTTTTAGTTCTGGTGTACCAGCTACCGTGAATTCCAAAGTTGCTGGGTCCCCTGCAGTCACACTAATTGGTTCTGCTTTCTCTAGGATATTTGCAGGCTCTGTGGCAAAATGAAATGGTTGGTTACCATTAACAAAACTCAGAGCTCGTCATTGTGATACAAAATAAGAATATTGCATGCAATGTGCCAACATATTCTCAAACTAACCTTTCACAACTAATGTTGCCAAACATTTTTGACTTCCTGCTTCATTTTCTGCCATACATGTGTACTTTCCACCATTGTTCATTTCAACAGCAGCAATTTGAAGAGTACTGATATTATTCTCGTAAGTCATTTTGACATTATTACTCTCTGTGACAATATCTTTATCTTTCAGCCAAGTTAAAGTGATGGGAGGTGAGCCTTTGATGCTGCACTGAAATACAGCTGAGCTTCCGAGAAGTGCAGTAGTATTTTCAATCTTCTTCACAAATGATGGTGGTTCTAATTTAAAGTGAACATACAGAATAAGCATCTTACGGTTCGTCCAATAAATGATCTTTGTTAATACTTAAAGATCTGTCCAAGACTGTAATTATGAACATAGTTCTCTTACTTTTTGAAAGCATTACTAACCTTTCAACTTTACTGTTGCAGCACAGACACATTTCCCTAATTCATTTGAAACAGTGCATTGATAATCACCAACATCTGAGGACTCAAAGAAGCTAACATGGAGTGAAACATGAGCATCTTGGGAAACCATCTTGTACTTTCTGCTGGTGCGAATTGGCTTTCTGTCTTTATGCCAGAGGACTTCAAATGGAGCTGTGCCAGACAGCTCACATTCAAGAGTGCAACCAAATCCTTTTACCACTTCAGTTGGTTCAAATGCTTTGATAAAAGAGGGAGGCTCTACAAAGGAACACAAAAATCTCAGGCTAAAATTAAGTTCTGATAATTTTGACTGTAAAAGGTAGAAGAAGAAAGTAACAAAGGTGTTGCCTGATATAAAGCCAGCACCAACATCATACACACCTTTGATTGTGACGACAGAACTGCAAGTATCAGTACCAGCTTCATTTTGTGCTTCACACACATAATCCCCGCTATCTTCTACATTTAGATTATTAATTTCAAGAACAGTTGTAGAATCAACAAATGATATCTCAAATTTTTCTGAAGAATGGAGAACCTTATTGTTCTTGTACCAGGTAACATTGATTTCAGGTGACCCTTTCACTTGGCACTTCAAGTGTGCTGAATCACCTTGTTTCAACAGCAATGTTGGTTGTAGCTTCTTAAGGAACGATGGTGGCTCTGAAGGAAGGTTTGAAGCAACATTTTAAGGTATGCCAAAGGATAGGCATTTACATGAAGAGAATATCACTAAGACACTTATATAAAGATGTAACACATAAGATATTAATCAATATTAATTAAGATATTATTGATGATTAAGAAAATGTTGAATCCTTTAATTTTTCAACTTACTTCAAGAAAGGTAAAGACAATATTTTATTTACTAAATTGAAAAGTGAAACTTTTTAGAGTCAGATGTGCATTGTTTTAAATATCTATGTAATCAACAGAATCCTTCACATAATAACTACTTAGCATCTCACTTCCAGATATTCTTTTTGCAAAATACAATTTTTCTGCTGTAAAATTAAATTAAATCAACAGAGATAAGCGAAGGATAAAAGAAACATTAAGAGCAGAATTTAATTTCTCCAATCTTCGGGAATTGGGGATATGGGTGGGAATAATGGACAGATGTTCACTTTACTGATTCCCTTCTTGATTAAATGAAGGGCGGAGAAAACTAAGGCCAGTTTTCCCATCCCCAGGCCATTTATGGTCATTTAAGATCACTGCAGCTAATTTAGAGCAGTAAATGTCACATATTTGTCTACAGTGGTTACAGCACAAGAGGCCGTCTGAGGTATTATGTCTGTGCTAGCTTTCTGAGGAAGCAATTCACTTCAAGCCTTTTCCTCATAGCCCTGCAAAATTGTCCTTTACAATTAGAGATCTAATTTGCTTTTGAATGTTTTAATGGATCCTTTATCTAACCATTCTCACACAGTCCATACTGTATTTATATTTAGCACTCTGCTTCATCTTAATCTCTACCTCTTTCTTTGTCCAGGGAGTTCTGGATTTGTGAGTTCTGAAGAAGGGTCACCAGACCCGAAACGTTAACTCTGATTTTTTTCCTTCACAGGTGCTGCCAGACCTGCTAAGCTTTTCCAGCAACTTTGTTTTTGTTCTGGATTTGTTTGTTGACCTTAAATCTGCAAGAAATATACCTTGTCCATATGTGAGCTTTGCCCTCATGCCCATTGTTCAGGTACATTTGTCACCTCTAATCCTTGATTCTAACTTATTTGGACCAGATCCATTCTTAGCCATGTTGAAGTTGCATCCCCCAGTTACTTATTCTTACACAAGCTTTCTATCCTTTCTCATAGCCAACGCACACTTTATGATGGAATACTACTGGCCCTATGAATTACTGTACTGATATTTGATCCAATTGGCTCCCTTCATTCCCAAGAAGCAGGTTGTGCAATACATCCTACCACTTTGGACTGGAAACAAGCTATTGTAGAAATTTTTCAACTACACATTCTTGAAACTCCTGTCCCCCTCTGCCCTTCAGTTTTTAAGTTGGTAATTAATGGGTCCTGTGATAACTCATTGTTTTCTCTTGACACTTTTCCAAATAGTTGAAGGCTTATAGACTAAACCAAACAATGTAATTACATATTTACTTTAGTTCCTTAGCTCTAGCCAAATAAATTCTCTCTTTGGTCTCAATGGTACATCTTCTCATTCCAGCACTGAAATGTCTCTCCTTCATCACTACTGTATTCCTTCTTCCTTCCCTTTCTTTCCTGAACTCCTTATACCCAGGAGAATTTAATAATCAGTCCTTGCCTTCTTTGAAACTGATCTCTGTGGCCGCCTCATGGCATATGTCCATGAGGTCATCTGCATTTGCAATCAATGTTATTTACAACTCATTGGTCTTACATATGAACTTAAATCCAAATGAAACAAATGATGTCCAATCCTAATTGCACAATAATGTTATAATTAGCTGGACTGCATTCCATGTGTTTTGTTATGAACTTTTCATTTGACAGTTCTCATCATGTTAAGATAGAGATGTTTAATTCAGATCAAGATTATTTTTAGACAAGTTTAAGTTATACGGTTTTGAAAAACAGAGATAACCATTATTTAATTAAATGAAAAGAAGGCTGCTGTGATTGAAACACATCCATGTATATTTTCACAAAAAAGAAAATCATAATATACCTATGATACACCAAGTAATACAAATAAAACATAAGAGTTGTATTATCTCTAATTTCACAATACAAAATAAGACATTTAAGATATATTCGATCTCAAATAAATGATGAAAGTTAGAAAATGGTGCTAAGAATCGGCTGCATTACAAAACAGCCTTTAATCAAGATATCTTAATAAAAGTATTATGCAGTAAGTATGATTGCACAAATGTAAAACATGCAAACCAAAATTAAGAATGGATTAGAAATAATGTTATTTGTTTAACCCGCAGCAAGACACACTGCCTCCCAGAAAAATTTTATAAACCGTAACTAGTTTCATACAAAGCAACCATGACATATTAGCTTACCAGAGGTTTGCGACCAATACTTTCCTTACCTTTTACTGTTAATACTGCTGAACAGGAATCACTTCCAGCTTCATTTGAAGCTGTACATACATAATTGCCTGCATCCTTCAGTTTGGTTTTCGGGATTTCTAAAACTGCTTTCTTGTCTTCAAATGTAATTTTGTAATCTTTGCCAGCATGAAGTTCGATACCATCTTTTTTCCATGAGATTTTAACTGCTGCATCTTCATCTACTTGACATTCAAGATGCGTACCACAGTTAAGTATTGTCTGAGTAGGTTCAAGAGTCTTAGTGAAATGTGGCTTGTCAAGTATTGTTAGATCAGCACTGCAAATGTCAGTACCACAATCATTGGTCACTTTGCAAGAATAGGTTCCTTTGTTCTGAATCTTTAGGTCATGAATTTCTAAAATACGCTTGTTGTCCTTGACTGATATTTTGTGGTTCTCTTCATCAATAATATCAACACCATTCTTTTGCCAAGTGGTATGGATCACAGGTGATCCTGCCACTGTGCACTGAAGTTTTGCTGTCTTACCCACAAAAGTTGTAGCTGATTGCAGTCTTGTTATGAAGCTTGGTGGGGTAAGTTCTACAAAAGAAACAACTTGGTTAGGATCAGAGAGAAGAGATAATGGGAACTGCAGATGCTGGACAATCTAAGATAGCAAAGTGCAGAGCTGGATGAACACAGCAGGCCAAGCAGCATCTTAGGAGCACAAAAGCTGACGTTTCGGGCCTAGACTCTTCATCAGAGAGTTCTCTGACGCTGCTTGGCCTGCTGTGTTCATCCAGCTCCACACTTTGCTATGTTGGTTAGGATTTTCAGTTTTTAAGAAATTAGGCTTTCAGCCAGCACTAACTTAGGATAGTCACAATTTATTTGAAAGAAAGTAGGAAAGGCAACAAAAAAAAAGCACTAACACTCTCTGCAGCATTTGTTGGAGAATTCATATAATTTTCCATTTTAAAATAAGTTACAAGACAATCTTATTTCATTTGGGTGTCTTAGCACTACATTGTGTAACTTTATGCTAACTTAAGCGATGCACAAATTCAGAATGAAATATTTTTCTTCTAAAGATGAAAAAAAGATAAAGTTTGTTTTCTAGCTTAGCTTTTGAGTTAAATACATATTGGGATCAATTCAGGGAAGCAATGCCACCAATGTGATGTTCCAGTAAAGAGCCAGGGCATCCACTGAGGTCGAAGACCATGATTAACTGGAAACAGCCTGTCAGCTGTAAGCGATCCTGTTAAGGTGAATCACCCTGATGGCCTGATAGGTGAAGCCATGAGAGATTATGACCATTTGACAATTTTCCAGGGAGCACTTCAGTTTTAAGAAGAGCCCTTGTAGTCTCTTGCTCATCTCAGCAGTGTCCATCCCTCCAGTGAAACCACTGGGCTGACAATGTTGCATACCTTTCCATTGGGCTCCCCATTTCAATGGCCCTTTTACCACACTCAGTTGGACAGGAGTCTGAGAGGTGAATTGGCTGCCTCTGGGAAGATCATGAGTGATAGCCCGCCTATTGGGCTACCCGGGTTCTCAACTTGGATTGAGGTTAATGTCAGAATCACAACCAAATGGGAAAATTCAACCCATTCTGTCTCATTGATGAAGCAGAGATTTCTGTCAGTATAACACTGCAATGATTTTCTAAAACCAAGAAGATGATTCCCAGAACTATAGATACTTATATAGCTTTTAAAAAAGTAAACATTTTTGATAATCAAACTATATAAAAATCAAGAGATGCATTGTTACTGCTGGAAGTGAGCAATCATTCAGGATGTACATAAAGTAAATATAGATGGAAAACCACCCAAACTTTCAGGACAATTAAGTTGAAAGTGAATTGCTAATATGAAACACAGTTTTACTACAAATGGCTTACCGGTCACAACCAGTTTAGCTGTGCTGCTTACACTGCCACACCGGTTTGATGCTCTACACGTGTAGTCACCACAGTCAATTAGCTGGGGTTTCAAGAGTTTCAAGATGGAGGTATATTTCTCTGTCACAATGCTGTACTTTTCACTGTCACGAAGTTCGGCTCTTGCTCGGAACCATTGGAACCTGACTTCAGGAATGGGGTCAACTTCACATTCAAACTGAGTAGGCTGTCCAACTATCACCTCCAGTGATTCGATCTTCCTCTTAAAAGACGGAGGGACTACAGATTTAAAATGTAAACAAAAAATTGTGAGAAGATAGCAATAATATACCATACTTCTTTAGCACAGGGTCTAGACATGGCCCTCGGAAACTCAAGGATGGTGGAGGGAAGGTGAAAGAAACTAACAATCCAAAGGGTGACTGTGGAAAAGAAATGATTGTTAACAGATGTTAGCTGACCAGTAGTTGTGCTCAACATAATAAATGGTAAGAATTCAATGAATGAAATTCACAATTTATTGACATGTGTGGTGCCCAGAAGCATGCAAATAATTGGTACATCTATGAAATGTTTTTTTCCTAGAAAAAAGTAGATGATAAAAAAGTGACATTAATGTTTAGAAAAAAAATGCAATGTTCAGTTGACTTTTCGTTATGACAGAAGTGGTGACAATGATAAAATTCAGCAACTCTTCAGATATGGATATGGGGATGAAAAGAATATTATGTCAGTTAGTAGAAACATAAAATACCATGGCTGATGCAAATTAATAGGTGGTGTTAAAGTACCGAGGGCAATAAAGAAAATATATTCACAGTAAGGTTTAAACATAGCATTAAGCTTTCAAAGTTACTCATTATCAGCAGTGAAAGCATGTGAAGATTGCACCAAATCGTAATGGATCTTCATTTAAATAAACACAAAATCAGCTGAAATGTATTTTTCTAAAGTACATGATGTTAATTTTAAATGACTTGTTAAATATTCATGAAATAAACTGATGCAATCTTTTCAGGCTTTGACTGCACAGTAGATAGACAACTAGGTTATGCAACCATCCTTTTACTTTTAAAGTAAGGAAGGAAATAAGGAAGACAGGAAGGAAGGGAAAGGGGAACAGGAGGTATCTAGTCATGTTAATTTGTTATAGTAAACTGATTTGGGTTTTGAGAAATTACTACACAGTTAGTTTATATTAGCTTTTGAAGTTTACATTAACAAAGATTTTATCCCCATAATCCAACCTCTTATAATAACTGTGAGTTTTGCAGAAGTAGTTGCTTTTCCAGCTTCATTCAGTGCCTCACAGATATATTCTCCTTGATGCTCCACTTTCTGTACTTTGTTGATTAAAAGTGAGTAAGTGTCACGTTCTTGCAAACATTTGAACTCATTTTTTGAGGTGATTAGTTTCCCATTGATATACCAATTTACCTTGTTAACTTTAGTTATGACTGTGCTCAACTTTACTTCACTATCTTCATCAACAGTGATGTCTGTAAGTCCTTTAACAATTACTGGTTTGTCTTTGGGGGGCTTTATTGGGGTTTCACCTAGCTTTCTTGGTTTAGAAATATGAGTAACTATAATTTCTTCCATTTTCTTCTCTTTTTTGAGATTTTCTGTCGGCTGTTCCATTGGAACAGGTGCTGAAGGGGCATCTGTAGTAATTGTTGTACCACCAACATCTCTCATGTGACTCACTATTGTCACTTCTTCAACAGTTTCCACAGATTTAAAATCCTGAGTAAAACTCTCTGATTCAGTGGTTGTTGTCATTCCTTGAACAGCTGCCTTCTTTGAGATTACAGAATAATCTTGGGAAACTGTAACATTTGTCTGGAGTTTCTGTTCAGTCACATGCATCCCAGCCTCAACGGTGCTTTCAGAAATGGTGGCAGCCTCAGGGGACAAAATCTCTTTAGCAGGAGTAATGCTGATGTGTAATTTCTTTAATGTATCAGTTGGTGGACAGATTGTATCCAGTTGTTCAGCCAGAAAAGCACACTGTTGTTCATGAGTAATAGCATGAAAAGCAGCTGTCAATTCTTTTCTTAAGTCAGCTTTTTGAGGATATTCCCCTTCAAATGACAGAGTTATGTCTATAGGAGGATTGACATTAGTAATCTGATATGTATATAAAATGCACTTGGGTTCTTTTTGCACTTTTAATTCCTTAATCTCCACCTCTTCTATGCCACCCAATGAGATAGATGAAAGAACACATTGCTCACTTGCCAAAGCAGATTGCAATGCTTTTCTAATCTGTACACCAACATCTAAGGTGGCTGCTTGGGGAAGTTCAACATTAAGTGCTTTTTCTTTTTGGAATACCTCACTTTCTTGTATTGCATGAGTGAGTAGTTTCTCTTTTGGTTGTTTTTCTACCTTCAGAACTTTCTTTTCCAATCCTGTGATTGCTGAAGAATGTTCTTCTTCAATGAGGTGTTTTTCTTGAAGCAACAATGGAAATCTTACTGACTGTCCCTGTTGGATCCTTGCTGCAAAATCCTTTTCTGCAGCTTCCAACATTGTGGTGCTTTCAATAGCTACAGCCTTTTCTTTAACCTGAACAGAAATTGAAGGGAGTTTTGAGTCATATTTGTCTTCACAACTTGCTACATCTAAACCTTCAAACATGGCAACAGAACCATCTTCCACTACCTTGTTCTCGGTTATAGTACTGAACTGTTTGACTGTGTCAGCTAACTTATTTATGATTGCACGCTGTTCTTTACCCTCAATGGTAAGCATTTTCTCCTTTGCTATGTGCATTGGTACAGTTACAGATGGAAGAAATTCTTGGGGCAGGAGCTCAGTTTTGGCTTCAGCCTTTGAACTTTTAATTTCCATTTCAAGCATTTTAGTTTGTTCAGCTAGCAATTCTGGTTTCTCTTCTATAATAGCAGCATAGCTATATGCTTTCTCAAGTCTGTGTCCTGCCGTATGAGTAGCTGGTTTCTCATAAGGTAGAAGATCTTCCTTGTGAAGAATGCATGCAGTCATCACAGAATGAGGACAAAAAATAGGCATGTGTTCTTTTGTAGGTTTAATTATTGTGGTATCTTTTGCATCAGATAACAGAGTTGTATGTTCTTGTGGTATAAGATGCTGCTCTTCTGATAGTAAGGAATGTAGCAATGTTGGGCTTCTTCTGGTGTCAGCTTTCTCTTCTGTAGGTACTTCAAAAGTAAAAGTTGTTTCTTTGGGCAGAGTGTCCTGTCCCTGCACAATTTGTAAATGCAAAGGTTTCTTTTCTTCTTTTTTTGACGTTATTGAGATTGCACTATCTAAACCAATTATTATATCAGCATGTTCACCCATGAGCTGTTGCTTTTCTTCTGTAGTTAAAGCAGTTTTAACAAACTTATCCTTCATCAAGGAAGCTTGCTGTACGTCGCCTTTTTGCACTTCAAACAGAGATTCCTTTGGTAGTGATTTCTGGCTTTCAGTAACAGACGTCAAGAATGGTTTTGGCAATTCCTTTGACAACTTAGCCTTTCTTGTTGCATCCAACGTTTGTATGTCTTTTGTCATTTCATGTCTTACTCTTTTGTTCTCTGTTGCTACGGCTGTATGAACCTCCCTTTGTCTTTCTCTTTGTATTTCACATTTCTGCCCATCGGGAATTTCAAAAGCAAACAAAGCTTCTTTGCGAGGTTCTTCATGCCCCTCAATCTTGTACCTTTGTAAAGGATATGCAGGCTCTGTTTTTGATATTTCTTTTTCTACAATGTCAAGAGTTGAAGTCCTGGAGTTAGGAATTAGATGCTTTTCCTCAGATAAGATGCTTGTTTTTTTTCTTTTTGTTTTAGCTGTTATAGTAGATGAATCTCTGATACTAAAGCTACTTTCCTTTGGAATGACTGTTTGCTCCTCAACCGTGGGCAAACGAAGGGCAGTGTCTAACCATACTTCAGTGCTTGACAATTCAAGTATTGGTGGACTTTTAATAGGTTCATAATGTTGCTCTATATATCCTAGACTCTCTTGAGTAGTTTGTGAATGCATTACTATCTGACTCTTCCCTGCAATTGTTGCTTCAGCAGCAGAGACTGTTACCTCATGCAACATGCCTGTCTGTTCACTGTGAACAGAATGTTTATCTTCAGAAGCTATTGTATACACCAGCTGATCTCTGTCTTGTAACTCAGCCTGAGCATCACCAGGCAATGTTACCATGAAGAGACGTGACTCTGTGGCATGGTCACTTACAGACTTTTTATATGTCTGGGTATAGTGCTTATGAGCAACTTCCTGTTTTGTACGTTCAGTGGTAGCAAACGTACCACTGAACACAACTAGCTCTGCAGTGCAAGTTGTTTCCCCAAACTGATTAACTGCTTTGCAGGAATACAAGCCACTGTCCTCTCTCTGTGCTTTATTAATAGTTAATGAACCAGAGCCATCAGAGTTAGAACTAAGGCTGCAATGCAAACTCTGATGAATTTCGTTGTTTTCCTTGTACCAAAACACTTCTGGTATTGGTTCGCCTATCACTACATACTCAAATACAGCGGGCAGGCCTTCTGGGCACTGCAAAGACTTAAGTTCCTGGAAGAAATGTGGTGGCTGACCCCTAGGTGGATGTGCGATTTCTGTTGGCATCACTGGCATTTTTCTATCTGCTAATTTTGCTAGTGGGGGCTTTGCAGATGATTTCCTAAACCCTTCCTTTGATTTGATCTTCAGGTATGCACTACATGAAGTCTCTCCAAGTGTATTCGTAGCAGAGCAGCTGTATTCTCCCTCATCTGTAAATTTTGCATAAGGTATGATCAGGCTATATTCATCCCTGTCATAAACAAACTTGTAGTTTGATGAAGGAGTCAATTTCTTACTGTTATAAAACCACTGAATAGAGGGCTTTGGGAATCCAGTAACAGTGACAGAGAATTTAGCTACATCTTCCACAACTACCTCTATACTAGAAATGCACTTAATGAATACTGGCACTGTTTGTAGAGGCTTAGCATCAGTGGTTATTTCCAAAACATTAGAAAGGGTTGCAGTTTCAGGCTTGAGTTCAAATGTTTTGTCTGACACATGAAGTTCACTGCTGTAGAAATCTTCCCTCTCATCTTCAGCAGCAATGGTAACAGAGCTAGAAAATTCTGTATAAAAAATAAGATGCTTAACTTTAGAAAACGTATTGATTGTGAGTAATACTGGAAATTAGAAGAAAATTACAAATTATAATGATAGGGTGTTTGCATGACTAACTCATGATTGCTTCAAAATAATACAAATACGTTTATATAATAGTCTGCGATCCAAGATAGATAGAAATAGTCAGAAAAGGCAGGAGAGTCTTTTTCTGCCACTTTGAACATCTCATTACATAAATAAAGACTTGCTGTCACATTTCAAACTAAAATTGAACTATTTAACTTCAACTTTATTGAGATTTGTTTGTGCTAGATGTGTGGCTTTTGAAAAACCAGAACAATTATTTACGGATAATTTAAATGTCAAATCTATATTCGCCGTTTCCTAATCAAAGTGAGTGAAAAGGGACTTTGCAGATTGATATTTGCTGCTGGTGGAGATACATTCTGCCATGACAACAATCCAGTACAGGCATATCGATACAATTTATCACCGCACAAAAAATGTATTGCATATTACAAATTGTCTTAAGGCTCAAATAATTTCAATTATAAACTTTATTCCATTACTGAAATACATATTTTTCAATCAAATAAACTGTATTCGAGCAGTATTTGTATCATAAGCAAGCCGAAATAAAAATGTCTGGCTACTTTTACTTTATTAACAACACTATCAAAACAAAAAGTTTCATAGACTGCCAAGTTTCAGACTGAAAAATAACCCAGATATCATTTGTAAACCCTGTTAATCATTTGGAAGCCCAATGTTGTCAAACCAATCATGAACCTTGGTTCATATGTTTTAAAAGCAACTTAATAAGCTAGGGCCTGGTCCAGTGGCTCGGAGGATAGATGCAACACTTCTGCAGCACCATTCCACTCTAAACCTGATCCCTGCTAATCTCCTCTTAACTTAGTGGCAATGATGTCCTGACATTGGCTTTAACATCCTCAGGCAATAGGAAAAGAAAATCAGGAGCTCCTGTTCGTGATCACTGTCCAGCAATCCATATGGAACGTAAGGCTGAATTTTATGGTTGTCTTTGGGACCCTAACTTCAGGGTGAAACCCACTTGCAAAGATCACTGGTTCAGTGATTTTTACTGATGGCAATCTTTCAATTGGCTGTACTTGAGGGTCCACCATCCAATTACGAATAGTGGGTGGCCAGTTTCCTGATGCTGCCAGGCCATTAGACTATCAGGCCTGAAGTCCCAACAATACGCTGTGTGGGGCCAATACTGCTGAGGGACAATAAGACCCCTGAATATACAGGAACCTCATACCCTCAAGTGAAAACTAAAATTCTGGATGGCTGAGGGAGACAGGCCACAACAATCGCAGAGAAAACTCCTCAATGGATCTTTGGGTACATGAAGGTTGTCTTTCAATCCTTCTGGGGCATTGCTCCTCTGGCTATGATGCATCTGCCTCACTATCATGCTAATTCAGTAGAGCCATCTCCATGAAGCTGGTGGACCCATGAAAGAGGCACAATACATGCTGGCAGATCCATAAATTAGTTCACAATTGAGCCCTTAAATTATGTCATTGAGCATCTTCTTCCATGGAGTAGCTAGTAACCCATTCTGCAGCCCTGCCAATGGAAAACTTTCCTAGCAGCAGGACAAATAAAGAGAGTCATGCTAACATAACTCCCTGCTACTTTACCAGTTAACCTCACCTATTTCGTCACCTCTTGTCATCACTCAGGGCATGGCAAATTCAGCCTAGCTTTTGTGGACATCACTTAAGTGCAGGATAACATTTATCATGTTGGTTCCACACTCAAATAATTTACCAACATTCACAGACCACTGTGAAATGACCTTTACTACCTGTGGAACCACATCTTTGGATTAGATCATTTTTTTAAGAGATAAGTGAAAGAAACTATGCCTTATGTATCAATTGTATTATTACTTGAAAATAAAACCAGAAGTACTATCATTCACTACTCGCTGCAGCAGCAGAACATGATATATTCACAGTATACAGCAACAGAAACCTGTACAAGGAATGAAAGATGTCTGTGTTAAGCAACTTCTCATAAAAGATGGAAGTCTAACCCCTTTTTCCAAACATCATGTCTTACATCATGTCAAATGGGGCAAGTAAATCATAGAAGACAATTTATGTTTTCACACAACTAGATAGTTGCACTTGTGAGAACATAACTGATAAACATAGTGACCAAAATATTAATTTATGTTTATGGCATGAAGGATATGATTTTGAAAAAAGAATTGGAATTTGTAGCATTCAAACCGCTAAAGTTATTCTTCATAACCAACCAATTTACACATGTTGGACGAATATTAAACATTGATTACAATGGAAATTATATATTTTTAATGCATAATTAACAAATTAGAAAGCAAATAACAAAATGCTAGTGATAATCAAAATTATGATCCACAAACATAGAACATGATTATTTGCAAACTCACTACAGAACTCAGTTTCCTTTGTAGCTTTACAATAACTCTGAAATCATCCATATTGTGTCATGGTGGTAATCTCTGGACACAACGAATCTATGTTCTTATTACTCTGCTTCCATAATTATGGAAACTGCTCAAAAGATTTACCTGACAGACTAGATAATCTTTCTCAGCACTACATCAAGATCTATTGTGTCACACAGACTACTTCATCCAGAAGCAGCTGTAGTAATACACATTAGTAAGTTCTGCACCTCTGTCAAGTGTACCCTTAATCCTGAACCTGAACAATCTCTCAAGTCCTCCTGGCCTCCAAGCAACACCATTAAAATTAACAATAGAATAACAAACGCACAATAAATAGACCAAATTTTGAATGTCCAACCTGTGCGCTGATGTAGCACATAGGTGCTCCAATGAACTACGTCACATGATGTGGTTTCTACATGGGAATTCCCAATACAAGTTTCTGAGCTCAATTGAAAAAGATAAAATAAGACGACTGAGGAATGCCAAGGATGTTCTGATTCAAAAGATAAGAAATTTATGAAAAGAGTTGAGTGGGCTTTATATGCTTTCTGGTTAAAAGATTCTGGGACCAGATACTTCTCCTCTACATTTGCTGAAAAACAGTAAATACAAGAGGGATCTAGAAGTAAATAAGCAAAGAATGAATAAAAACAGAAGCATATAATAAATGAAGTCAACTTACAAAAAAAATCCTCTGAATTATAACCAGCAGAACAATTCTGTCATGTCTACTGCAACAGTTCTTGTCCTATTATATCCATTCAAGAACTGTGACTGATAATCATACAAGTATGTGTCCTGGTCCTTCATACGACAACTGGTATCATTTTCAGCTTCCTCTATCACAATCCCTCAGCTTTGCCTTCCTTCCAAAGTATTAGGCAGTTTCCAGAGATGACAATTTCACACAGTTCAAAATTATCAGCACCAATTTGACAACAGTAAAATATTAGGAAAGAAATTGATGTTTGTGATGTGCATAAATAATTGTTTAAAACACTTGTCTGACTTTGCTCAGGGGATTTTCACTGTGGCGCTGCAGCAGTAAATAATTGGGATTAATGACCCTAATTAAAAAATTGGCCAGAGGAATGTCATATGAGTGTATTTAGTACATTTACTCTAGGATCACTCATATGAATTTCTAGCCTAAACTAAAACATTTCCTAACTTGCATCTTTGTCCAAATTGGTTATGATACCAAGCAGGAAAAGACAACTCTAAACATTTCAGCTACATGGTTTTGTAACTTAACAACTTGAGCTGCTTGTGTGAGCTAGTCTTGAGTGTCAATTTGTTAAATGCACTTTGCATCAAGAGGACTCTGCAATATACTCAGTACTACTGTCAAACTATATATTTACTTCTGAAAATTACAAAGTAGGGTCTGGAAAATATTTTTTCACTCTGTATTTCCTCTTAATTAAATTTTCCAGCCAACATGCACCGAGAAATAATTGCACAGTGAAGAATTATAGCATTCAAAGAGTTAATAATCTTTGTATGTCAGTTCACTGTTTCAGTTAGGTTAAATGTTAACAAAAATAATCAGTGGTTGTATACCAACTGGGATAAATACTCTCTTTAAAGAGTTTCAATATCTTGATTAATCTTTCAATGAAAAACTAGCATGCATTATGAAGTAAATAGCTCCAAAAAGCATTATTCCTAGTAACTATCACTGAAGAATCTGTGTTTGAATGCAGACCTCTGTTGACATTAGTTCCTGGGCCTCTGCATATAGAGAACTGTGCAACTCAACTGAGTTGTCAGGTACAGCTTCATGTAGAAGCTGGGTATTGGGATAAAAGAAAGGAATTCAAAATGACAGAATTTTCCTGTATCACTACAATAATTTTAGAGGAGCTTGGACGGTGTCTTTGAAAACAGATAATACAATTAACTGGGGAAGTCATAATCAAAAGGTGACATATTAGGAAGGCAAAATATTAATTACAAGCAGGTTGAGGACTATCATTAAGTTTACTTTGAAGTTATTATACTAATTCAACAGGTTTGGCCTTTAGCATAACCTCTTGCATAGATAGGACATTATGTTTTCAGTATAAATATGCCTATCAAGCCAGTCTTGGTTAACCTGCTAGATATAAAACTTCTTAAGATATCAATATTTATCATAAACCTATGTTTGACCTCAGCCAGGCCATTTTAAATTCCTAGTCCAAACAATCACTATTTTTGCAATAGCTGTCTTTCAGCTAATACGTCAATCTTAATAAAACTAAAGCTCCACTACTGAGAAACCACTGCAGAGTAAAATTGCTTCAAATCAACATACATCCACTATAAATGACCCATCTTTTCAGGAACATCAAATAAGAAGATATAAATGTTCCGTTCAGTAAGACCAATTCAATTTTCATGTTTGAAATGAGCAAATTCATAAATTTACCACAAATCTAAAACAAAAAATCATTTTTTTATTATTCAAACTGTCACAAGACACTCAGAAAGTACTATTTTACAAATATAATACTTTTAAAACTGCTTCTGAAACTGCTTCCCCAGCTTTGTTAACAGCTTTGCATTTATATACTCCAGCATCACTTTCTGTAACATTTGCAATGTTCAAATAATGATGCCCAGAGTCTTTTTCCTCAATGATGTGGTTGCCCTCTTCAAGTACTTGGTCATTCATACACCATATTACATTGGGTTTTGGAGTACCAGTCACAAAACACTGAAAAGATGCCATGCTCCCAATGCTGGTGATACAGTCAAGGAGGGATATTACAAATCTTGGAGGAGTTTCTGTCACTTGAAATTCAAATGAACAGTTTTCAGAAGCTTCTCCCTTAAATTGAATAGTCTCCTCCTTGGCAGGCTCAGCAAATACGTCAAAACTAATGTTCACACTTTTCTCTCCTTTTTCTTCATTTGCATTCTCTGTCAATGCTATGAGTTTCACTGATTTCTGAGAATCATCTCTACCCTGTTCAATGTCAAACTCAACCTCGATTTCAGAACCCTGATTGCTCTGCAGTAAAGGATTACCAATATCAACATCTAACTCCTGGGGACATTCCTGAGCACGAGCCAATGATACAGCAGCAACTGCTCTACCACCTGCTTTTGTAAGTGCCATACATGGATTTGTCACTGTAAGATAGCCTCTACATGTTGTTTCTCCAACACTATTCGCTGTTTTGCAAGTGTATGTGCCACTGTCAGAAGGGCAAACATTGGTTATTTTAAGACTATGATTAGGGCTATCTGTTCTAATGTATTTCTTGCCGTCGAATGTTATAAGTGAATCATCTCTGAACCAAATTACCTCAGGTTTAGGAATACCTGTTACAGAGCATTCAAAGACTGCATCAGTGTTTTCTGGAATCTCGAAGTCAAAAATATGGCTAATAAATCGTGGGGGCATTTCCGTGACTTCAAAGTCAATTCTCACATCTTCATTATCTTTTGTTAAGAAGTCAACGTTATGTTCATCAGACATCATCAAAGGAAGAACATCCAGGGAGATAACCATGTTTTTATTGTCAGGAGTGAATTCGGGAATTGTAACAATCTTTATCTGTTTTTCAAATTCTTTCACTTCATGTTCATCAAGTTCAACTTCCAGTAGAATTTCTTGAGGTGAAGGAGACCTTGATGTTTGGCCTTGCTGCACATCAAACTCTATAACATGTTGATGAGTCACTGGGGGTGGCAATGCAATTGACCTTCCATCCTGAGGTAAAACATCTACCTGAGTAACACTTTTGGCTTCCCCTATGAGGTTGACAGCACTGCAAGTGTATTCTCCTTCATCTTCTCTCTGAATACTATGGATTACCAATAAACACAAACCTCCCTCTCTCTCAAGTCTAGTTCTATGGTTTGGCTCTAATAATGACCTTTTTCTATACCACTTAACATTTGGAGTTGGGCAACCAATTACCTCAATGATAAATGTAAGTGTGCCTCCTTCGTGAATTCTTTTTCTAACAAGAGGTTTGATAAATGCAGGTGGCATTTCATTTCCTTTTGCTTCAGTTTCCTGCGGTGGTGTGGAAAATAACTCTGATCTTTGCTCTTCAGTACAAAAACTTACAGACTCAAGAGGAGTTGTTTCAATACCCTCGTCTATTGGAGTTCTGAAAAATTCAGGAGGTGTATGAAACCTCTCTAATAAAGCACAAGAAGATCGACCCGCATTAAGTGAAGGCAATATTTCTGGAGGAGTGGCATAGCCAGGAGACTGAGGTGGGGTATGGAAAGCCTCTGCAGACACAGCAGATCGGTAGTTTTCAGAAGCCAAAGGTGGTGTATAAAATCTTTCATTCTCTGAAACATCATCACTAATTGTACTGCTAATTTCAATCGACATTTCAGATTCCGGAGAAAGAGACCGTGTCCACTCTTCATTTTGATTATAGTAGTCATAAACAGCAGCAAATGTTACTTCCTCAACCTCCATCGAAGTTATTCCAGATTCATCGTAGCCAAATGTCTCATTATTTGCCTCTTCGTGAATCTGTGCTTCTTCCTGTCTTGTGGAAAGGAGATACTGTGCAATTGAAACCCCCTCATTTTCAACCCCCTCATCATTATTCGTGGTTGTTCCTATTGGATCTACACTAACGTCATAATCAGGTTTAGGAGATGCTAAGTTACCACTTAACTCCATCTTGGACACATTTTCTGTTGTTTCTGCCTCATTACTTTTAACAACTTGCTGAATTACACTTTCTGAAAATACGCTATCCTCGTACATTTCACCTTCCGAGGCACATTTGTCTCCATTGCGTTCTATTTCCTTTCCCTTTTTCCAGTCTTCAGATAACTCCTGGTTTGCATCAAAAGACCGTAAATATTCGCTGATAGAACATGTCTCTTCTACTGTTTTATTTGAAACGTTTTTATCTATCAGTTCAAAGTCTGCAGCAATGTTATTACTAGCCTTCACTGAAGATGAGCATTTGCTTGAAAATTCACCAAAAGGCATTGCTGATTCTGTGAATTTTTTATCATCCCCCTCCCTTAAAGATGAAACTTCACCAGAAAAGGAATTCAATGAGCTCAGTATTGCTTTATTGTTCCCTTCCCTTAAAGATGAAACTTTACTTGAAAATTCATCGCCAATGCAAGGCACAGAACCTTCACGTTCAGGAATAAAATTAAATGCTTTTTCTTCAATGCTAAATAAAAGAGAAGCATCCCCGTGTCCTTCCTGTACTGATAATTGCTTTTGCTGCTCAATGTCTTCAACCTGTCCTGTTTTACTTAGATTAAATAGAAAACGGCTAACTGACAACTCTGCTTCCTCGTCAGATGACTCAGTATCCTTCAAATGGCAAATAAAACTATGCACTACAGGCTGTACTGTAAGACTCGATATACTCTGTACTTCTCCTGCTTTATTTTTAGCAATGCACTTATAGTTCCCCATATCAGATGCTGAGACAGTATCAATGTACAATCTATATTTGCCTCCACTCTCTTCAAATCGGTGCTTGCTATTATCGTCAGTTAAAACTCTGTCATTTTGGATCCATGAAACTACAGGTGGTGGATCTCCAGAAATTAAACATTCAAACATCACGGATTCTCCTTCTGCACAACAAATCCTATCTAGTTCTTTCACAACCTGTGGCGGTTCAGAAATTACGTCAAAAGAGAAAGTAAATTTATGCTTTGCAGTCTGTGAAAGCGGTTCCTGAGATGAATCCTTGGAATCAATTTCATCTTCTTGCAGTAACTCTTTACGTTCCTCATCTTGCTCTGGTGTTGGGGTTGGAGCAGTTATTTTAATTTCAACAGGGGAAGGAAGTAAAGAGAAATCTCTGGGACATGACTGGGGTGCTGAAACTTTTGGTAATTGTAAGGTGGATCTTGTTACAGCAAAATCTGGAAAATATGACTCCATCTCGTTTTCAGTCAGCTGATCAACATGATCTTCAACAGTCTCGTTCTCCGGTGCCTCCGTCACATGTATATCAAACCTTTCTGAAGACTCTTCAAACAACTTTGGTTCTGGTTCTGGAAAATAAAATGTTATTTTGCCTTAATTGAAAATCCTAATTCATAAATATCTAATGGCAACATATTTTAATTTTTAAAAATTCGTCAGTAAAGAATGGTGAATCTCACCTTGTATTATAAGGGTCCCAAATGTAGATGCAGTCCCATATTGGTTGAATACTACACATGCATATGCTCCTTCATGTTCTTTGCAAGTGCACCCAATACTCAATGTAGAGCTGTTTTCTGTGGAGTGAATATGATAGTCCCTATTTCGAGAAATTGGGCGTTCATCCTTGTACCAAACTACAGTCGGTAGTGGGTGCCCATTAAACTGGCACTCAAGCACACACGATTCTCCTTGCTTAATTTCAGAACTTGCAATATGATGGAAAAACGTAGGTGGGCAATGTTTGACTGCAGGAGTCTCTTGTTTCAGATGCGTTTTTGTAGCTACAAATTCATATTGGCTGCTTGGTACTTCTGTTGGTGTGTCTTCCATGAACGAACTGATGAAACCTGATGTTTTGTTTTCCTCAGTTAAGGAAGGCGTTTTTGCTGTCTGGATGTTAGTTTTAAATCTCCATTTTTGTTGCAATTCTTTCTGGCTACTTTCAGATGTGCTAATCATTGCTGTTTCTCCATCTGTTGATTGATCAGATGTTCCACGGCTGTGTTCTTGATTTTTTTTCAGGAAGTCTTTGTGCATTCTGGTAGCACTGTCAAGAGATGTTTCATGGCTTTCCCTAAATTCTGCTTTGTCGGCTGATCCCATTTTACCAATTGGAGATGGCTTTTTCAAAGCACTGACGTAAGTTAAAGTTTTCATTTCCTCTGGTAAAGGAGAAGGCATTACCATCCAGGGGGAACTTACAATTTTTGCTTCATATTGTAGCTCTTTCTGTCTGATTTTAGCTACACTTATTATTTCAATGTGATTTTCTGCCAATTTGGGTTGCTCATGTACGTCATGACCTTCTTCAGGTTTCCCTAACTGCTCATCCTTTTGTACATGCTCAAAATCTGCACACTGCTGGTCAAAAGCTGCTTCATGTTCTTTCATAAGTTCAAATCCATATCCAGGTTCTTTTGTATCTATTGCTGTTTCGCTTATCAATGAACTAAAAGAGGTTGGCTCAAGTTTGTCATCTGGCAAAGAAGGATGTACTACTTGAACAGTGCTTATTATTGTATCTGCAGGTTGTAACTCTGGGGAGACTTTAGAAAAGGTGGTTATCTCTATTTGTTTTACCATTGGTTTTGACCTTTCAGGCACAGCTTGGGCATCTTTAGATACTTCTGTTACAAAATCAATGTCAGGCGCAGCATGGACATCTGCAGATATTTCTCTTACAAAATCTCTGTCACGTATTGTTTGGACATCTTCAGTTATTTTTGTTTCACAATCTCTTTCAGGTACAATATGAACATCTTTAGACTTTTCTGTTACAAAATCTTGGGTGGGTGCAGGATGGGCATCTGCTAATATTTTTGTTACAAAATCTCTGTCAGGTATCTTATGGAAATCTTTAGGTATTTCTGTTTCAAAATCTCTATCGGGTACTGTATGGACTTCTTTGGATATTTCTGTTACAAAATCTCTGTCAGATGCAACACGGACATCTTGTGATGTTTCTCTTACAAAATCTCTGTCAGGTATCGTATGGACATCTTTAGATATTTCTGTTTCAAAATCTCTTTCAGGTACAATATGGACATCTTTAGATTTTTCTGTTACAAAATCTTGGGTGGGTGCAGGAGGGGCATCTGCTAATATTTTTGTTACAAAATCTCTGTCAGGTATCTTATGGACATCTTTAGATATTTCTGTTTCGAAATCTCTATCGGGTACTGTATGGACTTCTTTGGATATTTCTGTTACAAAATCTCTGTCAGGTGCAACATGGACATCTTGTGATATTTCTGTTGCAAAATCTTTGTCAGGTATTGTATGGACATCTTTAGATATTTCTGTGTCAAAATCTCTTTCAGGTACAATATGTACATCTTTAGATACTTCTGTTACAAAATCACTATCGGGTACTGTATGGACATCTTTAGACGTTATTGTTACATAACCTCTGTCGGCTGCAGGATGGACATCTTTAGATATTTCTGCCAGAAGATCTTTGTTGTGCACAATATAGGCAGCTGCAGATGTTTCTGTTACAAAATCCCGAGTTGGAATTCCATGGATGTCTTCAGATATCTCTGCCACAAAATCTCTGTCGGGTACAATATGGACATCTTTAGATATTTCTGCTACAAAATCTCTGTCAGTTGCTGGATAGGCAGCTGGGGATAGCTCTGTTCCAAACTCTCTCTTCGTGCTAACAAAATCTCCAAAAAATTGATCTGGAGGTTTTGTGCCACTCTCCTCAACTTCAGATTCATAACAAAATTCTTTTGTTTCGACTGCTGTTTCACTTGTTGATGAACTGACAAATGTTGCGTGCTCTTCTTTGTTAAATTTACAAGGGTTCAGTGTTGAAGTGAAGTCTTTAACCTGGTTTTCATACTGTTCTTTTTGGCTAAGTTTAGATGCACCAATCACCTCTGTATGTTTTTCTGTTGATCTAAATTGATCAGGCATTTGGATTGCAAGGATATCTTCAGATGTTACTGCCAGAGTGCCTTCCTCTGCATGAATAATGTTTTCAAGCCTTTTATTAGAAATTGGCTCACTTTCTTCTTTAACATCAAATTCATTTGGCAAGTCTTTTGTTTCCATTGACGTTTGTTTTATCACTGTTCTGGCAAACGTTGCACTCTCTCTGGTTTTTGCTGTCAAGGGAGAATGTCTCAAAGAATGGATGGAAAATATAAACTGTCCTTCATCCTGTGTTTTATCTTGCCTGATTTGGGATGTGCCAATTATCTCTGCCTGGCTAACTGATGATTCAGATTGATCAGATATTTTATGATGGCTCTCAGGTCTCTGAGTTGGTAAATCTCTCTGTACTTGGATGAATCTCTCAGGCTGTTGTCCCAGAGGTGTCTCATCACAAGATTTGTAAGTAGTATCTTTTACTTCTGGTATTTCTTTCATCAAAGAACTGACAAAACCTGAGGTTGCTTTTTGCTCTGGTAAAATAGAGGATATCATCATAGGGGTATAATCTTTAACTTGATCTTCAAATTGTATGGCTTCATGGTGGACTTTAGAGATACTTATCGCACTATCCTTGGATACTGGTTTCATTTGATCAAAGCTTATATGGTCAAATCCAGATGCTTGTTTTACTGAGACATTCCCAGCCTTTTGGTCTTGAAATGCATTCGGATGTTCTTTGACTTCAACTTGACATGTTTTGCTTCCTCCTGATGTGTTATCTTCTAATGTTGCTCTGAAAGTGGTTGTGATTTCTTCTTCCTCTGAGGGAGAAAGCTTTGGCTTTTGTGTACATTCTCTCATTATCTCAGCTTTTTCATCAAACCTGGATACATTGACTTCAGTTGGTTTGGAACAATCAACCATTGACTGGTCAGTTTCAATCTCCTCTGCCAGTGAACTCTGCATATTCATTAAACTTTCAGACCACTTATCAGAAAGTAAGTCATGGTCTTCCTTGAAGTCGGACTTACTTGGATATTTCTTTAATTGCAGAGGAATTTGTTTTATCAGTGTTCTGGTGAATGTTGGGAATTCTTTCTTCCATAGCATTTCCGTACAATCACTGTCTTCAGATTGCGGTATTTCTTTAAGTAATGTTGCTTCTTCAACCTTGGAAGGTTCGAGCAAACTTTCCTTCCCTTTAGTTAGTAAAGTCCTCTGCTTACCAAAGGTGGGTCCAAACCATTGGTCAGAAAGTGCCTGTGGTTCTTCGCAATGTTCACTCTCTAGTTCTTTTCTTGTATCATATTCTTTTTGAAAATAGTATTCATCAGTTTCTTGTTCTTCTAACCAGCATTGATTTTTCTGTGACTGTTCTGTCTCTTGAATTAAATTATCTTTCAGAACTTGCTCTTTTACTGAATGTATGTCTTTTGTTCTGCAAGATTGCTCAATAACATCGTCTTCAGGGGCTCTCTGAGGTTCTACTTCATGTGAAGGAAATCCTAATATCCATTCCATTCGATATTTAAATTCAGGATATTCTCTCTGCAAATATTTACCAGATGACAATTCCTGTCCTTGCACAAAATAAGGCTTACAACAATCAAAATCCATGCGGTCAAGGTCCCCCATGCTTCTGCTGCGCCCTCTGTCTAGGTCAGCATAATTGTGCTTCAGATTGTCTTCAGTGGATGCTGTTCCCAAGTCAAATGATGCTTCAGAAAATGCAAGAGAAAACCTTTTCCTCCTTTTAGCTTCTCGTAAAAGCTGTAATTTAACTTTAATGTCTTCATCAATCAAGCTATGCTTGCTATGAATCCTCCCATACAACCTAGATGACTGCATTTCTACAGAATCATCACTAAACAGATCACGTTTTATTGGCATTGTTTCAAAATACATTGTACGCATCAGTTTGCTTTTAGAATTTGGCTGTTTATGCAAAATTCCTGGAACCTGAGATTTCTTATCAAAAGGAGATCCAACATGTCGGAGATCAACTCTAAGTCTTGCATTACGTTTTTTAACTAAACAGTCTATGCTCTTGTGAGCCATTTCTGATCTTTTCACAAAACTGATATAATTTGCATTTTGCTCTTCTTTAAGGGCAACAAGTAAAGACGCAGTTGCTTCTGCTGAACCCTCAGAGTTTATTGCAAATATTCTGTAACTTCCTGAATCTTTCTCTTCTACATTATTGATTTCCAAACTTGAGTTGTGAATGTGCATCGTGCTATCTATTTTAATAATCCTTCTTGAATCTTTATGTATAGGTCTGTTGTTATGAAACCATGCAACCTTTGGTGCAGGACTGGCAACAAGTTTGCATCTAAAAATAGCTTGCTCTCCTTCCATTACAGATTTGAATTTTAGCTTTTCAGTAAAAGATGGCCTGAAATTCTCAGACCAGGAACTTATAGAAGATGTTCTGCTTGCACAACGATCAGCAGAAACAAGTCCCTGATCTAAATAATCTTCAGCATCAGAAAACGCTTCCCGCATATTTTCTCTGTTCTCCAAATGTTCTCTCCCGTCATCAAAAAACAATTCTGCAAAAAAAAGATGAAGTTTCAGTTCAAACGTAAGAATTAAATTTAGCACAAATCTGTAATACAATGAAATGATGAATGTAATACATAAGCTTTTTCACAAATACTATAAAAAATTCACTCACCATATTTGTTCGAATAAACGCAAGACCATTTTCTTTTTTAATGATTCTGAGCAGGAAAATCGCTCGTTCTTTGTTCCTTCTTCAGACTGTAGCAATTTCTTCTCAAAAATCATTAGAGTATATGTTTTCAAAGAAACATAAAGTGATCTCACGACAGAATTTTGTTTTTGTTTTGCAATGTAAAATCTGTCCCTATAATGATTGGGGGATAGCTAGATTATTACAAGTTCTTACCTGACTTGCAGACAGCAGAATAAACGCCCTTTCTGATCCTTGCAGCATAGGTATATTGTATAGCAAGTTTTGTAAATATTTTAAAAATTTTAATAAATAGGAAATAAATTTATCCATAACAGTAATCCTTCTAATTTGCATGAGAAGGCGTTTATTCGAACTAATATAGTTGCTAGATTCACAACGTTACGCAAAAATGCCAGTGTACATGAACACATACTGCTATCTGCAAGCCAGTGTGAATACATGAAGATAGACTGATGTCATGTAAATGGAAAAACTAGACACATAAATGAAAAATACCCTGACTAGGTTTCTTTAGCAGAATGCACCCTATAAGTCCTCGCAAATACCAGATGCAATTAGTATTGTAAACCTTAATGGTAACTCAGAAATGCATGATACAAACAGAAGTACTAATTCTAGTAATCATAAAATAAATATACACGTCTAGCATTCAATTATGAAATGGCAAATAATTGACAATTGATTTAAACACCTCATTATACATTTCTTAATAGAATCTAACATGCATCTCTACATATTTCTGTTGCAGCATATCAATTACGATAATAAGCAATGCAAAATTGAAATTCGGATGAATTTTGAGGAACTAGTACATGTTAAAAAAGTAAAGTTGCCTGTAAAATAAATATTGAAGTTAAAGGATTATTTTGTTTACGCCAATACGAAAATGACGACAACAAACCAGACTTGTAAACAAATCAGAAACAAATAACATGCGATTTTGATATTTTGCAATGCAACACAACTTACTACGATGGCAAAATACCAATGCATACAGGGCAGTAGTTGGAACCTAAAATTGATATAAAATTCAAGAATTTTTTAGCAAATAATGATGAAAATATTACCTCTCACTTCCATTTCTATTTGCTGTTCAATTTTGTCTTGAATCTTTGGAGCTGCATGGAAATGAATAATATTGAATATCATAGCAAGAATACAATACTATTTTCCATTCCTATATTAAAAATGCAAAATAAGAAAATGAAACCAGGAATACATGGAATATGCAAAGACATCCGAAACATACATGCAGAACCATTAAAGTGTAGCTGCTAATTATGATTTCCAGAAGGCTGTACCAGGCAACTGTTCAATTTACAAAGTGAGTTCAGTCAGTCCAGGGTTTTACAAAAAAAAAGTCATTCTCCATTTTGTTCTGTATCAAACCATCAAACATGCCTCAACATGCCTATTCTGATTTCAGGAAAAAAAGAAATGCAATAATCCACAGGTCAAAAGATGCCTTTCTGCAAAAAATCTTTCAATGAGATGTGCTGAGATGCATGATAGAGTCACATTGGGAAGGACCAAAGCATGCAATTGCCAACCTGTCACTCTAAGTAGTGTGTTGCACGCTGTTTCTCCAGCAGGGTTAATCGCTTTGCATGAATAAGTGCCACTGTGATTCTGGCTGACTTTCTGTAACTTTAAACTGCATAGCAACCCATCATGTTTAATGGAACACAATGAAGATTCTTCAACAATGCGTTGGTTGTACAGCCAAAGTACACAGGGTGATGGTACACCTTTTACAAGGCAAAACAGTAAAACATCTTCTCCGTTTTGTACAATGACTTCTGGTGGCAACTTTTCTAAGAACATCGGTGCTATGGCTCCAGTGTCTATTAGCTCATCAAAGGGCACTATGTCAGGATAATAATCATGGCTCCTTTGCTTCTCTCTTCGAATTGGCCTTTTGGTTGAAGATGGTGGTGGACTTGATGGCTTCTTTAGTACTTCTAGTTTGCTATCAGATGTAATATGTGGTCTTTGTTCAGTTTTAGTGCTATCTGAATTGCTATCAGTAGGAATTTTTGCACCTGTTTTGGGTTTTGATTCTTCAGCTATGCAAGAATAAAATTAGGATAAATGTTAACTGTCTTATCAATTTCAGCAAAGTAAATATTTGTACAATTTTATAACAGCAAGACTCAGTGTTTTCAATAACACATGCAGATTGGTGTGATGAAATATCTAGTGTTAAGTTTTATATAAATCACTAACTAAACATGTTTAACTAAATATTTTACTATTAAAAAGTAAATTTAGGATCTTCTTAACGTGATACTACACTTATTTTGGAAACGAAACAAAGAAGTGGATAGATCAGGATTTTGTTCGTAAATAAAATTAGAAACAACCACCTTCAACTATTAGTACAGCTGTAGACTTCGTTTCACCACCTTCGTTTCTTGCAGTACAGCTGTACTGTCCCTGATCTGCTAAATGCACATTAAGGATTGTGAGTGACATGACATTTCCATTCTGAGAAATCTTCAGTCTTTCTGATTCTTCCAGTCTTTTGCTTCTGTGACTCCAAATGACCTCTGAGAAAGACTGCCCACTAAAAGAGCAGATGAATTGTGCCACCTGACCAGTTTTCACCCTTAGATCACTAAGTGCAAGCAGAATCATGGGAACCTCAAGGGCAGGTATGGCTGCAGTAACATTTATTTCAGCTTCACATTTAACCTCACCATAAAGATTAACAGCTTTACATCTATAGGTCCCTGTGTCTTTTTCTTGAACTTCTCGTACAATTAATTCTGATGACGTTAAGACTTCATCCTCTGTTATAGTGACAATTTTTAATCTCTTAACTTCCACAAGTTCTTGGTCTTCTCTGTACCATTTTATTTCAGGTCTTGGGAATGCTAAGACCTGACATTTTAGAGATGCCGTTTCACCTAACAAAACTGTGACACTATTCATATCTTGCACAATTTTTGGTGGACATTGGCAGCCACTTCTAAGTGTTTCTGTCTTGGCAATTTTTTGGCATTCTTCCCATCTTTCAGAAGAAACAGTCTTGCTCGATGAACTCATGGAAACACTTTCAAACATCTGAACATTGTTTGTATGTTCTTGCTGTAAACTGATTTCTTTTGCATAGTTCTTTGTATGCGTTATGGTCACAGGGGACTCCACATGCATTTTTGATACTTCAAAAGTCTTTGAAACGATGGATTCGTCTACAGCTTTTCCAGCAGTTGTTATGCTCTGACTATCTACGCTTTGCACTTTGTAATCTGAGTAACAAAAGACAAAATATTAATCATGATATTAAATCATGACTGGTAAAATAACAAAAGCAACAGCTCATGTTGTCCAAAGGGCAACCCAGCATGCGAGCCACATGCTAAAGAAGTGCAATTCACTTGATTGAGGAAAACTCCCATGTCCTTTTCCTCAATAACATCTGCTACATTCTAAAGGAAAAAACAGCATTCATGGAAAAAAAATGAAGATTTAGTTCTTCTCTTGCAAATTCTCAAGATGAAGATGAACGCATCTATATAAATGAAGATGAAAGGTTTTTTAAATGGTGCATAAAAGTGATCAGATTTTAGAAACATGAGGTTATAGGACGTGTGAAACCAAACAGGAGTAGAAAAAAAATCAAGGATAAATTGTTTGAACTTCAATTATTGCACATGTAGTAGCACTAGATTTTTCAGCAGCATCATTTATATTGTGTGCAGTTATTGCCTGACATGAACTGTACTTTGCTGAAATTGCTGAATCAGTTCACACTATCCTAATTTTATTCTTGCATCAATAAAAGGGTGGCATTGTTCTCAGAATTATCAAAATGAAGTACCAGGGCTTTTCTTGGCTTCATTAATGGTCCATTATGCAGTCCCAAGGTCTCTGATTTGGGGACACCAGAAACTATTACATAAAATTTGACTGCTGCCCTATTGTGAACTTGCCTACTTAAAATGCTGTTAATAAAAGTAAGCAATTGTTTATGATGCTCCTTCAGAAGAACCAAACAAGGACATATATAAGATACTGAGTCTTTGATGTAATCAACCTTTTTATATCCTGGAAAGGAAATCAGGGTTGAACTGTATGACTGGCATTAGAAACGAAAAGCCAAAGCACAGACGTGCAACACTTTTTAAAAAGTCTTTCTATGTTTGAATTACTTAGGTGCATTTGATAAAAACTTTCATCTTATTTCTTAGTTCTCTGGAAAAATCTTAAAATTGAAACCACTGCAAGAGAAGACCTAACCTTAATCAAAAAATCCAAACAGAATGAATAAATTAAAAAAACTTTATTCCTTATTAAATTACAGTTGTAACACATTACGATCCTTTAAACAAAAGAAACGTATTTAATGATAAAGGATGATCATGTTACGGTGGAATTCCACAGTGCACATAAGATGGCCTCTATTGTTTACTTCAGAGGTGGATGAAAGAACTGGCCATGGGATACAACAGATATGAAAAGATGTGTAGACTAGGTGAGTTGATTGATGAGGTCTAAAACTGATGAAAATGCTTCAACAAATGGTAGGTAAAAAGGCAAGGAGGAATGGCGTTCAGCAGCACAAGCACAAAATGCACATGCTGTCCCGAGAAGTGAACACAGTTGCTGGCCAAATTGTGATGATGTTTAGAAATGAATGATGCAGGCAATGTCAAACAGCGAGAACAAGTGCAGGCAGAGGAATGCTTCAGAGTTCATACCAGGAAAACAGATGTGTAAAAATAATGACAAATGTAGCAATGTAAAGCTAAACATAATGATTTAAGCTAATTTACCTTCCAGTTTTAAGTTTGCAGTACATGACACTTCGCCAGCAGAGTTGGATGCCACACATTTATAGATTCCTTCATCCTCCGGGTAGACTTCAGCAATTTCCAGCTGATAAGTATCTTCAAACTGAACCATCTTGAAGAACCGTGATTGTTTGATCTCCTTCTGCTTACTATACCATGTAACCTTCAGATCTAAACGTGTTTTAAAAAGAAATGCAATTTCATCAAAAACAAATGTTCCAAGTTGATCTTGTTAACAAATTCTAATTTTGTGAGTATTAAGCGTAAATGTGTCATACTTAAACTCAATAAAATAGTAGACGACATATAATTTGAAATATTGTAGCTGAAACATAAATGGAGTATATGTACCACAAAAAGCTGCTGTCAATTAAAAGGAAGGGCAGAAAGCAGCACCCCCTAAAAACACTGGGAACTGCAGCAGAAAAAATTGTGGGGCAAAGAAAAGCACATTTTAAAAGAACTATATAAATGGCGGATGAACAGAAGAAAGAACACAAAGTTGACAATATCGCCAGCACAGAGTTAATCACACTGAAGCCCTACAATTACAGTCTGGTGTTTCCTGTGGTATTTAAGTCTTTAACAATACAATTAAAGTTTTAAAAGAAGATGGCCAAATAGCCTTAATCAAGGCTTTTCTCATTTCATTCTTTCATGGCACGCAGGTGTCTCTGCAAGGCTGAAATTTGTTTACTCTCAATAGACCATTTGTATAGTTAAGAGCAAACCACATTTCTGAGGGTCTACAGTCACCTGTAAGTCAGATCACAAAGTTGGCAGATTCCCTACCCGGAAAGACATCAGTAAACCAGATGGGTTTTATGACCATTGACACTTAGACACCACTCGACCAGCTTTTAGCTCCAGATTTTGGTCGAATTCAACTTTCACCATCTGCTATGATGGGATTTGAACCTATGTTTCAAGAGTATTGGCATAAAATCTGTAAATTAGTAGGTCAGAGACACTGCCACTACACCACTACATCAGGTGGAGTAAAGCCAACATTACCGGAATCCAATTTGTATGGAATAAATGGCCGACACACTTAAACAACAGATAAATACTTGCTTAATAAAAATAAATAATTAACTAGTTAAAGTCAAATTGAATGCATCAACTGATTATAATCTAAACATTAGTAAAGGCAATTCACACTAAAAACAAATAATTTCTGACAATAATGAATTAAGATTGTTGCAGCACAGACTGGGTGTTGAAACTGCAGGAAATGGGAAATTATGGCCATTAAGATCGGCCTGAATGATATAGGAAATGTATCCATCATGAGATCTTCCAGCTCAGATTTTCTGAGCTTGACTGCACAGTCCAGTCTGAGACACAGGGAGGTTTAGAAATTTCTGGATGGAGCCCAGTCACTGATCAGAAAAAAATACTCAAGTAGAACAACAACTGTATCATTTTCAGTTAACGTGGAAGGGGGAATGTAGGGGAAACAGACGGGAAGTACTCTGAAAATAGTGGCATTCAACATTACTACATATCTGCTACAAGTGGGGGTACAGATGAAGGCTGCAGTCACAAATGCCAGAATGCTAACTGTGCTGTCATGAAGCAGGAAATGTCAAAAGGTAGCAAGTAAAACAGGAAAAATCATCGGAGGGTAATTGGTAAGTAGGAAATAGCAGATTCTTCCATGATCATAACCAACAGTCAAAAAGAATGCATTGTCTATATCTTAAAGAATTTTTTTTAGGTGCAACTGGAGAAGAATTTGTGTCACATCAATGTCATGAGCAAAGTCACTGTGGGTCCCTCCTAAATCAGTGTCAGGGATTGTGTTAAGAAGCAAAACTTCAAAGATGCAAATTTCAGGATTGCAATTTGAGGCTGACTTGACATTTAGGTTACCAGATCAGGAAGGTATGTGAATGGCTGAAGAGTGGCGAGGGAAAGAAGAGGTCTCATTTAAATGGTATACTGCCACCAACAACTCTTTGCTTATTCATTCACAGATTCCACATCCCTAACTGCACTTGAGCAGGTGGGTGAAGGAATTGAGAGGACAGGACAGATAAAAGGAAAGCAGTGGAGATTATATGAATGGTCAGGAACAGATAAAGTTACAGACTTTCAAATATAGGGAGAAATTATATCAGTATAAAATGAATTAAAAGTAGAGCAAGAGGGAAAAAACAAATTAAACTATGAGTTCAGCAATGCATATAGTATCCAAAACAAAACTAGGAATCTCAAGGCAATTCATAAAGTGAAACTAGATTTTAAAGTAATAAATGAAACATAACTGTATTAATAAAAGAATGGACATAGTCAGCCTTATTTCCTTTCTTAGTAATGGTCTGAATGTGGCCCAGTCTGCTTGCAACCTGGGTATTGTTAGCTTCTAGTCACATAGCCATATCATCATAAGGAATGCCTATTTAAAACATGAGACATTGGAACAGAAATTAGCCATTTGGCCCAACAAGTCTGCTCAGCCATTCAATCATGTTTGATAAGTTTCTCAACCCCATTCTCCTACTTTCTCCCCATAACCTTTGATGCCTTGACAGTCAAGAACCTATCTATCTCTGTCCTAAATGTACTCAATGATCTGACTTCCATAGTCTTCTGAAGGAGTGAGTTCCATAGACTCACCACTCTCTGGCTGGTGATGTTTCTCCTCATGTCCATTCTAAAGGGTCTCTCTCTTACATTCCCTTGGACACTAAGGTTGTGCCTTAAATCCTAGTCTCTCCTGTGAATGGAAACATCTTCCCAACATCCACTCTGTCCAGGCTGTTCAATTTTCTGTAAGTTTCAATTACATTTCCTCCTTTCTTCTAAACTCTATCAAGTGTAGACTCAGAGTCCTCAACCATTCCTCATATGTTAAGATTTTCAATCCTGGCATCATTCTCGTGAACCTCCTCCGGATGCGCTCCAGGGCCAGTATACCCTTCATAAGGTATAGGGCCCAAAATTGCTCCAAATATTCTAAATGTGGTCTGACCAGAGCCTTATAAAGCCTCAGAGGTACATCCCTGCTTTTATATTCTAGTCCTCTCAAAATAAATGCCGACATTGTGTCTGCCTTCTCAAACTGCAAGTTTACCTTAAGGGAATCCTGGACTAGAACTACGAAGTCCCTTTGCACTTCAGATTTCTCAATTTTCTCCCTATTTAGAAAATAGTTTATGCCTCTAATTCTTCCTACCAAATTGCATGACCTCACACTTTCCAATGTTGTATTCCATTTGCCATTTCTTTGCCCACACTCCTAACCTGTCTAAATCTTTCTGCAGTCTCACCAATTCCTCAATATTACCTGTTCCTCCATCTATCTTCGTATCATCTGCAAACTTAGCCAGAATGCCCTCAGTTCCTTCATCTAGATCATTAAGGTATAAATTGAAGAGTTGTAGCCCTAACACTGATGCCTGCGGAACACCACTTAGCACTGGCTGCCATTCTGAGAAGGACCCTTTTATCCCCACACTCTGGCTGTCAGGCAGAAAGCAATCTCCTATCCATGCTAGCACCTTGCCTCTCGCACCATGGGCCATTATCTTACTCTGCAGCCTCCTGTGTGGCACCTTGTCAAAGGCCTTCTAGAAATCTAAGTAGATAATATCCATTGGCTCTCCTCGGTCTAAACTGCTTGTTACCTCCACAAGGAATTCCAGCAGATTTGTCAGGCATGACCTCCCTTTGATGAAACCAAGCTGACTCTGCCCTATTTTACCATGCACTTCCTAATATTCAGAAATCTCATCCTTCACAATGGATTCTAAAATCTTACCAACAATTGAGGTCAGCCTAATTGGCCTGTAATTTTCTATTTTTTGTCTCATTCCCTTCTTCAACAGGGGGTTACACTCGTGTTTTTGCAGTCCTCTGGGTCCCTCGCTGACTCCAGTGATTCCTGAAAGATCACCACTAATGCCTCCACTGTCTCTTTAGCTATCTCCTTCAGAGCCTAGGGGTACAGTTCATCTGGTCGAGCTGATTTATCCACTTCAGACCTTTCAGTTTTTCGGCACCTTCTCCTTGGTGATGGTCACCATACTCACCTCTTTCACCTGACTCGTTTGAATTTTTGGCATGTTACTTATATCTTCCACTCTGAAGACTGACACAAAATACTTATTCAGTTCCTCTGCCATTTCTTTGTTCCCCATTACTACTTCTCCAGCACCATTTTCCAGAGGCCCAATGTCCACTTTTTCCTTTCTTTTTCCCTAAAGAAACTCTTGCATTTTTTATAGTACTGGCTAGTTTACCCTCACATAATCTTCTCCCTCCTTATGTCCTTATTGGGTGTTCTCTGTTGGTCTTTGTAGGTGTTCCAATCCTTTGGGTTTCCATTGCCCTTGGCCGCAATGTATGCTTTCTCATTTGCTGTTATGCTGTCCCTGACTTTCAGTCATGGTTGCCCCATTGTCCCTGTGCCATCTTTCTTTTTCCTAGAGATGAGTTTTTGCTGCGTCTCCTGAATTACTTCCAGAAACTCCTGCCATTGCTTTTCTACTGTCTGTCCTGCTCGGCTCCTGTCCTAGTCAATTCAGGTCAGCTCCTTCCTCACGCCTCTGTGGTTACCTTTGTTCGGCTGTAATACTAATACCTCTGATTCCACCTTCTCCTTCTCAAATTGCAGAGTAAATCCTATCGTGTTATGGTCACTGCCTCCTAAAGGTTCCTTCACTTTAAGTTCCCTTATCTCCAAAATGTCATCTCATGAACATTCCACAAATTTCTTGTGATCCACCACCAACCGGATTTTCCCAGTCCACGTGCATATTGAAATCTCCCAGGATCATTGTAACCTTGCCTTTTTTACACACCTTTTCCATCTCCTGGTGTATCTTGTGCTCCAGCTCTTGACTACTGTTTGGAGACCGGTACACAACTCACATGTTCTTTTTCTCACCTTTGCAGTTCCTCAACACTACCCACACAGAATCTACACCATCTGACCCTACATTGTTTCTTACTATTGATTTACTCATTTCTTACTAATAAGGTAACCCCCCTCCCTCTGCCCACCTGCCTATCTTTTCCATAGGATGTATATCCTTGGATATTTAGCTCCCAGTCCTGAACCCCTTGCAGCCACATCTCCGTGATGCCCATCACATCATACCTGCCAATTTCAATCTGTGCCACAGCTCATTTACCTTAGTTTGTATACTGTGTGCATTCAGATACAACATCTTCAGTCCTGTATTTACTGTCCCTCTTCTCTTTGTCATTCCTTTATCCAGCGTGCTTGAAGTTTGACTCCTGACCCTTTCCAATCACTGTCCTATTTTGTGTTCTCGACTCTTTCGTAATCTTTCCTGAGTGTTCCTTTTTATATATATACACTTTTCCATGCAGTTGAATCCACCCCACAGGTGTTAACCTGCTGCTTTGTTTCCCATTGGCCATTATACTTCTCGGAGTCTTATCCTTCCCTACCCTCCACTTTCTAGTTTAAAGTCCTGTTGACCACCTTATTTAGCTTTTTCGCTAGAACACTGGTCCCAGCTCGGGTCAGGTGGAGACCATCCCAATGGTACAGATCCCTCCTGTTCCAATAGCGATGCCTGTGCTCCATTACAGCACTCAACACCTCAGCCTGGCATGGCAGTCTCCTGGTGAGGCAGTTGAGTCAATGCATGGAGGTTTTGCTCCCATGTGGAGGCCTGCTTTGGTGTCAGCTTTGAGGTACTTCAATGATCCAGCTGGTGGTCTTGGCTCAGAATGTCAATCTTCTCCAGTGGAGGCTTCCAGCCCAATATTCCAGTGGCCCAGCTTGGCGGTCTCTTCCTGGCTGCCTCTTCCAAGTATTCCATTGCTCTTTAAATTGATTTTTCCCTCGCCTGGAGCTTTTGACTGAACTATGATGAACTTTTTAAAAAAATTTTATTTCTTATTACCTATGACTTCTGTCATTAACATAGGCATCATGGTAGGGCAACTAATAAAGCTTTTCACTGTATTTTTCAAATAAAAGTACGTGACAATAAATTTTTCTTCTATTCCATTCTATCACTGCCTTAGCTCACTTGCTGCGGAAACCCTCCGTTATTTATTCTCTTGTTACTTCTACATCAGCGCTTCCTGAAACATTTTCCTACTGAGATCCCACTTCAATGCTTGGTGATTTCTGTGCGCCTTCATGGAAAACAGAGAGCGCGAGGTTGGGGAAACAAGGGAAAGTGGGAGCGGGAAGAATGATCCTGTACCCAGTTGCTATAATGTGGTCAGGACTACCTTGGCAGCCATTACTGCCTTGATGTTCATGATCTCAAGATTCTCCAAAGCCCATTTGGGAAGATCTTCTGTAGACTTCACCATTCTAATGCACTCCGGACCATTCTTCCACAAGTCTCCATAAACATTCATCCAATTCTCTGCTGTCCATGTCCTAATTCACACCTGTGCTTACCAACCTACTATGTCTCCTTGATGAGCTATACTTTGATCTTTAATTCCTCACCCTCATTATCAAATCCATCCATGGTTTTGCTCCTCCGATACCTCTGTAATTTTCTCCAGTCCTATGATCCTCTGAAACATCTGTGGTCTTTCAATTTTGACTTTGAGCATCCTCATTTTTAATGGTTCATCCATCATTGCTGGTGCCTTCAGCTTCCAGGGACATAAGCTCTCAAATCCCCTCACCAATTATCTTATCTTTGTTTTCTTCCTTTAAAAACTACCCCTTTGGCAAAGCTTTAAACCATTTGTTCTAATTTTTTTAAAAAAGGTGGCTTAGTATTTTTTTAATTCTCCTGTTAAGTGCCTTGGCAGATTTTGCTGCATCACAGGCATGGTATAAATAAATTGTTGCCATTTACAGATTTCAGGTTGTCATGTACATAGAAAGAAAAGAAACATTGAACCAGCTGGTAGAGGTTAGAAAATGGTACTAGAGAAATAAAACATAACTGCAGCAATACCAGCCATTAACATGGAATACCTTTGAAAGTGGGTACAGGGATCACAGTCTTAATGTTTATCCTGTAACCATCAAAAACAACACAGGAAGTAGGCAAATTTCACACTGTAATTTTAATGATTGTGCCATGCAATCCAATACTGTTGAGGGGCTGTATGCCTCAGTACAGGCCACAATCTAATCCTAATCTGCATTATTTTGACTGCAGCATGAGCTTGAACTGGTTAAATAATAGTCGTAGATCAGGCAGAATCTATAAATATAGTACAACAGACCAAACAGTGTGCCCCAAGATTCTCAGATACCATGCTGCAGGCCTTGGTTTCAGAGCTACATTGGAGATAGATCCTCTTTTTTTCGGAGTGCCTCAGTTCACACTCAAACAAAACTGCAAAGTCCGTCCGAACAGATAGCCATTATGGTAAGTGGCCACAATCTAGCCTTGAGCATTTGGATGCAGTGCCAAAACAAATCTGACGGTCTCATTCATGCGTAGTTAGGGTTGGAGAATGTATCTTCAAATGTCATTTCCTAAGTACCATTAGCTTTACACAATTTTCCTTTTACCACATTTCCTTCACTTGCCTAACAACAATCATGATTAACTTGAACTCATACCTCACATTCACAATGTGAGCTTACCTTCATAAACTCTGAAGTGCCACAAACCACATACTCACACCTCACAGATTGCACATACTGCCAGCTATGTAATTCTGGCATGCACAACTTTCAAATGGTTAGTATCACACTCAAAAACACGCTTCCCACTCTTTGCAGGATAAGGTGGCCTTGAATGATTAGAAAGCAACTCACTGCTTGGGTGAGGGGTGAGGGCTGTGGGCTGTGCGTAATGCTGCTTCTGCTCATCTCCATAGAGGAGACAGTGCTTTCCACCATTGCAGCAGTGGTCATAGAGGCAGTGACCAGTGAACAGTAGCCTAGAGAGACTCATGGTAAGCTCCTACTTATTACCTTCTAAATTCATACTTTACCCTCAGCCAAAAAGGTTGAAGGTCATGCAGACAAACATTATTCATGCGTGCCACCATCCCATTGCCAATGTCAAGAAACATGCAGAAGTCGGACTCCAGGCTGACTTGAGCTGTGAGCACAGCTTGCGTCATATTCTTCCCAAAGGGGAAGTGGTAGCAAACCTGTGGGCCCAACCGTGAACTGTGGTGGTTTCCATGGCGGCACAAGAAGGCTACACCCAGCCAATCAGTGCTGCAACGGGAGCTCAGACTGAGATCAGCCATTCTTAGCTTTCGTCACAAGGTTTGGAAAGCTGCCATCACAACTACAGGTACCGGTACTCAAAGGGTTTTACAGAGTCTCCCAATCCGGAAATCCACCTTCTGGCACAGCCAGAATTGCCTAGGTACCAACCCAATGGAGTGGTGCCGGGCTGTGCAGCACAAACCTGCTGCTCTCTCTCAGGATGTCAGCGTTTGTGCTCCAGCCACTACCATTCTCTCAGTGGCCCTGCTGCTTTTTCAACCAGCCAGCTAGGTTTGCCACTGACCATGCTGAGGTAGCATATGTGAAGCCAAGCTTTCAAATCCAAGTGCTGCTTGAGACTGCCCCACAAGGCACTTGCAAGCAGCCGTTCTTCCATCAAGCATTCTGCTGCCACTGGGGTAGAACTAAATTGTTGCACTAGGGCAGACCAAGGCACACAGAAGACAGGCACTAAGGATGATTAATTCAAGTATTGATGCTCTGTTGCATAAAGTTGATATCAGATGATTTACTCCCTGGTGGCTTTTATTTTAGGACCAAGGAAAATCTGATGATCCGATACAAATAGATGATAAGGTATAGAATGTCTAAACAATGGAGATTTGTTGTTTTATTCATGAGAAACAAAGTCAAGTGACGCACATGAACAAAGCCCAGCTTGTACATTGATGGTCTGGCTTCTTGCTCCGTTTCTCCTATCTTCTTGCTCCTCCTTCTGAGGTATTTGCTATATCCCTGGTGGTAATTAAAGACTGCGTCTTCATAATGACCAGGATGTAAAAGGAGAAACATTTCAAAACAAGGTGGATACTTGCTCTGGCCAGTACAGGGCTCCTCCAGGCAAGGTAATCATTGTTTTAGTAATCTGCTATCTGCTTGAAGATGGTCCACCAAGCAGCATGTTGGTCTTGTGTGGCTGGTTTGCCCAGGGTATTATTAACAATGTAACACTTATCGTCCTTGATTCCCATCTCTGTTTTGGCTGAACGATTCTTGCAACTGAAGGCTAGTGTAGAATAAATGTCTCATGGCTACTCCCAGGGTAGAAGACATTCACTAGGGTGGTGTGTTGAGTATGGTTACACAACAAGTCCATAGAGTATGAATGGAAAGTTAAATAGTTTCAGTTCATATCACCATCCGGGTACAGTGTTCGCGAAGCCAGTAATGTGCAGCCAATTGCACCCTGCACTGTGGAGAAGTGCACTATCCTGCAGAAGCCATACGCATGCTCCTCCTGTCCCTTTCAGTTCAGAGAAAACAACAAAGTCATGGAAGACAGAACCTCTGTTACCTCTCTGACGGAGCACCAAATGGCAGCCTGGAGATGTTAGCTGTGTCCCCTGTTTTGGCTTGGTAGGATCTGGACCCAAACAAATTGAATGCCATGGACACCTTCATGGTCGCTGAAAACAGTGGTCTCATCCTGATTGGAGGCTACAGCTTGGGATCCAAGTGGTTGCACACTTCTGTGACAATCTCTTTGGAGAACAGCAGATTCCTCTTCCTGGCTTAGTCAGTCATAGGTGTTAAGAGCCTATTCCCAATTCTCTCTGTGAGTAGGTTATTTTCACTGCTGTTGCCTTCACACCATCTCCCTCACACACAGCAGCCCAGGGAAACGTGTCCCACAGTTGGGACAAATTGGTGCTCAGAACCTTGTAGTCACAAGTAATGGCTATTCCACATGCAGCACACTCTACACATTTTATCAACTGTTACCAACTTCTCCAAATACACAGCACTTTCAAAAACTCAAACAGGGCCAGTGTAACATGTTAATGTTCTCTTTCAGTAGCAGTGATGAGAATACCTCTCATGCCACTGAGCACAATTTTAACTGAGAGTGTTTAAGAAAATACATTGGGGAGATGGTGGTGTAACAGTAAATGGCACTAGACTCGCAATCCAGTGGACCAGCTAATGTCCTGTGGAAGGAAACAACAGAGCTACAGAAACTCAGTAGGCCTTGCAGTGGAGAGAGAAACACAGGTAATTGCCTCAAGTCTGATATGGCTCTTCTTCAGAACACAGCTGACAATTAGCATATTTTAAATTCAATTAATAAAAATCTGGAATTGCAAGCTAGTGCCAGTAGTAATCACCATCAATTGTCATAAAAATTCATCTGATTCAATAATATCCCATAAAGAAGAAAATCTGTTGTCATTACTCGGTCTTGTCTAGATGGAAGTCTGGCTCCATAGCAATGACACTTAATGGTTCTCTGAAGCGACATAGCAAACCATTTACTTCAAGGGCAATTAGGCAAGTGTAAAAAATGCTGGAATTGTTAGTGATGCCTGGCAAGAATGAAGAGAGAAAGGAGCAGCAAGATTCAAAATGACATAGATGGCATCAAGTCAGTGTCACACATAAACAAACATGGCCTGCCTTCTGACCATATTTCCTTTACACACATGAACCTCCCACATTATCATTTTCATCACGATGGTATATGGTATACATCACTCTGTATGTGTGGTGTGTTGAATTGCCATGGATGTAATAAAGGCAAAGCACAGTGGATGCTGGAAATCTGAAACAAACACAGTGTATGCTGTATATCAAACTTAGCAGGTCAGGCAGCACATGTGGAGAGATACAGGTTAACTCTGAAAAGGTTGACTCTGTTTTTCCCTCACACGTGTGCCAGAGCTGCTGAGTTTCTCCACATATGTGTCATGCATGTAATTTTGTTACTAAACCAACATTCCAGTGCTTAAATTACAGGTGTAATGCAATTAAATTTTGCACAACCTACATGATGCTTACATAATGCCTTTTACATAGTAAATATATAAACATATGATTAAAAAACAAAAGTGGGCCACTCAACCTTCAGGCCTGCTCCACCATTTAATAAGGTCAAGGCTAATTTGATTTTTATCTCAACTCTACATTGTTGCATATCCTGACATTCTTTCATCCACAAGGTTCTGCACAGGAAAACTAGCAAATAAAAGTTGACACCAAACTATACACATCACAATAGCCAGACAGAGAAGAAGAAATCACGGATCAGAATACATGGTAGGCCATTTCGAACTAAGAAGAGGAGTGTCTTCACTCAGAGGACAGTGAACCATTCGATGTCTCTACCACAGATTGATGTGGGGGTGAAGTCACGTTTATGAAAGAGAAAGATAGTTATGTAGAAACTGAAGATGTCTAGCAGCATGGGGAGAGAATGGGAATGTATCTTTGAGATAGAGGGTCAGCCATGATTATGTTGAATGGTGGTATGGGCTTGATGGGACAAATTGCTTAATTCTGATTCTTCTTTCTACGTTTCTGTTTTTAGATGGATCCAATGGTACTACATAAAATACAGATGTAAATTTTAGAGGCATTGGCTGCAAGCCTTCCAAGATGAACAGCGGTGCCAGAGATTTAGAGAACTGTAGTGCTGGAAAAGTTTTTTGGAGACAATAATCCAGGACAAAGTTAACAGTCACTTGGAAAGGGCATTCTAGTTCCTTGAGATGATCAATGAAAACAAGGAAAAAATCCACAAAGACATTAATAAATCATTGGTTCACCGTCAACAGGAGTACTGCAGATAATACCGGGCACCATACTTCAGGAAGGATTCAAAGACCTTAGAAAGACATTGGGTATATTATCAGGGGTGTGGGACTTCAATGATGAACATAAATTGCAAAAATAATAATTATTTTCCTTGGACAAAAAAGATCAAGAAGTGATGGAATTGTGGTTTCAGATAGCGCAAGTGTTTCGGAGAAAGTAAAGCGCTTCTGGAGCCGATGGGAACTGCAGATGCTGGAGAATCCGGGATAACAAAGTGTGGAGCTGGATGAATGCACTGGGCCCCCTCCCACTCCTTAGACGACATGTTCATCATGAGCCTCCTGCAGTGCCACAATGATGCCACCCGAAGGTTGCAGGAACAGCAAATCATATTCCGCTTGGGAGCCCTGCAGCCCAATGGTATCAATGTGGACTTCACAAGCTTCAAAATCTCCCCTTCCCCCACTGTATCCCAAAACCAGCCCAGCTCGTCCCCTCCCCCCACTTCATCCCAAAACCAGCCCAGCTCATCCCCACCTCCCTAACCTGTTCTTCCTCTCACCTATCCCCTCCTCCCACCTAAAGCCACACCTCCATTTCCCACCTACTAACCTCATCCTGCCTCCTTGACCTGTCCGTCCTCCCCGGACTGATCTATCCTCTCCCCACCTCCCCACCTACACTGTCCTCTCCACCTATCTTCTCCTCTATCCATCTTCGGTCCGCCTCCCCCTCTCTCCCTATTTATTCCAGAACCCTCTCCCCATCCCCCTCTCTGATGAAGGGTTGAGGCCCGAAACGTCAGCTTTTGCGCTCCTGAAATGCTGCTTGGCCTGCTGTGTTCATCCCGCTTCACACTTTGTTATCTTGGATTCTCCAGCATCTGCAGTTCCCATTATCTCTGTTCACTTGGCCTGCTGTGTTCATCCAGCTCCACACTTTGGTATCTCCAACAGCAAGGGCCGATGGCTCTAAAATCACTGGCAACAGGTCTAGAGGGAAGATGGGGAGAACAGTTGTCACTCTCAGCTCTCGAGATCTAGAACATTTGACTGCATTGGAAGCTGATTCCGCAAAATATTTAAAAGGATTTGTGGAGTGGAATTTGCAAGGCTTTTGGCAAACATGAGGATATTGGGCTAAGCATAATTCTTCTATAAAAGAGCCAGTCCAGGTACAGCAACCAGAATAACCTCCTTCTGTGCCATCAAATATAAAATGTATATGATTTGAACACTCTGAAATAACAGACAACATTGTATTACCTTTTTAATTACTGAATTCAGTTTTGCATTTGAAATTTTTGTGCATGAAAGTTTAAATTTATTTACTGATTCATAGCTCCTAGCCTTTTACCATTAACCTTTCACCACTCACTTTACCACACTGAACTCTACTGGCTACAGCTTTCAGCACTTACTCTACATAACTTAATGTGCCTCTCAACTAGCTGTTATCTGCAAACTCTAATACTTGTGACTCTCATTCAAGTCATTTATGTACCGTGAAAAGTTGGGGACTCATGAAAAATCTCTGGACTGTAACTGACACAGCATAGATTCTGAAAGTGCTCCTTTATCCCTACTCTATCACTTAATCACCTGATCAACTGCCAAACTATGCTACATACGTTAAATTCACAGAATAAAGCACAAACCTGCTCATAAATGGGGCTCCAGTAATACCCCCTCATTTATTTCCAGAAATTATATCAAAGATCCATTAACATCTAAACATCTCAGATGCTTGACAGTCACTTGTTTTCACACTTTTATGTTACAGTAACCTGCTATAGGTTGCTGTTGATGTTTGTAAGTTTGGAAAACTTCCCCTTTGTAACAAAATAGAAGCTGCTTATATTTGCAAACTGTGTTCCAGTGGAAAGAAATCAAGATTTTTAGCAGAGATAAGGAGAAAATCAGAATGAAACCTCATTTTTAAGAAATGAGTAAAATATTCAAACCAGATAAAAGAAATGAGGAGTAGACATTTCAGCCCAGCTGAGGAAGGAGAAAAACAATCAGGGTCCCACTTTCAATCACTCGTCATCTCTTCTGAATGTCACTATTATACTAGGCTCCTTGCTGTAGGCATGAATGAATCATACAAATTTACAAATTAAAAATTGATCATGCTGAAGAAGATCAGGAGAAAGCCATGGCATGCAGGAAGCTGTCAACTGATCTGTTAGTTAATTGAAACTCAATTTGGAGAAGTCATGGTATTTGGGGAAGACTAAAATGGCAAGGGAATACAATTCTGAAAAATGTAGAGAAACAGAACAACTCAGACAATATGCCACAAGTTCCTGAAAGAAATATAACAGGTAAATATGATGGTCAGGAAGACATGGAGGGTACTTCCTTTTATTAGCTGAGGTCCTTGTAAAGCCAAAGGAGTTTTAATAGCTTTATTAAAAAAATGAATTAGTTGCAGCTACAGTATTGCATACCATTCAACTATGGGAGGAAGTAATTATACTGCACAAGCTGGAGAAGAGTGTTATGAGAATGTTGGCAGGAATGAAGAATTTTAGCTATGAGGAATAGTCGCATAAGTTCTGTTTGCTTTCCTTCAAGTCAAAGAAGACCAAGCAGAAGTTTTTTTTTCTTAATTCAATCAGTAGATGTGGGCATCACTGGCAAGGTCAACATTTTCTAATGAAAAGGACAGGGTAGAACTCCAGAAGGTCACAGAGGACACAGGCAAGTTGGCAGAGTAGACAGATCGGAGGCAGACGAGTTTTAATGCAGAGAAGTAATTCAGAAGGAGAGAGACGATGTGTTTTGGAAGGAAGGACATTTTAAGTATACAATAGGCGGTAAAATTCTAAGGTACAAAAGTAGGACCATCTGGATATCTATGTGTACAAATCATTGAAAATGCAGGACAGGTGGAGAGAGCAGTAAGTAAAGCATACTTTGTTCTTTATGAATATTATTTTAAAAATTATTATGATGAGGGGTGTAGAGTGCAAGAGCAAGGAGGTGATGTTGAATTTGTATAAGACATTTGTTAGACCTCAGCTAAAGTGCCGTGCACAGTTCTGGGTGTCACATTATGTAAAGGACATGAACACATTGAAGAGGCTGCAGAAGAAGTATACTTGATTGGTTCCAGGGATGAGAAACTTCAGTTATAAGAATAGATTGAAGAAGTTGCGACTGTTCCCCTCAGAGAGAAGAAAGCTGAAAGGAGTTCTGATAGAGGTTTTCAATACCATGTGTGAGTTGGATAGAGTAAGATTTCATGCTTTTTTAAAAATAATCTGCTCTTTTTTATTCTTATTACCAAAATAAATCTCACACGTCCCCATTTCATGCTTCATGCAGCTTGTTACCTACTCAACCTCTCCATGTCTCTGCAGTATTTTATGTTCCCACATAACTTTGCACAAGCTTGGACACATTATTCTTGGTTTCTTTATATAAATATTCAACATAAATAGCTGAGACCCCAACAATGATCACTGCAGCATTCCACTAGTCACAGCTTGAGAAATCTAAAATTTTGGTCTCTCCTGTTTCCAGTCAATTAACCAAACATCCAGCCACGTTAGAATATTAACATCAGTTCCATGAGTCCTATCTTAACTGAACGGAATTAACTATTATCGAACCCTTAAAAAACTCTTCATTTTTCCAAACACAATTTCTCATTCACAATACCACATTGATTCAGTTTGCTTGTACCCTTATTTTCTTAATGCATTACTGAGACTCGTCTGATGACTTATATTAGGTTAACTGCCCCGTAGATTCTTGGGTTCTCTCTTGCTCCTTTCTTGAATTGCAGTACCGTTTGCTAGATTGCAGTTCAGTGGAACTGTTTCACATTTGAGGGTTTTTTTTTAGAAAGAATCAGAACCTTCATTTTGATGCCTGTGCTGAGACTTATTTTAGGCCATCAGGTCTTCAGGTTTTGGTGAGTGATAATGGGAACTGCAGATGCTGGAGAATCCAAGATAATAAAATGTGAGGCTGGATGAACACAGCAGGCCCAGCAGCATCCCCGAAACGTCAGCTTTTGTGCTCCTGAGATGCTGCTGGGCCTGCTGTGTTCATCCAGCCTCACATTTTATTATCCAGGTCTTCAGGATTTGTCAGCTTTCAGACCCCTAACATTCTATAATATTTTTCTCTTCTTCTGAATCATGGATCTTTTCATGCTTCTATTGTACAAATGTCAAGTGAGCACAGGGAAGTTCAGTTGTGACACTCTCTATGACACAATAAGCTGAGTTCGTACATACAGAATGGCTAAATGGGAGAAATTTAAGAACACTGTATATAACATTGGAACCCTAACCTGCCAGAAATCACACCCATCTGGTGGAAGGAGAAAACTGAAATAAAAGCAAAAGGTGTCCCTGAAACGTAAACATGGAACGTACCTGTCCCAGTTACACGGCACTGAAATTGAGCAGATTTTCCTTCAGTGGTAGAAGTGTCCTGTATTGGACTTATGATGGTAGGTGGATAAACGGGTGCTTCAACCTCAGGAGACACAACTTCTGGAACTGTAAATGATAAATAAATTCGTAAATCAATCACATCTCAGTTTATCAAAAGTATTGTTTGAAAATTATATGAAGTAGAAGCAAATCTATGGAAATACTACATTTACATTTAACAAAAATGTTAATGGATGATTAATGCTTGTTGCAAAGCAAAATTATGAACTTTTCGTTTTTATTGGTAGAAAGTTTCCAGCATAATATTAGATATCTACTGTAGCACAAAAGAGTGTTAAGAAAAAGGTACATTTACAACAGGTCCAATTTTCTTTTTCTATTGCTTTCAAATAGGCTACTGATTCACCATTGCTTATGTCATTTCATAATCAATGACCAATTTTTGCTCCCCCATTCCTTTATACAACTAAAAGTAAACAGCTTTCTTCACAAGGATGTTATGTATATTAAAGTACATGCAGATAAATAAATTACTTCAGGTATACCTTCAACATCAAGTGAAGCACCACTAGCAGCTAACCCAACTTCATTTCTCGCTTCACATTTGTAGGTGCCTGCATCTTCAGGGAACGCCTCAATTAGTAACAAGGTATACTGATTCTCGTCATGAAGTAACTTGCGTTTAAATCCTGAGGAAAGCTTTTGGTCATCTTTGAACCAAGACACTTCTAATTTTGGTGTGCCAACTATTACAGCACAGAATCGAGCAGGTTCACCAGCTTTCACAATGCAAGGTTCCAACTCCAACTTAAAAGAAGGTGGTTCAAGAGCTAAAATAACAACAGAAAAGAATATAAAAACACTTGTTTTGCAATTTCCACAAACCAATTACTTCTCCTATCGACTGTCCGCTTGCCATACATACATTTGCTTCATAGCAATAGTGAATAGTCCAGCCAATAGCATGAAATACATTAAAAATATTTCATAAGAAATAATTTGGGACTTTTGAACAGAAGCTCAAAAAGTTAACTTCCTTCAAAAGATTCCATTTTCCAAAGAACTGAACATTAGCATCAAATAGCTGGCAGTAAAGAATTGAGACCTCCTTAAATATAGTTTCTTATTGAGTAAGGTAATCTGAAATTCAAATTTAACTGGAGTGTTTGAAGCTAGTTTGGTGTCTAGAGTGGAGGTAGGTAAATACACAATTTAGAACCACTGACAACTACTATGAACCCAAATCTATCCGTTACTGATCATGCTGCCTTCGGAACAAGTTATTTCTGTGTTGCTCGATTGAGGGCAAGTATCGTTAATCACAGGATCTATAATGGATATTAAAACCAGATCAACAACTGGGGCAGGCCATAGCTATCCTTCCAGTTTAATGGTTCACTAGCTGTAATGTCTTAAAAATTAAAAATAACCTTCTCTTTACATGTCCTCACTTTTTAACATCAACAGCCCTCAACTCAATTGGTGGTGCTACTAATTTCTGCTGGTACCTGCCCCTTTAACCACCTCACTCTCCTTCCTCTATTAGGAATTACTTGCTCTCTAACACCAACCTAAGGCCATAAGATCATAACATATTGGGGCAGATTTAGGCCATTCACCCAATCATGTCCACTCCGCCTTTCAATCATGGCAGATACATTTCTCAACCCTCTTCTCCTGCCTTCACCCATAATCATTGATCCCCTTACTAATCAAGAACCTATCTATCTCTGTTTAAATACTCTCTACATACACTCCACAGCCTTCAGTGGCAATGAGTTCCACAGACTCTCTATTCTCTGGTTGAAGAAATTCCTCCTCATCTCAGTTCTAAAGAGTCGTCTCTTCACTCCGAGGCTGCCCCCACAGGTTCTGCACTCTCCGACTAGTGGAAACATCTTCTCCACATCCACTCCAACCAGTCTCTCAGTTTTCTGTAAGGTTCAATAAGAACACCCCTCATCCTTCTAAACTCCTTCAAGTACAGACCCAGAATCCCCAACTGCTCCTTATATGACAAGGCCTTCATTCTCCAATGCCAGCACATCCTTCCTTAGATATGGGGCCCAAAACTGCTTACAATATTCAAAATGGAGTCTGACCAGAGTCTTATATTGCCTCAGTTGCACATCTCAGCTCCTGTATTTTAGTCCTCTTGAAATAAATGCTAACAAAGCATGTGCTTTCCTAACTGCTAACTGAATCTGCATGTTAAACTTAAGAGAGTCCTGAACCAGGACTCCAAAATTCTTTTGTATTTCAGATTTCTGAAGCCTTTACCCATTTAGAAAGATGTCTATGCCTCTATTCTTCCTATGAAAATGCAGACCCTCACACTTTCCCAGAATGTATTCCATCTACCACTTTTTTGCCCACTCTTGTAGCCTGTTTAAGTCTTTTTGCAGCCTCCTGCTTCCCCAACTCTATCTGTCCATCCACTTATCTTTCTGTCGTCTGCAAACATAGCAATAATGTCCTCAGTTCCTTTGTCCAGATTGCTTATGTATAATGTGAATAGTTGTGATCTCAACACTGACCTCTACTGAACTATACTAGTCACTGGCTGCTATCCTGAAAAAAGACTCTATTATCTCCACTCTCTGCTTTCTGCTAGTCAGTCAATCCTCTATCCACGCCAGTGCCTTGTCCCTGTCACCATAGGCTCTTATCTTTTGTTAGCAACTTCCTGTGTGGCAACTTGTCAAAGACCTTCCACAAATCCAAACAGATCATATCCACTGGCTCTCTTTTGTCTAAATTGCTCATTACCTCCTCAAAAATTTCAAACAGATCTGTCAGGCATGACATCCCCTTGCTGAAGTCATGTTGACTATGCCCTATTTCATCATGCACTTCCATGTACTTTGCAATCTCATCCTTAATAAATCAACAGCACTTCTGGTTTCTTGCAAAAATATCTCCTTTCCTTTCTGCTCATTTGTTGACTCCTCACCCACTGTTCCCATTTCAACTCATCTTCCCCTCTCTTCTGACTTCATGGCGCTGTCAACCTCCCCTCTTGCAAAAGTGTTGCCCCTTTTATTCACATCAGCTCCATCAACCCCATAATGTATTCTTAACTTTACATTGCCTTTTTTTTTGCTCAGAACAAAATTATGATCAATTCTAGCATCCCTCACCACACACATTCTTTTATCAAATTCCATCCACATATGCTTGTATATATGCCATACCCTCGTTAAAAATGCGTGCCAAGTCACTTCCAATTGCACTTGTATGTCATCTGGCCAATGTTTAAACTTGAATTCATAATGCCACTTCTTTTAATAGCTGTACTTTTAGCCCTAAGTTCTGCAATTTTCTTCCTAACATCACTGCCTCACTATTTGTTTCTTCTTTTCGACATTCATTAACACCCAACTTTGAAGAAAAATTGTTGCTCAATTCGCCTAATACCTCCTGCTTTGGTCCAGCAGTCATTTTTGTCGATTACACTCTATGAAGCACTATTTTCTGTATCATAAAGGTATTTTATGATAGCAAATAGTTGTTGCTTTGTACGTACCATTAACAAGAAGTTTCATAGAACTTCGGTTCCTGCCAGCCACAAAGGTGTATTCGCCAGAATCAGAAACTTTGGTTTCAGTGATGGTCATGCGATGTACGCGTCTTTGGATTATATATCTGTACCGTTCTTCAACCTGAAAGTTGATCTCAGATCCATCTTTGAGCCATTGAGCTTCAACATCATCTTCATCAACTTCAAATTCAAATATGGCTTTCTTTTTCTCAATGACCTGATTACAGAAAATTAGGTTTTGTTAAAATAATGTGTGGAAAGTATAAAACTTGGTGATTTTCTTCTGTTTTCAATTTCTACATGATAACTGCAAAACTATTATTTTAAATAAAAAGCAATGCATCATACCTGGATGTCTGCATGAACAGGTTTTGAAATTACAATGTGTCGTGCTTCCATGTACAAATTAGCAGTGGAAATATTTTCACCCACAACTGCTGCGTACTGGCCAGCATCAGTCATTTTTGTGACAGGAATGGTGAGGCGATGAATAAATTTCTCACTGTGCATCTTAATTCTGTTAAAAAAAGCAAATAGATAGCAAAAGAAAAAGCAAAATCATTGCTTGTGTTCATTCATCAAACATTGTGTAGATTGAACACTTACCTTTCAGAAGGTTGGAGCTCCACACCATCCTTCATCCACTGTATTTCAATATTTGGTTCTGAAATTTCACATTCGAAAGTGGCTTTCTTCTTCTCAGTGACTTTGATATCTTTGATGTGCTTCCGAAATTCAATATGCCGAGCTATAGAAGGACATATGTTGATTTTACACTCTATTGCAAATATTAAACATACAATTTTACAGTGAACTGTGTGACATAAACAAAGTCACAAATAAATTATTTTGTTAATTACCTTCTACATATAAAGTTGCTGCAGATGACGCTGATCCAGCAACAAAACTGTACTCTGCTGCATCACTAAAGTGAATATTTCGGATTGAAAGTGTGTGTGTTAATTGCTTGGTCTTTATTTGTGTTCTCTCAGTTGATTTGATTTCTTTGCCATTCTTGAGCCATTTGTAAGTAATACCTTCATAATTCACTGTTACTTCGAAGGTAATTGTATCTTTCTCTTGTGCATTCATATCCTTTAGCATAGATGTTATTAAAATTGCTAAAGAAGGAAAACAAAAATTTAGTTGAAGAAGAATATGATTATTAATGTACACATTCTAGTGTATACATGCATAAACACTATTGGGTGCTTACTTTGTCATCTGTAACTATGGAAGGTTAACTCAGAATTATGGATTTATGGTATTGAAATGAAGAAATCTTACGTTTTACTGTCAGAGTAGCTGACACTTTATTATTTCCACAGATGAAGGTGTATTCTGCAGAGTCCTCATGGCTTGTGTTCATTATAATTAGCTGGTGGAGTTTGCCCTGCACAACGACTTTGAACTTGTCGCTCATTTCTATTTCCACACCATTCTTCAACCAGGTGGATGGTACATTGAAATGAGACACTTCACACTGAAAGGTTGCATTTTTTGTCTCAGGAACTTCAACATTTTTCATAGTCTTGGTGATGTGCACAGCTGAATGAATAAGTTTTGAAAAATTAGTATCTATTTTCTGCATTCTATCTTCTGGGATGATGGATTATTTCAATTTTACATTAAATTGTTGTTTTGTAATGCACTATCACAAGCAGAATATATAACTATCCACTCACATTCAACATAAAGTTTTGCTTTGCATTCAAGTTGTCCAATAATGGCTGAATACTCCCCAACTTGTGCTGGGGTGACATTCTCCAACACTAGTTTGTGCACTTTCCTCTGTGCAATAACTTTGCACTTGTCACTTGTCTTAAGTTCCACATTGTTGAACATCCATTTTACTGGCACATTATCATGTGATACACTTAGTTCAAACGTAGCAGTGGCATTTTCCATAGCTGTGATGTCCTTTGGTTTCTTGATTACTTTGATAACTAATAATATGAAACAAAATATTGTGTTTAGTTCTGAACATTCAAATAAACATTTTAGACACATCAATAATTACTGAAAGAAAGCTCAAGAAGGCAAATTTTCATTATCATAATTTAAGATACAAAATGTAATGAGATGTGCAACTTAATTTACAGTTCGCAAGTATGAAAATAATTCATGAAAAGTCAGTATTATGTTACAAGTGTTAAGCTAATACTCAAATTACATTGAGTTTTGTCATTAGGTTGCTCTGGATGCCAAAAATAACTCATTTTTAGGTGAACAAGCCAAGATATTAATACTTGCTTGGTAATTCTGCAAGTCTGCATAGAGTTCTATAAAAATATTTAAAACTGTATAACACAAGAATAGATTAGTACTTATTAGTATGGTTAAAAATAGTTTCAAAAGCTTTTAAGGAATTACTACCTTGAGTAAATGGGTTTTTAATAATTTGTATTGCTAAGCAATATAAAAATAAATTCCAGCACTTACCTTCCACATGAAGTCTAGCATTAGCTGACAATCTGCCAAGTTTGAAGTTGTACACAGATTCATCTGAAACTACACACTTCTTAATTCTTAGAGTGTGTATGGCACCATCCACGGCAATTTCATACTTGTCACTAGGTTTGATTTCTTCCCCATTTTTAATCCACTGGGCTCCAGTCACATCAGGGTGTGTAAGCTCTAAGGTAAAGACTGCATCATGTGTTTCCGTGACTGTCTGATTTTTCAGAGTCTTCTTTATCTTGACAGCTGGGTTCAGAGAACAATTTTATTAAAGTTATTTATTAATAATGCAATCTCAATTATCTATTGACTCACTCTTCAGCTTATTAATTACCTGAAAGGAGGGGAAAGTACGACTTCTCGGTTGTACTGAAGATCTGAAGATCAAGTGAGACTCTGCAATCTAATGAGCTCCATAACCTGCCTGATTGCTTTCTTGTGCTGAGCCACAGGCTTCTAGTCATGTATTAATGTTGTATGGGTGATGATTTGATCTGGTACCCAAAAATGCATGCAATGTTGGATGACTTGTTCTGAGGTGTGAGCGTACAAGGAGAAATCCTAGCCTTGTGAACGATCACAGGGATTCTACTAGTGAAACTTTTGTACAGTCAATTTATACTGCTACGAAAAGTTCACTTGACTAGCTGCCTTGACTCTAAATAGATATTTCCACCTTATTCCCGATCACATCTTTCCTTAATCACATTGCCAAATAAATCTCTACTTCATCCTCCTCGCTAATCTTGTATCCTCTTAATTGTATTGGACCATTCATTGGTCTCCCCTAAGAATTGTCAGAAATTGTAAAGACCCCATGCAACATGAGTGCCATTTCGCTTTATACCTCAACTGATGTCAAATTTCTAATTTTTCACCTTGGTGTAGAGTAATATGACTAACTAGTTATGTTAATGCCATAATTTATATATCACAGTATTTTTAAAACAGAATTAAATGAATTTAAGATTTTAACAGTAAGAGATTTCCAGTCAACTCTAGAGAGACGTATCTCACTTTACATAATGAAAAGCACTAAACTTCTGTCTATGCTTCCAATAATATCCATTAAAAAAGCAACAGCATTTTCATTTTCTGGAAAGTACTTACATCACTACTTTAGGGAGCAGTAAAACAGTCAGTTTTCGCATATGTGAATGATTCAATAACATAAGCAAAAGTCCTTCAAATTGAAGTATTAAACAGCTGTTCTACTTGTTTCCCTGGTACACTGTTATAGTACTATTTTGTCAGTAATTTCATTGAAAGTCAAACTTTGCAAATTAAAATTATGAACTGAGAACAAAGGACAGTTAATTCATTTACTTGTAAGTAGTAGTTTTTAACAGTTTCAAATCATTAAGTCTTCCTTGATCACAGAACTAGAGGGATATTCAACTATTCAATTTGTAATGCATAAATGTTAGGACACTCTCTTCGAGGTTGCAGACTTGCTTGCCGAGCCTATGTGCTTGATTGCAGATGTTTAGTCACCCTGCTAGGTCACATCATCAGTGCACCTCCGGTGAAGCATGGTGTGCTGCCCCGCTTGTTATTTACATGCCTCGGTTTGCTGGGGTGGTTGGCATCACTTCCAGTTCTGTTTTACAGTGGTTTGTATATTGGGTGCAGTTCAATGCATTGGTTGATGGAGTTCCAGTTGGAATGCCAGGCCTCCAGGAATTCCTTGGCATGTCTCTGCGTGACTTGTGCTTTTGTGGATGTATCGTTGCAGGCAAATTTGTGTCCTTCTTTGTCCATGTGTATTGAGACCGGTGAGAATTGGTCATGACTCTAGGTAGCTAGGAGATGTTCGTGAATACTTATTGTCAGTTTTCTTCCAGTTTGGCCTATGTAATGTTTCTCACAGTCCTTGCATGGTATTTTCTATATTACCCCAGTTTTGCTGGTTTTGGGTATGGGATCCTTTACGTTCATCAGTAGCTGTTGCAGGGTGGTCATTGGTTTGTGGACTACCCTGATACCTTGGGGTCTGAGTAGACTTTTGGTCATCTCTGGAATGTCCTTGATGTATGGTAGGGTGATTAGTGAGTCTGGTCATGTTGTGTCTTCTTGCAGTCAGAGATGACCATTTCAGAGATGACCACAAGACTACTCAAACCCCGAGGTATCAGGGTAGCCCACAAACCAACGACCAACCTGCGACAGCTACTGACGAATGTGAAGGATCCCATACCCACAACCAATAAAACCAACGCAATTTAAAAAATACCATGCAAGGTCTGCCAGAAACATTACATAGGCCAAACTGGAAGAAGACTGGCCATAAGGACACACAAACACCAGCTAACCACCAACAGACATGACCAATTCTCATTAATCTCAACACACAGGGCCAAAAAAGGGCAAATTCGACTACGACAACACATCCATAACACCATAAGCCAAACAGAGACATGTCAGCGAATTCCTGGAGACCTGGCAATCCAACCAGAACTTCCATCAACAAATGCATTGAACTGGACCTGATGTACCAACCACTGAAAAACAGAACCAGAAGTGATGCCACCCACCCCAGCAAACGAGGCATATGAATAACAAGCAGGACAGAATACTAATGCTTCACTGGAGGTGCACTGATGTTATTGCCTAGCCAGGAGTCAAAACATCTGCAATTAAAAACACTGGCTCAGTGAGCAAGTCTGCAACCTCATCCACAGCCCAAGCTACAAATCTTCTCAAAAACTTTATACTCTTTTATTCTTGCATGTTAAATTCCAGTATCACTCTTCTGTCAAGTTGTGTGACTCATTTTGAAAGTATCGGGAGGTAAAAACAAACTTTCCATTTACAGTATCATGCCAATCCCTCAATCCGCCATTGGCCTGTAAGACACACTGCATTACTTAATACAAATTAGAAAAATTTCAAATTTATCCAGAAGGCAGTTTTTATGTGCTTATAATACTGGAAAAAAGTGTTTTTCTATTAATAGTTAAATAATATCAAATACACTCTACAACTTCTTTTAACGTGATATTATTTTTCTATGAAACTGTAATGGTTGTGATCTTATTCTTCAGGTATGTATCAAAACTTAAATGTATTTCATTTCTTGATTGCGATACTGACCTTCAACCTTCAGCTTAGCTGATGTCTTGGAGTTTGCAACTTGGTATGAGTATTCAGCTGCATCTTCTGATTTAGTGATATCAATTATGAGACGCCTGGTAACTCCATCTACTTCACTTCGGATAATATTACTGAAGGCTATTGGCTTGCCGTCCTTTGACCATATTCCCTGCGAGTGTGCATTGGCCACCATACATTCAAATACAGTTGGCTGTGATTCTGGAACCGTCTGATCCTTAAGAGGTTCGCTGATAGCACCACCTGAGAATTTATAAAATTACTAGAATAAACCAAAGCTAATAAAAGACAAGTACAAATTTATATATCTGCATGCACACTGATCCTATGGCATCTTGTTGGTGTAAATTTAACAGTGTCTCTAATCCTGGTTAAATCTCTAATTTAGTTAGATGAAGATCTTAAAAACAAACTAAACTTGCTCAATGAATATGAACATATATAAAATATTCTGTATTATTAATTAATAGTTATAGATTTTTGCTTAAGCTACAACCTGGTCTTTAGGATTGATCATACAGAGTCTGGGATTGGTTTCTTTAAAAAAAAAGTCTGGTCAGGAATAATTGGAGTCAGTTTTAAGGGTCTTTGAAGGATTTAATTTTATTGTGTTGTCAATGCAGAGGTAGTTAGGCTGATTTGATTTGACCGTTTGTCTCCGTGTTGTAACAAAATGATGTCAGAGATTGACATTATGTTGTGATTGTAGAAGATCATATGTTGATAATAGAAGATCATATGGTGAGATCAGGAAGCCAATGGCTGACAGATACATTGAAAAATAAAAGTTGCTTTTAAATTTTCAAAACAAGATTCAACATAATTGAAATCATAATCAAATGATGGGATGTATGGTGGTAAGGAGGAAAACAGATAAGGTATCAACATAGACAGGGGCGATTACAATATCCCCATCTCAGAAGAGGCTGAGGTATCTGAAGTAAAGGGTTAATGAATATATTAAAAAGCAATTGTTATTGATAACCACATAAATGTGAAATATGTCATCTTTAATTTTCTATGCTGGAAACTTCTTTTTAAGTGCTGAAAATATGAGTGTAAGAAAGAAAAATAACAAGTGAATGATTTGTTAAAATAAAACCTTGAATGATTTAGTTAATTCTCACAATCCCAGAGCAACGATTTGTCTTGTTTAACAAGACAATTGTGAGGCCTCAGCTGGGGTATCGTGTCTAGATGTGATTGCCACATTAAGATGCGAATGCATTGCAGAGATCGCAGAAGCAATTTACAAGAACAGTTCCAAGAATGAGAAACGTCAATTATGAGGATAGGCTGAAGAAGTTGGTTTGTATTCCTTGGAGAGAAGACCGAGAGGCGATTTGAAGGGCAGTTTCAAATTCATAAGATTACTAGACAGAGTACATAGGAAGAGGCTGCTACCACCAATAAAAGACAAAAGAAGAAGAGGATATAGATATAAAATACAGTGCAATAAAAGCAAAGATGATGTGAGAAAAATAAACCTCTTCCATACAGTGAGTAGTTAGAGTATGAAATGGACTGTCTGGAAATTTGTGGGAGGTGGGTTCAATGAGACATTCAAGTGGGGGGCATCCATTGGATGATTACTTAGAAATATCTAGTACAGAGATATGGGGAAAGGACAGGAGGCAACAGAATCAGTGCAAGCACGATGGACCAAATGGCCTCCTTCTGCACTGTAGTAATTCTGTGATTTCAACCATTTTTAACTTGTGACATAAAATAGCACTCATGTGTTTAGACCATTTTATAGTAAAATTAATGAAACATGGATTATAAATAATATAAAATATTCATTTAGATGTAAGCTTGCTGTCTGTTTTTATAAACAGCCACCATGATTTTTAATGCAAACAAATATTAAAAAGTACTCTATTTAAGGTTGTCTGTTCAAAGTAAGATGTATTTTTGTCCATACCTGAAACAGTAAGGTTTGCCTTTGATGTCTTCTCACCAGCAGTAAATGTATACTCTCCTTCTTCATCTTTCATTATGTTCAGTACAGTCAATCTGTAAATTTTGCCCTTTGCTTCTATCTTGTATTTGGGGCCTGCTTTGAGCTCTTGCTTCCTAAATACCCAGCCTACATCAATTCCACTATGAGACAACTCTGCTTCGAAAGTAACACTCTGTGTCTCTGTGCATGTCACATCTTTAAGTCCTCTAATAATTTGAATTCCTGAAAGGCAAGGCACAAACCCAAGCTTCAGAAAATAGAAATCCAATAAACAGAAAAAAAAGTTTCTTAAATCAGTTCATAGAAATTGGTCACATACGTTCAATCGATAGATTGCAGCTTGTTTCAGTTTTACCGATGGCAAGTTTATAGCAACCTTCATCTGAGGCAAATGACTTGCTGATTACCAAACGCTGTTTAGCTCCTTTTGCAATGGCCTGTATCCTGTCACCAAGTTGAATTAGTTGATCATTGAAGTACCATTTCACAGAAGTGATATGTGCAACTGAGACTTTGCACTCTAAAACTGCCTTTGTTCCCTCAATAACTGTAACGTCTTTAAGAGGGATCACAATATCAATTGCTAGAAAATAAAGACAACATGGTTGTCAGTTGGAAGTCTTTGGATAGGCTAGGTATTGCCTATAATAGCATGAAAAACTATAAAACTGAAATATTAGGAGTGAAAAGTATTAACACTTACACTGTACAATTAAACGTCCGGAAGTTACAAGATCGAAATCGGTGGCATGGAATGAATATCTGCCAGCATCTTTTTTAGTTGCATCTTCAATCAGCAACATATGTGATGTTTTGTCTATAACAATATGAATACGTTCATTGGCCTCAATTTCCTGACCATCCTTCTTCCAGACACCTTCAACATTTTCCTGAGAAAATTTTACTTCAAGTTGGGCAATATCGCCTTCACAAATGGTCTGGTCTTCAAGATCCTGAAGAATTGTCACAGCACGTGCTACAGAAAAAAAACAAGGATGACTATTGTCAATAAACCCCTTAAATCTGTTAAATTCAGATGGTGGTTGTACTGAACCAAATGATTTGTTAGAAGTATGAATTAGAAAACAGAATGTTGTTATTCATTTAAAAAAATTAACTTACGTTTCATCTTCAGATTGCAGCTTGTCTTTTTTCCTTCAACAACAAAACTGTATCTGCCCTGGTCTTCCTTGCTAACATCCTTAATTGTCAGAGTGTGCCGGCCACGACGAGATAAGATACAATATTTGCTGCTGGGTTGGATTTCTACATCTCCTTTGTACCATTTCCCCTCAACATCTTCACTCGAAACAGCACATTCTAATTCACCTGTGAATAATTCTGGTACTTCTAAATCTGCAAGCTCTTTGGTGAATTCAATAAGAGCACCTATATGGACATAAAAAGAAGTTACAATTTAAATGACCACTTCTTTCACTGTTTCATATCCTGATTTACGTAATCCAATTAAGGAATAAATTCAGAAATCCAGCACTTCAACTGAAAGCATGCTTGAAGAAGCATGGGCTAGAAATAGAGCTATACCCTCATAGTATAAATTATTCAACCCAATTGCGTTCCGAATAGAACTCTCTGCATGAATGCAGCATCAGTCCATTTATCCATAAGTCAACAACAGTGTGCACTTAAATAATATCTTTAACATAGCTAAATATCAGGGTACTTCATTTAGGGAAGATTAAGACAGCAAGTGTGTGATGTTGAGTCACATGAGACAATATTGGGCAACATGAACAATATTTTAAGGACCATTTTCAAGACGATCGCAAAGGAAGTCTAGTTTAGGGGCAAATGTTAAGATTTAGATTCTGACAGCTGAAGTCAGGGCTACCAATGGTAGAACAAAGGAAAACAAAGTTGCAAAAGTGGCCAGGCTTGGGATAAAATCGAGCCCTTGGAGGGTTTAGCAATGGAGGATGTTAGAAATATTGAAGGTTGGCAACATAAAAAGATTTGAGAGCCAATATGAAAATTTAAAATCAGAGGTGTTGCTAGAAAGGTTAACAGGAGAATTAAACTTTCTGCGAGGATATGAGCAACAGAGTTTTGGATATGTTAAAATTTACATTGATTAGAGGTGGGTGAGTCCATGGGGAGTCTTTATCTAAGTCTCAATATGGGTTCTTACAGTAGATGGGTGGAAACAAGGATGAAGAAGAGTGTAATTATTAAACTGGGAGTAGATGGTCTTGATGATGGAAGATGATATAGAATCAGGAACTGGGCTCATGGTTCAACAGAATGCAGATATTGTGATAATCTGGTCAGGTTCAGACAAATGTCATGGAGGAATGGAACTGGATGCTGAGGAATGGAGATTTTGAAACTGGAGAAAACTTCTGTCAAGTTAAGACTGGTCATAGGACAATCAGTGTGAACAATGAAATGCAAATGGAGTGGTAAAGAGATATAATGGTAAGGAGTAATGGGATACCATCACTCTGAGCATGAAAACCAAAAGAACTGCAGACGCTGTAAATCAGGAACAAAACCAAAGTTGCTGGAAAAGCTCAGCAGGTCTGGCAGCATCTATGGAGGAAAACCAGAGTTGAAGTTTTGCGTCCGGTGACCCTTCCTCAAAACTGATGGTGGCTGGGAAAACATCAGTTTTTATGCAGAAAATAGGGAGGTGGTTGGGATAAGGAGTAAACGATAAGATAGAACTCAAAAGAGAAAGACAGGTGGGTAGACAAAGGAGTTGCTAACGAACAGGCTGGGAGGGTGAATAGTTGTTAATGGGGACTGTTAGTGACTAACGACAGGGGGTGTGTACTGGCAGGCTATGTGGTAACAAGGCCTGGTGTGTGGGGTGGGAGTCTAGGACATGGGAGAGTTTAGGCCCTAAAATTATTGAACTCAATATTGAGCCCAGAGGGCTGTAGGGTCCCCAAGCAGAAAATGAGGTGTTGTTCCTCCAGCTTGTGTTGGGCTTCACTGGAATGCTGTAGCAAGCCGGAGACAGAGGTGTTGGACATGGAGCAGGGTGGTGCATTGAAGTGACAGGCAACAGGTAGTTCAGGGTCTGTTTTGTGAGCAGAACGTAGATGTTCTGCAAAGCGGTTGCCAAGTCTACACTTTGTTTCCCCAGTGTACAGGGGACCACACAGTGAGCAGCAAATGCAGCAGACTAGATTATGGGAAGTGCAGGTGAAGTGTTGTTTCACCCGGAAGGTATGTTTGGGCCCTTAGATACTTGGGAGGGAGGAGGTAAATGAGCAGGTGTTGCACCTTCGCCGGTTACAGGGGGAGGTGCCGTAGGGCTGTGGGGTGGTGTTGGGGGTGAAGGAAGTGTGGACCAGGGTGTCCCCGAGGGAACACATATTCCCCTCCCCTCCCTTGTCCGCCTTCTGCAGGGATCAGGCTTGACTAGATAGTTGCTGTTTCCTCCCATGAAGAAATTTAGAACCGGGAGGCAGAGTTTAATAATAAGGCATCTCTCATTTAACGCAGATGAAGAAGAATTTATTTTCTAAGAGTGTCATTTGTTTTTTGAAGAGTCTTTCGTAGAAAGAGATAGATAGAGCTCTTAAAGATAGTGGAATCAAGTGTTATCGGGATAAAGCAGGAACAGGACACTGATTGTGGATGATCAGCCATGATCATAATGAATGGTGGTGCTGGCTCAAAGGGCTGAATGGCCTACTCCAGCACCTATTGTCTATTGTCTGTTGAGATTGGGTCACAGAACGTATCTATGATTGAGTTAGACAGATTTTCGATCAATAAAGGAGTTAAGGGTCACGAAAGTAGACTGGAAAGGGTGTCAAAGCCACAATCAGATTAACCATGATTTTATCCAACAGGGGTTAACAAAATCTCTAAAGGTCAAATGACCTACTCCTGCTTCGTTTTCTTATGATCTTATGAAAACAGTCAATCATCAATCAATCATCTGTAGCAGGCAAAAGAAAAATGTTCTTGTTACTCTCAGATAATTTTTTAAATGATGTGGTAAGTTGTTTTGAAAGGCAAGCTGAAAGATGTAAAATTAGTGCTGTTAACGTGCATTAAATATTGAACACCATTATTTCTTGCTTGGGAACTTAAGTTAATAGATATCATGGAGAGAGGAGCAGCAACATTCATCATTACATGGCAGTAACAACCTTTGTACAAAATCAGGAACTCTAATTTCAATTACAGTTTGCATGCTGTCTGTTATGATACAGCCATTTTATTACTACTTTGTTGCTCAAGCACTTTTCTTACCTTCAACAATAAGCTTAGCTGTTGATCTTATAGAAGGATCATCAACAAGACCACAAGTGTATTCTGCAGCATCATTCATACCAATTGTCAATACAGACAGGAGATGAATTTTTCGGTCAGAATGCATTCGGTATTTGTCACCAGAGAAAATCTGAATGTTGTTCTTAAACCATTCTACTTTTATAAATGGTTCTGACAATTCACATTCAAAAGTTGCCATGGTGTCTTTCTCTTTTGCATTGACATCGTGCAATTCCTCAGAAAATGTAATTACTTGCTTGGCTGAAAATAAACAAAAAACAGAAAACTGTAAATGCCAGATGAAAAATAATTTTAAAAACATGCATCTAGTATTTAGTAAACAAAGTTAAATACCTTGTACAAGCAGGAAGGCATGGCTAGAGATTTCTCCAGCCACATTGATAGCTTTCACCATTATACTGGCAGAATCTTCAGGTACAACATCTCGAATCACGAGTTCGCAAACATTGTCTTCAGGCCAATACCAGTAAATGCGGTCAGATTTTTCAAGTTTCACCCCATTCTTAAACCATTGGCATTCAGGGTCTGGCTTTCCCACCACTCTCACGCGGAAATGACTCTCATCTCCGCGAGTGACTGTCTGACTCTGAATACGCTCCAAAATTTTGGGTGCTTCCATGCTTGGTGATAACTGAATCTTGTCTGGTTTAAAAGTTGGAATGGTGACGGTGCCTTGAGGAGGAAGTGGTTTCTTCTCTTCCTCAGGTACTTCTTTGGTCCAATGGAGAAGTTCTTCCTTTCTTTTTCTCAGCATTTCTTCATAAGCCTCATCCTTTCTACGTGATTTGAGTTCAACTGCTGTAATAGCTTCATAATAACCTTCCTCCTGCCTACGCTTAAACTTGCTACGCAGTTCTTCAGTCTCCTCTGTTTGTTTATCATGAACAATTCTTTCAGCTTTTTTAAGTTTCACCACTTCTTTGGTTGCAGCCTCTGCTGGTTTTTCTACCTTAATGACTTCAAAAAATGGCTTGGCTGGTTCTGGAGGGCCAATGTCAACTTTCTGTTCAGGGGCTCGCCGCAAAATAGATCTAAAATCTTCTCGTTCAGTTACTTCTAGCTTCACTGTATGTTCTACGACCCCTTCAGGATTTTCTGCTGTAACTTTGATATTACCGGAATCATACGATTTGCAGTCAACAATTTCCAGGTAATAGATACCATCGTACCGCAGCCTAAACCGTTTGCTCTTACGAATAAGTTGTCCATTAAGATACCAGTTGACTTTCGGTTGAGGATAGCCCACAACACGGCACCTGTAGCGTGCTATTTCACCTTCCATCACTCTTGCTGGTTCTGGGAACAAAACTATTTCAGGCTTTGTCTTCTCTTTTATCAGGTCTTCCGAAAGACCCGTCAGTGCACCTTCATGGGCTAGTCTTTCAAGTTCTTCAATTCGCTGCATCCCTCTTCTGCCCTCAGGTAATTGAGATTCTTCAACAAGACTCTTTTCATCTTTTACAATGAGAGTTGCTGATGTCTGGTCAGTACCATACTTGTTTGTAGCTCTACAGGTGATGATGCCACTGTCCCGGGGATATGCTACTTCAAAGTCCAGACTGCAGTATCCAAATTCATTGATCATGCGTAGTCTGTTAGCTGCAGCAAGAGGCTTACTATCAAGTAACCACTCAACAACCATTGTTGGATCACCAATTGGTGTCAGTCTGCATTCAAAGTGTGCTGGCCCAAAACATTTAAGCCTCACAGAACTAGTTTTCTTTTTGAAGTGGGGTTTCTGTTGTTTTTCTTTATCATACAAATCACCTTCCTCCCACTGTTCCTGGCCATAACGTAAATGGAGCGGTTCTAGCTCTGGAGCTGATATCTCCTTAGCTTTATATGTTCCCTTGGGAATGATTAGCTTTCTTTCTGGTTCAGGTTCAGCAAATTCAAGTTCAACGTTTAATTTACACCTTGTTGTGTCACGACCTGCTTTACTGATGGCTGTTGCAGTGTACCAGGCAGCATCATAATTTACAGCAGAAGCAATTTTAAGTGCTCCTTCTCCTTTAGTACCTTCAATCCTAAAATACAAAGAAGTGGAAATTATGACACAACAAATAATATCAGTGTGCACGTGCACAGTGTACTTAATATTCACTAAAATTGTAATGTGCTTACTTAATATGAGGATACTTGTGTTGGGAAATTATATCACTATTTTTCAGCCATACAATATCAGGATTTGGGTTTCCAACAGCTTTCACTGCCATTGCAACGGGAGCACCCTCTTTAACACTGAGATTTTTCAGTTTTTCCACAAACTGGGGTCTCAATAAATGCTCTTTAGCTGCAAAGAAAATAATAAATTTTAAATACTTATGCTTAAAAGTATGGATATGCAAATACATACATAAACTCGAAGTTTGTTTAAAGACTGCATTTTGGAAATTGAAATGGTCCAGTGGAGCAACACTTGTGGTTCAATTTTCTGTTGGGAGGGGCTACTGATTGACATTATGGATCCCCAGTGTTTCCATGAAAAGACTGCAGCCAAAATGTTTTCTCAAAAAAGGAGAAGCTCATGCTGTCTCACTCTTGCATATTGGGAGTTATCAATTTTAAGATTTTGTCAAAACTTGGAAACCCCAAATTACTGTGTACCACTTCTGCCTCAAAATGCAGTGTAAAGACAGACAAACTTTATAAAAAAGTTCCAGTTTCTCTCTAAAACGTACAAAATGGTTTTAACAATATAATGTCAATCTGCTTTCTAGGCATGTGATGTCCACTAGCTCTTGCCACAACTAAGTATGCAAGTTTGAATCAGTGATAATGGGAACTGCAGATGCTGGAGAATCCAAGATAATGAAATGTGAGGCTGGATGAACACAGCAGGCCCAGCAGCATCTCAGGTGCTCCTGAGATGCTGCTGGGCCTGCTGTGTTCATCCAGCCTCACATTTCATTACTATGCAAGTGTGAAGCTTATTTTGCATTCCACTTGGAGCAAAGACATTCATAAGGTATTGGATCACAGATAAGCCAGGATCCCCTTGAAAGGTGCAACAGACATATCAGGATCTTGCAACTTTTCAAACTCCATCTGAATTAAGCTTTAAGCAGAGAGGCACAGGCTTGACATTCCCAACCCACCACTAACTTAGGATTTGAATAATCAATTAACAACCTCATAATGGTCTATTCTCACCTTAGTTGCAATTATTTTGTGTGGTCCCCCTGAGCTGCGCTAATCTGGGAAGAACTGAGAGACTCAGCTCCACCCTTCTTTATGAAGCCAAGGACCCTCATTCTCCATGGCTCCCAATTCCTGAGGCTTAATATCATCCCAAACAAGTTCATTCCATTCTTGGTCAGTCCTCCATTCTGGGGCATGGGGCCGGGGAGTTTATACAGGCAGCCACCAAAACCACATCACTGACAATGCAGAATATGAGAACCGCTGGCTTGTGCCCAGTGAACAGCTTTCAACAGCCAGGACATCCTTTGTCAGGCTCCAAATACCTTTAGAAAACCCTTGAGGTGGGCTTTCATGTCTTAATATAGCACAGGATTCCCTCTGCTAATCTCTCCTGCTTTCAGAATTAGTCTGGAAACAAAACAATAATGTCCAGATCCTCCATTTTGCCAGCTAGTTCAAATGCATATTGAACGCTTACAGGCATAGTGACAGAACAGTCAGCAAAGCCAATATAGTTAAATAATTAAGTCTGCTGTCATCCAGCAGTCGAACTACTTGCACAGCACTTCATTCATGCATGATATGGTGCAAACAGCACTGGAAGGGAAGATTTGACAATAGTAAACTTTTTTTTTCAAATCTGGGTAACCTGATAATACCAACTGAAAGATCCTGTATACAGCTTGCTCAACATGTTGGATTAAAAGACTCATTATAATCTTGCACAATGCTCTTTCAACACTTTCTTTCTCCAGCTGCTCGGCACTGGAGATTCTATTTCCACAGCTTAGTATGTTGTAAGAAATACACGTGGAGCGAGACATGAATTGTGTGATGAACTGGATGTTTACATTGTGAAGTATACCCAGCTCATTCTTGGGCAGGTGCACAAAATACTGGAGCAGCAGCTCTGATGTTGTTCATTATTCATCTCTATGTGTCCCTTACAACAAACACAGGAACAATAATAAAAAAATCTGTTGCAGCATGTTTGTCTCTAATAATATATTTGAATTATTCATCAATTGACAAGACAGTTAAATATTTTGTACCTTCTACAGATAGTGTCATAGATACAGAGCTTTTGCCAGCTCTGTTTTGCGCCACCACAGTCCATTCGCCCGAATCAATTGGCAGAGCAGGAACAATGATCAAAGATTGAATCCCATCTTCCTTTACCACAATTTTATGTGTGTAATCATTTACAATCTGACGACCTGTAACAGAGTGGATATGGAGTCAGCTCCCACATTTCTCATATTATTTGTACAGAACAATGTAGAACATTATAAGATAACAAATTTTTACCATTGTGGAACCATAACGTCTCAGGCATGGGTCGACCAACAACTTTTAGGTCAAATCTAGCAGTCTGCCCCTCAGAACATTTAAATGATGTGGGTTTCAGAACAAAAACTGGTTTGTACAGTCTCTCTAGTTGAGTCTCATCTGTATCCTCTAATCGACGAGCTGGTGAACGACTTGGAGATCTAGGAGACACGGAACTGCAAAAGGAAAAAAATGATTTTACATTATTTGACAAGACTAGCTAATTAGCGAATTTCTGAATTCTGCAGAACATAAGCACACCATATAAAATGAACACAAAGTAAACAGTGGTTAATTAATAGTACCGCATTCTCCTCATTATTTCTGTTGTTGGCAAATAAGCATGGCCTGTGGGAGTACCAATGGGTTCAATAAACAGCTTTCCAGAGCAAATAGCATTCCCCTTGACATTGCTGGCAAACACTGTGTAGATGCCCTCATCTTCAGGCAAAACTGTAGCAATACGCAGATTAGCTCTGCCGTCCTGAGAAATATCCATCTGGTAGTGCTGCCCATGTTTCAAGCGCTTACCATCTTTGAACCATACAACCTACAAAAATGTAAAAACGGACATTACTAAGATGCATTTGATCATTTTAAAGTTATAATCTTCAAAAGAAAACTTTATACAGGCATTTTAATTTTTAAATACACGTCTTCATCCCTTCATTACCAACTGTCACATCTAATCAGAAACAAATTTCATCTCAAATATTCTTCACGGGGGATGTGGCTTCTGCGGAAAAGATTGTTTACCTTGGGCAATGGATAACCAGATACTTTACAATGGAAAGTAATGCCACTGCCATCAAGAACTCTGAAACTTCTCAAAGTTGAATCAAATCCTGGTGCAATAGATTCTTCTGCAGGAATATCTATCACCATTTCTTCACCGTCCTCTTCAAGAAGTTCTTCCAAAGTAATCCTGATGATTCGCAATTCAATTTCTTTGATAAGTCGCTCTTCAAAAGAAGAAATGTGGTATTCCTAAAAAAAAGACAAAATTGCTCTGTGGTTGGTGATGAACAATTAATTAAAATATCGGTAAACAATGTACAAAATAAGGCTTGTTTAATTGGCACTGAACTAAGTTTATATAACAGTCACAGCATATAAACACAATGATGCAAAATTATCAAATGATGTAAAATAACATCATGATGTTCAGAAGTATTTTGATAAAAAGCTCACAAGAAATTGTTTGGAAAATTAAACTTGTGGTTAAACAGGAGGTTTAAGGTTATGTATGGAAAGCTGATTAGAACTCAGTCACTGGCCAGGCAAACCAGCATGTATCATTGCTGGCTCTTAGTCTGGGCTATTGGGCAGAGTTAGTGGCAGGAAATGTATCCAGTTGTAAAACTACCCACCAAATCTAAAAATGAGATTCGATGTGAAGGTGATCAGTTGTCATTATAGTGATCCCATGCACATGGCAAAAGCTGGAAGAGGAATGAACTACCTAATAGAAAGCTGAATGATAAATAGGAAATAAAGTTAATATAACTTGGTGAAGAATTGGAAATTGTGATCCAAAGAATCAGTACTGTATCCACTTTTGCTTTTAGTGTAAGAAAGGATTTAGAACTTGCTAACCACACCAAGCAGCTTGCTTGGTGAGAATAAGACCATAAGGCATTGGAGCAGAAGTAAGCCATTCAGCCCATCGAGTCTGCCCCACCACTTAATGAGATTATCGATGATCTGATCACCCTCAACTCCACTTTCCTGCCTTTTCCCCATAACACTAGTTGATTGTATAGTTTTAACAGAATAGGCAGACCTATTACATACAATTTACCATGGAGCAAGAAGTAGAGAGAAAACTGGAGACATTTTGACACCCCAGTTCATTTAAACGGAGCCCATAATGAAGAGGGAAAAACCAGTAAAAGGAGAACAGAAATACTTGGAAATTAATGTGCTGGTCCTCCATTTTGAAAGATACAAGAAAAGTCAGACCAATACATATCTGTACAAGTTGACTGTTCTAGAAAGCTAAGCACCTTCTATGGGCATCCTCGTACAGCTTGCCAGATTTATACTGCTGCAATCTCAGAAGTGTCATAGCTTTAGGTGATGGTACAATAATGGGGGGGATGTGAAGCCTGGGGCAGCAATAGTTCCAGGTATTCTTGTGGGGCTCAGTGAAGAGGTCCTGCTCCTGTTGCCACACAGAAACAGTTCAAACTTTTTTTTAAGTCGTCTTTGGTTCTACTGCTGATAAAATGGATACGTGTGTGTACAGTGGATGTTCTGAGCATGTTCTTCTGCCCCAAAATGGCAATTGGAAGTCTATATATTTCGTAAGATCAGAATCCGCATTTTCAATAAAGCCTATTTACAAACAGTCAGGCATTTCAGTTATTGAAGAAATGAAAATGGGCAGATTGGTGGCATTAACAAGATAGTAGACATATCATCCTGTGTGAAGATATTGCCATCTCATTACCACCAACTTTGGGAGATTTGATTCGAATCCCACCAAAAGGACTATATAAGAACATAGCAACAGGACTAGGCTATTTAACTCCATTTAATATGATCATGACTGACCAAACACTTCAATGCCTTTCACCTATTTCGTACCCATAATCCTTTGTCATTGACAAAAAAAAACACAAAAAATAACTGTGAAAGCGAGTGGAGGATGGGAGGCTTAGGGATTCAGGAGATATAATTCCTTAAATGTGAAAGTCCAGGTAGAATTCTTAACAATGCACAAGTACAGCTACACCATAATGAAAACCAAGAACTGCTTGGATAATACACATAGCAACACAAACTACAAGAACAACAAGATCATTAACTAATACAAAAAGCATTAGAACTGTGTGCAGCATTTGGAGATCTTGTTATAGAAAGTCCTAAAGAATGTTTAGTTTATACAGTCACCAGAAAGATTCTAGGAACTAGAAACCATATAAATGAATGGAGACTTAAGATACTGGGGACAATCCAACTGAAGCAGGGAAAGCGAAGAGAACATTTAAGGATTTTTTAAAAACTAACCATCCATTCAATCATTCATCCCTACACTGCAATTGAAGAAGAATGTAACAGTATTGGAGAGATTGCAGAATAGACTTATGAGAATGGCTTCAGCCATGAAGGACTTTCAGTTATTATAGGATCGATTGCCAGGAGAAGCCAGTGTTGTTCACCTTCAAGAATGTTGCGAGGAGATTTGATTTAAGTATTCAAGTATAGGAGTGATCCAGACATAACAGATAGAGGGAGACTATTCCCTGTGGTGGAAGAGTCAAGATCCAAAAGTCATAGATTTAGGTAATTAGCAAAGAAACTAGAGGTAATTGAAACAAAGGTGATCCATCATATGATCAGGAACTGGATTCCATTATCTGTGAGGGTGACAAGGCAGATTCAACAGTGATTTTCACATGGGAATTTTAGGAAGTACTAGAAATTACAAAAAAAAGCATAGGGTTCTGGGGCAATGGCCAGGTGAAGGACTAGCTGAATTATTCCAATAGAGAACTGGTGTGAACTTAATAGGCCAAATAGTTTCTTTCTATACATTGATTTTTTGATTCCATGAGGCCATTCCTGGTAACATACCTCTTAGAACTAATACCATTTTGTTTGGGATGTCATGTCTGGCTTAATAATGTGCTGGTGAAGTACATTTTGCTACATTCGAAGCACTTTGTAAACACCAGTTGTTATCGTATTAGCCAATTCATTGTTGCACTCCAGCAAAGTTTAAAAAATGGACATTGAATACTGGTTGCTAAGATGTTTTTATCCAAAGGTAAACAATGCTAATGTAAACTGAGCTTTCCTGCCATTTGAAAATGACTCAATTTAACCTCAGCAATGAGAGAACAAGTCACTTCTGAGCATTCCAAACCAAATGTGATAACTTTTTAACACCAGCACAGCTCTAAATGTAAACTACTTCGAAGATGGATCTCACCTGTTCTTCTGTCACCGTTTTCATCATAGCTGCACTTTTGCCCATTTTCTTCCTGATCAGAGCCTGCTCTTTTTCATACTCGGTCATGAAAATTGTTGGTGCTACTTCTGCAACTTTGGGTTCTTGAACATATTCTGTTACTATTTCTGTTCGCTCAGTAATCTCCTCATGTTCCTTCATGTAAAGCTCGTAATCAGCTAGAAGTAAATCGCATTAGAATTAGAACAATATGGAAGCTGTAAAAAGTACTAAAATCCTCCAGTTATTCAATGGCAAATTAATACAAAGAGCTAGAAATGGTACGCAAATTATTTCACAGTCAGGGGGATAGAAACGTTAATACAAACATAAGAAGCTGGATAACTGAGTAAGTCTGGCAACATCTGTGGAGAAACAGAGTTAACTCTTTTGAGTCCAATATGACTCCGACATTCTGAAGAAGTCATTTCAGACTCAAAGCATTAACTCCGTTTCTCTTTCCACAGATGGTGCCAGACCTACTGATTTTCTCTGGCATCTTTTGTTTTTATTTCAGATCCACAGTACTTTGCTCCTGTGTGGGATGTAAACAGTGGTGTCCTCCAGAAATCAGTATCAGGATCGGCTGGCACTCTATCAAATGTGAATAAGGTGTTGCCCCGGGTTGGTGAATCTAAACCCAAGGATCAGAATCTCAGGGTAAGAGGCAAGTTATTTAAGGCTGGGATGAGGAATTTCGTCACTCAGAGTGTGATGAATCTTTGGAATTTTCTATCCCAAAGACCTATGGCCATACAGTGATTTAGCATTAATACAGGAATGAATGGATTTCTGGAGACTGATGACATCAAGGAATATGGAAGTGGAACAGGAGAGTTGCTTTGAGGCAGGTGAGCGACAAGGATGAATTGAATTGATAAGCAGCCTCCACAGGCTGAATAGCCTAGTCCTATTCCTACGACTTGGACGGAAGAGAAGGCCAAAACTATTTTTCACCCTCCAGAGGGCAACATTCATTCTCCCACAATTGGTGCTCCACCAGAACCCTAGCTATTCTGTGTCAACAAGCCAGCCAAGACTGCTGGTACACTGCTGCCTGCAGCAGGGCAAGTTGAAGGTCACTCTTCATGACCACCTGTAATTTCCTACATTGAATTTTGGCAGCAGAAGATAACCCTGCACAGGAGCACTAGAAGAGGCAAAGGCACAAGAAGAAAATCTCAAAAGGACTGGACACAAGTGATTAGTTGGCCTCTACAAACAAGTGGAATGATATGATTGATAAATTTTGTCTGAAATATTTATTTTTTGATTGTTGTTGTTTTTACATTGCAGCCAGATGGATGCCGTGATAGCTACAGAGTGAAGGAAAAATGTAGACTTTTGGTGAATGGGGAATTGGGGTCACATCCACTGATATTGCACTCCAACTGGTGGCGCCTGAGCTGTTCATTAATAAAGTAGTTTCCTAGGTTGACTCCTTTATTCCTCCTGAGCTACATGTCATACAGTTAATGACAAGGAGTTGTCCTCTTATGATGGTGATAGTGTGCAACATGCAACAGATCAATACAATTCTTGACAATCACTCAGTCTGTTATGGTAAGGTTCTTCCACACTGGCCCAGCTAGCAGAAACATTGCTTCCACACACCATTCATTGGATATACTAGATTTTGCGTGGTAGCATGATTTTCTTTTTACATGTAAAGCACTCGTGATATCATCCATGTGGTCGGCAATGGCCCTAGTGGTCTTGTAGTCACCCTTTGTTGGTGTCAATGCAGCTGGCACAGCAACAATATGGAAATATGTTTTAAGCATCACTGCCATGGTATGGGCTCCTACCTGCATGATTCTCTGCTAATGCTGGAAGCTGAGGAGAGAGCATCTTTTTCATTTGCAGCTTAGAGCAAAGTCAATGTATGATATACATAAAGCTGTCTTACTTTCAGAAAGAATTCACTGAACCCTTTGCTTATGTCTCCCACTAAAATGGTATTTGGTACAACTCATCCTAAAAGTATTCAATCACATCAAGAGTGTGTGTGTTGGACAAGAAGGTTACTCAGTAGGTAAATCATGCCTTCCTTTTGTGCTGTAAAACTTTGTGAATGTATGCACCCAGGAAATTGCAATTATAACAGGAATACCTGTTTAATTTTAAAACTAATTTGATCAAACGGAATTATTTTGCCATTACCTAAGTTATGTTTTAATCTCATGAATAATTTGTTCATAGTAATTAAATATCACCACAGTGAAGCAGATTTAGTTGCTCTGGAAAATTAGATTCTTTTCATTATTATTTTCATGGTTACAAACCTTCTTCCAGTAGCTGAGTTGAAGCAGAAATTTCGCCATGTTTATTCCGAACAACAACTGAATATTCGCCTGCATCATCTGCGAAAGTCATGGAAATCTCAAGTTTGCATTCTCCCATTTCTCTGTTGTAGCTTACTTTGTACCTAGAAGGAGGATATATACTTCAAAATTAAACTTCAATAATCAGAAAAAAAACTTTGATGAATATAAAAGTCAAGAAACAAGAAAAACCTATTATACTATCCTTCCAGTCAGAACACAAGGTATGACAGATTATACCCAGCCCATTCAAATGCAACTTCAAAGAAGAGTCATGTTGGACTTGAACATTAACTCTGTCTCTTTCTCCCCAGTAGCTGCCAGACCTACTGAGTTCCTCCAGCTCATTCTGTTTTTATCTCAGGTCTCCAGCATCTGCAGTATATTGCTTTCATTCAATCGCCATATTCTGCATCAATCATCCACTGACATTATCTCTAGGTGCCCTATTCCCCCTAAATTTGCAAAATTGCTGTCCTAAGCATTGTTCAGAAAATCGGGTGACAATATTGCAACAACTAACTCCTTGTAGTATTTCTCCAACTACAGATGATCATTCTGTCAATAGTTAACTTTCAATATAAAAGTAAACACGTAGTTGCATTTAGAGACAATCGGTTCAAAGAATACTGGGGATCCCAGTGATAGTCACATGCCACACAAGAATTAAAAATAAATCCTTTTTATCTCAATTCCATTAATATTCCAATGAACAGTGAAAAAATTACTTTATTTGGTGCTCTATTGTTTTAAATTGACTGAACATGATGCCATTTAAACAGATTATTGCACCTGTATCCAGTTGTTAATGGAATTCCAGCTTTTCTCCAGTAGACATGTGGTGTAGGGGTGCCTCCAATCTGACAATCAAAAATGACACTTCCACCTTCGATAAGCTTCTGTACTATTGGTTTCCTAATAAAGAATGGAGCGACTCCTACACCTTCTTCCACTGACTCAGGTGTAATACTTGGTCCTGACAGAGTTTCAACTTTCATTTCGACTCTGGGAATAAACAAATGACAAGATGGATTGTGATTTGGTGGACTGTAATGAATGGCTTGGTTGTTAGCATGTGTTTACACATATCTTTATACTATTCATTAATTCAGGTTAAAGGCACAGAGCAGCATGTCCAAAAACAACTTAATCAGGATCATGAAGAAACTAGCAGAAACAAAAAAAAAGTATGATTAATCCTTTTTAACAGTGACATCTAAAAATGGTAAGTACCTTTTCCTTTCATGGACAGCCTGTTCTGACACTGCAAAGGCCTCTTCTCTGCTCTCAATCTCTTCTGACACTGTAAAAGTGCAAACAATAGAACATTTCAGTTGTGCCTTGGCCAGTGATGTTTGTCAAATTTCGATCACTTTTATTAATTCTACCAAAATGCATACCTTGAACAAGAAGGTAACATGAACTGCTAGCAGTACCAGCATCATTGGTGGCTGTACATGTAAAGCGGCCACTGTCCTCTGCAAAGGCTTCCCTAATTGTTATGCTAGCGATACCTTTTTCAAAGGTTATATGAAAATCAATGGAGCTTTCGATGTGATAATCTTCCCTGAACCACATTACAGTTGGGGCAGGGTGTCCTGTGATTTCACATGACAGGGTTACAGATTCACCTTCAACAACAGTCATGTTTTTCAAGCCCTGCAAAAATATGTTACAATGAATGGCTGTTAAAAAGGCAAGTACAATGAACACAACATGCAAGCTGGACCAGTTAACATGTATTGCAATGTGAATTATTTACTTACAGAAACAAAACTTGGGGCAGTAAGGGGAACTGCTGCTGGAACGGGTACAGGGGCACGTTCTATAATCTGAAAGAACAGAAAACAAATTAGAAAGTAAGAAAATAAGCTCAATTTTACAATCCATGGCGCAGATTTATTATAACGTGCATCTGTTTATGTTATTTAATCTCTCCTGGATTCCCGCCCCCCACATCTATTACTGATTCTACCATTTTGTCTTTCCTCTCACTCCTTCCCCTTGTCAATATACTTCATCAATATCTTTTACATCTCTAATGTTTTCTAGTTCGGTGTGAAGGTTATCAATCTGAAACATTAATTCTGTCTCTAACACTACAGACACTGCCTGATCTGCTGAGTATTTCCAGTATTTTACATCTCAGATTTCTGGCATCCACAGCATTTTGCTTTTCCATCACATTTCTGAGAATGTCACACATCAATTAGGAAAGTCAGCAAGAATGTCCTGCAGAGGACTCATTTTGAGAGTCTGTTACAACACTAAGTTGTCACTTTTACTATCAAGAAGGGTTAATATAAGGCAGAGTTCTCAGATGAGAAGGGGCAAGGTGAAAATGTTAGCTGTGCTCTTGGTCAGGAACAGGACTTTTTGCACTAATTGTTGCAGTTAATTTGTGGTGAACACACAAAGTTAGCATATTGAGGGCACACTACTGGATAATTAACAAACCTGCTCAACTTCTGCTTCATATTCTTCCTCACGTTCAACATCAAAATCTGCTTCAAGTGAGCCTGAGATACTTAAACCAAGATGCTTACGCATCTCAGTATCAAATCGTGCCTCATACACGTCAGTTCTTTCTCTAAATCGAGGCTGGAGAGAGACGCTCTCTTCTGTCACAATTCTGGCCTCTTTTAACACAGGAGGTTTCACTGGCTTGGTAACCTTCACAGCAGAAGACGCGGCCAACTCTTTTTCCAGAGTAACAATAGCAGTTCCTGCTATTGAAACCTAACCAAGCCAAGAAGAATAAAGTTGCATTATTTACAAATTGTTTGAAGTTTTTTTTAATTAATAGTCACACGATGGGATGGAATGGATTATTAGGTTAGTCAAATTAAATGGGCGTTTTAGAAAACGCTGTGAGAGGTGAACAGGCTCAATACAATGATCAATAGGAACACATGGAACTTGCGGTTTAGAAAGCACTGAGGTAATAATATGAGGTAAATCCTCAACAGCTTCCTACCAATATGATATATTAGATGCCGGGAACTTAGAGTTAGTCCTTATTAACTGTTAAAAATTAATCTATTAGTATCAATGATGAAGATAAAAAAATTTAACAATGAAAATATAAAATCAATGACAACGACAGCAAAAATGTAATATAATGGCCCAGGAGTTTCTGTGTTCTATTTATTGTATTTTTTTTCTTATCTTCAGTGCAAGTAGTATTTTGTTCTAAATATTATTGAAATTATGAAGTGATAACATTGGGCCACGTCAGTGGGACATCTCAGAGCTTGGTGCGAACCTCAAGACCAGGCTATTTCTTCGACAAATGTGAGAAAGAAACAATGTTAATGGTGGAATAGGAAATGGAATGCATTGCAGTGAAGCTAGATACAGAAAGAAAATCACGGAGATGAAAAATGGATTAAGACTGAAATCAAAACAAAAAGAAAGGGAATGGCAAAATAAAAATATTTTAAAATGCAAACTTTAAAATTTTAATATCTCCAGAAGCAACACCTGGAGGAATGAGATTCCCAAGTTTTAATTGTTCCCTATCTGGCCTGGAAATGTTGAGTGGGAATACAGAAAATTAAATGATGATATGCAAAAGTTTCTATTATTAAGTGCCAGCATTAACTTGCTGCAGACAACTTAATACATTTTAATCATGCAAATGCAGCAAATTCTTGAAACTAATGGAGAATTTGATGAGGAGATCCCATTTGCACAAGGCTCATGGCACAACAGTGCAAATCTTCAACAATTGCAGCAATTCACAACTCAGCATTTAATCTTCTTCACCACCAATAACATACTAAACTACTAACTGTGCATGCATTAAAACTGTCAGCATTTTCCAAGCAAATTCTGGGCCAGTATATAAAAAAAATTTCTATTCTTAAAATTAAAGATGATTATTATGCGGTAAGGCGGGGAAACAACAAGTGTTGATGTGAGCTGTTTAAGGCTTTTCAAGAACAGCGTTAAGTATGCTATCTGCCATCACCGTAAAATTAGACTGTGGTATCTGTAACTGATTTCTAAACAATTTCAAACGGCTGGTCCTTAAAAATGTTTTCTTGATATTCAGTAAAGAGTTTTCCATAATGTAAATGATAACAATATCCATGATATCTGTTTTGGTTGTATGTTTTAAGATGAAAAATAATTTATGTAACGCAGCTTCAAAACCAATAGATTTTAGAGTTATCAAACAACCTCAAAGGTCAAATGCAAGAAACATATTCTGGATCCAAAATGTGCCTGTAAGATCTATGCCATAATATTTGATTGGACCCTCGTGATTTAGACAACAAGTAGGCCCCTCGAAGAAATAAATTTATCTATAATCTGTTTTGTGATGCTCTGAAAAATTGCATCAAGCTAATCCTGCTCTGCGCTGACATATGGCAGCCAACAAAAATTAAGTTTTCAAATGAAAATGTACAATTAGTTCCTGTACAGCTTGGACAAGGATGATTGTTCTTCTGATCCCATAGTAAATGTAATCTTGGCCCCTGCTCTGTTACTGGTATAACTAACCCTCTTTTCCCACCAACCTCCCTCCACCGCATTGAGGCACTATATGTTTAAAATAAGCGACATGTGGAGGCAAGCTAAAAGTTGCCTAAATAACTTTACTGATTTTCAAGATTGAGTTTGGGGCCTCCCAGCTGAGCACATTAATTTCAGGGCTGCAGTTCAATCTATGAAATTTCAATCTAAGGGTCTCTAATGTTTGTGTCAATCGTTATCAATATCAATTGCCAATGTCATTTGTACTTAATCATATGACTCTCTCACACAGAGTATATCTACATGTCTTTGTTTAATCTTCAGTTTAATCAAGTTGAGGGGAATAATCCTGAACATTGCTCATTACTTCCTTCGGGTAAACAAAGTATATGAATCTTGTTTCCCAATTTAAACACCTCATTTGATAGTCCTGAGTATTTAAGACTAATGTTACAAGCTGTTTTCTGTTTATTTGCCTGTCATGCACAATTTGCACCCTTACCTCTTGAGTTGTTTCTGGTTTCGCTACGGTTATTTTTGAAACAGTAAAGTGAGGAATTGTACTGGGAACTTTGTGGTCCAGATGTACGGCAGATTCTGCTGCTCTTTCAATCTACGGTAATTAACAAAATCTTTATTATTATGTTTAATTCAGCACATATTGATTAACGAGTTCTGGTAAGATGGTCTTCATAGTTAACATGAATAACAAAATCTTTGTTAGTGTTAACCTTTTTGTTTTATAAGTTAATTGATGTCTAACCTGTGAAATGTGTTTTTCAGCTTGCTCGCCATAGGAAATTTGTGTTTCAGTTGGCAAAATAACTGTCCCTTTTCTGACAGTTGTGGTGACAACATGTTGTTCAGCTGGAACTGTTCGTCTTTCAGCAGAAAACTCAGTGGTACTTTGAGACACACCACGCTGGGCATATTCATACTCCATTGATGCCTCTTCTGAATGCACTCCTTCAACATACAGAGGGTGTCTAGTACGTGCTTGATCCACAGCAGCCAATACTGTAGCCACAGCTTCAGCCTTTTTGCCAACTTCAATCTGTAGACAACAAGGGCTAAGTCTGCAAGAGCACTCATAGTCTAATCTTAAATGTCACAAGATTAACTATGACCATCAAAAGCAATATCATATTGGGGTTTGACTGATGTACCCCTTCAAGATCTGTGAATTTAATATTGTTTACAACTTTCCGGAAGTTCATTTTCTTTTACAGACACCGTTATTTTTAAGAGTTGAGTATTTATCAATCACCAAAAACACCAGCTAAGAAATTTTAAAATTAAGAAACTTTTGGTTTCCATTGCTTACTCTCACTGAGTAAAGACTTGAACAAAATTAATTGGTATTGCTTTTGATGACAAAATGCACACTATGCATTAATGCATTTATAATCAATACAAATTTTAAACAAACCGTCTAAAATTACATGACATATGCATGCAATTTCACAGGAAGAGTTGTGATGAAACTAAAGTATGTCAAAATGAAAGTGTAGGGAGGAAACTAAGGGACAAGTGGCAAACCTGAGTGGAAAAAGTACAAAGGAAAACTACTGAAATTAAGTGATACCACAACAGGGGAGAAGTGGTAAAATTAGAGGGTATATAAAAATGTTTAATTGTTAAATGACAATTTATTATGAGAGCAAAAGGTTATATGTTTGCAGCAAATATTGAATTAGGAATTATTGTTCATTGTGATTCAAACTACCTGATCCTCAACCAGATGTGCTTGTACTGTAAACACATGTTTCTCTGAAGTGCTTCTTTCTGTAGTAGCGCTTACAGTAACTGGTTCACGTACTCTGGCTTGGTCAATAGCAGCTACTACAGTAGCAACAGCTGCTGTTTTTTCTATGTCATGTGCTGTCTGAATTTGTTGCAGCAAAGAAAAAAATGGATTTTGTTATATATGCCATATAATAAGTTGAAAAGCAATTTTGAAAATTGGTTTCAACATGAGCCTGTATTGGAGTAATATTCAAAATGCAGTTACACACACACACACACACACACACACACACACGTCTGAAAAAAATTTGGTCTTCAATTTTGATTATTTAGTTTTTACAGATAAAATGTTTTTTGCACGCAACCAAGCAGGATCCTTTTTATTTTGCACAGATATATTTTAATTCACTGACACTGTGAATTTAAACTTCATTGAATCTAATATGTTAGTTTCTGCTATCTTAAGACAACCTGAATTATTAATACTGCTTTTTTTTTGTAACTTGAACACACTGAATGAAAACGCAAAAGTGCCTAACCTCTTTGCCAGCAGCAACACTGGTCACTCCAACTGCTGCAGCACCTCCTTCAACTGCGGCAACTCCAGCAGCACCAGCAGCTCCTTCAATTGTGGTAACTCTAGTCACTCGTTCAACTGTGGTAGTTCTCGGGGCACCAGTTACTTGCTCAACTTTAGTTATCCTAGTAGCACCAGCAGCACCGAAATCGCGTTCAAATGCAGTCATTCTAGCAGCACTAACACCTCCTTCAACTGTGGTTATTCCAACAGCTCCAGCTCCAGCAGCTCGTTCAACTGCGGTCATTCTAGCAGCACTAACACCTCCTTCAACTGTGGTTATTCCAACAGCTCCAGCTCCAGCAGCTCGTTCAACTGCGGTCATTCTAGCAGCACTAACACCTCCTTCAACTGTGGTTATTCCAACAGCACCAGCTCCAGCAGCTCGTTCAACTGCGGTCATTCTAGCAGCACTAACACCTCCTTCAACTGTGGTTATTCCAACAGCACCAGCTCCAGCAGCTCGTTCAACTGTGGTCATTCTCGCAGCTCCAGCAGCACCATCAACTCCACTGATTATCATCTGTCCATGGACTCCATATCGCCTTTCCCATTTTTCTTCTCTATGAGCCTGTGCAGTACTTGCAATTAATTTGCTTTCTCTCTTTTGTGCTTCAGTTGCTGAAACATAGCCCTGTTGCTTCCAAGGTGGTATAACTTCTGAAGTAACAACTGCAGTTGTCTGAGATTTACGAGTAAGAACTGGAGATTTGACAGATCTGATAGGCGATGTTGATAGTCTTCCAGCTGGAGATACAGATCTGTACATAAACACAAAACAAAGCATTTAAATATAATCATGACATTGAAAAGTCAGATGCAAACATAGTCAATAGTACAATTCTCATTTTCCAAGTGGAAAACCTGCATTTGATGACCGCATAGCAAATATTTATTTTAACCTTGAAAAGCGTGATTTTGTTGTGTGTAGTGAGGGGGAATAGAACATAAGCTCAACGAGTTATAATGAGCTTTGTACAGAAGTTGGTGCATGCCATCATATGTACAATACTGTAAAAGGAGTGATTATCTGTAACACTGCCTGACCAACACACATGTACAGACATAGTCCAGTGATGTTACCTGGCAGGACAGAACTGACCACAGTGACATCATCATATTCCATGCGTGGTGATATCACATGCTGTTGGCAAGGATTTTGGGCAGTGAGGCCAAGGCTGGGGTCCCAGTGAGAGCAGAACAAAGGTTGGGAGTTGGATTCATTTCAGGGTGGGGCTGTGGGAAGTGGTAAAGGAAGGGTGTAAATCAGATTTAGTGTCCATGGGATTTAAGTTGTAGAATCCTGCAATGAGTGTGAGTTACTCTGTCTCTGCCCCAGAGTGTATCTGAGAACACAGACACAGAGCTGTACAGCACAGGAAGGGGCCCTTTGGCCCACGGATGTTGTGATGAACATGATGCCAAATTAAACTAATCCCTTCTGCCTGCCAATGTCCATATTCCTCTACTCCTTTCTTATTCATGTGCTTATCTCTTTAAATGCCCCTATTGTATGTGCCTTTGGCAGAGTATTCCAGACTCGTCCAATTCTGAGTAAAAAACTTGCCCCTCACATCTCCTCTGAATTTTTCCCCCTCTCACCTTAAATGCGAACTCCCTAATATTAGATATTTCAACTCTGGAAAAAAAATCCCGACCATCAACCTTATTGGTGCATCTCAATTTTCTAGACTTCTAGCAAGACACCCCTCAGCATCCACTGGTCTGGAGAAAACAACTCCAGTTTTTCCCGCCTCTTCTTATAGTTCATACCCTCTAATGCAGGCAACATACTGGTAAGTGGAGAGTGATGTCTGTAGCAGGGACAAGGAGGGAAGGTGAGGCCATTGACATTGCGATCTGCCACCATCTCCCACCAAACACTGCATTCCCTTTACCGGAGGTAGGACACCATACTGATGATGCTGCGTCCCTGGACAAGGAGTTGGGTGCAAAAGTAGATCCAGAAAGGCAGCATGACACGCAGAGAGGGCCAGGTAATTAGATTTTGATTTTTGAAGGGAGAACTTCATACTCCATGCACCATTCTGCTCCTCTTTGTCAGTCCCAACCACCACAAGTCCTTGAGCACTTCCAGCTAGAACTGCCAGCTCTGCCTTCTACCTCTATCTCATCTGCTGCTCCAAAATTAGGGAGTGAGCCTTCTCAAATGTGCATATTCTTGTGAACACCCTCAGGCAGGATTTACAGCCTTCTGTTCATCATGCTACAGCAGCTTTGAAGAGAGCTCTGAAGAAGAATCATGCCAGATTCAAAATGTTTACTCTGTTTCTCTCTCCACAGATATTGCTAGACCTGCTGAGCTTTTCCAACATTCTGAGTTTCAGGTTTCCAGCATTTGCAGTATTTTGCCTTCATTTGAAGAGAGAGTGTGGTGGAGAAAAGCTACACAGATTGGGAATTACACATTTAAACCAAAGGTAAGTTTAAGACAGACATTTGCACTATTACTATAAAAATAATTAAAGAAAAGAGGCTTTGTCAGGGTGGGGCACTGCACTGATATGTTCCAAACTTTAAGGAACATGATTATTGGTTGTATATACTGAAATTGGTTCTGGCTAATATAATTACTCCCTACAATCAGGAGTTGAAAACCAAAAGATAAACAGCAAACAGATACTTCATCTTGTTCACTTTATACAGAAAACATTATTACCGAGAATGCAGTATTACTTAAATCCTCAGCAAGCACTTGGGTAGGTTTTTAACAAATGAAGTGAGTGAGAGAAAATAAGTGATTGAAATGTGAGGTGGAATATTATCTCATCGTTTTGAAACTTGGTCCTGGCTGGGAAAACTGAAACGTCCTTTTGTGAACCCAATAACTTCTACATTCATTTACTACTCTCCAAAATAGCTCTCATTTTAATACATTGTAAATTAAAATAAAACTTCTTATAGTCGAATTTGGATTCATGTGAACTAAGTTTGGGATGTTTACATCCAAGAAACTATAAGAATTCAATCTAAATGACCTAAGTTGTATTGTAAACATTTAAGTGCTGTCCAGCAACTTACACTGGAACACAAAGGTCTAATTCATGAATTTTGACTTTCATTCAGAAAAACTTTTATTTTCATGCTATTATAAACATGAATTACCAGTTATTAAGGTGCATTAAGAAAAATGCTTTGAATTGCAGATATTAGCACTGAAATTTCCCGTACCTAACAGGTGAAGGTGCTGGGGCCCTCACGTGACGGACAGGAGACGGGGATTGTTGGCGAGTCACTTTAACACCAGAAGGTGGCGGAGTCGGGGACCTGCTCATTGGTTTTGGTGGGATGCGTGGTGGTGTCTTATGATGCAAATGCTGCACTACTGTTCTGCCATCAACAATCATTTCAGTTGCTGAAGAGCTGACCTCATAGTGAGCTTCCATTTTCTAGAATATAAAAAAGGAAGTTGTCAGTCATGACAAATAAAGTACAGCGAAAATTATCTCAAAGTGAGAGTTAAGATCCAGATACCTTTTCAACTTGGATTTGTCTTGCCTGGGAAATGTCAGTGGAAGTAATAATTGTCTTTGTCTTTTTAGCAGGTACCACTTCATCATCAGCTGTGAAAAAGGTACACGTGAGGCAATTAATTTTGGAATTGTACAAGGTAATGTTTAAAGCTGTGCAAAAACATCAACAAAGAGATACCTTGGATGCAGAGTTCGGCTGTGGAGGTGGCACGTCCGACACTGTTAGTGGCGGTAACTGAGAAGGTTCCAGAATCCTCCACGTAAACTTCAGCAATTATTAAACTGTATAAATCACCATCTTGTACAATCTGGAAGTCGGGAGAACTCTGGATTTCTGCTCCTTCCCTGTAGAACTTCACCACAGGTGTAGGGATTCCAGTCACACGAACGTCCAGTCTAACTTTGGATCCTTGTTTCGCAGTCATACTTTGTAGTCTCTGTATAAAGTTGGGAGGCGCTGTCTCTGCTGCAATAGGTAAAGAAAAATCTAAAGTTAAATTCATTGCTGTGTGGAAGGTCTATACAACTAAAAGTCTTTCATATACGACACTTTAAATGTATCACTACAATAACAACTTTTCTGATTAGGCTCGCTTTGCCTTCTGCTCCTCAATAATGTTTTCACTATTTTCCCATCTTTCCAATCTGTCCCTTATTTGCTTCACAGGACTCCTATTCATGCAGTCTACACTGTTGCTGATCCATGCTCAAAGTGTCAAGGAATTACTACAAGGGATAAATATCCCTTGCACATATGGGCAGTAATGTGGAACTGCGTAGTTTCTGATTGTTACAGTACCTATACATTTCTTTACAGAAACTAAATCAAGCAACCTCTGGTTGAGGCCAATTATCTTTATTGCCTGTATATCACACAAACAATGACGGTAAAAATTATTTCCAAAACTCCACTTTTAGAATAGCATAACAGAAGAGTAACTTAGAAGCGAAGATAGAAATTGCTGAAAAAGTTCAACAGGTTTGGCAGCATCTGTGGAGAGAAATCAAAGTTAACATTTCAGGTCTGGTGAGGAAGGGTCACTAAATCTGAAACATTAGCTTTCATTTCTCTCCATAGATGCTGCCAAACCTGCTGAGCTTTTTCAGCAATTTCTGGTTTTGTTTTTGATTTCTATCACCCGCGGTTTTTTTTTTGGTTTTTACTCGGAAAAGGAACCTGTTCAGTTTTATTTTTAAATTTTATTGAACATAACTTGAATGATTTTTGAGCCAAAACATGAAAAACTTCATTTCATAAATATTCTAAGCAGAGAATGTCAGCACATAATGTGTTGGCTATGATTTTCCAAAATGCACAGATTCTGGAAATATTCTCAACCGATTAAAACTTAGAAAAAGTAACACTACATTTCAACAAAGAAGGGAAAGAGAAAACAGGAACTATGAGTAGACAGCTGTCGTGTCATCAGTCATCAGGAACTAAGGAGTGGCTTTAGCATCAGCATTCGATCTCAACTATTTACAATTAACATTATTGATTCAGGGAAAAGGGGGAATGATGTATCCAGTTGAATGCGATATTGAATATTAGTCAAAAATTAAAGTTCTATTTCCCACTCTGAAAACTACTGATAGTAAACAGCATGGTAAAAATGTAACCAATGAAGAGGACTCAAAAGCTGCACAGATATGTACAGGTGAAATGAATAGGCATCAAGTTGGCGGATAAAGTACAATGTGGAGAACTGTGAGGCTATTCACTTGCTATTAAGAGTAGGAAAAAAACCCAATATTTTAAAGGGTTTGGAACACAAAATTAGTTTGAAGGCAAGTAGTGAACTGAGACAGGTACTCCAGTGAAAATATATCCCATTAAAATTTAGAATGGAGACCATGGTATTCATCCTGCTAGTTCCTTGATAATATTGAAACTAATTACATGAAGGTGGCACATCTGGAGAATCTGGAAGTTGCAAATTTGTGTACTGGACTCAATAATTGCATTTATATTCCACCTTACTAAAACATACCAAAAAGTTCAGATGGAATGCAATACAGTTGTATTGTTATTCAGTTGAATGAAACAGTCATTTTGGATACAACAATAAAATGCATAACAATTTAATTTTTGTTTGCTGAGAGAGAAAGGAATGTTCTATTGACCTTAAGCATTTTTGTGACTATCTGGTGTGGGTCTCATTTCACTGTCTTGTCTAAAGATGGGTATTTATAACAATTCCATACTCCACTTAGAAATGTGCTGAATATCAGTTAAGGTATTTTTTCAAATCAATTTATGTTAATTTTGAAACGGTTATTGTATCTGTTTTTATTCATAATCAATTACTATCTGCTCTCTAACATATTTGGAAATATAAAAAAGAATCTAGTACATAATTTGAAGTATCTAATGTGAAAGAAAGCATTATGCTACTGAACGGTATAGAGGCTTTGTGAATTAAGATGCTAGTTCCCATTTAGTGTTAACTCACTCATGATCCCATGATCTCTCAAAGTCTGTTTCTTTTCATTATCCTCTTTTGTGTGTGCATCCACAGGGAGACTCACTTTGGTGAGCTTGCAGCCTGAATTGACATGTTGAGGGATAACATAAATGTGTGAGTTATGGTGTAAGATATCGTGGTGCCAAAATTTGAGGTTGTGTTAGAAACAAAGGATCTGTCAGTTGATCTAGACAATCAGCTGCTGTGATCTGTGCAAATATAAGCACCCAAAGAGGAGAAGGGGCTCACATTCTGAGGATCGCTCACACAAAGAGCCAGTGAAAGCCCCAGGCCAAGCAGTCAGATGTCACTCCATGATGCTCAAGGGAATAAGGATAAGAGACCAAAGGTAACAAAGGGATATTCCTGCACACAGAACACATTCACTGCCCCTACTCCTACGTTCCCACTGGCGGAAGGATTGAACAAAGGGAATTACTAAGCTTTTCAAGATGGACCCCCCTCCTTGACATTGGTGACAGCAGGTCTGATGGCTGGGTCCAGAAGGGTTCTCAATCAAAACTTTGATATGTACATCCAAGTTGCCGAATGCCGACCTGAGGCTGTTTCCTCCACCAACTAACCTTATGTACGTCTGTGTCCTTGGCATTCAGGATGTTGGATTTGAAATTATGCCACTCTATATCCAAGTGGGATTGTAATATAGCATTTGTAACATGTTCTTTCCAGTTTAAGATTAAATGAGACAGTAATGAAATGTATAAACCAACCATGAACCTGCACTGGTCTATATATCTTTAAAAAAGCAATTTGTGATATATGTACTAAACCTCTTGTATTTTGTACAGTTCCTGTCAATGAGACTGGCATTATTGAATACACATGGGGCTGTAGTTTTTGGGTCCACCAAGCTCAGGAATAGAGGAGGTCTGGGTCTTTAAAGACTGGCATAGGTCTGTATGCCAATTTCCCAACTCCGGTCCTGGCGTGAGGCATTTTGCAGGAGGTGGGTTCAGGCATTGGCAGGATTACTTGCTCCCCATGAAGTGGTGGTAAGTTTGAAGTAGAAGTCTTTTTAAGGGCCCTGCAAGACGGCCTCCCGAGATTTTGCCGTCAAACTCCCAGTTTCCCCGACATTGTAAGGGTCAGCCACTGAGGTAGGCACCCTGGTAGGAGGTCAAGCGACAATGCTCCAGGTAGGGCTATGAGCCCTGCCATGGCTGCCTACCCCCAGGTGTAGCCAAAAGCTGCCCTATAAAGAGGTTTCCCACAAGTTTTCCCTGTTTCCCTGCCCACAATTGGGGTGGCAAGGGGGTAACGAACCTAGTCAAAAAAGTAACACTTGGAAATGAATGCACTGGTGGTTTGGGAGCTCCATTTTGAGGAATACAGAGGAGTTGGATCAGTATGTGTCATTTGCAAGTTTTAGTGCATTTTTTTTCTCCAGTCCACCCCACAACGTGGTCCAGCTGCTTTATTTGTTATTTACCTTAATTTTTCGGAAGTGTGTGAGACTGACCTCGATGGTGAAGCACCCTTCCAGTAACAGTTTTTGTCAATCGGTAGCTGTGGCCTGTGACCTTATCATACCTCCTACAGTCACATCTACATTTACTTTTCATTTAGTTTACTGAATGGGGAATGAGCAGGATATTTAGATCGGAGCCTCTAGGTGCCATTGACTCGAGGCGGTGGCCCCGCGCAGTTACCTGTCACCAGCAGTTCTGCGGTACTAGTCGCTTGTCCTGATCCGTTGGTAGCTCGCACAGAGTATCTGCCACTGTGTGAGGGCGTCACACGAGAAATGATCAGTTTAGCGCGGCCTTCGCTAAAGGAAATCTCGGCGCCCGGGAGAGCAGCAGCAGAAAGAACCTGGCCATCTCTGAACCAGCTCACCTCAGGAACTGGCAAACCTGCCAAACACACACACAAAAAAAAGCACAGCTCCACAAACCACTCAAAGAGAATGCAAACCAATACAACACAGAGAGAACAGGGAAGCTATTTCAAAAGCAGGAAATCAAACACGTGCAAACATTGTTTTGGAATAAAAATAGAGATATAATTCAGTTTAGGATTCCATTAGTTAGTGCTCAAATGGCTGTTTGCTGCCTTTATTGACAGTACATGTAGTAGTACATTTTTCCAGCATTCAATGCATAGATATAGAACAACTTGTGGTGTGAAAATGATTTCATTTGTTTGTGAAATGTACAATTAGTTATACCGAACCCAAAAGGGAAGTCGCCCGAATGATTAACCCATTTCATTCCTCCCCGTGTTGGACAGATACTGACAGCCGTGATTTTAATCTCCACCGTTCTGTGTGTGGTCTCGCATCGAGCGGTTTGAGTTGACCTGACGCCTGGAAGTAAAACACTTACCACTAATGTGCGCTTCAAAGGTTGCGGCACTACCCTCCAGTGCCACAACGCTCTGAAGCGGATGTAAAAATGTCGGAGCTTGCGTTGCCATTTTTATAGGCACCCTAAAATAGAGAAAAATGGATAATTAATAAACGATTCCTCGTCCATCGTGAACTAACTTTTAAAAGTCCGTTGTCATATTCACGGTCTCGATTAAGTGTTGAGAAACAATTTGGTTTTAATCACTCGCTACTGTACGGGAGCTATTCCTTTGAAAACAAATCAATTATGAATTTACTTTGTACATGCAAATCATTTTGCCATTGTAGTTAGTCCGCCTTTACAGAGCTTTATCATAAATGTCTGTACTGTGTTATGCCGATTCAGTGCCTTTCGCAATATCCATTTGAAATAGGTTTGGATAAACAGGACGGTTCTGGGGATCTGAAATACAAACAGACATTGCCTCCAGTCATAATGGACCCGAAACATTAACTCTGTTTCTGTCCACAGATGGTACCAGACCTGCTGAGGTTTTTCCAGCACTTTCTGTAAGTCTTAAATATATTTCGACGATGAGTCAAACTTTCGTTTGAACAAACACTACTCATAATCCTCACAGTGCGGCCATAACTACTCATGGCACTTCTCGTAACCAGTATGGGGTGCCTTAGTAGATAATTGACAGTAAAGAGTTGAGTATCATTTCTGTATTAAAACCCAGTGTTAACGTGTAAAATAATTATTTCCCATCTCCTGTCAATTAATAAATGAAATCGTCCTTGGATTAAAATGGACAGATTAATACTTTGTGTGAATTATGTTTCAATTACTGAAAATATTTTATTGTACTGTAACTACATTTTATTTATAATATTTAGAGGAAATAAATTTAATTTTCAACAGCTTACAAATATGATCCTCGGATTCTTTAAATAAGGGTTGACTAGCTTATGACAGAAAAGCTTGTTCTAAATTTAGCGAAATGACTGATTGACAGTAGACAAATGTGACATAGCTGATGGGACAAGAAAAGTTCAGCGCCGATTCCCTTAAAAAGACATCGCTGTCCAGCTGATACCACATACATATAATCAGGTGCTATTCTTAGCAGTTCTTAATTTATCTGTCAATAGCATAACCTTGAAAGCTTTTATGCTGTAGACCAAACATTTTAAATGATCTAAATCAAAATCACTGAATTCAATTTGTCTTCATATATTAGGTACTGTTCAACAAATCCATTTCACACCTAGAAAATTCAATATCATTGAGTAGACTTACAATGATTTAATAAAGTGCTCACAAAAATCTTAAGTTGATATTCTCAGATTTTTATCAGAAAAATACATTTGTTGCTCAATGTACAAATAAGTTTAGCATCATGAAAACAAAATACTGTTTTATAAGAAATACTGATTTACAAACCTGAATTTTCAAGAGTGCCTACAGCTATAGGGCTAAGCCCAAAGGTTTTAAAGCTTTGGAAACCACCTCCGTATCCAGAATTTTGCCAACTATCCACTGAGGAATGGAACTTTCCTCTTACGAAAAGGAAACAAAACTACCCGGAGGTTCCATGCAATCCCTACACCCGAGGCAAGGCTGGGAATGCCTGAACCGCTCAGAAGTGCTAACATGGTGCTTTTACTTTATATACCCCAGCTCTGCTGAAAGTATGCAACATCATTTTTTTGTCACTTCTGATTGGCTAGTAGAGCAGGGAATCATGGGATAATGAACCCATTTTAGGCAACGCAACGGTGTCTGTCACTTTGCTTTTATGCAGACAGTGCTAATTTTGGCACATTAGTTCTGAGTTGTCACTGTTAATTAATGCCCAAGGACACAAAGAGTAGACTCATTTCAATTAACAATCATCACCTTTCTTTCTGTTTTTCTTTAACTCTACCTTTGTATATTCCAGTTACCAGTAAAATGATAAGGAAAGTATCAAAGTCTAAGCTACAGTGCAAGGCCAAAAGCACCCGTCATTGACGATACAAACAACTGCTTCTGTCAATCACGAAATCAGATTAACAAACATTTCAAAACAAGTGATCACAAATATTCTATTAAATACCATGTGGATAAATAATGATGCCCCACGCAGAAGTTCCCACTTTCCGACAGAATTTCACATTTGTGTCCAGTTGCTGGTCAATAATACAACAGTTGAAGTTAAACCTGTTAGGTAGCAATCAGTTCAAAATGCATGAGGATGTGTAATTCAATCTGATCATAAAAGAAGGGCTGAATCTTGCTTGTATTATCTGGAGCAACAGGCTTTAATACAAATTTTATTGACGTAATTTCAATATTATGACATACAAACTCCCTGATCAGTGCTTATGTAAACTTCTTTCTTTGTAATTTAATAATAAATTGAAAAACTTCTAAAAATTTCATTTAGTAACACAATTAATGTTTAAGTTTTCAGAATATCAAATGGTGTTCTAATTTTATCATCATGTTTTGTGTAGTGATATAATTGTATACTGCTGCCAAAACATAAAGAATTTGGATTTTTGAACACTTTGGAGAAGTACTTTTTGACATACACCTACAATGCACATTTTAAATTGGGAAATTAAGAAGAAAATGTAGCGTGCTAATAAAACCTTTCAAATTATAAGAGAAGCTAATGTTGGGTTTTAGAATATAAAGCAGTTTGGAATGAGACAATAGTAATGGGAACTGCAGATGCTGGAGAATCCAAGATAACAAAGTGTGGAGCTGGATGAACACAGCAGGCCAAGCAGCATCTCAGGAGCACAAAAGCTGACATTTCGGGCCTAGACCTCTGATGAAGGTTCTAGGCCCGAAACGTCAGCTTTTGTGCTCCTGAGATGCTGCTTGGCCTGCTGTGTTCACACTTTTATAGAATAGATTATAGATTATAGAGCATTACAGCACAGTACAGGCCCTTCGGCTCTCGAAGTTGTGCCGACCTGTCATACTGATCTCAAGCCCATCTAACCTACACTATTCCATGTACGTCCATATGCTTGTCCAATGACGACTTAAATGTACCTAAAGTTGGCGAATCTACTACAGTTGCAGGCAAAGCGTTTCATTCCCTTACTACTCTCTGAGTAAAGAAACTACCTCTGACATCTGTCCTATATCTTTCACCCCTCAATTTAAAGCTATGCCCCCTCGTGTTCGCCGTCACCATCCTAGGAAAAAGGCTCTCCCTATCCACCCTATCTAACCCTCTGATTATTTTATATGTTTCAATTAAGTCACCTCTCAATCTTCTTCTCTCTAATGAAAACAGCGTCAAGTCCCTCAGCCTTTCCTCGTAAGACCGTCCCACCATACCAGGCAACATCCTAGTAAATCTCTTCTGCACCCTTTCCAAAGCTTCCACATCCTTCTTATAATGCGGTGACCAGAACTGTACACAATACTCCAAGTGCGGCCGCACCAGAGTTTTGTACAGCTTCACCATAACCTCTTGGTTCCGGAACTCGATCCCTCTATTAATAAAAGCTAAAACACTGTGTGCCTTCTTAACAGCCCTGTCAACCTGGGTGGTAACTTTCAGGGATCTGTGTACACGGACACCGAGATCTCTCTGCTCATCTACACTGCTAAGAATCTTACCATTAACCCTGTACTTTGCCTTCTGGTTACTCCTACCAAAGTGCATCACCTCACACTTGTCTGCATTAAACTCCATTTGCCACCACTCAGCCCAGCTCTGCAGCTTATCTATGTCTCTCTGCAACCTACAGCATCCTACGTCACTATCCACAACTCCACCGACCTTAGTGTCGTCTGCAAATTTACTAAACCATCCTTCTACGCCCTCATCCAGGTCATTTATAAAAATGACAAACAGCAGTGGACCCAACACCGACCCTTGCGGTACACCACTAGTAACTGGTCTCCAGGATGAACATTTCCCATCAACTACCACCCTCTGTCTTCTTTCAGCAAGCCAATTTCCGATCCAAACTGCTATATCTCCCACAATCCCATTCCTCTGCATTTTGTACAATAGCCTATTGTGGGGAGCCTTATTGAACGCCTTGCTGAAATTGTTATCTTAAAATGAGACAATGTTGTTTAGTGCAACGAACCCAGCACTATTTTTTAATCTTTGTTTTTTAAGAATTCTATACAATAACAAAAAGAAAACCATTGGACAAGTTCTAAACAATTTATCCCCAATCCCCAATAACATATCAAGAAAATGTCAAAATATTTAACTGTGTTATCAGTTCCAAAATTCAAAATTCCCTATGGTCTCAACAATGTAGAAAACTATAGCATTTTTGTAGTAACATCAGCGCAAATGCCAACTTTCACTATCATTATGCTTCTGTATCTGATAGCAACTGTTGTATTTTGGCATAGCTTCACGCTATCTTACATCAGGAACACATCAGAACTGACCACTGGGAATCAGACCAGATAGGCCTATAACTTTAATACAGTTACACGTGATACACCAGTGTACTTTCTGTACTGGCTCACTTTCAGTTTTCTGTGCAATGGAGTCAATTTAGTGAGTTCAGCCAGTCAGTCTTTCTGTTTGTTATCCACGGTATCAACAGTGATGCGGAGGTGCTGGTGTTTGGACCGGAGTGGACAATGCCAAAAATCGCACAACCCCAAGTTACAGTCCAACAGGTTTATTTGAAAACGCAAGCTTTCAGAGAATCACTAACACCTGGAGAAAAAGCAAGACTCTGAGAGCTGGTATTTTCAAATAAACCTGTTGGACCATATCAACAGGTGCAGAACACAGACTACATGTGTGTAAGTTTGTGATATTGTACTCATGTAAATAGTTAATGTTGAAAATAACATAATAAAAAGTTTGTTTCGGATAAAAAACAAAATTAGAAATTGCTGGAAATTTTATTTTTCTTTATTCATTCACGGGGTGAGGGTGTCACTGACTAGGCAGCATTTATTGCCCATCCCTAATTGCCCAGAGGGAAGCTAAGAGTCAACCACATTGCTGTTGGTCTGGAGTCACTTGTAGGCCAGGTCAGGTAAGGATGGCAGATTTCCTTCCCTAAAGGACATTAGTGAGCCATACGGGTTTTTCCCCAACAATTAACAATGGATTTATGGTCATCATTTGATTCTTAATTCCAGATATTTTATTGAATTCAAATTCCACCATCTGCTGTGGTGGGATTCAAACCCGGGTCCCCAGAACATCATCTGGGTCTCTGGATTAACAGTCTAGCGTTAATACCACTAGGCCATCACCTCCCCATCATCTGATTTTATTTTCTGGTTTCCAGCATCTGGAGTTTTTGGTTGGGAAGTTTAGGATACTTCGATAATGGCCAAACATACGAACAGATCAACAGGACACATTCAACAGGGAATCACATATCTCTGGACTAATAGCCGAAGTGGCGATACAGAGACTTGAAGGTACGGCCTTTCTACTAATCGAACCAAAACTATGGATACGCTACATGGATGACACCTTTGTCATCAATTAAATGGACTAAACTAGAGGAAACACATGAACTAATAAACAACACCCTCACTGGAGTCAGATTCACCAGAGAAGAGGAGAAGAACCAACAGCTCTTATTCTTGGATGTCATGGTAGAGCGCAGGACAAATGGGCAATTCCTAACAAAGGTACACAGGAAAGCCACACACACTGACCAAGTACTGAATTTCAACAGCAACCACTCTAACACACATAAACGAAGCTGCATGAGAACATTATTAAATGTGCAACAACACACTGCAGCAGCACAGAGCTGTGCCGAGAAGAATGCCACTTCCAGGTGTTCAAAGACAATGGATACCTGAAAAACTGGATCAGAAGATGTTTATTACATAAACAACATCAGGAAGAAACTATATGCCCTGACATACTCATCACGCTATCTTACATCAGGAACACATCAGAACTGACCACTGGGAATCAGAGTAGCACACAAACCCACATCAACACTACGACAACTGCTCACCCGAACCAAAGACCCACCACCCACAATGGACAGGACCAATGTCATATACAAGATTTCCTGCAGAGACTTTGACAAACACTACATTGGACAAACAAGAAGGAAATTAACAACAAGGATATAAGAACATTAATTGGCTGCAAAAAGACATAACCAATACTCACTCATCTCTATCCACATGGATAAGGAGAACCACCAATTCGACTGGGACTCACCACGATCCTGGGACAAGCAAAGCAGCGACAAGCACAGGAATTCCTAGAAGAAAGCCATCAACAAACACATAGAGCTTGACCCCATATACCCTCCACTGCTAAGGGAAACCGGGTAATCAAACTCATCGGACTCCAGAGTTCAGATAACAGGTGGGAAAACACAACAGAGCTTCATCGGAGGCTGCACTAATGATGTTACCCCAGCAGGGTAATGAAACGTCTTGGAAAAACAATGAATCAGTTCAGCAAGCCAATCAACCACAGCTATCTGTTCCCTATCTTTATTTCAGTCTTATAAATACAGACAAAAAGTGAAGGGTAATAAATTCATTTTACATTCTGCCCCAGTGACTGTGAGAATTCTTCAAAGTGTTTGACTATTTATTTGCTTATTGACATCACAATTGCTAGACACATACAGGACCTCTTCATTTAGTATCAGATTCAAATACATATCAAGAAAATTAACCTGCACCATCTCCGATACTTCTCTCTCCTTCTTAGAGCTCCCTATTTCCATCTCTGGCAACCACCTGGAAACTGATGTCCATTTCAAGCCTACCGACTCCCACAGCTACCTAGAATACACCTCCTCCCACTCATCTTCCTGCAAAAAGGCAATCCTCTATTCGCAAATCCTTCGCCTCCGCCTCATCTGCTCCTGAGATGAGGCATCCTACTCCTGGATATCCCAGATGTCCTCGTTTTTCAAGGACTGCAACGTCCCCTCTACAGTGGTCAAAAACACCCTCAACCGTGTCTCTCACATTTCCTGCAACTCATTGCTCACACCCCCTCCCTGTAATAACAACCAAAACAGAATCCCCTTTGTCCTCACGTACCACCCCACCAACCTCCAGATCCAACGTATCAGCCTCCGACACTTCCACCATCAGCAATCTGACCCCACTACCAAAGACATTTTCCCTCAGCACCTTTATCTGCTTTTGGAGGGACGACTCTTTCCATGCCTGCCTTGTCCGCTCCACACTCCCCGCCAGTCCCACCACTCCTTGGGCAACATGTTCATTCTGAGCCTCCTGCAGTGCCACAACGATGCCACCTGAAGGTTGCATGAACAGCACCTCATATTCCGCTTGGGAACCCTGCAGCCCAATGGTATCAATGTGGACTTCACAAGCTTCAAAATCACCCCTCCCCCCACTGCATCCCAAAATCAGCCCAGCTTGTCCCCACCTTGCTAACCAGTCCTTCCTCCCACCTATCCCCTTCTCCCACCTCAGCCCCACCCCTATCTCCTACCTACTAGCTTCATCCCACCTCCTTGACCTGTCTATTCTCCCTGGGCCGACCTATCCCCTCCCTAACTCTCCACCTACTGGCTCACCTTTACTGGCTCCAACCCCGCCTCTTTGACCTGTCGGTCTCCTCTCCACCCATCCTCCCCCTCCCCCTCTCTCCCTGTTTATTTCAGAACGCCCTTCCCCTTCCTCATTTCTGAAGAAGTGTCTAGATCCGAAACATCAGCCTTCCTGCTCCTCTGATGCTGCTTGGCCTTCTGTGTTCATCCAGCTCTACACCTTGTTATCTCAGATTCTCCAGCATCTGCAGTTCCTACTACCTCTCTCAAGAAAATTAACCAGTGTTTTAAAAAGGTTCAGCATATTTTCCGTGTTTTTACACTCCATGGATCTATTTATAAAACTAAGAATCCTGGATTCCCTCTTAACTATGTTTTTAACATGCTGTGTTAACTTCAGTGGTTTGTGCACATGCACAAGCAAGCCCTTATGCTCCTGCACACCCCTAACAATTATTGCACTGTCTTTGGATTTCCTGAAGGCATTTACAAGGCTCCACATAAAAGAAATGCACAAAATAGGAACTGATGGTGTGGGTGATAACAAGCTAGTATAGACAGAAGATTTGTTGGCTGAGAATATGTTTAAATGAGTTTTTTTTATCACTTTGACAGTTTGTGACAAGTGGGATCCCTCAGTAGTCTGTGCTGGATTGACTTTTTACAATTTATATCAATAGCTTAAATGAGGGGATCAAAAGGATGTGGCTACATTTGTCAAGGACACATAGATATGTCAGCGAACATGTTGTGAAGAGCACATAACAAGAATGCAGACTAATATTGATATGTCAAATGAATGGGAAAACATCTGGCCCATAATATACAATATGGAAAAGCGTGCAGTTATTCACTTTGGCAAGGAACTAAAAAGCAGGGTATTACTTAAAAGGAGAATGACTGTGGAATTCTGAGATGCAGAGAGGTCTAGACAGTCACTTGCAAAAGTCATTACTGATATAGCACATGGTCAAGAAGGCTAATGAGATGCTTTCCCTAAATATGAGAGGAATTGCCCACAAAAGTAAGTATGTCATGCTTCAGTTTTACAGGTGAGACGACATCTCAAATGCTATGTGCAGCTCTGGTTTCCTTATTTAATGAAGAAGGAAACATATTGAAGATGCTTCAAAGGAGATTTACTGAACTTATACCTGGAATGAACAGGTCACTTTTGACAAAAGATTGGATAGACTGGGCTTATTTCCACCAGAATTCAGAACAGCAAAAGGCAATCAAATTGAAGTGCATGGAGATTGGTTCGCTCAATTGGCTGGATGGCCGATCTGTGACACATAATGATGCCAACAGTATGGGTTTAATTCCTGCACAAGCTGAGGTCATTATGAAGGACTCTCCTTCTCAACTTCTCCCTTCAACTGAGATGTGGCGACCCTCAGCTTAAACCATCACCAGTCATTTCTCTCATGAGAGTGCAGCCTCACGGTCTTATAGGATTATGGCGACTTTACCTTTATGAGATCCTGAATGATCTTGACAAGGTGGATGTCAAAAGAATGATTACTTTTGTGGATGAACCCAGAACTAAAGCCACTGTTTTAAAATTAAACATTGCTCTTTTATTACAGACAGGGAATGAATACTTTTTTTCTCAGAGGATTATGTGGCTGTGGAGCTCTCTGCTGCAGAAGATGCTGAGATAAGGTCACTGAATCTGCTTAAGGGAAGATAGAGATGGATAGATTCTTGTTAGGCAGTGGAATTGAAGGTTATTGAGGATTGATGGGATTGTGGAATTTGGAACACAAACAAATCAACCATCATCCTATAAATACCTGTGCGGGCTTGAAGGGCTGAGCGGCCCTAGTCTCCTCTTAATTAATTTCATCAAATGCATTTTAGTAGCCTTTACTTTTTATGCCTCATCTTATTCGCCTGACCAAAATATGTCCCTTCAATCTTTTCTGGTTAAATTTCACCTGTTACGAGGCTATCCATTCCTGTCTATGTTTAATTGAAGTCCATCACAGTCTTCTAATGATTCACAATAGTTCCTAGTTTTGACACATCCACAAACTTTGAAATTAGACTATGTATATCTAAGGCTGGGACATTAATACAGATTTTTTTAAGAATGCATCTGACTTGTTTCAAGCACCATCCTTTCATATGGTTTATTATCAAGAGGAACAGTGCATGATGGGACATCATCAGAAGGTTCATCAACAGTACAGGTACTATGTAGGCCTTCATTATCACTTTTAAGATTGAACTTTGTGGACATTCATAAGACAGTGGCTAATGTGATTGGGGACCCCTAACTGGGTATGTCAGATGTGACAGGTTTGCAGTGACAGAGCTGTCTTCCACAGCTTGAACTGCTGACTATGTCAAGGACTGGAATATCTCTCACTGTTGCTAGAGAGGCCATGGTGCATTTGGTTTTGACACGATAAAATCCTACATGTCACAATGTGATAAATCTGCCATGAAGGCCGTCTTAATTTCAGTCTCAAATTCAGCAAGTGACAGGTGCCACATTTACCAATGATCTTCAACAGAGAATGAATCTTCTAACTTCATAGGTGAAACATACTTTGCCAATTAACAATTTTTCCAAGTTTCAAGAACATCGAGGGTGGTATTAATGTGGGCAATACAAGGATGGGGTGTTTTCATTTGTATAATGTGCAAGTGGTTTTTCAATCACAACAATGTTGTCCCGCATAACAAAGTCTGCTATCGCGGGAGCATCTGCAACGTTTTCAGACTCCAGCAGTACACAGTTCTTCCATTTAATAAGTGTCCACCAAATAGCCAGATACCAGATATGTTTATCACAACAATAGGTTCCAACCCTAATCAACGTAACAGAAAAGTGATCCCAAAACTGTTCTCTTACAATAACGTTCGCGCATGTGGGTCTTAATGTAGAAATGATTTTTTAGCAATAATTACACTGCTTTACCGTTCAGCCATAATCATGTGGATTATCAATATCTTGCTGCAGACTGAACAGTTATATCGTAGAAAGAGAGTAAGCATGCTGGAGGATTGGGAAAGAATGGGCTGGGGATCACATGAAGAGACTAATCAAAAGAAGGAATCAGAGATGATCTGTAACACAACAAATTAGTTCAGGAAAATCTTTAGTTGTGAGTTAGGTTATTGCTGTGGAACTCATGGACAGGTTGACTGAGTGGATAAATGAATGGCAGATGCAATTTAATGTGAAATTATCCATTTTGGTAGCAAAAACAGAAAGGCAGATTGTCTGAATGGTTATAAATTGAGAGAAGGGAAGGTACAAGGAGACCTGGGCTAGAAGTAAGCACACAGGTGCAGCAGATGGTGAAGAAGGCAAATGGTCTCAGAGATAATGGGAACTGCAGATGCTGGAGAATCCAAGATAACAAAGTGTGGAGCTGGATGAACACAGCAGGCCAAGCAGCATCTCAGGAGCGCAAAAGCTGACGTTTCGGGCCTAGACCCTTCATCAGAGACCCTCTCTGATGAAGGGTCTAGGCCCGAAACGTCAGCTTTTGTGCTACTGAAATGCTGCTTGGCCTGCTGTGTTCATTCAGCCTCACATTTTATTATCAAGGCAAATGGTCTGTTGGCCTTAATAATTAAAGGATTTATGTGCAAGATGTCTTGCTGCAATTGTACAGGGCCTTTGTGAGACCATACCTAAAATATTGTGAAAAGTTTTGATCTCCTTATCTGAGAAAGGATATTCTTGGTATTGAGGGAGTGCAGTGAAAGTTTACCAGATTGGTTCCATGGAATAATGGGACATACGCGTGAGGAGAGGTTGAATCCATTAGGATTACATTCCCTATATTTCAGAGGAGCAAGGATCTTTTAGAAATGTTTAAAATTCTAACAGGACTTGTCAGTATAGATGCAGGAAAAAATTTCCTGATGGTGGGGAGCCCAAAACCAGGGATTACAGGCTAAAGATTCAAGGTAGGCCATTTAGGATTGAGATGAGGAGAAATCCTTTCACCCAGAGAGTGGTAAGCCTGTGGAATTCATTATCACAGAAACCAGTCACGGTCAAATCTTATAAGATTTCAAGAAGGAGTTGCATATAGTACCTGGGACTAAATGGATTAAGGGATATAAAGAAAAGTGGGAACAGGCTATTCTGATGGATGATCATCCGAGAGCATAATGAATGGCAGTGCAGGCTTGAGGGGCCAAATGGCCTACTACTCCTCCTATTTTCTATGCTTCTATATTTCTATGAATACCTGTGACAATCATCTTCAGGACAAAACAAAAACTCAAATGTACTCACAATCACTTACTTATTCTTTAGGCCACACTGCATGTTGTTATGACCAGACCACAGTAGAATGACCCCAGCTCATTAGAGTTGCAGGCAGGATGCCCCAAACAGTTAATTTCCTGAGTGAGGAGGGATGAATTGGCTCCCCTTCTTTATTCACCAAAGCTCTCAGTTGGTTGCAACGAGATTGATTTAAAAGGGATCTCTTCCCTTGTGAAAAGCTTTCTCCCAGATCCAAATAGCAACAATATTGTTTAAAAGGAACCACTGTAGTCAGGCTTTCTTGAATTAACAGAAAGACTGAGTTTATTAATTACTGCACGGGAGGAGAAATAGTAACATAATACACATACACATAGATTAGAAATAAGAGGTGAGTCCCAAAAGATAAAAGTAAGAAATCAGTCTCTGAATTGTTCATGAAGGTCAGGTAAGATGATACTGCAGCATTATTGAGTTGCACTAGTAGTGTTGACTTTGACAGATGACCAGTCAATTTTTGAATAAAAACTAAAAAAAACGCAGATGCTGTAAATCAGGGACAAAACCAGAAGTTGCTGGAAAAGTTCAGCAGGTCTGGCAGCATCTGAGAAGAAAAAAGTCAGAATTAACGTTTCGGATCCAGTGCCATTCTGAGGAAGGGTAACCGGACCTGAGATGTTAACTCTGATTTTTTTCTTCACAGATGCTGCCAGACCTGCTGAGTTTTTCCAGCAACTTCTGTTTTTGTTCCAGTCAATTTTTGAGATTCTTTAGTATTTAGGCTGAATTGAAATTCCTTTGTCTTAATTCCTTTTTGACAGGTTTGCAGTACATGGATGGAGGGAAATTGACCTGCTGTGCGGGTTGCTCAGCTGCTGCTCTCAAGCTCTGGCTTCCACAGCATGCTAAACATACCCTAGTCCTCAGCAACCTAAAGATAACACACAGGCTAGTATTGAAGCTCTCTTTTGTATATTCCTTGTAGAGGAAATCACAAAAATGTCCAAAATGACTCCGAAGGTCAGAAGTGGGGATGTTCATCGATGATAACACACAACGTTCAGCGCCAGTCATGATTCCTCAGATACTGAACCAGTCCATGTTCAGATGCAACAAGATCTGGACAATAGAGATAATGGGAACTGCAGATGCTGGAGAATCCAAGATAATAAAGTGTGAAGCTGGATGAACATAGCAGGCCAAGCAGCATCTCAGGAGCACAAAATCTGACGTTTCGGGCCTAGACCCTTCATCAGAGAGGATGAAGGGTCTAGGCCTGAAACGTCAGCCTTTGTGCTCCTGAGATGCTGCTTGGCCTGCTGTGTTCATCCAGCTTCACACTTTTTTATCTAAGATCTGGACAATATCCAGGCTTGGGATGACAAGAGGCAAGTAACATTCGCACCACACAAATGCCAGGCTATGACAATCATGAATAAGACACAATCTAACCATCACCCCTTGGCATTCAACAATGGTACCATCACTGAATCCCCCACTAACAACATCCCGGGGGATATCATTGACCAGAAACTCGCCCATATCCCGTGAATGAATATTGTTTTTAAAAAACTTGCACAGCTTGCTGGAGCTGCTACTACTGTTTGCCCAGCTAGGACTGCTCTTTAGAACAATACCTTGAAACAATAATTAAAGTTGAACAGCAAAAATTACATCTCTTAGTTACAACTCAAGCTCTTTAAAATGTTCCAATAGCGAACTATACAGGCTGGTCATTGTTAAAATAATGAAACAGAAATAGTCACAAATTGTATGCACAAAGAGTTAAAAGCAAAAATGACTATGATGTACATTTGTTGGCACGTTTATGTATTATATAATAACAAAAAAAAGGATTACTTACCGTACGTTACCATTACATTACAGAAACTATCATTAACACTAAGGAGGCAGTGCTGGGCAAGCTAATGGGGCAAAAGGTAGACAAGTCTCCTGGCCCTGATGAAATGCAACCGAGGGTAATAAAAGTGGCGATGGGGGAAATAGCTAATGCACCAGTAACTATTTACCACAATTCACTGGACTTGGGTGCTTCCTGCAAATTGGAAAACAGCCAATGTGACACCACTGTTTAAAAAAGGAAGTAGACAAAAAGCAGGTAACTATAGGCCAGTTAGCTTAACATCAATTGAGGGAAAAATGCTTGAATCCATCATGAAGGAAGAAATAGCAAGACATCTGGATGTAAATTGTCCCATTGGGAACACCCAGCATGGGTTCATGTAGGGTAGGTCATGTTTAACTAATTTGGTGGAATTCTTTGAGAACATTATTTGCACAGTGGACAATAGGGAACCTGTGGATGTGGTGTATCTGGATTTCCAGAAGGCATTTGACAAGGTGCCACACCAAAGGCTGCTACATAAGATAAAGTTGCATAGTATTGCAGGTAATGTATGGGCATGGATAGAGGATTGGTTGACCAGTAGAAAGCAAAGTTCAGGGGTAAATGGGTGTTTATCTGGTTGGTGGTCAGTGGCCAGTGGTGTGCCTCAGGGATTAGTGCTGGGACTGCAATTGTTTAGAATTTACACAGATGATTTGGAGTTGGGGACTAAGTCTGGTGTGTCAAAATTTGTAGATGACACTGAGGTGAGTGTTAGAGCAAAGTGCGCAGAAGACAATGAAAGTCTACAGAGGGATATAGATAGTTTAAGTGAGTGGGCAAAGGTCTGGCAGATGGATTGTGTTGATAAGTGTGAGGTCATGCATTTTGGTAGGAATAACAGCAAAATGGACTATGTTTTAAATGGTAAAAACGCTGCTGTGCAGAGGGACTTGTGTGTCCTTGTGCATGAATCGCTGAGGGTGGGATTGCAGGTGCAGCAGGTAATTAAAAAGGCAAATGGAATTTTGTCTGTCATTGCTCGAGGGATGGAGTTCAAAAACAGGGAGGGTCTGCTGCAGCTGTATAGGGTCCTGGTGAGGCCACACCTTGGAGTACTTAATTAAGATGGGATATACTAGCATTGGAGGGAGTGCAGAGGAGATTCACCTGATTGATTCCAGAGTTGAGAGGGTGGGATTATGAGGAGAGACTGAGTAGACTGGGATTATACTCATTGGAATTCAGGAGTGTGAGGGGAGATCTTATAGAAACATATAAGATTATGAAGGGAATAGATAAGGTGGAGGCAGGGAGGTTGTTTCCGCTAGCAGGTGAAACTAGGACCAGGGGCGTAGCCTCAAAATAAAGGGAAGCAGATGTAGGACTGAGGTCAGGAGGAACTTCTTCACCCAAAGGGTTATGAATCTGTGGAATTCCCTGCCCAGTGAAGCGGTTGAAACTACCTCGCTGAATGCATTTACGGCAAGGCTAGACAAATTTTTGAACAGTAAAGGAATTAAGGGTTATGGTGAATGGGCGGGTAAGTGGATCTGAGTCTCAAAAAGATCAGACATGATCTTATGAAATGGTGGGGCAGGCTCGAGGGGCCCGATGGCCTATTCCTGCTCCTAGTTATTATGTTCTTACGTATATACCATGTAAAAAGAATGGGAAATAACCAACCTTGACCACGTTTGTCCTGATTTTTGAATTTTTTGATCACAAGATGCTCCACATTCATAAACATTGGTAAAAGGAACAGGCCTCACTATCTTTGTCAGAACTCCATGACCCTTTTCTGCGGTTTCTTTACGAATGTTAGATAATTTCCCTTTAATTTTGTCTGAAAATAGTTTTGAAATCAACAAAATTAATAATGTTTCTGAACTATGTACAAAGCACAATTGTACTTAATCAATAGTGAGAAAATTCAAATCTTACAGTGCTACAATTTCATTTTAAACTTAACGGACCCTAATTAACCATAATATAAAGTTTATTACGCGTAATAATTCAACATTTTTATCAGCACATATATATTTAAGTGCAAATAATTAGATACACATAAGTGACTAAAAGACAGAAATGAAATTCAAAAATTTTAATATTATCATAAAATATGCAGCATGGGCCTGTTTAGTTGTAATCTCTGAAGCAAAAAATTAAGTTAGAAACAAAATTGTCTTGGGCTGTCTTTTACATGCTGTCTTCATGAGTGCCATTATTAAGCTTCAAGCTGCCAACAATGTATTTGTTCCACTTTCTTCAAATGTAATTACATTAATTGAAAAGCTGATATTTTATCAATAGCTGCAAATTTGATGAAGTGGATAGCTGTTGAAAATCAATTTTTTTCTTTAAATTATACAAATTATTTTATTTGAATATAAAATACAGTCATTTGCGCATATCTCACCATATCAGTGCATTGCATAAGTTGCATATACAATGTAAGGAAATGTATATTACACTAAACCAATTCTGTAAATACCTGTCACGATTACTGAAGATGAACAGCACACTTGTCCTTTTATATTACGGGCAATGCAACTATACATTCCACTGTCGGTTGGGCCTACATTTCTTTTCATGAATACATGGTTTTCACTGAAGTGCTCTCTCTAAATAAAAAAGGTTTTGTTATTTTGCATATCACAATATGCTATGAAATTACATAATACATCATACTGTATTTGCCTGAACTTACAAAAATAAAATCAGAACCTCACGACTCACATTAGATTTGCTGGGTGAAATTATCACATCATCTTTTAACCATGTAACGCGTGGTTCTGGTTGAGCTGATATAACACAATGGAGTATAAGGTCATCACCTTTCATTAAAACTGAGTTGCCAAATTTCTTTTTGAAGACTGGAGGTTTGTCTTGAACTAGAAATAAAAATATTGCGACAGGTAATTATTTCAGATGATTCATTTATGTTCCTTTGTGCTAAAATAAGTCAATAAAGACATATGAAGAGCACAGCGTTTCTTCACCAGGACTTAAAACCCATGACTTCATTATTGGTCAATTGTGGCTGCATTATGTATGAGCTGTACAAGATGCACTATAGTAACTCAAATCGTTTATTTTAACTGCATTTTCCTATATAACAAAAGTGACTACACTGCTTAAGGTCAGAAATCACATGACACCAGGCTATAGTCCAACAGGTTTATTTGAAAACACAAGCTTTCGGACCCTCATTCTTTCTTCAGGTGTTAGCAGTGAGGGCCCGAAAGATTGCGTTTTCAAATAAACTTGTTGGACTGTAAGCTGGCGTCATGTGATTTCGGGCCTTGTCCACCCCAGTCCAACACCGGCACCTCCACATTAACTGCTTAAATGCATTGATTGCAAAGCAGCTTTGAATGAATCATATCAGTAAGATTTTTTTTTCCTATTCTGATGTCAGCTGTGGTTCAGTTGGTCACACGCTTGCTCCTAAACTTGAAGATCCTGGATTCAAGTCACTCTCCAGGGCTTAGGTGTATAAAACAAAAGCTGTCACACCAAAACATTCTAAGGGAGCACTGCACATCAGATTTCCTGCCTTTCAAATGAACCATTAAACCAATAAAATGTCCAGAAAACAGGAAGAGAGCAATCAGAAACTGTATTTTTAAAAAGCTACTTTGCCTTGATAAAATGACTTTTTTTTGTAATGGACTTCTGCTGAATTTTAAAATGGCTGCTATCAAACAAGAGATTCAGCAAGTTAACTGCTTCCAGAAATTTCCAGCAGTTACCAGGGCAAAGATGAACACATCACTTCCTGGGGTATGGCCCTCCGTGTATTGTAGCCAAGCTGGTGCAAACGACTAGTAAAAGAGTTGTCTACCCTGGCCAGTTCTGAATAAAAGAGACCACTGAACATAATTACTGTTTGACTTGGAGCAACTGCCTCCACAGTTATCTGTTACAACAACACCAGTCTTTTTGAAGAGAGCTATCAAAATCCATGTTACTAGCTGAGTATCTCAACCCAAAGCCCAAACCACACAGCTGAAACTCCTCATTTGTTTGAACCACTTCTAATTGTACAGCTTTAACTTTTGCTTGCATCTCCAGCCGAGGTTAAACTCCTACCTCAGATCTAAATACCTCTCAAAAGTGTGATTTCTGGAATTGGTAAAAAAATAAATTTGAAGTTTGCTCATCATGAAAGCATAATTAAGGAACTACAAAGAAAACATTAGGCTATATTTAAATAATCCTTTCAGCATTGCATAATTCAGCTGGAATGTATAAACTTTTGGCGAAATCTTGTGTTCAGGAAGCTATTATGTACCAATATTAACAATTGGAGGGCAGTGAACACATCTGGTTTAAGTGCAATACATATGAGGTTGGGTACAAGTTTCTCTATTCTGTATTTGTAATGTTAATATACATCTATTAAAGTCTCAAGAGAGATTGCCAAATCTCCATTTTTGCATACACATTATCCACTAAAGAGGGTACAAGTTTTATAGATCTGTAAATCAAATTTCCCTCACATTTCAGTGATTTCTGAAATAGCTGGAATGTGATCCTTATTTTCCTTGATGTCTTTTGATACAGATGATCGTGCCATTCTCCTCCAAATATTTCCCTCAAATTTTGGCACTACTTAGGTTAGATTACCTACAGTGTGGAAACAGGCCCTTTGGCCCAACAAGTCCGCACTACCCCTTGGAGCATCCCACCCAGACCCATCGCCCCTATAACCCACACACCCCTGAACACTACGGGCAATTTAGCATGGCCCATCCACCTAGCCTGCACATCTTTGGACTGTTGGATGAAACCGGAGCACCCGGACAAAACCGCGCAGACACAGGGAGAATGTGCAAACTCCACACAGTCACCCGAGGCTGGAATCAAACCCGGGTCCCTGGTGCTGTGAGGCTGCAGAGCTAACCACTGAGCTACCACACCGCCCCTAAAGTAGGGGTGCCCACTAGTAGGGCAGTAGTCTCACTACATGCATAAATAGAGAGATTATTCCACACTTTGTTCCCTACCCACGGGGGGTGGGCATAGGTTCAGAGAGAAAACTGGCTCAAGTTATGATAAATGAATATTTTAGTTCAAGTCTTGGAAGTGTCATGCATTCATGCTGATCCTCAAGGTATCTACTGAAGCAGAGAGAAGTTCCACTCCAAAGAACATCAATATCTGGTAGTTGGATGCTGAAGAAATCTCCTAGGCTAAAGCTTTAATCAGGACCTTTTTCAAATTATAAGTAATGACTGTACAGCAAATATGGGTAACAGACTTTCCCCAATTGTTCAAATTCTCAGCCATACACATGGAAACCATCTTCACTGCCTATACATGAGATTGCTGCTGGCTAGGTGAAATCCCATTTTTGCTTCCGAGCCTTTTCAGCCGTGAACAGCCATTTCTCCACCCTCTGTGGAGAAACCCCATGTCCCTTCTTTTACATTGTCAGATCTTTGTTTTCACATGTGCTTAATGATTCATTGAGCAACAATCCTTCTGCCTCTCAAACTATTCACTCCCAAATGAATATGACTGAGTTGATACCTGTGCAAGTAAGATGCTATGACTGAGTTTGCATTAGCCTGACGAATGTTATGGACATGTTCTTAGCTGATCACCTGCATAGTTGTTACTTTTTTCAAGTCACCTGTGAAACACAAGAAGGCCTTTTCAGCTTTCCATAAAGACAATTTTTCCTTGAAGAAATAGTTGTTGAGTGTCAGGGCACAACATTACTTTGAGAAAGCACAGGAAGCTTGGACTACTTGTGCTGATCTCAGTTCAACGTTTATCAAACTTCTATTTCCAACTTGCCTCCAACTTCACCACTTTCTGCAGCACTTCCTGTGGGCCAAGATTGCTAATAGCTTTCTTCCTAAGGGCTCAGAATTGATGTTCCTTGCGTATTGTTTATTGAATATGATGGTTATAAGTGAATGTTTCCTTTGGTGAAACAAAAGAAAGTGTTTCAGGCACTTAGCAGGCATGACTGTATTCCATGACAGTGAGGGACAAATATGTTATATCTTTAGTTAAATTTCTTTAAATGCTGGTTGTACTTCGTGTTATTGTCTCTGAGTTGGCAGAGCAGATCTGAATTAAGATGATGCTTTTTCTTTCTTATTGAAGGAGTATTTTCAGCACCCAAATGTGGAGACAGAAAGACTTTGATCTATTTAGGAATGAGTGAAGATAGGACAAATGTAGAATGTGTAAAAGTCAACGTGTTCAGACTTACTCCAGCTACCTTTGTGAGAACATTAAATATCATCTTCATTGTACGACATTTCAAAAAGTGTTAAAAATAGCATCTAATTCTACCACATCATTCCATACATTCTAAGCCACACTCCAGCAACTGCCTAGTGTTGTATATTATATGTCTCGGAATGATGCAGATATGACACTAGCTTCTATGTGTATAACAGTTTTACTCAAAGCGGTTTGAAATGTTCAAGTTTGCTGCTCTTTGCTGCTAGCAAAAATGTGAGTTCATGCCAAGGCTTCAATAATCAAGCAAAGTGAGCATCAGCAGTAAACAGACTCAAATCATCAAACATAGAACAAGCAAACACCACAGCTAACACTGTTGCTCTTTTGTTCCTCACCTAGCAAAAGCAACTTATGGATGCCTGGAAAATCTAACAGATCTTCCAATTGTTGGCATGTTTGAGATTCTTCATGTTCATGCCATTTGGTTATTTCTATCTCTAACTGTACGGTAATGATGGAGTCATGTGGAGAGGCATTTGTCCTATTCTATTATTATCCTGCCAGTAGGAGCAGAATTCCTCCAACTGTTTCAATGGAAAACACAAAGTTCTACAAGTAAGTCATGTAGAAGATTGAGAAACTGAATAGTTTCAAGCTACTGCAATATTGCAATTCCAGAAAATATAGGCACAACCCACTAAGCGTTCCCTCAAAATAAATCATTCATCCAAGAAAGCCTAGTCATACAATCATAATGTTAGGGAGTCATTTAGCTTGGAAACACATAATTTGGTCCAACCAGTCCACGTTGACCATGCTCCCAAACTAAATTGATCCCATCTGCCTGTGCTTGGCTCGTATCCCTCCAAACCTTTGCTATGCATGAATTTATCTAAATTTCTTCTAAACATTGTAACTGTACCTACATCCACCACTTTCTCTGGCAGTTCATTCCACACACAAACCACTCTGTGTAAAAAAGTTGCCCCTCATGTCCTTTTTCAATCTTTTTCCTCTCACCTTAAAAATATGTCCCCTAGTTTTGAACTCCCCAATCTTAGGTAAAAGACCCTTGTTATTCACCTTATCTACATGTGTCATGATTTTCTAAACCTCAATAAGGTCACCCCTCAACCTCCTACACTGCAGTGAAAAATGTCCCAGTCTTTTCAGTCTATTTTTATATCTCAAACCCTCCATTCCCTGCAATGTCCTGGTAAATCTATTTCGAACCTTCTCCAGTTTAATAATATCCTTCCTATAACAGGGCAGCCAGAAGTGCAAACAGTACAGCAGAAGAGGTTTCACCAAACTCCTGTACAACCTTAGCATGATGTCCCAACTCCTATACTCAAAGGTTTGAGCAAAGAAGGTAAGCATGCTAAACACCTTCTTAAACACCCTGTCTACCTAGTGAGGTAGTCTGAAGTGCTTCTACAGCCTGGCTAAATTATTTGACAAGTACAACTCACACTGAAGTCAACAATATGTAATTTATGTTTATATAACACTTTTAAAATAACAAACTTTCCCGAATCACAATGTTCATAGGAATATTATAAACCAAGTTAGGTAAGGAAATATTAGATCAGGGATCAAAAGCTTTACAAACAGATATATTTTTAAGGAGGCTTTTAAAGGAAGAACTGAAATAAAGAGGCGGGGAAGAGTCAGATGCATGTTGTAGTGTTTAAGGCCTGGTCACTAGTGGCAAAGCAATTAGCGTCAGGAATGTTCAATGGAGTCAATGGGAATCATGCAGAAAACTCTTCACGAGTTGAAGTCATATCTAACACAATTAAAGATGGTTGTAGTAGTTGGGGATCAATCAACTCAGCCACTGGTCATCATAGCAGGAGTGCCTCAGGGTAGTGTCCTTGGTCAAAATATCTTCAGCTGATTCCTCAATGACATTAACACCATCATAAGATCAAACATGAGGATGTTTTCCGTTCAGTACAAAACGTTTGGCACTCCTCAGGTAGGGCATTCAAATGTGTGTAAGACCTATACAATATTTAGGCTTGGGCTGATAAATGAAACTATTTGCACTGCACAAGCATCAGCAAACAACACCTTCATCTAGCAAGAATCTAATTTGGATGTTCAATGCCCTTCCCATCACTGAAAGCCCTATTATGATTATCGACATCCGGTGGGTTACCATCATTGACCAGAAATTGAAATGGACCAGCTATCTTAGTACTGTGGCTGGAGGAGCAGGTGAGAGGCTGGGAATTATGTGACAAGTAACTTGCATCCTGTTTCTCCACTTTTTGTGCTTCATCATAAAGCACAAGTCAAGAGTATGAAGTAATACTCTCAATTTGTCTGGATGACTGTAGTTCCAAGAGCACTCAAGATGCTCAACACCATCAAGAACAAAGCAACTTAATTTGCATCACATCTACCACCCCTAACAGTCATTACCTTCAGCCCTGATGTAAGGTGGTAGCTATAAGTACCATACATAGGATGCAGCGCAGTAACTTACCAAGCCTCTTTCGAAAGCACCTTCCAAATCCACAACCTCTACCGTTTAGATGTTTGGGAACATTACCAACTTCAGTTTCCCTCCAATTCACACACCATCCTGATTTGGAATATTAGCCCCGTTCCCTCATTGTCATTGGGTCAAAATCCTGGAAATCCCTGGTCTCTGCCTAACAGCACTGTGGACATCACTACACTCCAAAGACTGCAATACTTTAAAAAGTCAGCTCACCACCATCTTCTCAAGGACAACTGGGAATATTCAATAAATGCTCAAATATCACAAATAAATTTTTTTTAAAAATCAGACACAGATTAATGCAATTTTCTTGAAAGGTTTTGGGGCTGCAAAATATTTCAGAGCTGTGGAAGGGTGAGGCCAAGGAGGAATTTGAAGATAATGGTGGCTATTTCATTAAACTATGGAAGAATTATGAGCACGGGCATTTTTAAAATGTGCTTTTGAACCAGGCAGAAGCCGAAACGTCAGCTTTTGTGCTCCTGAGATGCTGCTTGGCCTGCTGTGTTCATCCAGGTTCACACTTTGTCACCAGAAGATATTATTTGTTACTTTACATTGAATCGTTTGATAACTTTTTCTCTCATCCAAAGAGGTTTATGTCATCTCTGCAAACAGTGAATCCTGCAGTGAACCACTATTCCAAATGCTCCTGTCTGTCAATCTCTGCATACTTATTTGACATTTCAAACAGCTGCAGTGACTTGAATAAATTTATGAGCATATTGACCCATCACTCATGCTAACTTTGTATTGAATTTCAGGCCACTCAGATACAAGGGACATATGAAGGAATTCTAAAATAGGCCATTGATGCAGATAAATTGTTCTGCAGGATCTAAAATTGAAGCCTGTTTAGAATTTTTTTTGTCCAAACTTCCTTTTATGCTGGAATTTAATTTAACATCAGTTTAACTAGGAATGGAATATACGTTTCTCCATATCTACATACACAGTAAGAACTCAGGAGGTGGAATATTGTCCCTGATCCTGCCTAATATCAAGTGCGATAGTAGCAGAAATAGAGCAAGTCTGGCATTAATTTCAACCTGCTCCAAACTGCATATTTGTCCCCATCACACTTGGGGCTGCCCTTTCCTGTCCATCACATGTAAATATTTTCAAGTGGGTGCGGTTTAGCTTCTTGTGCTACAGATTTAGTAATGTTTCTCTATGTGAGTGATCCTCACGTTTGATGTCTAAATCTGAAAATTTTAAATCATAGATTATTTTTAGAATTATTACATTTGTGTTAGAAATGCAAGGAACTAAAGACATTCAGTATTCACACTAATTAATTGACAGTTTTAATTTTTGAGATCATTTTCAAGATAGTGGTGGGTATTTTCCAGGCCTCCAATAGGAATACTCCAAAACTGTAAATTTTTAATTCATTCATAGAGTTTGGGCAATACTATCTGGGCCAGAATTTATTGCCTATTTTAAGTTGCCCTTTGGAAGGTGTTTGTGATCTTCCTTCCTCGCCACTGGAGTCCATTTGCTGTATGTAGATTCATAATGCCATTACGGAAAAGTTCTAGGACTTTGCCCCAGAGACACAGAATGAAAGGCAATGTATTTCCAAGTCGAGATGCTGGGGAGCTTGGAGGGGAACTTGCAGGCAATGGTATTCCCACGTACCTGCTGCCCTTCTTCTCCTTGATAGTAGTGGTCATGGGTTTGGAAGATGCTATCTAAGGATCTTTCATGAATTTCTGCAGTGCATCTTGTAGATGGCACACACTGTTGCAACTGAGCATTGGTGGAGAAGGGAGTGAATCAACTGGGCTGCTTTGTCCTGCATAACTCAAGTTTTTTGAGTGTTGTTGGAACTGCAATGTATCAATAAAATCAAACAGCAAAGTCAACGTTAACAACAACTTCTTCAATTTTATTATATTTTGACAAATTAACGTTTTATAAATGTTAATAAAAGAAATAAAACAACAATTGAAATCATAGTCCAATGAATTCAAATAATTGAAAAAGAATCAAATCACTGTTAAATCTTTATGACTGAATATTACAGTTGTTTGGCTTCACATGAAATTTGAGGACCAAGAAAATGCTTGGAAAGCACATTATACAAATGAATTGGAGTACAGTTCTTTTGAAAAAATGATATATTTTCAATGGGTTGCTATTGTGTTACTGGGACTATTTGAAAACAAAAATATCTGCTGGCAAAGAAATACACTATGGTAATGTCAATCAAAGTCAAAATAACCACCAGCTTGGACTACAGGATCCTTGGAAAAATCTACAGTGAGCTTGTATGGGTACACAGTAGCAGGGGTAATGTCTTGTCCAGTAATCATGGGTGATCTTACCATATGGGTGGTAATGTTTCCAAATGGGACAGCTGTACCCTGAATGTAGCAAAATACCTGATAGAAGTAGTAAAACCATGATAGGAAATGCCTCTCCAAATATACTTAGATCAAAAGACTCACTTTACAGTGAAAGTAATGTCGTTTGTCATTTATCTCAAGAGGGTTGGAATATAAAAGCAGCGATGTGCTTCTGAGGCTTTATAAAGCTCTAGTTAGGCCCCATTTAGAATACAGTGTCCAATTTTGGGCCCCACACCTTGGGAAGGACATACTGGCCCTGGAGCGTGTCCAGCAGAAATTCACACGAATGATCCCTGGAATGGTAGGCCTAACATGCGATGAACAGCTGAGGATCCTGGGATTATATTCATTAGAGTTTAGAAGGTTGAGGGGAGATCTAACAGAAACTTACAAGATAATGTATGGCTTCGACAGGGTGGACGCTGGGAAGTTGCTTCCGTTAGGCAGGGATACTAGGACCTGTGGACAGCCTTAGAATTAGAGGGGCTCAATTTAGAACAGAAATGAGGAGACATTTCTTCAGCCAGAGGGTGATGGGCCTGTGGAATTCATTGCCACAGAGTGCTGTGGAGGCCGGGACGTTAAATGTCTTCAAGGCAGAGATTGATAAATTCTTGATCTCACTAGGAATTAAGGGCTACGGGGAGAGTGTGGGTAAGTGGAGTTGAAATGCCCATCAGCCATGATTAAATGGCAGAGTATTCTCAATGGGCCAAATGGCCTTGCTTCCACCCCTATATCTTATGGCCTTATAGACTTATAGTCTTATGGTAATGATAAAGGTTAGGCTTCAAACACAGTACCATCTCCTGAGTTTGGGAATTATAGGATGAATGAACTGAATGTTGAAGTCTGTCATAGGAAAAGCAACAGAACAAGAAGGAAAAGGATGGATAGATATTCTCCCAATAATGTCAGCGTCACTAAGAGCAGCCCCAAAATGTTCAAATAGTCTAACAACATTTGAGGTAACAACTAGAAGGGCTAAATGACTCCTGAAGGGAACCACAGTAAGTAAGATGTACCATCACTGGGAGATAGCCTTAGAGTGGTCCTGTGTGAACAGTTAAAGGAATTAAGTTCCTTAAAAAAGGAGGAGCAGGAAATAATGAACCAGGGAAGTAGTGAGGGAAACAAAGCACCATGGCTGCACCAAAGTTAGGACAGAGGTTATGGTAAAGAAATTCCTGACTGGCCTAGGTCACCCTGAGATGGCAGAGGCTGGAAAATACAATAACTACCAATAACACCTGCAGGTGTTTAGAAATGGCTGGAAAGTAAGCATTGGTCATCGGTGAAACCTTATAAATCACAATCAATCAACAGGAGAGCAACTAGTTGTTGTTTTAACTATGTGATTCAGTTCGATCTCCTGCGGCATGACAGTCTGGAAGATCATCACTGTAAACACCACCCCAGAGTGAGCAGTCACAGCTTACAAGTTCCCAAAGGCTCACATCAACAGGAATGCATTCCTACAATCCCCTAAATATATATGACACAGGATAGGACTGGGAAACAGATGACCAATGCATCATGTCATCCAGTTACTAGAATTACTTGTGAAATTCAGGAATCAAGCTGTCCAATCCGGACTATTAGTGAGGTTAAGGAAGCCATTCTGTTAACTGATTTATAGTCCAAGTTCAAGTACCTATGATACTATTATTTAGTGTCCCTGCCTCCTGCCGTGTTTGATACATACATTCTTGTTAATCATATGAGATGGTGCATTGAATTGCAGTATTCCAAGATTTGTTTTTGTAGTACCCTGAAACTCATCAGTGTTGTTTTTGCCATTGTGATGAACCTTTGATTTCTTAGAAAAGCCTTTAAGGCAATTCTCCTGTCTGGGAACATTTTCTGGTGGAAAGCATGAAGTTTCTCTCTGGAGATTTGGAATGTGGAAACAATATTTTCTCCTTACAGATCACTGACTCCCTTATGATGGGAAACTTCCAACTCACATGCAGCGGTTTTATGTCCTCAGTCCCTGTTGGAATGGTACATTAAACACTGATAATAACCTGAGAAGAGTAGCCCAGGAGGAGGTCAAAATGGTTCGAGTTGAAAGGTTAATCATGAAGAACTATCAGATTTTAACAAGGGGACGGGGAAGACAACTGCTCACCCAAACTAAAGACCCACTTCCCACCATGGACAGACCCAATGTCATCTACAAGATCCCCTGAAGAAACTGTGAGAAACACGACATCGGAGAAATGGGAAGGAAACTAACAACAAGAGTATCAGAGATAATGGGAACTGCAGATGCTGGAGAATTCCAAGACAATAAAATGTGAGGCTGGATGAACACAGCAGGCCAAGCAGCATCTCAGGAGCACAGAAGCTGACGTTTCGGGCCTGGACCCTTCATCAGAGAGGCTCTGATGAAGGGTCTAGGCCCGAAACGTCAGCTTTTGTGCTCCTGAGATGCTGCTTGGCCTGCTGTGTTCATCCAGCCTCACATTTTATTCTCTAACAACAAGAGTACATGGACAACAACTGGCTACAAAAAGACACGACCAGTACTCACTGATCTCAATCCACATGGACAAGGAGAACCACCATTTTGACTGGGACAACACCAAAATCCTGGTACAAGCTAGGCAGAGACAGGCATGAGAATTCCTAGAAGCCTGGCACTTCATGAAGCATGCTGCTAATAAACATATTGAACACGACCCCATATAAATTCCGCTACGAAGGAAAACTGGAAGTGAGGCAATCCATCTCAACAGACCCCAGAGTTTAAAAACCAGGCGGGAAAACACACCGATGCTTCATCGGAGGCTGCACTGAGGATGTTACCCAGCATGGTAACGAAACGTCTGCGAAATAAGAAACCAGCTCGGCGAGCCAACCAACTTCAACAAGGGGAAGGGCACTAGCAGACTTAGCTACATGGCATGGCAAGACCGTTTATAGGTCTCTGCTAGCAACTACGTAGCAAGAGCACAGTGTAATTGGTGGAAATTAGGGAGAAGAGTGGCAATTACAGTTCCCAAAGCTGATAATACTATAAGTAATGCAGCTGGTGTTAACAGTGCATAGGGAATATATTCCAGTCTCTGCTGCAGCTGAAGCATTCCTAAAGAGAAAAGGGAGGGGAATTCATTTGAAATTTTAAAAAAAATTCAGCAAGTAGTTCTAGGCTTAGCCTAGGTCACTAAATCACCAGTCAGAACACTGGAGTAGGTGGAGGATTTGAGGGAGTGTCCTGCTGACCAAGAATCCAAAACGGGGGATTGTTGGGAGACAGAAGGGGAAGATAACATTTGCCTATATGTATTTGGTATGCCCGGAAAAGAATGTCACAAAATAGCAAACAAAATACCATGGGATGCCTGAGGGACAATGAGACGTGACATTGTGATGCCTATCCATCTTCAATCCACTTCCCCCTCTCTCCCGATTTATTTCAGAATCCCCTTCCCCTTCCCCCTCTCTGATGAAGGATCTGGACCCGAAACGTCAGCTTTTGTGCTCCTCTGATGCTGCTTGGCCTGCTGTGTTCATCCAGCTCCACGCCATGTTATCTAGCTTGGTGTTTTGCCTGTTATAACTTTCATTGAAGCTTAGGGAATACAATTTAAAATGTTTTGCTTATATCAACATGCTGTGCGATTGATAGTGAGGAAGAAAGCTGTACATGGCAGGAAGATATCAATGTACTGGAGAATAGAGTGAGCAGAAAAGTGGCAAATGGAATTCAATCAGGATGTAATGCATTGGGGGAGGACAAACAAATCAAGAAGATGCACATAAATGGTAGGATACTGAGTAGCATTAAATAAGAGGCTTTTAGAGTGCCTGAACCAAACAGAAGAGGTAGGTATGGTACTTAAGAAAGTATATGGGACACTAGCTGAGGCATAGAATATAAGACCAAGGAGATTATTCTAAAACTGTATGAAACACCCATTTAGCCAAAATCAGAGTTCAAAATCACCACCCTTATCTGGAAGGAGCAGAGCATGATGGCAGATTTCAGAGACACCCCAATTGTGACCACCTTCAAGAAAGGAAACAGGTACGGCTGTGAAAATTACAGAGGGATTTTCCTACTGTCTGACATGGGAAAAGTTATTGTGAGAATTCTTCTCCATTGCCTCATCCCCAAGCTGAAAAGCTGCATCACGAGTTTCATCGCACCTTCCAACTGCCAAGAGGCACAACGGACAAGATTTTCTATGTGGAACAAATCTTATAATAGTGCAAGGAACAGCACCATCCCCTGTACATGGTCATCTTCGTCTCACAAAGGCCTTTGACTCTGTCAAACATAAGGAATTGTGGAATATCCTCCTCAAATTCAGCTGCCAGCAGAAATTCACCAATATTCTCCACTGCTTCATGATGACATGCAAGACATGATCCTCACCAATGGATCCACTGTAGACCCAATATGGCTGCAAATTGGGTCAAGCAGTGTTGTGTCATCACACCATTTTTCTCCAACATGCTTGCTGCAACACTGCACCCCTTCTCCGTGAAGCTCCCTGCCAGACAGCTAATCTACAGGCCAAGCAATAAACTGTTCAACCTTTGACACTTCCATACCAGAACCAAGATCATCTCAACTTCTGTCATCAAGCTACAGGATGCAGATGATGCTTGCACGTGCACATATTCAGATGTTGAACTACAAACCCCTGTGAACACATTCACCAAGGAATTTGGGAGAATGGACTTCAGACTAAATATCTGGAAAACAAAAGGTCTCTACAAGTCCACTCATGCCACATAATACTACCACCGATCATCAAAACTCACCGACAAACCCGTGTACAGTATTGATCATTTCCTTTGCCTCAGGACCCCCCTCTCAGTGCTAGCAGGCATTGACAATGAAATCTAATGTCAACTTCAATGCACTAGTACAACATTTGGAAGGCTGAGGAACTGTGTTCAAAGTCCGAGACCTCAAACTCAGCACCAAGCTCATGGTCTACTAAGCAACGATGGTCTCCAGTGACAGAAACATGCCCCATGTACAGCAGACACCTTAAATCCCTGGAGAGATCGTCAGTGCTGCATTTGCAAAATCCTACACTTCCACTGGCAGGATAGTGTGCTGCTGTGAGTGTCCTCTCCCAGGCCAACATCCCTAGCACCAAGGAAATGATCACACAAAGCTAATTGTGCTGGGTAGCCACATTGTCCACATGCAATACGATTCCCTAAACAAGTGCTCTACTTTGAACTCCGCATGGTAACTGATCACTAGGAGGGCAGAGAAACGCCACAAAAACACCTTAAAGCATCTCTTAACAAATGCAACAACCCCACTGACACAGAGTAAATTGCCTTAGAATGCATAAACTGGGGAAGAAACACCTGCGAAGGCTCCAACCACTCCAAGCATCACCAAGAGGAGCACATGGAAGCCAACCCCAAGCAGTTGAAACAGTGCACAGAATCCAAGGTGTCTCATCCACCCACCCACGAGCCCGCATTCTCCTCAAACACCGGGGCGGCATGGTGGCTCAGTGGTTAGCACTACTGCCTCACAGTGCCTGGGACCCGGGTTCGCTTCCACTCTTGGGCAACTGTCTGTGTGAAGTTTGCACATACTCCCTGTGTCTGCACGGGTGTCTGCTGGGCGCTCTGGCTTCCTCCCACAGTCCAAAGATGTGCAGGTTAGTTAGATTGGTCATGCTAAATTGCCCGTAGTGTTCAGGGGTGTGTAGATTAGGTGTATTAGCCATGGGGAATGCATGGTTACATGGAAACGGTAGGGGATGGTGCTGGTTAGGATGCTCTTAGGAGAGTCAGTGTGACTTGTTGGGCCAAATGGCCTGTTTCCACACTGTAGGTATTGTATGATTCTTTTTCTAACACCTGCCCCACATATGGGCAGAGTTTGCAGCTCAAGGATCAAATCATTCAGCTACTATAGAACCTCATTGTCCCCAGAATAGAAGCCATCCGCAAACCTGAAGGGCTATCTGACATCACAGGAAGGATGTAAATGCACTAGAAAGGCTACTGAGGTGATCTACAGTTTGTTTGTCAGGTCTGAAAAAGATTATCCACGTGTGCAGCTTTACAGCAATTCATAGAAAAATTAAAGGAGATTACTTGTAAGCAGTTGATGAGTATCTGGAAATCACAGTCCAAAAGAGTGCTAAAGGCAGAAATCTTTATTGCATTTAAAAAGTGCTCAGATATGCGCTTGAAGGATTATAACCTATAAGGCTGTGGCCAAGAGCTGGATAGTGAGGTGAGCTTGGGTAATTAGCTCTTGTTACAAAGATATGATAAGCTATTTGAATGGCTATGGTGGTAGGAACGCCCATCCCTCCCACCCCCACCATAGTCATTTCTGGAAATCCCAAAGAGATTAATCAACCTGCCTGCTGCCAGTATTTCCAAAGCCTTCAACATGAAGATTCTGCCTCTTTTGGGGCGGCATGGTGGCTCAGTGGTTAGCACTGCAGCCTCACAGCGCCAGGGACACGGGTTCGATTCCCACCTTGGGCGACTGTCTGTGTGGAGTTTGCACATTCTCCCCATGTCTGCGTGGGTTTCCTCCAGGTGCTCCGGTTTCCTCCCACAGTCCAAAGATGTGCAAGTGATGTGAATTGGCCATGCTAAATTGCCGTTAGTGTTCAGGGGTGGGCTATAAGGAGATGAGTCTGGGTGGGATGCTTCAAGGGGCGGTGTGGACTTGTTGGGCCGAAGGGCCTGTTTCCACACAGGGAATCTCGTCTAATCTAAAATAAACTATTGGCCAATCAGAGGGCTCGCAGTTCTAGTGATCCACAAGACAGACCACTCCAACTATTTGTGGTTCGACAGAAAGATTTTTTTTCACTTTTTACTAATAATTATGATAATAATTAGGCTCTATTTTCTCTTTCAACCTACTGTCATCATATTTTCTTTTTATTATGAGAAATGCGTGAGAAACGAAGGACAGCAACAATATTGAAATTAGTGCGTGGCTGAAGGAAACAGAAGATTGAATGGGAAAAAGGTTTGACAGATTTGTGGTCCCAGAGTAGCATTGTGGGCATTGAAACTGATTAGTGATGAACTTATCTATCAACAAAGCAAACATGCAGGTTCGAAGAATTATAGGAAGATAGACAAGGAATAATTATCTCAGCGCAAGGACATCACTACAAAAACATTTCAAGGTGGGTATTTTCTGGTCAAACTGTTCATATGTGTTATAATACATATCTGGGATAGTCAGGGCTGCTGGTCTGAAGCTAGAGACACTACCTCTACACCACATGCGCCCTCAGAACAGATATAGTCTCATCAACCTGCACAGTGATATTATAACCCGCATCTAGAGCGAGTGGGACTTGAAACCAAATCCCCTGGCTCAGAGAGAGGGAGACCACTACTGTGTCACAAGAGACCTTTAGCATCTCAGGGCAGTGTCTTAGGTCCAATCATATGCACCAGTTTCATCAATTACCTTTGCTCCATCATAAGATTAGAGGTGAGCATGTTTGCTGATTAATGTTCAACATTACTCAGGTTAAGTGGATTGGCCATGCTAAATTGCCCATAGTGTTCAGAGGTGTGTGGGTTATAGGGGGATGAGTCTGGGTGGGATGCTTCACGGGCAGTGTGGACTTGTTGGGCCGAAGGGCCTGTTTCCACACTGTAGGGAATCTAATCTAATTACTTCTGAATCCTCAGATATCGAGGCAGTCCATGTCCATGTGTAGCAATTCCGAGATAACACCTGGGCTTGGGCTAATAATTATGCAGTAATATCTGCACCATACAAGCGCCAGGCACTTACAGTCTGCAACAGAAGAGAATGCAACCATCTCCCCTCGGTGTTCCCATAGCTAAATTGCCTCCAACTGTCAACATTCTGGGGGTTACTGTTGATCAGAAACTGTCATATAGGTTGACATAATTCTGGATAGAGCAGCTCACCAATTCTGAGGAAGAGTCACCGGACCTGAAATGTTAACTGTGATTTTTTTTCTGCTCAGATACTGTCAGACCGCTGAGCTTTTCCAGCAACTTCTGTTTCTGAGAGCAGCCAAATGGACTGGCACCACATTGACCACCTTCAGCATTCACTCTCTTCACTGCCACTGCACGCTGGCAGCAGTATTTGCAAGATGCGCTGCAGTAATTCACCCAGGCTCCTTCAACAGCATCTTCCAAACCAGTGTCCGCTCTACCATTCAGAAGGACAGTGTAGCAAATACATAGAAACACCACCACCTGTAAGATCCCCTCCAAGTCACACACCAACCTGACATAGAACTATGGGTGAATTTTCTCATTTCCAGTTGAAGTCTTTACTCGAGTGAGATTTGTGGCACCTGGTCTGCCATGACTTGAAGCAACAATCCTCAGGCACTCTTCCACTTTTCACTGCATTAATTGTGCATCTGGGCCCTTCTTGTGCAATTGTATGACAGGTGTGGTAGAAGTGAATATAGTTACCAGAACCTTCCAGGGTTAATGCCGTAGGCACCAGGCTTAATGTTCAGAGGCATGTCACTTCAGATGCTAGAAGCCTGAAACTGGCCCTCGTTGTCTGGTGTTTGACTGTTCTGGACACCATACCAGGAAGGGAAATATGCCACGCCATATTGGTGTTCCCTCATTGTTAATTATTCAAAATCCTGCAACTCCTTTCCTGAGACCACTGTGGATGTACCTACACCATGTGGATTGCAGCGATTCAACAGGGCAGATTTCCATCAACTTCTCTATGGCAATTAGTAATGGGTTATAAGTGCTAGTTTAGATTAGATTAGATTAGATTCCCTACAGTGTGGAAACAGGCCCTTCAGCCCAACAAGTCCACACAGCCCCTTGTAGCATCCCACCCAGACCCATCCCCCTCACACACCCCTGAACACTACGGGCAATTTAGCATGGCCAATCCACCTAGCCTGCACATCTTTGGGCTGAGGGAGGAAACCAGAGTACCCAGAGGAAACCCACGCAGCCACGGGGAGAACGTCCAAACTCCACACAGACAGTTACCCGAGGCTGGAATCGAACCCGGGTCCCTGGCGCTGTGAGGCTGCAGTGCTAACCACTGAGCCACCGTGCTCCCATTTAGCCAGCATCCCATGAATGAATACAAAAATAATAGGAGGGAAATCAAAAGGAACAATAGCTAAAATATTCATTAAATATACAGAAGAAAAACAATTCTAACTTTTCAACATTCAATTATTTTCTGAATTGCATTATCCAAGAACCTTAATGTACTAAATGTTCCAGGCTTTGAAAATGTTGTGTGCACAGAACCATTTTCAGGTCTAAACCCATTCACAGCAAGAACAATGCTTCTGACACATTCCTAGTGAGCCAGCCAATTAGGAACCCTTCTCTGGGCATACTGTCCAAATAGGGATGATGGGGAGATTCTGGAAGAGAACGGTGATGCAGCATGGACCATTGCAACTCCGGCTATCACTGTACCACCAAAAACAGCACTGCTTAGGTGAACAAGCAGCAAGAATGCAGCTGAAGTGCTTTCATTATCAGGGGTGCAGATGCCCTATTAAAAATATCGCTTTTCAAGATATCATATTTCCTGCTATGGAATGTCTCTGTCATGTAAGTGCATTAGCCTTGCAATTTGTTTCCACATAAGCATTAAGAATCCTTGAACTCAAACACAGCCTCTGACTAGTCGGAGCACTGACAGAGTTCAGTTCCATGTGACACTACCAAAATGGCTTTGTGTGGTAACATGACTGAGAATGGATCCCCTAACTATCTTAATTGACACTTTCTGCCACAGACATATTTGTTGCCAGCACTGAGCCCAGCCCAGCTCATCCTTGGAATCACAGTAGGTCATGAAAAATAGTTGGCAAACTAGTCTAACAAATTTTTCATAAATTTGCCTATGTCACCCATCTCTAAAACCATTTCAAAAGATTTAAGAAAATTTCTCTCCTGACTCTGAATTACTTGGGCCACATATTTACCACTGTAGCCCCAAATGTTTGTAGTTGATGATTGTATGCTTTCATAAAGGTGGATTTGAGGAGTTTTCATTCATATGCTACTTTAGCGTTTCATTTATGGTTTGTGAAAATATTGTGTAAAAGCTGTTTGATCCAATCAATCATTTTTAACTTGAAGAAATTATTATTTTTCCAAATTGCATTTTATTTCATGTACATTCTTCAGATATATTAAACATCATAATAGAATCATCAGCCATACAGGATTCATAACAATTTATATTTAAACTGTCAAAATCTAGCAATGCATAACTAAACATCATATTATGAATTGCATTTATGTTTTGCTATTAAAAAAATACTGTGGCATATGCTATTCACTAAAATATTTCAGGGTTCAGTTGTAAATGCCATTTTCATGTTGTTTCAATACCAAATTAATATGAATAATGCAGTACAACTAAATCAAATCTCAATCTTACTTCCAAGCAAACTAAAGCCAAGTGATGTCCTGCTTGTACTAACTGTTGTATGACTCTTGGTATGAGACCAAATTATGTATGGAATATTGAGTGAATCAACTCCCTGATCCATTTTCTCCAAGCCTCTAAAACTAACTGTCCGGGAGCAAAGTGTGTGCAATGTTCCTTAATGGTTGACACCACTCTGACCTGCAATATGGTCAGTCATCATGTAGGCATTGTACTTCATGCTCCTCAATCAACATGTAATTGCAACCTCACTGATTCTTGGTCTGGTTGTAAAAAAGGCTTGCTGCACTAGTCCCATGTGTTGCCATCAATTTAGATTTCATTGGTACCCATAAAGAAGAATCAAATAAGTTGGTAATGACAACGAAATGTACTTAATTCCAAATATGTATAACAGTCTTAAGAAAAACAAAGAAAACTATGAGTTATGAATACATTGTAGCTTGTGATTTACTGCCACAACAGTATGAGTGATAAAGTGAAATGTAATTTATCATGAATACATTTTGTTTCCACTGTTATGAAATTATTTCCTTGTCATAGTTTTTAAATGATATGGAGAGAAAATAAGAAGAACAGCAGTTCAGAAATACTGTACATAATAAGTCCTTGTTTGTGGTCACATAGATATTACTATAACAATTTTATCCACAAGTGTATTTTTTTAAAATTGTGTGATACTACTGCTATGTCCTTACCCATTCTTTCTGCTAGATTTATGAATTATTCTCAGACTGAGCATGGTCCAAACTTGGCAAATACTGCTTTGTGCTTGGCTACTCAGACTATGTTGTGATATCACCCAGGAGATACCATCTGGGGCAATTCCCTTCCAATTTTCTCTCTTTCATTGTTGAAAGTGCCCGGTCTTTCCTTGCTACCTTCTCCCACAGACATCTTTGAGACTGGGAACTGATCAGGCAGAGAATCAGTATATATCAGACTGCCAATGTGTAATACCACGGTGCCATCTTTTAGTTACTATTTTACCATTTTTGCAACACCTCTTTTTCAAAAAATATTAAATGTTGAAAAGCAAGAAATGGTATTGTAAATAAAGAATTCACATTTGACTATAACTTTTTAAAATGCTTTTCTATGAAGAATTTCAAGATATTAATGAAACAGGCCATGTAAATCATTATTTCTTTATAGTATTTTATAAATATTGCTCTTTTACTTATTTCCATTTATGTCATTATTATTGGATAGTTATTATTTATCATTGTGATATTTTAGTTAATTATTCATGTGTTGGGTTATTAAACTTGTATTTTACTGGAAAGTATTGAATTATATTAGCATTTTCTGCATATTAATTTTGTGCCTTAAATGAGCAACACTAAAGAAATATCAATTTCCAAATAGTCGATAGCAAAAACATTATTAAAGTTATTAGCAAAATTTCACAATAACACTATTTGTGTTAAGTGGAGATATTACAGAACACACATTGATGGGCAGCCAGATGGCAGGAACAGAGACATACAGATGCAATTGTTAGATTAATAGGATATACATAAGAAACAAGCTAATGTATAAGATACACAACAAACCAAGACAAGTGAACCAATCTATATCACCAGTGTGGAAACATCTGAGACTGCAGTTACCTTGTACTTGAAGGATAGCACTGGAACTGATAGTACCATTAGAATTATTAGCTCGTACAACATAAATGCCAGCATCTTTATCAGACACCTTCTCAATGAAAAGAATGTGTTTGCCTTCCTTCTGTGAAATTTTTAAATGCTGATCTGTTGTCAGCTTCTGTCCATTCTTGTACCTAAAGTAAAGAGTGCATTTTAAGTCAAGCAACATCCAGCATCATTTTAAGTAAACCACATAATGTATTTTTGAGAATGTCCAAAAATTAATTTTATGTAAAAAGTTTTTCAGTATAAAGGCAAAATATTGCTAAGAATGAGCAACAGTCTTAAATGACTAAGGACACATTTTGCTTTTGAAGACATTTTTAAAGCTTACAAATATACAGGAGCATGGAATGGTAAAGCACTGAAAAACAAGGTTTTCCCATTATGTTCTATTCCACGTCTCACTCATTCCTCATGCTTTAACATTTTTTTTCAAGCAGATATTGACCAAATTTAATGATTCAGCACAGTAGAATATGGGAATTTCATATTCTAACTCGCTGCAAGTAATAAAATTCCAAAAAACACTTCTAGATCTTTCTCTGATTTTCTTAAATGCATGCATTCCTGACATCTTACAAAAGAGACCATTGCACTTAGCAATAAGAAAACTGTAGAACAGGTAAATTCTTCAGGTTTGCATGGACATATTCAGTCCCATACCTAAGGAAAGATATGTTTGCCTTAGAAGGGTTGCAATGTAGTTAGCCAGATTGTTTTTTTTTTTAATTCACTCATAGGATGTGGGCATCATTGGCTGTAGAAGCATTTATTGTCCATCACTAGTTGAGAAGGTGGTGGTGAGCTGCCTTATTGAACTATTGCAGTGCATGTACTTAGTTAGCCCACAATGCCATTAGGTATGGAATTCCAGGATTTTCATCCAACAGCACTGAAGGAACAGCAATATAATTCTAAGTAAGGACAGTAAGAGACTTGAAGGGGAACTTGCATGTTCCCATGTATCAGATACCCTTGTCCTTCCAGATGGAAGTGGTTGAGAGTTTGGAAGTTTCTGTCTCATGATCCTGGGCATATTTCTGCAGTTGATCTTGTAGATGGCAACTACTACTGCTCCTGAGGTTCAGTAGTAAAGGGAATGGATGTTTTTAGATAAGGCGCCAATCATATGGGCTACTTTGTCCCAAAAAGTGTAAGTTTTTTAAGTGATCTTGCAACTACACTCATCAGGCAAGTGGGGAATATTCCAACAAATGCCTGAACTGTACATTGTAAATGGTGGACATACTCTAGAGAGTCAGAAAATGAGTTCTGCACTGCAGGATTCCTAGCCTCCAACCTGTTCTTGTAACCACTAAATTTCTATAGCTAGTCTTGTTCAGTTTCTGATCATTTGCCACCTCCAGGATGGTGATAATGAGGATTTCAGTGATGATAACAACCATGTTGGAGATGGGCATTGTCTGGCATTTTTTGGTGCAAACATCTTTGGATCTTGTCCAGGTCTTGCTGCATTTAGGCTTGGACTACTTCTTTACCTGAGGATTCATGAATGATGCAAAACATGGTGCAACAATTGGTGAATTTCCCCACTTCTGACCTTATGATAAAGCAACTGAAAATGGTTGGGTCTAGGACTCGACTCTGAGGACCTCCTGCCGGAGTGTCTTGGAGTTGAGACGATTAACCTCCAAAACCAAAACCACAACCATGTGCCAGTCATGACTCCACCAAAGGAGCGTATTCTCTCTGATTTCCATTGATTCCAGTTTTGCTAGAGCTCCTTGAAGCCACATCTAGTCAAATGTAGCCTTGATGTCAAGGGCTGTCACTCTCTGCAATTCAACTCTTTTGTCCATGTTTGAACCAAGGCTGTAGTGAGGTCAGGAACTGATTTGCCCTGGCAGAACCCAAACTGAACATCACTGAGCAGGTTATTTCCGAGCAGGCGCTGCTCGATAGCACTGTTGATGACACCTTCCATCACTTTACTGATGATTGAGATTAGACTGATGGGACAGTCATTGGCTGGGTTGGTTTTGTCCTGCTTTTTGTGGACAGGACATACCTGAATAATTTTCTCCTCACTGTTGGGTAGAAATCAGTGCTGTCTAGCAGTGTCTCTGATGAGAGGTTTGTCCTTTGGTAAAAAAAGATTGAGGATATGACGGCTATAGAATTATTAGAGATAATCACATTTAAACATATTCATAGAGATTTGACATGATAAATACCTAGAAGTTGATTCCGTTGCAAAGTTCAAGACCAGAGTCATACATTCATAAAAAGCGACTGACCATGTAAGACTAAACTTTGGAGAAATTTACTCACTAAATGGGTTGAGAATCTTTTGAATTATCCACAGCAGATAATTCAATGTGTTTAAATGTAAAATATAATTGAGAATGACAGGTTTTTGGGGATGAAGGTAATCTAGTGACATGGTTTTAGGATGGGAAAGTGGAGTTGGAATAGAAGATCAGCCACAATCTTATTGCATGATGAAGCAGGCTCAAAATGCTACATGTTCTACTTTTATTTCAGATGTTCTTACTTTCTCAAAGTCAAAAAGATTCAACAAAATATTCAGCATCAATTTTCCAATCTTCCAAAGTAACACAATTGTAATAAGAACTAGTGGACCTTAAAACCTCAGAGAATCAGGATTTCTGAGGACACATGGTGTCCATCAATAGTAAATAGCACCCTTCAGTGCTATTTTAGTACAATTTTCCTTTTCCTGTTATAATGAGTCCTCAACATTTCATGGAATTGTCAGTGTTGATAAGTGATTACTGAATGGAATGATCCAGTGTTATTTTTGTCTCCATAAATGAATCTTGTCACTTGCACAGTGTAAAATACTGTAGATAACAGTGTGTATACAAAGCAAAGGCTGTGCGGTTTCAAAGACAGCTACATAACATGTTTCCTTGATGTGCATTAAATATAGAATGATATAATATCCATAACCCTATACTGGATGATTGCATTAATATCCTGCCCTTAATAAAAGCTTGGCATTGTTTCTCCTACTGAACCCACAATTATAATCACCTGCCCCACCAAAATGTTATGATGGTATTTGGGCCTACTCATCAAATACCACTACAGTCTGTATTTTTATGTACCTGATACGTTCTCCTGTTCTGAATATCTCATAATACTTCAAAATAAATTTCCCTACAATACTTTTCTAAAGCTCTGCTAAGCCCCACACAAGTTACTCATGTGAATTCTCAATTCTTCTCTGTTTTAACCTTAGCACTGCAACTTGTCATCCTTGCTAACTTCAGTCTGTGCCTACTTACCTTGTCCTCTGTCCTCTGAGGTCACACCCTTCTTGATCTGCTTTTTAAAAAATATTTATTAATCAGATGAGGGCATCACTGATCAGGCAGCATTTATTGCCTATCCCTAATTACCCAGAGGGCAGTTCAGAGTCAATCACATTGCTGTAGGTCTGGAGTCATATATTGTCATCTTACACAATTGCTATCTTCATTATCTACATTTCATATCAAGGGCCATCACTCATCATTTCTTAGCATCCACACATCCCTTCTCACTTCTGCATTCACCCTGGAAAAAAACTGTCCTCCAGATCCAACAACACATTCAAATTCCCAACTACCTTTGACCCTTTATTTACCTTAACCATTTTGCGGCTGGAAATCACTACCTCAACTCTATTTCTGTTGCAATTTCTCCCAGTAAGTCTCTACCTTCTCTCTCACTCTGGCCATTTGCTTGGTGAAGTCCTCACCTGCACTCAGTTTATTCATGAGATGCAGACTAAAATACAAATTATGCATATAAATTAATCTGTCACAGCAGATCTCGTTGAACCTCTTCAAACAGTTTGGAATCCTGCTACATCCTGCCGAAACTAATGAGGATCATTTAGGAATGCAAAGATAACCCACAGCTCCTTTTTCAACTGCCAAACATCCCCTTATGAAACCCATCTTCCCTGTACCCAACAGCTTCATTATCAACGACAAGTTTCAGGAGTTTATTGACTTCCTGATCATTGTCTCTTCCTATGCCTGTACCATATCCCTCCATTCCTTTTGCTCAGAAAACTATCACTCACGGTAAGTGTAATATGTGGCCAGCTAAGGCAAGGTAATTGCTGTTTAAATATGTTATTCGTGTGTTTGAGTTATGATAGTCTGAAACATTCTATCCTAATGGTTAATGGAAGGGTTTAAACTGCATCCACCTTTCAACTAATTTACACATAGTTTTTGGCAGGATTAGAACTGCGTAATTAATTTATTTTTGTGTGTCATTAATTCTCAAGCCTCTCATTCAGTTCTCAAACTTCTTTAAAATATCTCTCTTGTTTTCTTACTGAAAAAAGTGTATTATGTCTAGAGCTAGACTATAATAACATAAAAATATTTGACCAATGGTAACAGTTCATGCTAAATATATATTAATGTTATATGAAATATTTCCAGACAGAAGAAATTTGACTTGTAGCTATTTATATTATTGTTGTTTATTATTTGTTACCCACCACATCAATGTTGGTTCTGGGAATCCTGTCACTTCTATTTCCAAGGTCACAGGAGAACCTTCTACCACACTGACATTGGACAAGAGCTTGGAGAAGTTGGGTGTGTTGCTAGCCAGGTTGCACATGGCTCTGCTTCTTGATGCATGTCTGATTTCCTCATGGATGGCAGTATCCATTGGATGACCCATATCATGCACTGACTTAACTACACTGAGAGGCACTGTTAGTGGCTCAGGTGAAGCGTGTGAATTATTTCTGCTAGGACTCAATTCTTTTCTAAGACAGCTCCTATTATGATCATGCAGCAACTCCTGTGCCTCAGTCACACTTTCATGCATATTATAAGTCTGCAGCTGAGTCTCATGCACTTCACAGAAGGAATCATAGGCTGAGGAATTAGTTACCGTTTGGGATTTTAAGATATGTGAAAGGGTGCTCGAAACAATATTGGGTGCAGGAATTGTCAGCGGGCTGTGGATAAAAGAGGAAGACTCGGATCTGTATTTTGTGCGGGGCTCAGTGCTGTGATTGGGCTGAGATGAAAAATTGCCTTCTAATCCACTATGAACTTGTGATCTTGAGTGATTGACTGCATCAGCAGTGCGAACAGGTGCTGGTGTATCAGAGCTGTCAGTCATTTGACTGTAGTTTGCTTGCATTTGTGGTCGGCCACTAAAAGACCCAGCATATGGGCTGTGGGAACTTAATCTGGACATTTTATCCACTTCTGTTTCAGAATGGAGCATGTTCGATTCAGGCGTCTCGGGAAGTGGAGGCAAGGAAATGTCATCAGGAGACATGCACTCATATTCTTCTACAGACTGGTTTTCATCTACTAAAAGATCATTTTGCAGATCTCCATCTGTCACTGTGCTGCCTTCAGCGGAAGGATGGAAAAGTTCTGTAGCTTCCTGTGAATATGGATCCTCTGGAACTGAATCAGAGATTCGATTTTTCAGTAATCCATCCACGTTGGTATTTAAATGCTCCTTTAAAAAAACAAAAACAAATTGTATTGAAATTTACTGCAACGTGCTCTCCTGTAATGCTACCATTTCTGTAGTGCCACTAGGTGGCACCTTGATAACTTGCCCAATACTATGGAGTTTCATTATTTTGCCTGCAGATTCTACCATTGAATTTTTGAATAATTAAAGCAGGAGTTCACAAAACGCTCATCACAGAACCAAATGGCAGGGGAAACACGGGCACTTGTTGTTTGCAGCTAATTTCAGTGGCTCAAGAACAAATAAAGACAAGAAATTGACTAACAGGTTAATTATACAAACTTCAGAAAACAATTAGTTACAGAAAATGGGATAACAAGGTGTAGAGCTGGATGAACACAGCAGGCCAAGCAGCATCAGAGGAGCAGGAAGGCTGACGTTTCAGGCCTAGATGCTTGTTCAGAAATGGGGGAAGGGAAGGGGGTTCTGAAATAAATAGGGAGAGAGGGGGAGGCAGATAGAAGATGGATAGAGGAAAAGATGGGCGGAGAGGAGACAGACAGGTCAAAGAGGCAAAGTGCTACACCTGCAGCATCTGCAGTTCCTACTATCTCTATTTACAGAAAATACCTTTTATAAGACACCAGCATATCAACACAAAATTATAAAGCCTTTAATGTTACACTGAAAGCCTGTGAGATTAAAGGAGCAGTAGTGGCATGATTAGAAAGTTGACTAGCGGATCAAATCAGGTAGTAGCCGGGCGTGTTTGCTTTTCAGAGTGGATGGAAGCATTTAATGATCTGACTTGGTATACTGAGAATGATTTCAAAGCTTAAAGATAACACAAAATTCAGCAAAGTAGTGATCACTGATAAGGATAGCATTTTGAGTTCAGGAGGGCAGAAAATAACTCCTCAACTAGGCAGACACATGCCAGGTTAAATTTAGCACAGTGCAGTCATGTTCATTGTGAGAATGAGAAGAGGCTAAGTGTGGTAAATGATATAATGTTAAGGACAGAGCAGGAACGGAGGTACTTGGATGAGATGAGGAGAATTTTGTTATTATCTAGATAGCAGTGTTTACTTGAATGCAAGAGAGTAAGAGAGGATGAGTGAGACTTTCAAAGAGTGGGATATGTATGATGGCTTGAATGGCATCCTGCAGTGTTAAAATTCCTCAGGTTTAGTGTAATATTTACCTGACAATGGGCTGAGAAACAGGGGAGGGGATTTAATGGAGCAGGAAACAGTGAAGCGGAGATCCCATTGGCTTTCTCACTTCCTCTAAATAAAGTTTGTTTGGAAAGTTGCAGAAGGCCCTGCTGCCTGGAGGCTAACTGACACTCTTAAATGAGTTGTGAGGCTGGATGAACACAGCAGGCCAAGCAGCATCTCAGGAGCACAAAAGCTGACGTTTCGGGCCTAGACCCTTCATCAGAGAGGGGGATGATGAAGGGTCTAGGCCCGAAACGTCAGCTTTTGTGCTCCTGAGATGCTGCTTGGCCTGCTGTGTTCATCCAGCCTCACATTTTATTATCTTGGAATCTCCAGCATCTGCAGTTCCCATTATCTCTTAAATGAGTTGCTGTTCCGGCAACCTACGGGCAGATTTCACCAGCTTCAAAATCTCCCCTCCCCCCACTGTATCCCAAAACCAGCCCAGCTCGTCCCCGCCTCCCTAACCTGTTCTTCCGCTCAACTATCCCCTCCTCCCACCTCAAGCCACACCTCCATTTCCTACCCACTAACCTCATCCCACCCCCTTGACCTGTCCGTCCTCCCCAGACTGACCTATCCCCTCCCCACCTATACACTCCTCTACAGGCTCCATCCCCGCCCCTTTAACTTGTCTGTCTCCTCTCTACCTAACTTCTCCTCTATCCATCTTCGATCCGCCTCCCCCTCTCTCCCTATTTATTTCAGAACCCTCTCCTCATCCCCCTCTCTGACGAAGGGTCTAGGCCCGAAATGTCAGCTTTTGTGCTCCTAAGATGCTGCTTGGCCTGCTGTGTTCATCCAGCTCCACACATTATTATCTTGGATTCTCCAGCATCTGCAGTTCCCATTATCTCTACATATTTTACCAGGATTTTTAAGTCACCGCTAACAAATATCTCCTAAAGCAGCTGAAGTTCAATGCTTTGATTAAGATTAGTCTTTGAAACAAGTTGGCATGGTTTATGTTAAAGGTGTTTTACTTTCTACCAAAATAAAATTATACAACTGTCAAACCCTCAAGCAGTTCAAAGTTTCCATGGAACGGTCTATATAACAACGAAATAAAAGAGGGATGGTTAGCTCAGCATTCTGGATGCCTAGTAGATGGTTCAGTAAAATGGGCAGCTTGGATTTGTTTTCTATTGCAGTTGAGACAGATTTTAGACCTTACTCCTTGTCCAGCCCCTGGAGAGTGAAGACAAAAATAAAATTTCCAAAGAAACAGCTCGTGATGAGGCACCAGCAGACAATAAGCTGAGAATATTTATTCAGGTAGAGCCCACGTGAACGAACACAATAAATGATGTTTTTTCATTAATTGTAAATATATTTTGAAATAATTAACCATTTAAGTGCTCTCTTTAATTTATAAATCAAACATGCTAAATGTGTTCAAGTGATTCAGTATTTATGTATTCTGTAACATTACTAATTCAAGAAAATTTTTAGGGGGTACATACGTGATTGCACGACAACGGATGATTTTGCAGTTCTGTTTGACCATCTGATGCTCCCCTGTTTTCTGCTTTGGCCATTTGTTCATCTTTAGTAGAAATTGGCATTAGTATTTCTGAATTGTTCCCAAGAGCAGTTGGGAGAAGTCTTGCATCTTTTGATGCATTTTGTATGAGGTGAAGGGCAAAAACCCTTCTCTCAGAATCAGTGGAATATGTTGATGGAAATATTGAATTTGATTGTAATGACTTTGTTCTAAATGGCTGTGACAAGGTGGTGGTATAACACTGAATATATATCTCTGTCTCACTGCAGCTCTTCACATTATCTTTTCTTGCTTGGATGTCTTCTGTGGGTAGTCCAACAACTTGATTATGACTTGAGACACTCATAGACATTTGCTTTGGCTCTCTGGTTTCTTTTGTCACATCAGGCGAATCCACAATAGATTTCAACGATGCCAGAGTCATGTTTCCTTGTTCTTGGTTGTCCAGTGTTTGATGCATTATTTGCAAGCTTGCATCTACAGGTGATAGTTGACAATCATTGGTTTCCATCTAGCATTGGTTGAAGAAACATTACAGTTAAGAACCTTTTAACTTCAGTGTGTATGGAGTTTCCTTAAAAAATGTTACTTGCACTTTCAACATTCACCAAAGAATATATTTTATTTCTTGATAATGTAAATAAACATAAACATTGTTTGGTCCTCATGTTTTAAAATCGTTCCTAATTGATAACTTTAAATAAGTAATATGCAACAATGTTGGTGGGAAAAGCGAATAAGACCAAAAAATAGGTATATGGATTACAAGGTGAGAATAACCCAAATCTTTTAATTTCAGTATAGGCAGCATGCAATCTTCACGCTGTCAGCTAATTTACATAATGGTTCACACAAGACCTGCACCGTTTAAAACCAGAAACTGCTACTTAAAGTCAATCTGTAAATTTCAAATGGAAAATGTATTCTGGCTGTGGCATGTGCTGGAAATGGTTAAGCAAAACCACCTCAAGAATGAATCTGGTGCAACATTGTAAAGGGCAAGCTCCAATATTCTCAGGCATGGCTTTGGAGGCCTTGGTGTAGCAGATGGGCAGGAGGGAGATCCTCCATCCACGAAAGGTCAAAAGGCTTTCCAGGCAGACAGTGAGAAGGGAGTAGGAAGAGATAGCCATTATTGTCAATGCCAGCTTTGTTTGACTGCTAGTCTGGGTGCAATGCTGTAAGAAATTCAATGACATCACATGAATGGTCAAGGTGAGTGAATGCAAATCGGAATGGCATATCCTTCCAAATGAGCCACTGACCTCACACTGCTCAAATCCCCTGCCCTCTTTACACTGCCCTACTGACATTCTTCATCAATCACAACTAACGCTTCATTTTTGTTGCAATAAGTATCCCTCATATACATGTTATAAGCCTTTCATTACTTTTGTTTCATTCTGTTATCAATTTTGAGTTATGAGCTGGAACTGACTGATAAACTTTAGGATGGCTTGTGTTAAAAAGAAAAAAATAGACCATGCCTCCTCGACCTGTCTGTCTTCTCTCCACCTATCTTCTCCTTTATCCATCTCTTTTCTGCCTCCCCCTCTTTCCCTATTTATTTCAGAATCCCCTTCCCCTCTCCCATTTCTGAAGAAGGGTCTCGACCCGAAACGTCAGCTTTCCGGCTCCTCTGATGCTGCTTGGCCCGCTGTGTTCATCCAGCTCTACACCTTGTTACAACAGACCACACAAGTCTTGTTTGTTTGAGAGGCCAAGCCTGGAAGCTAATTGCAGGCTTAGCTTTAATTAAAGGATTCTAACAGACACAGTAACCCCCTCTGTGCAATATCTGCATGAGGTGAACCACTGAATATGACTGGCCTGCAGTCAGGGATGAAGGAAAAATTCACAGAGGCGTGATATCTGCAGAGGGTGAGGTTGCACAAGTGATGAGAACTCATCTGAGGACTTCAGTAGGGCAGCATACAAATATAGTTGATGCATGCGGGATTACCTGTGTATCCTGATGTGCCAGAATTTTTGAACGGTTAGTACAAGATGAATTAAAATAGCTTTTTGCCAAAGCATGGAATGCATAGTGTCAGCTAGCTGAACAGAATGTTTTCTTAGTGGCTGATGAAATCTATGAATGCCACTCATCTATAGGCTGCACTTATTCATTCCCAGCAGGTTTCACTGCTGGGCTGAAATTGGGAGGCACTTTCACAACAGTGGGTAGCAGGAAACCAGGGAGTATATGACCATCAGAACATTAGGGTGCCAGCTGCTCCCACAAGCTGCTCCCTCAGTTAGAAAGACAGCATTTCTGCAGCTGCTGCATGACCATTTCTAACAGTGGTCATTGCTCAGCTCGAGGGAGCTGATACCACAATAGACATATTCCGGGGTCCAGGAGAGACAGCCGCAGATAATGCTGCTTACCAGGGCCTGGGGTCACTAACAAAATGGCCTGTCAATTGTATTGGTCAACACCAAAAGCAGCCAATCCAGCCAGCTGATCATATTGATTGACAAGCTAAGCGACCAAAGGAGGTTGTGTATACCAGCAATCATTGGTCAAGTAAGATGTGACAGATTTCCCAATCCCTTCTTTTGCTTTCATCTCCTATGATTATAAGTGAACGGTTCTGTCAGTCCCTTTGGAATATGGAGACGGTGAGGTATGCTAAATCCATATCAAGAACATTGAGATTGGCCTCCTGTCTCATCGGTATGTGTGTGCCTGACCTAGGTGAGTCATTCTGTCCCATGGCCCGTTCAAATTCCTCCCACCCCCTAAAGTAGTATTTTCATGTAAAAAGTTGAATAATCTTTCACCTAAGTGTTCAGCCATAAGGAAACTGGGATAAATATCCAGTGAAGAGATATCAACCAAAGATTGTGATGAATTACTCCACATCATACAACAGGTTGGTTCAGATAGGTTAATAGATGGTAAATGGCTGTAACTGCTGAAAAGATGTGCCTGCAGCAGGAGCATCATTACCTTCTCAGGTGTGTGAAGAAATGGTGCAACATTGCAATCCAATAACAAAGTCCTCAAAAGTGAAGTTGCGGGTACACGATGACACTATGCTCATGCAGAAAGGACCACTTTCTCTGAAGGCCCAATGCAATGACAGGATATGGAGTTCCAAATCATTGATGACTAGAGAAAGTCAAAATTTTGGACTGTTAACCCTCAACATCCCAAAAGAGATTTGTGATGTGTCTTAGCATATGCAAGACATTAAGCATAAACCAAATCCTAGGAGTATACAACAGTCTACAAGATTAGGATGTCTTCCAGGAGAATATCACTGTGAAGTAGATGCAAGTGGAAGGTCAATTCAGGATCTGCTGAGGGAAGTTCCAGCTGCCCTTATGGCTAGCCTAAAAAGCAAGATACAAGGACTACAAAGAAAAAGTGAGTAATAGAGAAAGTGACAACTCTTACAGAATGGATTAGAAGCAGGATAACAATGAATCAATTTGGAAAGCCAACAGTATGCATTGAACTAAAAGGTCTAAACAAAGCTTTAAAGACACCTCACTATACCAAGGCAACCACTGAACAGCTGTGTCACAACTTAAAATGTTAAAAATTTTCACTCGCTGAGATGTGAAGGATTGTTGCTGGCAAGTGAAGCTGGAAGAACGCAGTAGCTTTCCAATTACATTCTTGATGGCATTCAGTTGATACTGATGGTCGCACAAGTCAGTATCATTTCCATATCTCCAGAGGAATGTCACTGCAGAAAATATGAGATAATGGTCTTTCGGGAAGGAAAGCTCACATGGATGATCTATAAGATTGAACTCAGCAAATGAAACTGAAAATAATTGAAATTAAAGATATCTAAAATCAAGTACCTCAACGAGATCCTGCAAAGGTGATAAATGTGACAGCAATGCAGTGACCAATAGATGTAAAAACAGTGCAGTGATTTGTCAACTACTTAGTAAAATACTTGACCAATTTGTGTCAGTTTGTGAACAATTATGCCAATTCACTGCCAAGGACATGCAGTGGTACTGAGGCAACAAGAAGTAGCATTCACTAACATCAAGCATAAGTGACTGGCAATGCCAGTACTGAACTATGTAAATGTTGAAATTACCCTGCAGTGTACTGCCAGTCCGAAATATAGGAGCAACCCAGGGTAACCGATTGCATTTCTGTTCACAGCTCTAATGCAAATTCAACCACACTGTGCTCAGATTGAAAGTGAGTATCTGACGGTGGTAGCTGTTTGTGAATATTCTAATTAGCATCTACATGAAAAATACAAAATGACAGTAAAGTCTGACCACGAGCTACTTCAAAGCATTTTCCAAAAGCTGCTACCGCCTACTCCAAAATATCTGTGGCATAAGCTAGACATTTTCCTGTTACCATGCCTGTGTGCCAACAGCAGCAAACTGGCTGATGTGTCACCCTCCAGCTTCCCAAATGAGTCACCCAAGTGACCTATTAAGAGCCACTTCTCAATTCTGTAGGAAATTTAACATTTCTGTTGCCACGTACGAAGACCATGCAGTGAATCTGGCAGCCTCACAGCTGACTCTGTGGGGTAAGGGATCCCTCATTTGTGGACATGCTCTGGCCCACAAGACAATGTGCTACTTGTGCCTCATCATTTCTTGCACAGAGCAGCAAGAAATCGAATGAAAGCATTCTTTCCCACATGGTGTCAAAATAAGTGACCGTTTTCCTTGATTGTCAATTTATGAAATGTGCTTTTATTTTTCTAATAAGTTTATAAATATCTACCTGCTTTTGCTGCTGAGCATTTCTTGCTTCATGTGATTTACTTGAATTTTCTGCTGCATTTTCTGAAGCTTCAATCTGCTTAACATCAACATACAGAATGTCAGCTCACTGCAAGTTATGTTAAAATATGTTAATCAAAAGCACACATCTATCATTTCCAGGATGTTTCCTTTGAATGGGTTCATTTCTGGCAAAGGCAGTATTTTTGCATTTCAGTATTGTGTCAACATCCTCATGTCATTCAGAAATAGGAATTATTTTGAAATGGTCTGAATTTCCTTAAGATTTTGACAGTTTTTCGAGGGCATATGAAAAGTACCATTACTATAATGGTTTCATAGAGAAATGCTTGAAAGTGAATTTGCCTCAGCCTGTATTAATCGTACAAAAATCAATAATTTCCTTTGATGGAATTTACTCATGCCCCTGATTTTTGAGTATTTGATTGTGCCTTTGTATTTTGTTTCCTGAATTATGCTGAATCAGAAATTGTACTACTTTTATGAAATTGGTATCAGAAAGTGGTATTTTGTTAGATCTTCCATTTGACAATATACAAGAATGTCATTTCTGGTTAGAGACATGAAAAATTAACCAAAAAGTTTGCAAAATAGAGTTAATTTCTGTTGAAATTGAGCAAAAAATAACCTGCACAAATACATGTATGAAAGAAATTGTACCTCAAAAATACAAGGATTTCCTTATCCTATTGATATAAACATAACTTTCAGTTAAACCAATGTCAATATTAACTGCAAAAATAGAACTGTTTTTGAGCTTACCACATCAGGAAGTTTTAATTCAAGCTCTCTTAACCCACTGCAAAGTTCCTTTATTGATTCAAGAATCTCATTGTGCTTTGTTACCATTTTCTTCACAAATTTATTTGCTTCTTCAGGACCTTTAGGTGTGAATATAGACAGGAAACCAGTGTTGCCTTTCAGATTAAATGAAGATATATCTAACTCAACTTTCAATACACATCCCCCCAGTTGCAGGTAGTTCTGATTTTCAATGTATATTACATCCGATAGGGTACTTGTTCAATCTTTGAATTACAGGTGGTAAATCACCAATATTTTGCCACATAAAATAAGCTGTAAGTTGTGGAAAATGCATTTTAAAAAGATGTTTTTTGAAGCACAAAGAAAATGAAGACAGAAGTCTAATGTGATTCTGAAAGACTGACAGACCAATATTCATAGAAAAGTTTAAGTTTCATGTTGTTTGCACGGCTCTTGAAATTTCTGTTGGCAAAGAACAACATTGAAAAGTGGTGACCATCTGTGCAATTATCATAGGAAGAAGTGTTTCTTTATGAAATATGTTTTATCCTTAAACTGCTAGTTGGTTACCACAGTCACTTGTACAAAATTCTAATTATTGAAGCGAATTCAAAACATTGCGCGGATCTTTTTGAAGGAGCAACAAATCTCTACATTTAAAAATTATACAAATCAAAGATTTATGACATCATCATCTTGTTAATGTTTCATTAAAGTCACATTTCATTCGTTGAAATTCTAAGCAACACATGCCCACCTACTCAACCACTCCTCATAAGACAGTCCTTCCATAACTGGTTATCAACCAAGTGAATCTTTTCTGGACTATCTCTGATGCCATTAGATGCTTCCTTAGATAAGGGTCCCAAAGCTGTTCACAGTATTTCAGCTGTGCCCTTACTAGTGCCTTGTATAACTTTAGTAAAACCTCCTTACTCTTATATTCTATTATTCTATTCCCTTTGAAATAAAGGCCAATGCTCCATCTGACGTCCCCTACTATTTGAATATGTATGCTAGCTTTTTGTGATTAATGGATAAGGACAAAGCTGTCTGCAGTATTTTGCCATCTAAACAATATTCAGCTCCCCTACTCTTCCTGCTGAAGTGCATAATCTCACATTTCCCATGTTATATTCCATGTGCCAAGTTTTTGTCCAGTCATTTAACCAGTCTATATCCTTCTGCAGACTCCTCGTTTGAAACTCAGCACTGGCCTTCCCATCTATTTTTGTGCTATCTGTGAAATTTACTGTTGTATTTTCACCTGCTTCATTCAAGTAATTAACAAATATATAGTAAATACATGTAAATGTAAATGGTCCTAGCATGGATCCCTGTGGAACTCCACTAGTTACAAGTTACCATCCTGAAAATGACCCCAATCCCAACTCTCTGTCTTCTTTTGGTTAACCATAGAATTATACAGCATGGAAATAGATCCTTTGGTCCAACTAGTCCATGCTGATCATGTTCCCAAACTAAACTAGTCCTACCTGCTTCCATTTGGCCCCTATCCTTCCAAACCTTTCCTATTCATGTACTTACCCAAATGACTGTTGAATGTTATAACTATAGCTGTAATGACCATGTCCTCTGGCAGTTCATTCCACACACTATTCACTGTCTGTATAAAACAGTTTCCCCTCATTCCTTTATCCATGTTAGTATACCACCTCCTTCATTATAGGCTTTATCTTATTAAGTAGCCTGATATGTGGCACCTTATCAAATGTCTTCTGAAAATCCAAACTGCTTTCCATTTAAAATCTAAAGGTTTTTATAATTCTTTTCCTACATCCATTACCTTCAACAGTATTTCTGTTTTACGCCAAAGACAATGCTGAGAAGCTTACAGCGATTTCAATCTGCCACTCACTTTTTTAGGCCAATCTATGAACAAGAGTGAAAAAACAAGCCCACCTGATATTTTTAAGTTGGAAATCATGATAATGCATTTAGCATTGCTGAAAGTTTCTTTGATTTTTGGCATTCACCTACTGCAAACAATATCATAGAAACTCCCACATTAACACTTTTTGCATTCAGCAAGCTAAGCAATGTTTTAAATTAGAATAATATTCATTCTAACCATATAGTTGCATTGCCAGTTCTGTGATTTGCTGGATTCTCTCCTCTTGTTGTGGCACAGAAGGCTGCATGAACTTTTCAAACTGCTTGTAAAGAATTCCCACTGATTTCTTTGTCTTGCACTCAGCTGAATACTTCCCAACTCGAACAACTGTACCACTTGCATCCTCACACCAAAACTGACTCTGAAATGCAAGTAAGCAATTTAATATATTTTAAAATGCACACATGTAAATGCATTTCTGAGAACGCCACATTACTTGTAAACAATTTTGTGACTAGAAAACATATTCAGTCTCACAATTGAATATTCAATAAGTCCTTTCCTTCCCCAGATTTTGAATAATTTTTCAATCAGGAATTCTTTCTCACTTCCCAATTTTGTTTGCACAACTGGAGGAAACTTAAATGCTGTACTTTTTTAGATAACGTACAAAGTGAGGGGCTACTTTGCTTTAATGGCATTTTTGAGTTATAATCTGAGTACACTGGAAATATTTGTTTAAATTTAAATAAAGTTTAAAAGCATTTGGTGAACAATCAACAATCACATGGTGGATTCAAGCACATCAGTACAAGGTCAAGACTAGAGCACTTTTCAGCCTGAAGTGCCTAGTGATAATTCTTCTTTGCCTTCTCCTGAGGTACCCAGCATCACAGATGCCAGGCTTCAGCCAATGTGATTCACTACATGGGATAGCAAGAAACTGCTAAAGATACTGGGTATTATAAAGGCTGTGGGCCCTGACCACATTCCTGCCCCACTATGAACAACCTGAGGGCGATCATTGACCAAAAACTGTACTGGTCTAGCCATATAATTACTGTAGCAACGAGGCTAGGTCAAAAGCTGGGAATTTTGCAGTAAACGATTAAACTCCCGACTCCCCACTACCTGTCCACAAAATCGTGAGTGTGATGGAATACTCTCCACTTACCTGGTGGGTGCAGCTCCAACAGCAGTCAAAAACCAGTCAAGGGAAAAGCTACCCGCTTGATTGACATCCTATCTACCATCTTTCACATTCAGTCCCTCCACCTCCAATGTATAGCTGTAGCAGTGGGTTACACCCACAAGGTGAACCGCATTAACTCATCGAGGCTCCTCTGAGAGTGTCACCTGTACCATCTAGAAGGATTTGGGCAGCAGATGGGAACACTACCACGTATATGTTTCTGTCCAAGGCACACATCAACCTGTCTTTGAACAACAATGCCGTTTATTCACTGTAATTGGGTCAAGATCCTGGAATTCTCTTCCTAACAGCATTGTAGGGATTCCTGCAGCAAATGGACTGCAGCAGTTCAAGGAAGAATTACAGATGGGCGATAAATGCTGGTTTAGCCAACAACACTCACTCACCATAAATGAATTTTGAAAATGCACGGCATTAGGTTTTTGTTGGTAATAGAAAAATAATATACCGCATTTGTAAAATGATTAATAAGATCAAAGAGAAATGGTTAACGAAGAGCAGAAAGCAAGTGAGGATTGAGCAACTGAATATTCAACCATGACAATCATCATTTCTGTGTCATTGCTAGTAAGACAAAATGTTAAGTTAGGTCTAATTGTACAGCAGTACGATAATATTTACCTCTTCCATTGCTTGTTGTAATTGCACCGTCATGTCCAAGGTTTGTTTGTATTCCTCCACTGTCTTGTCAAGCTCATTCACTTGTTTCTGAACTTCATTCATGGATTCTTCAAGTACATTAACTTCCGCTCTCGGGATGTGCTTTTCTAGCACAATAGTGCCTTTTGTCACAAACTGAGTCATTTTCTTTTTGAATATCTTTTAATGCAGAAAACACAACATAAATTAGACACCTGTAACAAAACAAAAGGGTCACCAAATGTCTTCAGTTCAGAGGTTTAAAATCTAACAAAAATAGGACCATAGCATTACCTCAAATTTTTCAGTATATATATCAACTTGCTGGATTTGATTTCGGACAGCTTTCAGATTGCGGAATTTTTCATTTTTCTTCAGATAATTAAATTTCAAGTTATTAAACTTCTTCTTGAGTTCTTTATAGGATTCCTTTAACTAAAGATATATATTTTTACAAGATTATTATACGTTCATCATCAACTTTAAAACTGAACTTCAAAGAATTAGGTTGAAACATTCCTAGCAAAATCATGGGAATTTTTAAACATTATAAATATGTGATCATAAAGGAGCCGGTTTTTATTTCTTATAACAATATGACTGTAGGGGTTATACCTTTTTATTAAAAGTACAAAGACAGTGTGCTTGTCATCACATAAGTGAATCATTTTAATATTGTAATAATAAATGTTGTAACATTAGTTTTCTCTGATAGTGCAAATATCCACTCATTTTAAGTGTATCTTGGAGGGAAGAAATTCTACCGCTTTCAGATATCGACTTCACCAGTAAGCCAACAAAGTTATGGGTGACCTAGAAGATCTAACAGTTTCCTTTGTTACAGATGTTTGGGTAGAAATTGCTAGAAGTATTCATATATTCTTGGGAATATAATTGGTGTTCACAGCATATCAATTTTGCAGTAAGTAAGCCTGTGCAAGGCTTTGGGCCTAATGTGAATATGTGAGGGCTATTTTCTAGGCAGCCCTTGATGAATCTTGGCCAATGCTCCCTCTACTTCTGATGCCTCTGTGGAAGTAAACTCTAGGTAAGCTTGTAATGATTTTCTCTCTGGCTTATGACAGGCCCAGAGTCTGAAAGTTATTCTTACTGTAGAGTGAACTGCCTGTGTGAAGTAACTGCTCCAAAACATCATTCTGAAGGTGCAGTACATGGCCCAAACCTAGTTTGCACGGTGTCGGTCTCTCTGTTCAGACACATGTTGATTGTACACCTCTGAGTCAAATTAACCCCATCTAATTTCTATTCAAAAATTGAAAGTCTATGACCTTAAAATTATGTTATGGGATTATAAGGTATGTATGATTAGAATATTGTTGTAGTGTCTGCTACTTCAGAAAAGGGAATGGTAACCTGCTTAAGTATAATGGACAAATTTATAACATTTTGACAAGGCCCAGAATATTGATGTTATATATGTCACTGTTATCCACACACTTTCAACAAGTACAATGATGCCTGGTAATTGTTTCAAAGCTACCTACTATCAAAACTGTAATGTTACAATTCTGGCATTTTCTTACCTTTGGATTACATATATTCACTCAATGATTTATTTCCATTAGTCTGTCAGTAGGTATCTCCAGATGATACATTCCCTGAAGAGGTTAGGAGGCAACACGTTCTCAATACCATTCTAATAATGGCATGAGAATGAAATGCAGGAATTCCCGAATCGTTTGCTCATTCTCTTTGAGAGGGTATATGGAATGTGTTGCGAACACCATCTCCCACTCACCCCCCACACGCCTTCCTCAATCATTATTACAATGAATTTGACACCAAGAACATAAAGGAGTGAGGGCTGCAGTGATCTGGCTGTACTGGATTCCATTGTATCAATTTCATTTTTCTACTTCTACAATATGAACAAATTTAGAATTACAGCAGCCACAAGAGTTGTGCGTCAAAAATCTAGACCTCATGTTATAATCTATTTTAAACCAGTTTAAAAAAACACTTTTCAACAGCTTTCACTTTTGAATGAACATTTACCACTTACAAATTTGAAAAGAATTTTAAATTGCTTTTTGTTAAGCATTGAGTTGAGGACAAGAAAGAATAATTATTTAATTTAGCAATCACTATGTCTCTTGGTTAAGTCCAGAAAACAAGTCACAATTTTGGAATACAATTTATAGAAATATGCAGTTATTGGTATGGGAATTACAACAATACAATTCAAACTCATGGTACAGAGTAACAACTGTTTGGGTGGTCTCTCCTCCACATCTTTTTTTAGGTCTGCAGTCACTTGCTACTTTTACACTTCACAGCATCTCTCCCAATGCAGCTGCTGAGCTTGCTAATTTGATGATATTTTACAAGAGCTCATTTGGATAAGTATATAGGGCACAATTTATGCAACCTCAGTGAAGTATATGAAGGGGGTGGCATATGCAATAAAGCGGGTGGTCAACTCCTGCATTCCCATCCACCCAGATCTACCTCCTATGTTACTGACCTACCTCTTATATCACTGACCTACCTTTTATATTACTGACCTACCTCTTATATTACTGACCTTTGGCTATTGAGGCTGTCAGATGACCAATTAGGTAATTCATTCCACCTCCATTGTGATGTGTTGGGCTGGGAAAAGCAGAAGCAAAAAAGCTAGCCTGGCATATTTCACAGCATAGAGACAGCCCTAAGGAAGGGAGTGCTTCTTTGGGGGAATCTTCTGTGCCCACTGGGGCACATCCTTCCCCTGCAAGGTGATACACCCCTCTCCCTGCACCCCCCCACTCTCTCCTCCTGCCCCCGCTATCTCTAAAACCCAAATCCACACACACATTGCCTTTCTTGTTTGGCGATCCCTCCGTAGCCAAAATGTCTAAACTTACCTTAAAGATTGGTATCCATGCTTTTCCTACAATGTGTAGTCCCAGCAGCTTCTTGGAGTATAGCGTTGCTGCAGTTCTCAAGGGAGGCAATTCCTCCCCCTCAGGCTCTCATACAGGGCAGCAAAATTTAAAGTTGGTATCATGTCAGCCATCTTGGTGGCCAGGGGATGTGAAAGGATCTGTTCACCTTTGAGAGCTGCTGATATAATGTTATCTTTTCTGATTCAGATTTAATTGCCTGGTCATAAGTTTAATGAGTTGCATTTGGTGATTCAGTTTCAATGTCACTCTGACTTTCATAGTTTCTTAATATAACTTTCATAAACAAAACTGAGGTATGAATTCAGCTCCTGCTACTACCTGTGGACATTTACCACACTGAAAGCATCTTCAAAATATAATTTTCTTTTGTACCTCACCACCATAGTTATATTGAGCCGGATTTTCCAAGGAGTAGCAACCTACGCAGAATGCAACTTCACACTTTCTCAACACAAAAAAAAGCAAGAAGATTCTTTTACAAGAAGATTCCAAATCGAGGCGTCTTTGGAAATGCAAAGTTGTACTTCTGTCCTGACAGGCCCCTGATACTGCAAAACGCACAGTGGAAGGCAAACCATGCCCCATTTACACAGTAGGCAGTCGTCACATCCATCCATAAGTGGGACAGGGGGTATGTCACTCCTTGGACTGAAAATGTAAAGACATGCATTGCAGTCCAATGAAATGCAAGTTTTAGAATGATTAAGAGATAAGCTAAAATCAAAGTAATGATTGTCACAATGACACTTATTCTGCAAATCTAATAGCTTAATTGTTTAGATTAGATTCCCTACAGTGTGAAAACAGGCCCTTCGGCCCAACAAGTCCACACCACCCCTTGAAACATCCCACCCAGACCCCCATTCATCTATAACCCATACACCCCTGAACACTACGGGCAATTTAGCATGGCCGATCCACCTAGCCTGCACATGTTTGGACTGTGGGAGGAAACTGGAGCACCCAGAGGAAACCCACACAGACACAGGGAGAATGTGCAAACTCCACACAGACAGTAACCCAAGGCTGGAATCGAACCCGGGTCCCTGGCGCTGTGAGGCTGCACTGCTAACCACTCAGCCACCGTGCCACCCTATTGTCTTTTGGCTTCAAATTGGCATTTTAATATTTCTTTCAGGACACATCTTCACTAAGCGCTGAGGGTGTGGGCTCACTGTGATTTGGTGCTACGTTTCTACATATTCCAAAATACAATTCCCTAGCCCTATTAAATTTCATGCACTTCCAAAGTATACTATAATTTAAAACTGTAAAATACCCATTACTTTGTCTAAAGCAGATAAAAATACTCAAGTTGAACGCTGGCAAATCTTTAAATGCATAACTATAAGTCTTCTAAGTTTTTTTGAAAGATCATCTAACTTGATCATATTCAGTCAGTTATTCATACTGAACTTGAATCTAAAGTATAACTATTATTGTAGTAACAATTGATAGCTCATGAAGTAAAATTCAAGACATACATGGAGTGACAATATTCAGAGAACTAGACAACATAAATACGAATAACTGAACAATATTTCAAGCTTGGAGTAAATTAAATATTAATCTGTTTGGTCTGGATCAAACTTCTATATGAGAAAGTTCATTCGACTCATGTTGTTTGTTCATTCTTGAGAACATAAGAAACAAGAGATGGATGGCTGGAAGAGCTGGATCTGATATGTTACAAGAAGATCACTGCTCATTCTTCTAACCTTCAATGGATATAAACCTAAGCTGTTCATCCGTTTCTCATAAGATACTACCCTCATCCCAGGAATCCACCTCAATTTTTTTTCTGAACTGTTTCTAATGCAAGTATATTCTTTCTTAAATAACACCATCAAAACCATACACTGTACTCCAGCTGTGGTTTTATCAATGACCTGTACAGCTGTATATTTATTCACCATCCACCAGCACTAGAGATCAACATTCTGTTTTGCTTCCTAATTACATGATGAATCCGCATGCTAACCTTTTATGATTCACGGGGGAGGTCACCCAGATCCTCTTGTTACTAACAAGATGTGAGGAGGACACTGTCACTCTCGTCCGAGAGTCAAATGTGACTTTAAAAGTATCACGGAAGGAGGTCTTGTGGAAGCAGTGGTAGTATTTCTACCTCTGAGTCAGGAGACACAGGCTCAATTCGATGCCCCAGAGGTGTGTAATAACATCTCTGAACATGTTGATCCAGAAAGAATCTACAAACATCAAGGAAAAATAGAGGACCTGAATATAAATTAAATGGAGAAAGACTGAAGAAAGCTATGAGAACAGAAGGATTTGGCAGTTGTTGTATATAAATCTCTAAAAATTAGCACACAAGTTCAGTGGGTAATAGGGAAGGCATGTAGAATGTTGGACTTCATTTAAAGAGAATGAAGTGTAAAAATAGGGAACGATTGCAAAAATTGTATAAGGCACTAGTCAGACTTCAGTTGGAATAGTGTAGACAGTTTTGGGCACCTTATCTAATGAAAGATATCCTGGCACTGGAGGCAATCCAGAGAAGATTGATGCCAGATTCTGAGGAACTGTTTTGTGAGAAGATGATGAGTGGTTTGGGCCTGTATTCATTGGAATTTAGAGGTACAAGACTTTATTAAAGCATACAAGATTCCTGAGGACTTGATACTTGATACGAAAAGGTTTTTTTGCCTTGTGGGAAAATCCGGGGCAAGAGAACATAATCTCAGAATAATGGGTTGTCTATGTTTGACAGAGATATGGAGGAATTTCTTCTCTCAGAGGGTAACTGAGTTTGTGGAATTCTTTACTGTGGCGTGCTTTAGGAGCTGAGTCATTAAGTATATTCAAAACTGAGATAGACAGATTTGTAACACAAAAGGAAGCAAGAATTGTGGGGAAAGTGCAGGAAAGAGGGGCTGAGAATTATCAGGTTAGCCATGTTCTCCCATTGAATGGTGGAGTAGACTCAATGGGCTGAATGGCCGACTTCTGCTCCAACGACTTACAGTCTTAACCAAATCCCAATATTGCTAATTGCATGCTTTCTCCATAATACGTTTGAAATGAAAAGATCTATCAACCATGTCACTTTAACAAACCCAAGAATTTAAATGTATTATTAAACAAAACATTAAATTAGGAAGCTGAACTGGTTAACACAATTATATGAAAGTGTAAATTTTACCTCTCTAAATAACCCCAAATACACACACCAGGTAAATGTGAAAGAAATGAACAAAGTGAATCACTTAAAAAAAAATTCCTGCCCAAAGGCGGCTATTCTTGAATGCAAAAAAGAGAAGACATAGATGTTCTGCAGCCTATCAATCTGATGGTCTTTTGCATGTGGTCAAATTATTAACGATGCATGTTTTTCTCTGGGACTTTAATAAACACAGCTTGCTTACGGCATATACTGCTGCAAAGTGTTCTTCTGGAAGAGTGGCTGAAATTAGGCTTCAAACTAAATTCACCACAAAGGTGCTTCAAACGTAAGGAGGCATGAGCTGAGCAGCTTGATCTCAGCAGGTTCTCGCCAGCTGATCCATCTACTGATCAAACAAGCAAGCCATGAAACTCATGCAGGTAACACTTGTGAAGTGAGTTTGAACAAGTGTCTAAAGCCACATGATTTTTAAGAAGCCTAAGAAAGGTTTCAACATCCCAAAGAATTTTTTTTTCTTAAGATTAGATTTTCTACAGTGTGGAAACAGGGCCTTCGGTCCAACAAGTCCACACCGCCCCTTACAGCATCCCACCCAGACCCATCCTCCTATAACGCACATGCCCCTGAACACTATGGGCAATTTAGCATAGCCAATCCACCTAGCCTGCACATCTTTGGACTGTGGGAGGAAACCCACGCAGGCACGGGGAGAATGTGCAAACTCCGCACAGACAGTTGCCTGAGGCTGAAATCAAACCCGGGTCCCTGGTGCTGAGAGACTGCAGTGCTAACCACTGAGCCACCGTGCCACCCAAATACTTCTAGTTCCTTTTCCCCCCAAGCCAAATCCAAATACCCACACATAACTGGGAGTAGATCCATTTTCCACAGGCTTTCCAAACTCAAGTCCTCATATAAATGTTACTTTTGAAACAATTTCATTACACTGTGTAACTCTGTAACTCACAATTCTGTAGCATCCTTCCATTTAAATAATATCTTGCTTTTCCATTCTCCCTACCGTTGTAGACAACATACACTGTTTCCCACATTGTACTCTAGTGGCTAGCTCACTTACTTAACCTAATAACATATTTCTTTGCAAAGCCTCCACATCACAACTTGCTTTCCTACTTGTCTTTGCATTATCAGCAAATGTGGATACAATGCAGTCTGCGCTTTTATCTATCTCATTAATTTAAAATGTAAATGATCCATATGTAAAATACTACTATTTATCATGTGGTTTGGGGTCAAGACAGACTAATCGAGGGGAAGGTAAAGTCAAGAACTGTATTCAGGCTTTGACTTGAGAGCAACACTATTTATTATGCATTAATACTAAATACTGTTATACACAGTCAAGGTCAAAAATCACACAACTCTGGGTTGTAGTCTAAGAGATTTATTTGAAAATGCAAGCTTTTGGAGCCTTGCTCCTTCTTCAGGTGGTAGTGAGAGAGTGGCTTCGGACACAGATTTTTACAAGTAAAAGATCAAAGCGTTGTATTAAACAGTATTGAACAAACCTAAGATGTCCGTTAAATCTTTAATCAGTTAGGAAGGAAATGCAGGTTTTGATTGATTAATATGTAAATCCCAGAATTTCTTTCAAGTCACTGTCCTTGGATAACTCAAGGTTTTATCAGCATCGCAAATGCGACATCTCAGGCCAGACAATGCATTTTAGGTGTGAGGCCTTGTTCAGAATCTGCACGTGTTTTACGTGGAGTCAGATTGGTTTTATTTCCAAGGTAGGAATTTATAAAATACCACATTGACTGTTTACAAATTGTGTGCCTTTTGAACAAAATAGAATGTATCTGTAATTAAAAATCTGCAAATGCAAATTCATTCCATAGACTTATTTGTGCATGTGTGTGAGAGAAAGAGAGAGGCGGAGAGAGTGCACGCGCGTGTGTGTGTGTGTGTGTGTGTGTGTGTGTGTGTGTGTGTGTGTGTGTGTGTGTGTGTGTGTGTGTGTGAGAGAGAGAGAGAGAGAGAGAGAGAGAGAGAGAGAGAGAGAGAGATCTCTCTGTTGACTGTTCTAGTTTGTTGGTTTTCTCATTGGGCTCGCTACTGACATCTTGGACGAAGTCCCGGAGTCACATTCATCTGATGAAACAACCAATGAACCGGAACAGTCAACACAGTAGGCTGTGGTGGAGCAGCCATAGAAGAAGGAGTCGAATTACATCTCTCTGGAAGGTCGATGCCCTGGGCTTGGCATGTATGCTCAAGCCGTCAGGGAATGCATGAACACCAGGCTCATCAGCTGCACTTACAAGGTAGCGCAAAAACATCCCCCAGGCACAACGCACTTCATTCCATGCTCTCAAGATCAAACACAACATTGTCATCAAACCAGCAGACAAAGGAGGAGACATCATCATACAGAATAGAATGGACTACTGCAAGGAAGTATAAGATAACTGAACAATCAGGAACACTACAGACAACTACCTGCCGATCTGACCAAAGAACATACCTGTGAATTCAACAGACTGGTCAGGATCTTTGATCCAGTCCTTCAGAGTATCCTGTGAACTCATCCTGTGTACTTCTTGTGTAGGGGATTTCTACTGCCTTCTGAAGAGACACAAAGCAACACACATATCTGGCAATGGGACCTAGTGTGAGAGGTGGTCTCAGGAACAATGTTTTGTTCAGAAAAATCTAAAGAACCAGGGGGCAAGGTTAAATAATGAGGCAAGAAGATCCTCAGAAGATTTCTCTAATTAAGCAAATTGATAGCTTCCTTGAAATGAAATGAAGCATTTGAACACTTATGTAAAGCACAGTGAAATAGTTACCAAGGTGAAATGCAGCAAAGTATACTCTGAAGAGGTAGCACATTCATGTCAGCTAAGCAGTCCCTATCTCCTCCACAACTCTCTGAAGCTGTCGAAGGGCTGATGCAGCCATACAAATGAGGTTGAACACATACTTCCACAAGCGAAGAACAGTCTTGGGCCTTCATTTGAAGCAGCAACATCTCCAGGTCAGTATTTCCTTATAGCGGTAGGCGCCAATGCTGACAACATCGTTATCCAGCAAGGCACCCTTAACGTCTAAGCAGTTTTTCAGTCTTAGTGGGTGTTCAATTCATATTTGACCTCCAAAGAGGAATCTCACTTTTGAATATTCAATCGGTGGTCTCATCACTCCGGCAGACTCTCTTAATAACACTTCACACATATATGCCATTGGGCATTGATGAATGAGCTTATTCAGTATAGAACAATATAAAGACAAAGTTACAGATTTTGTTCCAGTAAAGAAGACACAACATAGGAGCAGGCAGTCCAGTGTACAATGCAGGCTGCGGGCAAAGCACATCATGTGGATGCATACTGATACAATCTCAAGGCTTATTCTGAGCCCAAGGGTTGCCAGGCTGACAGATATCCATATCTCCCAAAAGGAATCACACTAAAATTGAAGGAGAGGCTAGAAACAGAATTTTGAAATGCTGGTATAATGGTGGTAAAAAGCACTGCAGCTGCCCGTGTTTCCCGTGTAGCAAGTTCAGTCACTAACAGCAACTTTGAAAAGCAAGGTTGCCTTTTCAGATTTATTTTGAGAGATCACCCCCACAATGTGGGAAATTCCAGCAAGTTGAATAAGAAATACTTTCTTCTTCACATTGAGGTTGATGACCAAATCAAGATCCTTGGTCAGTCACTCCAAATGTCAATTTTTTAATATCAAATTATTTCTTGATTCAGGATCAATCATTACTGTAAAGTGTAAAGTTACTTTATTCAATGTGTTCGATCAAATTAACACTCTTGAGAGTGTTAGACTTCCAGTTTGAAGCTGGATTGAAGTGATGCATTCTTAAGTTGGTAACATATTTACAGAGACTTTTTATGTCATTAGGAACCAAACCAGGCTCTTGTTAATTCACCAGGTTTTCACATAATTAGATCTTTTTTTCTTCATTCTTTCATGGTGAATATGGATAGAAAGTGCTTTAGACGATACTAAAATAAGCGTGAAATAAGTTGCAATGAAGAAACAAGATATTTACAAATTTTTATGGAAAGGTTGGGTGATTGGGCCAAAATTTGGCGGATGAAGTTTAATGTAGAAGTGTGAGGTTGTCCGTTTTGGTCAGAGCAATAGAAAGGCAACTTATTATCCAAAGAATATTAAAGAACCACGTGGGATTTTACCATCATAGATGATGGCTTCATTGTCATCATTACTAAGGCTAGCTTCTAAATTCCAGATTTTATAAATTGGTGTGGTGTTTTTAGAACCCATGTCCTTGGAAAATTAGCTTGGGCCCCTGAATTTATAGTCCCATGGCATTACCACTATATGCCCTTTTTCTCCAGTTGGTGCAATGCTCTCCTTGTCAGCTAGATGATTTTGCACTGTTTGATGATTTCAACCAATAAAGTGTAGAGAGTGTTTTGTTGCAGAGGGATCTGGGTGTCCTCGTCCATGAGCAAAAACTAGTACACAGGTAAAACAAGTAATAAGGAAGGGAAATGGAATACTTGCAATAATTGCTAAAGGAATACAATATGAAAGCAAGGAAGTGATGCTGCTATTGCATAAGTTGAGACAACACCTGAAGTTTTGCACAGAAGTTTGGCCACTCGAGGAGGAATGTAGTTATACTACAGGCAGCTCACAGGAGGTTCACTAAATTGGTTCCAGAGATGAAAGGTTTTTCTTACGAAGCGAGATTAACCAGTTTACACCAATAAATTCTGGGCTTCAGAAGAATGAGAGGATATCTAATTGAGGTACATATGTTGCTAAAGTGGATTGACAAAGTAGACATACAAAAAGATGTTTCCTCAAGTTGGATTCAATTCCTCAATCTAGAATGAGGGGTCATTGTGTTTGGATAAGGAGCAGCAGATTTAAAACAGAGATGAGGAGAAATTACTTCTCTCATAGGATGGTGAATCTGCAGAATTTACTACCCCAAAATGTATAGATGTTGAGTCATGGAGTAAATTTAAAGAGGGTGTAGACAGCTTTTTAAATTAGTAATGGTTTGAAGGGTTATAGAGCACAGACAGGAAACTGCAGTTGAGATTGCGTTCAGATCAGCCCAGCCGTGGTTATATCAAATGGTGGAGCAGGCTTGGGGGCCTGAATTGCCTCCTCTTGGTCCTTAGTTCTTATGTTCTTATACAAGTGTCACTGACAAGGCCAACATTTGTTGTCCATCCTCATTAAGTTGGTTAGTAAGCCTTTTCACTGAGCAGTTCAGAGTCAAACACACTGTACTGGGTTGTGGAGTCAAATGTAGGCTGATCTTGGGAAGGGTGGTAAATTTGCTTCCCTGAAGAATATTAGTGAGCCAGATGGGATTTTACAAGAATTGATGATGGTTTCATGTTCATCATTACTGAGGCTAGCTTCTAAATTCCACGTCAGCAAGGTGCTTTTGGGCTGTTTGATGATTTCAACCAATAATCCATTGTTCAGTCAGTTACGAACTGCTATGCTCAGGTGATTGTTAGATTTCATTGTGTGAGGCTCTCTCTCAGCCTATCCAAGAAGATGTACTTTTTACCCAAAGAAGACGGGACGGTATAATAGAAGATGTCCCTCTGAAGTCCTACTGAAGTTCTATGTCAAGATCACTGGATGATTTTTCTGTGAGGAATTTTCTCAGTTTTTTCCAAGGATTTGGTCAGCATTGCAAACCCTCACTATTTGGGTTAGTTTTGTCATTTCCAGAAGGAGATTCTGCAGTAACCTCTTACCACCCCGCTACCACGTCCCCTCCCCACCAGCAGCACAGCAAACTTCAATGGCCTGAAAGGCCTACGTCGTATGCTCTGCATTTTCAGTTCTTGATGTCAAGATTTCTCCGACACCTTTCTAGATCACAAAGAACTGAATCCTTCAACTAGTGAAGTGAGGCTAGTTGTTAGACAAGCAGTACTTATGAGAGGGCACTACATAATGAAGAAGTGATGCAAATCCAAGTACTTTCAGCTTTATGGAGTAGTCAACTGAGTTTGTACAAGAGCACAAGGTTCAAGAAGCACTATATGAGCAGAAAAGTTTTTCAGCAGTACAGAAGCATGAGTCTAGTGTTCTACTTTCATATGACAGCTGAGAAAACCCTGTCTAGAGACAAGCTCAGATGTGACAATAGGCAGTTCGTTTATTCCCCATGTCATCTTTTTGTTCAGAGTGCTTTGTGACAAGTCCGGTTGCAGTCCCAGCAGCACTGACTGTGAATCTTCCAGTCAAAAACAACAATCTTTGAAGACAGTTTTGTTGATTCTTCAGTCCTTCAGCGTATTCTTTGAAGAAACAAATCTATACTCTGTTGCTTTCTGAGTGGTTCACTCATCTCTTTGTCACAGAATTGAAAACATGGTGCAGGAATCACAAAATGTTGTTTTCTTGCTATTCTAATTGAATGGCGGTAATCCTCAGCTCTTCTTCAAAGCTGCACTTTTGTCATTCAGTCATCTTTCACTGTCCGATTCTCTCTTGAAGGTATTGTGAAGGAGATAAAATCATCCATGTTGGAAATTGGGGCTCCCTTTAAAACTGAATTCTTTTAGTATTCAATATCTTTTCCTATTTCCTCATTTAACTGTGTTACTGTAGCTTTCTACAAACACAAAGCCAATCTCTGGCATATGGAAACAAAGGAAGGGTCACAAGAATCACCAAAGTCATAAAGCTTGACTGAACTGATGTCAAAGAACCGCATCCATGGTGGCACAGGCCAAGCAAAGACATGCCAGGGAGTTCCTGGGGGCCTGGCATTCTGGTTGGTGCTCCGCTGGTGAGCACATTGGGCTAGACCCGATATACAGGCTACTGAAGAACGGGACTGGGGGTGGTGCCAACCACCCCAGCAAACTGAGCCATATGGATGGCAGGCAGGACAGAGCACTGGTGCTTCACCAGAGGTGCACTGGCGATATTGCCTAGCAGGGTAGCAAAGTGTCTGCAAGCAAACACACTGGCTTGGCAAGCAAGTTTGCACCCTTAATTAGGGAGAGAACAGGGCTCCTTCAAGATCAGTGAGGTCCTCTGTGTGTGGAGCCACAGGACTTGAGTGAGATTCTAAACAAATATTACTCGTCAGTATTTACTGCGGAGAAAGACGTGGAGGCTAGGGAACTCGGCAAAATAAATAGAGATGTCTTGAGAAGAGGAGGTGCTGAAGGTCTTAAAATGCATAAAGGTAGACAAATCCCCAAGAATAAAATGAGCTAGCAGAGGAAGTGGTGAAGGCTGGTTCAATTACAATTTTTAAAGGCATCTGGATTAGTACATGAATAGGAAGAGTTGAGAGGGATATGGGCAAGTGTTGGCAAATGGGACAAGGTCAGATTGGGATGTCTGGTCAGCATGGACAAATTGGACTGAAGGGTCTGTTTCCATACTCTACACTGTACTTATTGGGTGCTCCCTCATTAATACAGTGTTTGGGAAAACGACATGCTTATCCAAAGGGAAGAATAAAGATGGCCACCATCAAAATCTGCGAACTGAAGCCTGCAAAATATCAAGGATGTATACTCCACCATTTCAATTCATCGGGGCCTATTCTATAGACAGTTGGTTTCCCATTCTATTCTAGTGGGTATTCTATGGGCTGGACAGTTGGTTTGTGAAGCAGTATGAGGCTGACAGAACAGGTTCAATCCCCACACCAGCTAAAGTTACCATGAAGGACTCTCCTTCTCAATCTTTCCCCTCGCCTGTGGTGTAGTGACCGTCAGGTTAAATCTCCACCACTTGTCTCTCTCTGATGAGAAAGTAGGCCTGTGGCCTGGTCAGACTATGGCGACTGTTTTAATTTGGGCATTCACATATAACCAGTTGGGGTGGGGAGTGGGTGCACAGACCAATATGCAGGCAGGAGAGAGGTAGGGAATGCAGCCTGATACCCAGGTCAGAAGTAGGATGGGATCCGGGAGAGGGGCAGTGTTATGATCAAGAACCAGCTGCCAGTTCGCTAAATACAGCTGTGGATCGAAAGCATGTACTTGTAATCCCGCTGGCTCCATAGAAAAGTAAACTTCAAAAAAACATACTTACCTTGGTGGTTAACAGTTCTCAGCAGTCCTTTTAAGAATGAATGGATGAGCACCATTTGGAGCCAAAACAATGAGTGTTTCAGTGCCCCTGAAGTTCCTTAAAAGGTTCTTAATCAGGAATTAAGCCTCTATACTCATATACCTAAGGGGTCTAATTTCAACTTCAAGTAGCCATCGAGGATACTTGCATGGTTTAGCTCTTGCAATTGCACAAATCAAGTATGGCATGTTGGTCCTTAAACTGCTTCCATTTGCTGGTTTTCCACCCAGAAATGGGCTCTGCAAGGACTAATTTCTCCCCATTAATGTTAAAATAATAAAGGCCACTTTTAAAATCATTCTTTAGTCAATATCATGTATTTCCTTTTCCAAGGCTTTATCTATAATTGTAAAAACAGTCTTCAGCTGGCAGCACAATTCAAATATCAGAATATGGAAAAAAGAGCACTCCAGGACATTAACTTTAGTGGTGAGAGTTTGCATATTTAATTAAAGTGAAAATTCGCAAGATTTGGCAATCTGCACATTCCTCATCCAACACACCAATGTCTTAAACCAACTGATTTTATTTTTCAAAACTTTTTTTTTAACTAACCTCATTTATTTCTTCTTTCATGGTACAATAATGCAAATTTGTTTCCAGTTTTTCTCCATATTGATCTGCCTTTGCACTCCATTGTACACTCTCAGTCTCTAAAGCTTTCAGTTTTTGCTGTAGAGAATCCACTGAAGCCTCAATGAATTTCTACTCAAAAGAAAATGATCAAAGGTAAGCCGGCTAGAGATAAGATACACCTCTATGTGTCACAACGGAAAATTTTCTGTACAATCTAAAAATAACTTACAGATTGCTGAGTAATGGAGATGATATCCATTGCCAGCGTGAGGGACAATTTGTACAAATGGCTCACATGTGACTGCTTTTCTTGATGGTGTCTAAGTTGCATCTTTGCTTCTCTGCTACTGTCCGACTTTGTGAACAGTTCTGGATATTCTAGTTCGCCAGTCTTCTTCATGACCTCAACCTGAAATGAAGCCCATGAATTTCTAAGTGATAACAAAAGTCACTACAATAACAATCTATATATAAACAATCTCTATAATGTAATAAAAGATACCAAAGTCGATTCACTGGAGCAGCTCCAAAAACCAAGTAAAATCGCATAAGGAAATGTTATTGCAAATGACTGAAATGTTTGGTCAGCTAGGTAGATTTTAAGAATTTCTTCGAGTAGGAACAAAGGCAGAGGGACCGAGGGATGTATGGAAGGGATTCCAGAGATTACAGAATGGCCAGTTGAAAGCAGGTTCCCAGTAATGAAGTAACAAAACTAAGGGATGCTCTAGAGGCTAGAATTAGAGGTCTGTGAATATTTTGGAGGAATATTTGCCTGGAGGAACTTGCAGCAACAACTGGAGAGGCCAAAGAGGGATTTGAAATTAAATATGAGAATACTAAAATTAAACTCTGCTTAATTGGAACCACTATAAGTTAGTGAGCACAAGATGAATGAACAGACTTGATTGAATGGAGATTTGGGCAATAGAACTTTAGATAACATCAAATCTATGGAGAATACAAAAACCAAGGAATATTAGTATTAATAACTTAGAAATATAATTAAACTAATTGTTATGATGCTAATACCCAGAAAGTCAAATTGAAGACTGAAATTTGAGTTGATGTATGATATTCACAAGGTGATGGGTGAACAGAGAGAGAGAGAGAAAGAGAACCAGAGAGAGGCACCTTGGGGTGGGAGCCTCCCATAGAAGTAACATTGATTTGCCACCAATAGCTCAAGGAGTGAGACCTGATGTGTTTCATACCTTGGCATCACCCTTTGCCCAATAGACAAACTATTTTGATATGGACAGGAAAAGCTCTTTAATTCAGAATCAATTAAATTCTTATGAGGGAGGTGGAAAGATGAGGAAATCCTGAGATGCATGAAAAGGTCACCTCAAGCTTCAGTGATGCCTCCCATGACAGTCCTGTGGAAGCAGGCTGAGACAGGTCTTTTCTTCAGAAGAATGGGAAAGGGATCCTCAGTCATAATCAAGAAGTTATGGCTATAAATGGAAGAAACAAAGTAGCCAATGAGTTGGCGACAAAGCCTACATTTAGTGCAGAAGGTTATTGAATGACATGGTGCGACCTGAAACAGTTAATGGTGGTAGAAGCTGGCATTTGGGAATCATCAGTTGAATGAAAAGTGTCCATTGAAATCAGCGGCAAGCTTGCAGCCCATAAATAGGGCTATATCAAGCACGAGTGTTAGCATGGAGGCATTCAGTTAAGTTGCATCCAAGACCCATGCTCAGACATGGACGAATCCTACATTATGATGGCTGAATGGCTTCCACACCATGGCATGCCATAAGCTCCACACTATACATTTACACTGCCTTAGAGTGAACAGCACATAGGCACCATGAGGCAGCTTGGTTTTGCCTATGTTCCTGCTTGCAGGATAAACATTCTCAGAATGTCAGGGTACATCAACAGCCAACTGTTATCACCACAGTGACACTAATAAAGGAAGAAAAGGACTGTCATGGGAGGCATCACTGAAGCCACTGCAGGACAGCATGTTACAGAGTGAGGTAGGTGCAAAGTATAAAGATTTCCTGAAGACTTTGTTCCATCACTCAGACCTTCAACACCACTGCACGCCCCTCCTTAATAAGATACTGGATGAATATTCCCATTTGTTCTAACAGCAAATGAGGGAAAGACCAGTGATACAGACACACTAGAAAGCTCAGGGGATGGAACAACAATGGAAGACATTGTCACATCATTCGTGTGCACTCTTCAGAAGTACAGATAGACACAACACGTATCGGTCGGTCTGTTATGTGTTTAGAATGGTCGGCACAATTTGGTGAGCACTGTGTCAATAAAAAAGATGGGTAGGCCGTGTTAACCACAAACTTTAGAGAACATAGGAGAGGCCCAATGCTGCTCCACTCCTTATAGATAGTGAGGCTTAGGTCCCATCTGCAAGGTAGCAGAAACTCCAGGTGATATAAAACATTTGTGAGGACCCGTCTCTATTTCCAGAGAAAATGTAATTCCATGTAAAGGCAATGGAGGAGTTCATCCATGACATGTGTGACTCCATATTTCTAGATGTGGTTCACTTGGTGTTTTCCTCTGGATCCAGTGTTATTTCCCACCGGAATGCCAGGTTGTAGAGTGCTCGGCAGCTGATAATCCCAGGAAAATACCTCAAGGCGCCCAAAACTACTGAGGCATCGTTAGCAGGCCTATATAACAGCAGTTATATACGGCTTTTGCCCGCGTGTGGGGTTGTATACAGAGCTCAAACGTCACGACTTTACTGATTACCCCTTGTCCCCAGGATCCAGGCACAAAGATATTTGGGTAGTTTGAAGAGCTGAGGCAGTTCAGTTGGGATCTTTTAAGGACATGGGTGCTATAGCAGTTTTCTGCTAACCTTCCACATGCCGGCAGGGATCACTGTGGTCACACACAATCAGTTATAAACTGAAAATACTTCCTATTCTCAAAGGCTACTGGGAGGAGGGAACCTTGATGGTATGTTGAGTGTAATTAATGGACTCCTGCACTTGAGAAAATCCAGCCTCGGCCCTGAAGTGGACTGCACTTGATTACCATAGTATATTGAAAAGTTGATGTGTTGATCCATCCAAATGCCATGGTATCCATGACCTCATTTATGCAAATAGACTGCTGACTAAGATAGGCCACAGCTGTTTCCTGGGACAATCCGCTGGCACAGAATTTGACAGCCAATCTTGTCTGTAAGGCAAAAGGCTCTGGGTAGCTGCCACTCCCCAGTAGCCTCAATTCTTGATCCATTATTGCCCCTAGTTCTACCAGAACCTCGATGAAAAAGTGCAGTCTGTGCAGACACTGGTGCTCAAACATCCCCACGTAGCCCAACCCCTGCTGTACCTATTGAACTGGGTAGCACCTTCTGCTGACAGGCTGCCCCAGGTGACAAGTCATTCAGCTCCAGTGGCTTTCTCTGGCTGCTATATAGCTGCACCCTACAGCTGCAACCCCTACTATGGACTCCTGTCCTCCTCACTGAGTGAGTCCAAGCTTGACAAAGTTTAGCCTGTCACCGGATGAAATCTCAACTGCTTTGAGGCTCTGATTAATCTTTGTCCAACTTTGAGTAGCTTAGGTCTTGGGAGATACTTTTCCAGCAAACCACCTCAGACTCGCCCTCTGCAGAGCCACCAGATCTGACAGTCTGGATTGTCTAGGGATACATGTTGCAGACAGGATCACAGACCTGACATTTTACCTTCTGAATCTAATGGCCAATTTTTCACTGCATTGCTTTTGCATACCCTCCATCACTCCATGCTTCCTGTGTGCTCCTGGAAGGATTGTAAATACCTGGTAAAATAGGGCTTTACTGGTGCCTTTTTTTTTGTAAGTGCCTTGCTACCTCCATTCAGTCCATCATCAATCAACTGCATTTGGAAGAATCAGCCAACAGTTGGAAGAGATCGGGCACCTGTCTGCCACAAGGAGGAATTTTAACCATGGCAATGATGGAACAGAAAGTGGCTGCCATTTTTGCCTTCTTTCTTCTTATTCACTTCCAAGAGATTCCAATTAAAATGTAAAATGCCAGCAATGTGTATGAGAGACTATGATGATCTCACAGTGAGGATACCTTTTCAGTGGAAATGCACCATCAGCCGACAATGCAGCAGATCCTGCAGAGACATGAGCACCTGGATGTTGAAAGAATCTTTCCTCCGATGGGGCTCAGAGCCATTTCTGAAGAAGGGTCCTCACCCGAAACATCAGCTTTCCTGCTCCTCTGATACTGCCTGGCCTGCTGTGTTCCTTCAGCTCCACACTGTGTTATCTCAGAGTCCAGCATTGGTAGTTCTTACTATCTCAAGGTGACACCGGGGCTTTTCAAATTTGAATTGCGTTTGGAGATATTTCCGATTGTTTTCACTTTACTCACGTGTGCATCACCCTTATTCAGTGAGACTTGCTTAGACAGAGAGATCAGTCTACTGACATATCTCCTGGTTGGCACATATTAGTGATTATAAGGGAATTAGGGGCATTTTGTATTGAGGAAGAATTCATATTCACTCTTTCTTGAACGCTTATGTTAGTGTCTTGTGTTTTACTGGCTATTCTGTACAACTTGGCTTAACTTGCAGACTCAGGTGGTTCTCTTTACACCACCAACAACAACAACAAAAACAAAGTTGCTGCAAAAGCTCAGCAAGTCTGGCAGCATCTGTGGAGGAGAAAACAGAGTTAACGTTTAGGGTCAGTGACCCTTCCTCTCTTCTCTGTATTGTAAAAGGCGTTATGAAAGATGACTCCTAGTGGGGACATTTGAGATGTTAGCAGTGGGACATGGAGTTTTATGGGGTTTCAAAAAGGTGGATTGCTTTAATTAAGCAGGACGACAAATTTTGATCTCTCAATGAATGGTTGAGATTCAGAGATAAAATCAGCAGTGTGTTAGCAGCATGTCAAGCATTATACTGTCTTTTAACAGATATATACTTGTAATACATTTGCCATGAATACCCATCAACACAGAGTAGCTTTCAATTTGTCAGGACAAGTGTGGTAGATGCTCTCCAGAAGGCTTGGGAATGTAATACCCTCCTATGTAAAGTCATCGCTCATAAATCAGATCATGCAGGAATGGTTGTTTGGATTACATTCCACAGGAAACATTGCAAAGCTCTTTTAGGTTCAGTAGACCAAGTGAGAATGGCACGAGTGCACCAAAATGCTAGCAGCCAACAGGCTATAATGTAAATGAAAATCTGTGGCATCACTTGATCTTGCACAAATGGCAACATGCATGCTCTTAAATTATAGTAGTAAGACTAAAGCAACTCCAGCAAAAGACATATCGTCACTGTTGCAAAATTTTTGCAGATACATATTCTGCATTCAATCAATCTTCCTGCTTCCTTGGACCGCCAAAGATTGGTGACAGTTTCTTTACCAGAGGTGGCCTGATTTTGCAGTCTATGGTGAAACATCAATTCTTAACTGCTAATCCTGAAGAAAACCTTGCTAACAATCTCACTGTGCAATTGATTGTGGAGCTGTTTAATAGGGGTTGTCAGTGTGAAGCTTTGGTGTCAAGCGCTCCAAGTAGCCATTTGCATTAGAGAATTTTCACGAACAGCTGGCCAGGAAATGCACAGCACTAAAATAAGCTCACTCAAAAAAAAACATACAGGAATATAAAGATTAAGACTTCCGTACGCTGTGAATGTAAAGGCTGAAGTATCATAAGAAAACAAAGATTTTTTCAGAATTTGCTTTCAAAAATTTAGTAATAATCTTAATAGCAACATTTAGTAACACTCCACAAATACAAAATTATATATCCTTATGTTCAGCTGCAGCTATTAGTTAAATGTCCATTAAAAGCCCAGTTACCCAGTTGAACAGGAGTTGGACAAGTAGGAGAGGGGAGTTGTCATACAGAGCAGCCTATGGTGAAGCAATATGTGACAGATGCACAGCTTTAGAATTCCTGTTTTAACCCGTGCTTGTGCTATGAGCTGAACCCAAGAAGATTCAGAAAGATAAATGGTACTGGGTGTTGCCTGCAACCTTCCACAAAACCCTGCAAAACCCAGCTCCGAATAAAGTAAAATAATTTTCCTATGTTTTAATATGTCTCTGTAATATATAATACAATATATATCTGTAAATGTAATTTCCCACAGAAGGTGGTGTAAATATGATGGTTTCAGAATCTATGCAACCTGTCACTACAAAATATAGACAGGAAAACAAACTTGCAGTTCTGTGTAAATATTCCCAAATCCAAACTAAAAGCCTAATTGAACAGTAACAACTTGCATCCATACAGCACCCTTAATGCAGTAAAATATTCTAAACTGTTTTTGCAAAGGCATTAACTAACAAACTTTGACATCAAGGCCATGAAGGAGATATTAGGGCAGATGACCAAAAGCTTGATGAACAACATAGGTTTAAAGTAGTATCTTAAAGCGGGGGAGAGGCAGATAACAAAAACAGAAGTTTCTGGAAAAGATCAGCAGGTCTGGTAGCACCTGTCAAGAAAAATCAGAGTTAATGTTTCAGGTTGGGTGACCCTTCCTCAGAACTATCCAGAGAGACAGAATAAGTGGGAGAAGGCAGGATATCCAGAACTTAGGCCTCGAACAGTTGAAAGTACAATTAAAAATTGGAGCTGAGACTGTCGGGTAAAAAGATCCAGTAGCATTGTAGGAATGAGATACATTACAGAGTGTAAGAGAGCTGAGGCCAAGGAAGGATTGGAAAGGAAAAGGAATTCTAAAGTCGGTCAATGACACTTTGGACAAATTGGGATACTAACAGCAGAGTTACAGAGAGTGGAACTTGGGAGGATGGCTAGGATATTGTTGGAAAAATCATATTTGAAGGAAACAGAGTATTTTGTTGTTGTCCATGATGAGATTGTTAAGCAGGCAAAATACTAATATAATTTTTCTGACCCACTCTCAGCCACAATATCAAGCTGTCCTTGCCTAATCCAAGGACTAAAGCATTGTTTTCAGACCCTAAATGTTGACTAAGTAAGCATCTGATCTCAGCACAGCCTGCTCTCTTTTGGGTAATGAGTGTCTTAAACATACCATTGGTTATAGATATGTCGCACATTCTATATTTTTATAAGTCTTTAAATTTTGCTCTTCCTCACGAAACTGTGGCAAGCTTGATGACCCCAAATTAGAAATGTTGTCTCACCATAGGAATGCGGTGCTTATTCTCATAGGCCTGAATGTTGCAGACAGTGGCAAAGCAACAGCATTTGCTACTGACCTCTAAGACACCCAGAAATATGTAGCCAGCCATATTATATGGATTGTACAGTTTTTGCTGTTTTTTTGAGCCTGAGGAGATCTTCAGAGGATCACCAACAATTATGCCACCAAATAGGATAGGTAACTGATCACATGGAAGAATACATATGAACATACAAATTAGGAGCAGAAGTAGACCATTCCCATGTTTTCACTCCATCTGACAATAATTTACATTTTGGATGTGAGTTTGCTCGCTGAGCTGGAAGGTTAGTTTTCAGACATTTCGTCACCATTCTAGGTAACATCATCAGTGAGCCTCCGACGAAGCGCTGATGTTATGTCCCGCTTTCTATTTATCTGTTTAGGTTTCCTTGGGTTGGTGATGTCATTTCCTGTGTTGGTGATGTCATTTCCTGTTCTTTTCCATCACCTGATGATGTTACCTAGAATGGTGACAAAACGTCTGAAAACGAACCTTCCAGCTCAGCGGGCAAACTCACATCCAGAACCTCAACCTGAGCTACAAATCTTCTCAAAACTCACTAATTTACATTTTGGTAGAGTTCTCAAATGGAAAAGTTTAGCTCAATTGTTCTCTTTTTCCTATTACTGTGAGCATTATTTCACCAAAATGTCAATGCAACTATACTAATCTGGAAAAGAACAAAACAATCGTAACATAAAAGCCAAATTAGAAATGTGGTGACAGTTTACAATAGAATATGTCACATGAAAGATTTAGAAATGGGGTAGTCAACTGATATCATTTGAATTCATCAAAATTAGACACACAGGATAAAATGGCTGAAGCAAGAAGCATGCAAACGTCTTCAAGAACACTTCAAATTTTTAAAAGTTTGAGCACATACCTCTTCAGTAGTCTTATGAAATTTAACTGTCTTAAGAAAAATTATTTCATATTCTTTTATTTTATTCTTAACTTGTTGATGAAGATTTTGTAACTCCATGACTTTTTCATTTCTTTCTTTTAGGGAAACACCTTTCAACGCCAAAAGTTCAGCTATTGCTATTCTGTATTCCACTTCAGCATTCAACTGCTAGAGATAAAAAAAAGCACCAAAGTGGAGTTAATAATTCATGCCACCTTGCAGTAAGTTACCACGTTACAGCTCAAAACTAACCTCTGATGATAATTTCATGATGTGTTTTAATCTTATGATTATTATATTCAAACTATGTTTCACTAAATATGTATAATATTTCTTAGAATTTATATGAGATGCACATGGTGAGATCAGATCAAATTTTACTTCAGTATTTATTCAAAATGAGTCGAAACATTTGTGACAAACCCTGTATATAAATGATAAATACAAATGTATGAAAATACTTCTGTGTTGACTACTAATCATCTGGAATAATCTCGAAAATTGATTACAAGATATTTATGGAGGAGGAAGATAATTCAATCCATCTCAGTTTATCCTCCATAAAAGGCCTTAAAACTCCCCATTTACAGGATCCAATTCAATGATTTCAGAGTTTTCATCTCCATCATTTGCCCTAGGAATTCATTCCATGAATCGATCACACATTCTATGAAGAAAAACTTGCTGTTTAAAATTGCTTTCGGCTTGTACAAAGAAATGTTAAACTATGACCCTGATTGTCCTTCTGGGTTAGCCATAAAAAAAATCCCACCTTCCTATCTGAAGAAGAGCATCAAATTTTCCTAGGTATCCTGGTTGATATATTTCCATTTGTACCTCAGCTACCATTACTAAGACAGGTTCTTTGGTCACTTATTTCATTGCAATTTCTGGCATTTGTGGTCAGGTGAGCCATGACTTCCAGGATTGTTACATAAATATTGGTTTTTTTTCATAAGCATGGGTAAAAGCTCAAAATATGCAAGCCAATTTTAAAGCTAGTGGAATCTGCAATTTGTAAACTGCTGAGTCAGAACAAACAGGGTTCAGGCAGCCAGGCCTTGGACAATCAAGTTCCCATCAAAACCATATAGGCCTGGAACTTCCTGGCCCAGAGCTAATGGCCCCATTGTTTCAGAATGACCTGCTATTTACATGTCCAGTAAACCTGCTTTTTAAGAAAAATATCACGCAGGCCTGTGACTCCCAGCTCAGTGGGAGGCCAGAGGCACAGCATGAAAATGACAGCACTTGATAGTTGGAGGTTCATAACCATGTTCTATGACCTTCATTGGATCTTATTGCTCTCACTTGAATTCTTCAGGAAGGATGATAAAATGGGGATAAAAGGGACAACCCGGAGTGATAGCTCACTCTGCCCTTGCACCTCCTTCAAAGGAGTCTCCAGAGGGAACCTTCGACTAGGAACCAAGCTGCAGAGCATCACCAGCTTCCTGTACCTCATGGCAGACATCGTCAGAAAGATCAGACTCAGAGTGACAAGCCTTTGTGAGATGACCCAAAGACCAGAACCAGCCCCCTAGATGAGAGGGGAAACCCTAATCAACAACTGCAGATCCTGAAATATTAGCCAACCCTCATTGTCCCAGGCTTATTGAGTGCAAATGACCAGTCCCTTTCAGGCAAACAGTTCAAACACAGTGATAAGGACATGTGGATAGGATGCAGAAAATCCTCAGAAGCGCGTATCAGAAGCAGATGGCAAGTGTAGATTTAAGACCTTTTCCTGGAGAATCCTGCAATTGATAGAGTTCAATTAAAGTACGGTAGTAGAGCAGTAGGAGCAAATTACTGCAGATGCTGGAATCTTGCTCTGATGAAGAGTCATCTCGGCTTGAAGCGGTCGCTTGCTCTTTCTCCATGGATGCTGCCTGAGCCACAAGGATTTCCAGCATGTTTTGTTTTCAGAGTCTGGTAAGTGTTGATTTTCCTTAATAAAGTTTTTGATAAGACTGTGCTGGACCTTTCACTGACTTTTGTCCCCCCTGTCTCTCTCTTGAGTTAAAAAGGATAACTGGAAACTGGTCAAGGTTGGTCAGGGTACATTTATCCACATTTCACGTTACAACACATCTTTTCTCATATTTCGTACTCTAATACGAGGGACAAGAATTACAGTCTGCAGCACTTTCACCATGCCTCTCCTGATATCCTGCTGTGCTTTGTCATTGTAACCATTCTTTATATTTGAGCTTAGACACTACTCCAAACTGTGAAAAATTGTGTAAACATGCCCTGTTCAAATGAGTTTCTAGCAAGTAGGAATGGAACTCTGCATAATTTTTCTCTTCACAGTGTCACAAAAATCTGTTACTTGCAATATTAATTTGTAATTTCTTCCACTGGTCACATATAGAACTTTTTTTTAAAAAGACACTTCTGCTAAACAAAGGATGCTGAATCTATGTAGATGCCAATTTGGAAGTGGCAATGGGAAGTCCACAGGCAGACTAACAAGGAAATGGCACCCCTGTAGGTGTGAACAACTCCTTCCAACTCAACAAGATGGAAGATAGACCATTCAAGAGTATTGTCTGGGGCATTACAAAAGCTAACCATCTCAACTATGAAAAAATAGCTGATGCGAGAGACAAATCAGTTCTCTTTATTCCTTCAAATGTCAGAACAACATGAAAAGAGGTCATGTGATGCAATGTTTGACACGAACATTTGAGTTTGGAGTATCAGGGAGAGGACAAAAGTCACTGAGTGTACGCCTTTCTGTCTGAAACATTTCTCAAAGTTTTGAGCCCCGCTTTTAGCTTGAAAAATCAGCCAGAAAGCCTTCTTCCTGCAAACACAGACTTTTAAAGGAAGATTTAACATCAACATCGCAGTCACCGAGAGAAAAGAGAAATCAGTCATACTTGTGGAAAGTGTCTTCTTCAGTTGAAAATCAAATACCTGCACAATGAAAAAACCTTTCTGTTTTAAATTGATCTTATGTCTGTCATGCTCAATATTCATTTCGCAGCCAAGTTCAACATTCAACACTCTATAAGTTGTGTTTCTTATTTTGCATGATTGGGGAAAGCCTCTATGTGTCTTGATGCAATGTGGGATGCATGTATACATTTCAGCATGTGGTAATATTTTTACTTTACTGAACTTTGTCATGAATATAACTCCTTACATGCTTTATTCAAGAACACCTGTATGGCTCATTTCTTTCTCCACAGAATTAAATTCATGTTCGATAAACTGGTAAACAGCAATCCTTTTAAAAACTCAAAAACCTTTTATAGTCCAATGAAGCATGGGAAAAGAAGAAAATCAGGAAAATCAGAAAACTTTGCCTGGTTATAACACTACTGCAGGCACTAAAGCCAATAGTACCATAGCTAGCAACTCAATTAACAACACACAGACAGATCGATGAAACTACAACCTTCCTCAATTGTACAAGAGTAGTTTTCAGAGCCATCAGGATCATTATGTTCATTAGATCATAGATCATAGAATTATAGGCTCCCTAAAGTGTGGTAACAGGCCCTTCAGCCCAACAAGTCCACACTAACCCTCAGAAAATCCCACCAAGATCCATCCCCCATAACCTGCCTAATCTGCACATGGCCCTATTGGAGCAGCACGGTGGCTCAGAGGTTAGCACTGCTGCCTCACAGCTCCTGGAACCCAGGTTCGATTCTACCCTTGGGTGACTGTCTGTGTGGAGTTTGCACATTCTCCCTGGGTCTGCGTGGGTTTCCTCCGGGTTCTCTGGTTTCCTCCCACAGTCCAAAGATGTGCAGGTTAGTTGGATTTGCCATGCTCAACTGCCTATAGTGTTCCGGGTTGTGTAGGTTAGGTGAGTTCGTAGGTTCTGGGTGGGATGCTCTGAGGGGCTTGTTGGGCCGAAGGGCCTGTTTCCACACTATAGGGATTCTATGAAATATGATCTTCTATGAACACTAGGGTAATTTGGCACTGTCAATACAGGTAGCCCGTGCACGGGGAGAACGTGCAAACTCTACACAGACAGTTGCCGAAGGTGCAATCAAACCTAGATCCCTGGCACTGTGAGGCAGTAGTGCGAAACACTGAGCCACCGTGCTGCCCCAATTTAGCTTTGCAATTATTAGAATTGTAGAAGTCCTTACCTGTAACCGAGGTTTTGCTTTATTGAAATTATCTTGCAGCTCCACAATAGCCCCAAGGTTGCAACCCAGGTCAATTCTAAACTGTGGAATAAGGTCATCTTCCAGCATCTTCAAACAGTGAATTGTCTGAACAAAAGAATTCAGATTAGTCTTTCAGTTTTGTTTGCATTTAGTTTCTAAAAGTCACTAATAATTGAACAATACTTCACTTCTATAAATCTATCTCAAAATGTATTTACAATTGCTTGTGGAACAATTAGTAAGTTTCCAGAACAGACATAATAGAAAACAACAAAGGCAATGAGGCAAAAAGAAACAGAATAAAGAAGCTGGCTGAATCTGTTGCTTCCTATGACCAGAAACTAACTTGCAATTAAGTCATTAATATAAAGTTGGAGGACCGAGAGCCTATTTTACCATTTGTTCTTAGAATGTAACGTAGTAGTGAGATTGCATATAGCAATAGGCCACTTTTCCAGTACGACATTTCTGTAGCCCTCAAATGTATTTTGCTTAGGTTGTCAAGCTTACTTTCAAGGTTGGCTGCTGTTGGTTCCAGTGTATCCTTCCACATTATTCATTGAACCAAAGTTAGAGATGGAAGAGTGAGTAATATGCTGGCCGTGAGTTTACAGGTTGTGCTGAAACACAGTTCTGGTGTTGACCACAGTATCCCATGAATATTGGGTTTTGAGTTACCAGATCTGTTCTTAATTTAGTTGTATGGTAGTGCCACACAAGATAATGGAGGATGTATACAGTGTTTAGACAAGACTTAGACTCCATGAAAATAGTGAAATGACTTAGTGAAATCGTGAAATGATGACAATGCCAGTATTGTCTTGGACAGATGCATCAATCAATAGGCAGATCGGTGAGGATGAGGTCAGGAGGTTATTCCCCAATATTGGTGGCCCCAATAATGGATTTTTAAGTTAAATATGAATATATATTCATAACAGCATGGTTGAGTCAGACTGACAAAAAAAAATTCCCCTGGAATTTCAATAACATTACTGCTTCTGAATGCCCTACTGTCAACCTCTTGAAGGGTGGCTACTAGCCAGAAATTTAACTGGACCTGCCACATCAGTACTGTGGCTGGGAAATCTATAGCAAGTAATTCATGTCTGGCCTCCCCAAAGCCTGTCCACCATATACACTACATAGGGCCAGGAATATGATAAGGTCGTCATTATTTGTCTTAATGAATGCAACTCCATCAACACTTAAGAATGTCTACATCATCCAAGAAAATGGAACCCGCTTCATTCATATCACCCATCCTCGACCTTAAACATTTACACATCACCGCTAATTCCAAATCGGCAGCAAATAATAGCAGCAGCGTCTACTAACAGCAAGTTGGACTATAGCAACTCATCAAGGCTTCTTCAACAGCACTTTTTAAACTCTCAACAGTAATCACTTAGATGGACAAGGGAAGGAGCAGCACAACCTGTAAATTTCCCTCTTACTCAAACACCATCCTGACATTCTTTCACTGTTTCTAGTCACTCTTTTGACACAAATACCAAGGTCCAACCTTCCCTAGTGTTGCGAAGGATAGGTCTGGCCTTGGTGCTGCAGAACGCTCCAAGTAATTGGGACATTCCGCATCACCTATTGCTCATGGGAAAATTTGCAAACAAAACACCTTTGACCACAAGTCCATCAGGAAGTGGTCAGCACATAGCATCCTTGAGCCCCTGTGAGAAAAGGAGAGGATAAATCCGGTTGCCTGGCTCCCTGAGCAGACTATCAAAGCCATTTGGCAGAATGCATCATCTCCAGAACGTTCCAATAAGCACCAAGATGTAGCTTGGCCATGGTGGTGAGAAGGTCACTGTTTGTCTTTGTGCACGAGCAGACTCTGTGTGCCACCATATGCTACCCTCGCAGCTGATGTGCTGGTGAAGGGACTGATCACATCTCCTGCTGGAATGTGCTTTTGCCAAGGAGGTTTGGAGAGAGATGCAGTGTTTTTTGTCAAGGTGTGTCCCTGAGCAGCTCCATGATGCAGAACTCTGTTGTCTCCAGGTTGTTTCCTGGCACACACACGAAGATAAACATTGACTGCAGCTGGAAGACCATTAACTCAGTGAAAGAAGCTCTGCATCAAACTTGTGGATCGTCCAGTGTAGAATTGACCTCGACCGAGTGTTACAGACTGGCACTTTCCAAAGCCAAGGACTACGTGCTGAGGGGCAGACTAAAGTGTGGGGCAACACCTGCTAAGGTGCAATGGGGAAAGACCATCCTCTAGGGTGTTTCTGCCAAAGTATAACGAGGTTCTACTCAGTTGTTAGACCCTCTCAATGCTTCCAAATGGAGTCTGGGGCAACTGGCAGAGAGGGCAGGAGCAGGCTGCCCAGGGAGGCTGGTGGGGACGGATGTAAGAGTTGTAGCAGGCAGCCCAGGGAGGAGGGTGGCGGGGAAGGAAGCAGGAGCGGGAGCAGGCTGCCCGGGGAGGCTGGGGGTTGGGGCGGTGTTGGAGAGAGCAGGAGCAGACTGCAAGGCATTGAAAGGATGATAAAGCAGTGAGGTCAAGCCCAAAGCTGTGACAATCAAGTCCTTGTGAGGAGTGCGAGTCCAGCATGGCCAAGCGCAAATGTACAAATGAATAAAATATTATAATTTACTGCAGTTACACAATATTTCCAGAGATAACACATTTCCAGACACTAATGAACAAGCCAATGAAAAAAATAATTGAAGAAAGCTGCTATGTGCAAGCGAACAAAAGTTTAATAAGTAATGATTATGATGTTTCAATTATCATTTGTTCAGCTATATCTTACCTTTTTAAGTTGTTCTTTGAATTTCTTCCATTGCTTTTTGACAGATTGTATTTGATTTAAATCAAGTTGGTAATTTGTCCACCGATCAGTGAGAGCAAGGTTTCTCTTGTTTAGTTGATCAATCGTATTTTCAACTATATTTACTGACTGTTGCAAATTTAAATTCAAGCTTTCATTTCTCTGAAAAAAGCAATGAATGAAATTTCAGCAAGAAGCTATTGCATTCATTTACAACAGTATTTTCACAAGTAATGCCTCAGTTTGCGTACTCATGAATAGGGACAGAATGTACTCACAAGCAGCTTAAATACATCAGCTTTGTGACAAAGGTAATAAAAATAGAATAATTGAATTTACATTAATTTAATGCATGGTATCAGAATGCTATGAAATGCGAATTATGAATTCAAACCTTCCTGTTTTGAGCTACTTCAATAAATCAAACCAAGTCCAATCTTCATTCAGCCGGATTTTCTAGCAATAGATTAAAAGTTTTGAACTGACAAGACTTATCCTCATCACCCAACGACAGAACAATCTTCTCATGTTATTCTTAAGCTGAATAGTACACGGGAACACCACAACCTGCAAGCCCCCTTCAAGTCTCCCACAATCCTAACTCGGAAATAAATGGGCTCCTGTGATGCTGCTTGGCCTGCTGTGTTCATCCAGCCTCACATTTTATTGTCTGTCATTGTTGCTGGGTCGAGACCCTGAAATCGTCTCCCGAATGGCATTGCGGGTCTACCCGCAACAAAAGAAGTGCAGCGCTTCAAGAAAGCAGCTCACCACCACCTTCCGAAGGGTAATTAGGGATGGGCAAAATGCTGGCCCAGCGAGCCATACCCATATCCCACAGCTGTCTGCATACAACATGAAATCATTGTATGAAAACCAAATCGCAGTTTATTCGAGGCTTAAATGTATCCTTATGTTAGAGGAACTCACAAATATTTTGAGTCAGTGCAGCCAATTTTCATTATTAGAGTTAAGTCCGTTCTAACTGGGAGAGCGCAACTTGATCATAGAATTGAATCTCAATTTCAAATCGCACCCTACATTCTGTAACAAGCATAACTGCACAACTAATTGTAGTGTCAGTCCCTAGATATGATTCTGATCTTACACTGTCCGTTTACCTTGGCAGTTTAATTCACCACCTTTCCCTCGTTCTTACATTTCGGTCCTTGTCTTCCTGCACTCATAGAATCATAGAATCCCTACAGCGGGGAGACAGGCCCTTTGGCCCAACAAGTCCACACCAACCCTCAGAGCATTCCACCCAGACCCCTACTCCTATAAGCCACTTAATCTGTACATCCTTGGATACTATGGGCAACTTAGCATGGCCAATCCACCACTGTTCCTGTGAAGCTCGAGGAATTCCAAATCATCATTCAGTTAGACATTTCAGTCTTTTGAATTCAAAACTGAATCCAACAGTGTTAGGCCATGAATTCTGTCCCTATTTTTATCCTTTTTCTTTGCCAAATGGTGTGCATGGTTTTCTTTTTTTTTCGCTCTCATACTTAGCTGATCTCTATTGCAGAAAAAAAGTCACAGAATTGTTATGGTGTAGAAGGCCACTCAGCCCATCGGTCTGCACCAGCTCTTCAAACTAGCTACATTACCTATTTCTAATCTCCTGCTTTTCCCCTATACCCTTGAATGCTATTTCTCACTCTAAATAATCATCCAGTGCTTTCTTGAATGCTCGAAGGAATGTGACTGCCACATTTCTAGGCAGTGTATTCCATACCCTACTTGCTGAGTCAGAAGTCGCATGGCACCAGGTTATAGGCCAACACGTTTATATGAAATCTCAAGCTTTCAGAGCATAGCCCCTTCATCAGGTGATGTTCACCTCCACATCATACTTGCTGAGTGGAAAAGCTGTTTTTCTTACATCACCCTTGCTTCTTTAGCACATCACTTTAAATCTATGCCCTCTCATTCTTGTTCCTTATATGAGTGAGCCATTAACATCTACACTGAAACAATACTTTACTTTTCTGCTGCAACCATTACCATTTCCTTTGCTTTTTGTTCCATGACATCTTTGTTATTTAATCTCTCCTGTCTACTCTATCCTAAATCTTGCCTTTCGTTCTACCCCATCTCCTATCTTAAACAGCATAAACTCATGACATTTATACCACTACTTGAAATATTAACCATTTGCCTCTCCACAGTTATTGCCACAGTTTTTCCAGGATATTGTCTTTTTATAACTGTGTTTTTCCCATTAACTTGGCGTGCTACATTTAATACAGCAGCATGGAAGCAACCATACACAACATGTTAAGAAGATACCATGATGATTATTCAAGCATATAAATAAACAGCAGGAAAATCAGTCGTCAAGCGCAATGTGTGAGGTTTGTAAAGCAGAGCCCAGTATTGGCAGCTGACACTCTACATTTTGGATGCCTTGCTAATTATGATACTGTCTTCCCTTGGTCAAGTGAGCTATACTGTTTCCAAAACAGTGAGGTAAAACAACGGTTGGTTCTCTGCAAGTAGTCTCTAAGGAGGCTATATTATATAAATTTGTCAGGCTTTACTTTCAACATCAAAAGGAAAAAGGTATGACTAACTAGCTTGATAGTGCTTTTATAGATGTTTCAAGAAGGTACCCTCAATAGGACATTCAGACTTCAGAAACACTAAACCACTGAATCAATAAAATTTCACTGAAAACCTCAAATACAAGCTACGAATTCACCTACTTAGTACGTGACAGCTCTGAGGGGAAACTGGTGTAAGAGGATCAGAGAATGCCCAGCATAAATCTTAAGTGACTGAAGTTTGCCTGTGAGACACGAAGAAATGGGTGTATAGCCTAACCACGAGGAAGCAGATAAGGGAAGAGAATAAAGTGGGGAGATGAAGTAATTAAAAAATAGTAAGGCAAACGAACATCTGTAACTGTATAAATTGACTAATCGAATATTTTACTGTAGCACCCCTGCAATCATTCGTGAGACAAGGATGTCTCCCTACATGTTTGTATCTAATACAGGTCACTTGTTTTGAACGAGACATACAACTCTCGAGGTGCTTTTGGTTACTGGGCTGAACCCTAACCCATAGATATGATGACAGAGGGGGATACGCCACATTGGGACCACTGTGTGAGGAGACAGTAAGTCAGTGCTTGAGAGTATGTTTGTTTTATCACCCATAATTATGGAAGGCTTACCTCAGCGTCATGGGGCTGGTAATTCAAGTGGGCAGCAAAGAACCAACGTCCGGAGACTTGCCTGCTGAGTGAGCAAAGCATGTGCCAGGGTAAAGAGTTGCAAACAGGGTCAGAAATGTTGTACAGTAGACAGATTGGAATAAGGGGTATTGAAATGGAGCTGACAGCTGTCAGGGGACATATGAACTTTTGCACAACAGGTCAGCCAAAATCACCAGATGGGTACGTCCAAGCTAAAAACAATAAATGTTGGAGATCACAGTGCGTCAGGAGACCCATGGAGAGACAGCAAGCTGACGAATCTAGATAACTCTTCATCAGAGCTGACGTGAAGTACAGAGAGGGTAGCAGTTATACTATAGGTGGGGGAAGGGAGGCGGGGTGGTGGAGTGTAGCGTGCCTGGGGAGAAAGGATGTTGATTGTTCAGATTAAGTGATCGGAATGTGAGCGTGATCCAAGCTATTCTGTGACTGATGTCAGAATCATTAAAGGGCAGGGGCCAGGGACAAAGTATTGCCATAAGAATAACATTGAGAAACTCAAGGTAGTGATGAGTTGAAACATACAGAAGGAGGATTCTGGGTAATCCAAGATGGAGGACCAGAAAACATCGTAGCTGTAAGAACTGCACCTTTTTTGAAGTATTTTCAATGTTGGAGCTGATTTCCTTGAATTTTAGGAGAAGTAACAACTGTTTTATAAGCTGTTGCATTGATTTGGAGGTTTGGAAAAAAGATCAAAACAATGGCACCTTAAAAAGGAGGATGAGAGACAAAGGGAGTGACCCATGGAAAGTGAATCAAACAGAGAAAGGAACATGCACTGCTGTCTGACCCTGCAGTAAGTCTGCATGGTTGGCTGTCTCTGCTGTTTGATTTCAATTATCTGTAGACAGCGTAGTCATCTAAGAAAAACAGACAGCAAAATTCATAGATAATGGGAACTGCAGATGCTGGAGATTCCAAGATAATAAAATGTGAGGCTGGATGAACACAGCAGGCCAAGCAGCATCCCAGGAGCACAAACGCTGACGTTTCGTTCATAGCTGACTTTGGAGAAAACTGTGCAGGGGAGCTTGTAGCAGAGAAGCAGCCAAGTGGCTAGTTTTAAAGTGTAACCTTACTGCTTTATTTTGTAAATCTACAATATTCAGTCGAGTGGGTTCTTTTTGATTGTATATTTTTATTGAGATCTGTATACTCCATGCAATTCTGGTCCTCCTGCTACAGGAAGGATGTTGTGAAACTTGAAAGGGTTCAGAAAAGATTTATAAGAATGTTGCCAGGTTTGGTTTGACCTAAAGTGATAGACTGAATAAGCTGGGCCTATTTTCCCTGGAGTATCAGAGGCTGAGGGATGACCTTATAGCGGTTTATAAAATCATGAGGGGCATGGACAAGGTATACAGACAAGGCTTTATTCCCTGGGATGGGGGGAGTCCAAAACTAGAGGGCATAGGTTTAAGGTGTGAGGGGAAAGATTTAAAAGGGGCCTAAAGGGCAATTTTTTCCACATAGCACTTAAAAGACATCTGGATGGGTATATGAATAGAAAGGGTTTTGAGGCCAATGGGGCAAATGCTGGCAAATCATTCTAGATTAATTTAGGAGACATAGTAGGAAATGCTGATGCTGGAGAATCTGAGACAGCAAGGTGTAGAACTGGATGAACACAGCAGGCCAAGCAGCATCAGAGGAGCAGGAAAGCTGACATTTCAGGTCTAGACCCTTCTTTCTAAATGCTGCTTGGCCTGCTGTGTTCATCCAGCTCTGCACCTTGTTGTCTATGGTTAATTTAGGATATCTGGTCAACATGGACAAGTTGGACCAAAGGGTCTATATCCATACTGTACATCTCTATGACTCTATAAGTCAATGTCTATCGCTAGCATCTTTATTTCGGAACCAAATAGGCCAACCAAAATTCCTAGTTAACATTTTGAGTCCAGTGGTTCATCACCAGAATGGATGTGCCACTGAACTCAAAATGTTAACTCTGTTTTCTCCCCACAGATGCTGCCAGGTCTGCTAAGTTTCTCCAGCAATTTCTGTTTTTGTTACGGATCTCCAACAACTGCAGTTCTTTGTTGTATTAACTAAAGCTCCTGATTGACAATACTGAGGAAATTGATAGATAAGAAAACCTGGAATCTTGGAGAGTCACCAGAGAAACAGAATATCAAGTGAGATACCCAGCAAATGGGCAAGGTAAACAGGGAGATGGTTATAATTAATACTTCATAAAACAAGTCCAGAAACAATACTAAAACCCAGTCATAGAATCAGTGGCAAAACAAACTCAGACCAGAGTCAAAGAGAAGTTAGATTTCTTAAGAATTATGTTTGAAGCACCACAGTGGCCTAGATTGCTGGTATATGTGTGTACATGAATTATAGAGAGTCCATGTTGGTGTTATAATTGCTTTATTTGATGATCAGTGTAAAGTCCTTGAAGTTTGTCTGAACAGTTAAGTTGTCTTCAATTGCTGCAAGTTAAAAGAAGCAGCTCTGAGAAAAGAACAAAAGTTTAAGTTATTGGAATTTCTATGCTGGGTACATGTTGCACAATTTTCAAACAAGCCAGTCAGTGAGACAGAACAGTGAACAAAGGGGTCTCCCAGAAAGAGAACTGAAAACATATGGAACTGTTGGCCCATCAGTCTAAGAATGAGCACCGGGGATTAAAGTGTAGCCAATTGCAATGAGAATTGCAGAAATTAGGAAGACAGGGATAGTTGATAGGCAAACAGACTTCCACAGAAGGAAAGGGATAAATGAGGGGTAGAATAACATAAACATATAGAAGGTTGGTGGGCTGGGAAAGTGGAGTTCCTGAAGACATTGTGTGGATATATCGAGTAAGGGGAAAAGAGAGTGGAAGACAAGATTGGTTGAAGCAATAGTTTAACGAAGCTAAGGCAAGGAGAGAGAGAGATAGCAGGACGGCCACTAAGTTTTGTAGTCATAACCAAACAGCAGGCCACGCTTATGTAACAGAATCAGTGGTAACTTCAGAGGTAAGTTACTGCAAAAGCAAGGGATCAGTTGTGCTTTGCTACCAACTGGGAGAAAGGGCTCTGTACCAAGCATAAGTGATAGGATTTTTGGAGTGTTGGAAAAGAAATTTACTGTCCCATACACATCGGAGGCCACCACAGTTCGATGAGAAATAAGAGATTTGTTGCTGGCTACCCTAAACTGGGGGGCCATACTCAGTCCCACCAGAGAAAGAGAAGAAAGGCATGAGTTACCTGGGATGAAATGACCATGCCGGCATCATGAACTAAAGTCCACAAAAAAGTGGATATATATCACCCTAATTCAGAACACCCCTAAAAAACTGACTGTGAAAGGTTGCTGCCGATTCCATAACAATGTGTTGAAACAAATGATGTGTTTTGTTGTGGATTGAGAGGCAGATACACACACACACACACACACACACAAACAATCTTCTAACAGTGTGTTTGCAAAGCAGTACCTGTGTCACACTATAATAATAAAATGTGAGGCTGGATGAACACAGCAGGCCCAGCAGCATCTCAGGAGCACAAATGCTGACGTTTCGGGCCTAGACCCTTCTAGGCCCAAAACGTCAGCTTTTGTGCTCCTGAGATGCTGCTTGGCCTGCTGTGTTCATCCAGCCTCACATTTTATTATCTTGGATTCTCCAGCATCTGCAGTTCCCATTATCCCTGTGTCACACTATGTTATGTGTTATAGCTGGCTTTAAAGCAATTTGTTGTTGAGAGTGTCGTTACTTATTTGGTCTTCTTCCTTAAAAGCATGTATGACTCTGTTTTATGCGGGACCAATGACTTTTTTTGTGCGCATGATATCTGTGTGCTCAAATTTCATGACTTTGCAAGATGGATTGTAGGGGGTTAAAGAATGGTTAGGTCTTACTTCTAAAACCAGGCTTACCATTTTGCTGACAAGGACTCTGTACATGGAAGGGAAAGGCAGATGGCAAAACTGGATGTAAATCAAGGCATACAGACTCAAAGATTAATAAGAACTAACTGGTGATTACTGATGTCTGGCATATATTTTCTTTACAGGATCACTTGACTTGATTTATTAACATCACATGTTTCGAGATATAATTAGAAGTATTGTTTTCCATGCTATCCAGACAAATCATATCTGACGTAAGTACATTACTGTAGTGTTGCTGATGGCTGGTAACCATGATCATGGAAAGAACCAAGGAACCCAAAGCTTGTCCTATACAGCTTGAGTGATGCCACTTACAATCAGGAGAATAGGATATTAACTGTCACAGTTAACCATCTAGTATACATAGGGAGTAGTTCAAGGCAACTGGGAATGGGAAACAGCAGTACCATAAGTTAGAAAGAGCAGCAAGAAGATTCCTTGATAACAAAGTGTGTAGCTGGATGAACACAACAGGTCAAGCAGCATCTCAGGAGCACAAAAGCTGACATTTCAGGCCTAGACCCTTCATCAGAGAGGGGGATGGCGAGAGGGTTCTGGAATAAATAGGGAGAGAGGGGGAGGCGGACCGAAGATGGAGAGAAAAGAAGATAGGTGGAGAGGAGAGTATAGGTGGGGAGGTAGGGAGGGGATAGGTCAGTCCAGGGAAGACGGACAGGTCAAGGAGGCGGGATGAGGTTAGTAGGTAGGAGATGGAGGTGCGGCTTGAGGTGGGAGGAAGGGATAGGTGAGAGGAAGAACAGGTTAGGGAAGCGGGGATAGGCTGGGCTGGTTTTGGGATGCAGTGGGGGGAGGGGACGAGCTGGGCTGGTTTTGGGATGCGGTGGGGGAAGGGGAGATTTTGAAGCTTGTGAAGTCCACATTGATACCATTGGGCTGCAGGGTTCCCAACCAGCTAGAAACTGATGTCCATTTCAAGCCCACCGACTCCCACAGCTACCTAAAATACACCTCCTCCCACCCACCCTCCTGCAAAAATTCCATCCCCTATTCCCAATTCCTCCGCCTCCGCTGCATCTGCTCCCAGGATGAGGCATTCCACTCCTGCACATCCCAGATGTCCACTTTCTTCAAGGACCGCAACTTTCCCCCTGCAGTGGTCGAGAACGCCCTTGACCGCGTCTCCCGCATTTTCCGCAACACATCCCTCACACCCCGCCCCCGCCACAACCACCCCAAGACGATCCCCCTCGATCTCACACACCACCCCATCAACCCCCGGATACAATGCATCATCTTCCAACACTTCCGCCATCTACAATCCGCCCCCACCACCCAAGACATTTTTCCATCCCCACCCTTGTCTGCCCTCTGGAGAGACCACTCTCTCCGTGACTCCCTTGTTCGCTCCACACTCCCCTCCAACCCCACCACACCCGGCACCTTCCCCTGCAACCGCAGGAAGTGCGACACTTGCCCACACACCTCCTCCCTCACCCCCATCCCAGGCCCCAAGATGACTTTCCATATTAAGCAGATGTTCACCTGCACATCTGCTAATGTGGTATACTGTATCCACTGTACCCGGTGTGGCTTCCTCTACACTGGGGAAACCAATCGGAGGCTTGGGGACCGCTTTGCAGAACACCTCCGCTCGGTTCGCAATAAACAACTGCACCTCCCAGTCGCGAACCATTTTAACTCCCCCTCCCATTCCTCAGATGACATGTCCATCATGGGCCTCCCGCAGTGCCACAATGATGCCACCCGAAGGTTGCAGGAACAGCAACTCATATTCCGCTTGGGAATCCTGCAGCCCAATGGTATCAATGTGGACTTCACAAGCTTCAAAGTCTCCCCTTCTCCCACCACATCCCAAAACCAGCCCAGCTCGTCCCCACCCGCCACTGCATCCCAAAACCACCCCAGCCTGACCCCGCTTCCCTAACCTGTTCTTCTTCTCACCCATCCCTTCCTCGCACCTCAAGCTGCACTTCCATTTCCTACCTACTAACCTCATCCCGCCTCCCTGACCTGTCCGTCTTCCCTGGGCTGACCTATCCTCTCCCTCCCTCCCCACCTGTACTCTCCTCTCCACTTATCTTCTTTTCTCTCCATCTTCGGTCCGCCTCCCCCTCTCTCCCTATTTATTCCAGAACCCTCTCCCCATCCCCCTCTCTGATGAAGGGTCTAGGCCTGAAACGTCAGCTTTTGTGCTCCTGAGACGCTGCTTGGCCTGCTGTGTTCATCCAGCTTCACACTTTGTTATCTTGGATTCTCCAGCATCTGCAGTTCCCATTATTTCAGAAGCAAGAAGATTCCTGTTGTGTTTAAAGTTGTGAGACATGTATCTGGAATCACTATTATCGACTGCGTGAAGTTATCTGTGTTGGAATTAATACACCACCATATTTTTCTTCTATTGTCTAGCCAATGTGAGTGTTAACGTTTGGGGTTATCTGTTCAATGTTTCTAGCCTGAACATGGGAAGCTGCTAAACTCCATTTAATGTACCTGAGCACACTGGCTAGATATATACTAAAAAGCACCAACATATTCATTGTAACCCCAAGTCTGAAACGAAAAAAATTGGAATAATTGTGGCGAGCCAGTCTGCATTTCGTAATGAATTAGAGCTGTCAGCCACAATGATAACACAGTGTGGAGTTGGAGGAACACAGCAGGCCAGGGAGCATCAGAGGAGTAGGAAGGCTGACATTTCGAGTCAGGACCCTTCTTCAGAAAGAAACTTCTCTGCGTCATCCCGGACTCCAACATCTGCAGTTCTTACTATTTCTGTAAGCTACAATGAGCTTGTTGACATCTAAATGATAACGAGTCCGATGTTCAACCTGAATTTAAAGCTTGTTTTGAATTTAATAAACATGATTGCAAAACACTGAATAACATAGGGATTGAATGGGAGATAACAAGCAACTAAAGGACTTCCCCAAGCCCCAAATACACGATCAGGACCGATTTCCTGGTTGGTTGTAGAGAATAATGTTGATCTGCACATTTCCAAATAGGATTACATTTGAGAGTCTTGTATAGTATTAGTTTTATACTAAGCTGTGCCCTTGAAATTTCCAGCACCCACCACAAACTGACATAGGTGGCATACCATGGAAAAGGGGACCACCAGTGATCTTCAATACCAGTATGATAATACCCACTGCCACGTGAGTAACTTGAGATTCTGATTCCATGCCGGGGTATCACTGACAATGAGACGTTCAGTGAAAACTAACATCTGGTCTTCCCATAGGGAGTGGACGAACATAGCTAATGATCTAACTATGCTCTTGCTGAGCTACTGCCTTTCCAAAGGAATGTGAATTCCAAAACTGGCAGAATAGCTACAAGAAGAGGGGAGAGGGCTGGGCAGCAATGAAGCAGCATCAGTGAATCATACAGGAGATCAAACAACTCAGTGAGGAAGTGAAAGACAAGGTTGACGGTACACAGTGGCAGCAGACACTTGGATGTGGGATATCAGGTGGATATTCAGCTTCGAATACAATTGCTTCAAATGTACTGATGGGCACAATTGCCAGTTGCTACTGGACTGCTCATCGAATTTCATACCGTTACATTACTAGGGTGGTAACCAAAGCACTCAGCAAACCAGAGGGGCACTTGTTAAACATTAAACATTAGAAAATGAAACAGTGAAAATCTATTGTCTGGCCATCAGTAATGGAGCTAGGAGCACAGTATAGTTTAGTTTGAGTACCTGTTTTAGACAAGTTGTAGTTTGTTTTGATACATGATAAATTATAACACAAACGTTCAATTCTAGAATAAGCTAAGACACTAGGACACAGGCAAAGTCATAAGAGAATGCTAGATAAGGATCCGAAGCTGGTCAAAACTGGTAGGATCTCAAGCTTACTTGATGAGCAGAGAATTTTATGGGGATGGCTAAGTTGGGCCAGGTGCTATCAAGGGGCCAAAGAAGAATATCAGTTACGGAAGATTGATGGATAAGGATCGTAGGATACTTGACGTAAAACTTAGGTGACACACAGAAGCACACTCATAACCTAATCAAGAGATAGCAGATCACGGAAGAGATTAAGCTGGGAGATGTTGTAATTAGAGAAAGAGCTAGTCAGATAAATGCTTGTAACTGTTTAAATTGGCTGCTCAATTAGTTTAAATATGATACTGTAGAACTGTACAATAATTTGTGACTACTCCTTGCCCAAAAAAGGTCACTTATTTTGAACAAGACATCGGACTCGCAAGGAGTTTTTGGTTACTGGATCAAGACCTCACCCTTACATTTTCCATATAGTTTTATTACAATGCTTACCACTACAATACAGCAACAACACACTAAAACATGGAGATAGGGATTGTTAACCTAAGCAAAAAAAAAAGGTCACAGAGATGTGGCTGCAAGGGGATCAAGGCTGGGAGCTAAATATCAAAGGATATACATTCTATTGAAAGGACAGGCAGACAGGCAGAGGGGAGAAGTTGTCTTTTCAATAGGAAATGAAAATAAATCAATAGCAAGACGTGATATAGTGTTGCAAGGTGTAGAATCTGTGTGGGTGTAGTTATCATAGATAACAGAATCCCTACAAGAAACAGGCCCAACAAACCCATGCCAAACCTCAGAGTGTCCCACTCAGACACAACCCCCTATAACCCACCTAATCTATACATCCCTGAGGACTACAGGCAATTTAACATGGCCTAACCACCTAACCCACACATCTTTGGACTGTGGGAGAAAACCCACCCAGACACAGGGAGAATGTGCAAACTCCACACAGACAGTCACCCGAGGCTGGAATCTAACGCAGGTCCCTGGCACTGTGAGACAGTACTGCTAACCACTGTGCCACCGTGCCGTCCTGAAGTTAATAAACTTCAAAGGAAAAACAACCTTGATGGGAGTTATTTACAGGTCTCCTAGCAGTCGTCAGGATGTGGGGAAGAAAATAAATCAGGAGATAGAAAAGTCATGTAAGAAAGGCACTAATGCAATAATCATGGGGTATCTTCAGTATGCAGGTGGATGGGAAAATCAGGTTGCTAACAGATCTCAAGGAAAGGAATTCATGAAATGTCTACAAGATAGTTTTTTTGAACCAGCTTGTGGCAGATCCCACTAGCGAACAGGTAATTCTGGACTTGTTGATATGTAATGAGAGAGACTTGATCAGGGAACTTAACATGAAGAAACTCCTAGGGATGGGGACTATAATATGATAGAATGCATCCTGCATTTTGAGGGTGAGAAGCTGAATCAGACGTAACAGTTTAAATTTGAGTAAAGGTAACGACACAGACATGAGGGAGGAGCTTGATTGGAAGGGGAGACTAGCAGGGAAGACAGTGGAGCACCAGTGACAAGAGTTTCTGGGGATAATTCGGGAGGCACAGCAGAAGTTCATCGCCAGGAAGAAGGAACTGACCAAGGGGAGGACAAGGCAATCATGGCTGACAAGGGAAGTCGGGGACAGCATAAAAGCAAAAGAAAAGGCTTGCAATGTGGTGAAGATCAGTGGCAAACCAAAGGATTGAAAAGCCTTTAAAAAACAGCAAAGGGTAACCAGAAAAGCATATAAAGGGGAGGATGAAATATAACTGTAAGTTCACTGGTATTACAAAGGAAAATCTCAAGAGTTCTTTTAGATATATAAAATATAAGACCGAGGCACAAATGAACATTGGACCATTGGAAAATGAGGCTGGAAAAGTAGGAATGAGGAACAAAGAAATGGCAGAGGAAATGAGTAGGTACTTGGCATCAGTCTTCCCATTGGAAGATAACAGTAGCATACCAGAACTTCAAGACAGTCAGGGGATGAACATAGTAGCCATCATTGAGGAGAAGATGCTGGAGAAGGTGAAAGGTCCTAAGATGAATACATCATCCAAACCGGATGGAACTACTCCCCAGAGTTCTGAAGGAGATAGCTGAGGACAGTGCTAGAGGCATTGGTAGTGATCTTTCAGGAATCACTGGAGTCAGGGAGGGTCCCAGAAAACTGGCAAATGGCTAACGTTAACACCCCCATTGAAGAAGGGAAGGAGGCAGAAGACAGGGAACTATAGGCCAGTTAGCCTGACCTGTGTTGTTGGTTAGATTTTAGAGTCCATTCTTAACGATGAGATGAAGGAGTGCTTGGAAGTGCATGGTCAAATAGGGCTGAGTCAGTATGGTATTATGAAGGGAAGGCCATGACTGAAAAATCTGTTAGAGTTCTTTGAGGAAGTAAAGAGCAAGACAAAAATGAGCCAATAGATGTGATCTGTGATAATGGGAACTGCAGATGCTGGAGAATCCAAGATAACAAAGTGTGGAGCTGGATGAACACAGCAGGCCAAGCAGCATCTCAGGAGCACTTCCTGAGATGCTGCTTGGCCTGCTGTGTTCATCCAGCTCCACACTTTGTTATCAATAGATGTGATCTGTTTGGATTTCCAGAAAGCCTTTGTCAAGCTGACATGCAGGAAGTAGCTAAACAAGAATTCATGGTGTTAGGGGCAAGGTACTGGTATGGATAGAGAATTGGCTGATTGACAGAAGGCAGAGAGTGGAGAGAAAGGGATCTTTTTCAGGATAGCAGCTGGTGACTAGTGGAGTCCTGCAGAGGTCAGTGTTGGCACCACAACTATTCATCTTATATATTAACCATCTGAATGAAGGAACTGAGGGCATTGTTGCTAAGTTTGCAGATGACACAAAGATATGGTAGAGGGACAGGTAGTGTTGAGGAGGCGGGGAGACTGCAGAAGGACTTGGACAGGCTCATATGGGGAGCAAAGAATGCAGGTAAAACAGTGGGCAAAGACTCTGGGTCTGTACTCAATGGGGTTTAGAAGGATGAGGGAGGATCCGATTGAAATTTAGAGAATACTAAGAAGCTTGAATAGAGCAGGCATGGAAAAGATGTTTCCTTGAGCAGGAGAGACCAGGACTAAAGGCACTGCTTCAGAGTTAAGGGCAGACCCTTTAGGCAGAATGTCTTCCAGAGGTTGGAGAATCTGTGGAATTCATTGCTGCAGAAGGATGTGAAGGCCAAGTCACTGACTATCTTTAGGATGGATGTAGATCTTGTTTAGTAAGAGGATCAAGCATAATGGGGAAAAGGCAGAGGTTTAGGATTTAGAAACATATCAGTCATGATCAAAGTGAACCTGGTGGGCTGAATGGTCTAATTCTACTCCTATATCTTAAAATCTAATGGATGGTATTTAACGGAGTGAAAAGGAATCTTACTTGCCCGCTGTCAAGCCAATTATTAGGGAAGACCCACTGTGTGAAACATCATTCAAGCACTGAGTTGGACAATGTCAGCTTTCCCAAAGATCAAGGATCTTGGAGACAAAATATCATTTGCTAAGAGCTGCTGTCCACTCAGGGCTCAACAAATTTATTGAACTGTAGTGCCAATTGGCAGCAGTGGCTGGATCAGTAGGATACATGGCTGAGGTCTCAAAACTTAGAGAGGCCCTGACCATAGATGAGTGATAACAGGGGTGGAGAGGTGATGGGGTATTGGTTTTCAGATGGGCTGTAATGCCAAGTAGGTTGCATTTGGTGGGCCTCCCTTCTGAAACTGGGTTACTGAAACCAGGCACTGTGCCTTAGAACAAAGGACCCCCTTGGGACCCAGTGGGCCATCTGCATGGCTTCTTCTTGTGTGCTGAGTCACCTCTGCTGCCGCTGAATTAACATCATTAGAATGAGATACGGTCCTTAAGTGCATATTAATGATTCACTTCACAGCCTCAATTGACAAAGGGAAGGAAGCCATCCACAGACCCTTCCTCTACAGATTTAATCAGTATTGAATTAGGAAGAGGTCTTCACCCAGCTCACTTCCCACCCTCATCCCCAATTAAATGCCCAATGCTGCCAAACCTATGATGGGGACGAACGAGTGCCAATCAACCCTGCAGATATGAGAGATTTATGAAAATAATTGTTTGATGTGTGCATCTAGTTAAAGTAATAGTTAACCTGGCTGGCCCATTCAAAATGCTTCTTCTTGAAAGAAATCAAAAGTTTTTCATGAAGTTCTTCAGGGCAAAATTTGTAATTAACTGAGTATAATATTGTTGATTATATTCTGATGCTTTTATCCCTGAAAAATTATTTCCTTTATTGATTCACGAGATGCGGGAATCACTGGCTAGGCCGATATTTATTGCCTACCCCTCAGTGGCCTTTAGCAGGTGGTGGTGAGTTGCATTGTCGAACTACTGCAGTCTATCGTACTATTTAGAAAGTAAGTTCCAGGATTTTGACCCAGCATATACAGGCTACATAATTTGGAAAATTTCACTTGAGAATGTACAAGGAGAACAATTACAGCAACATAACAGCACAAGCACAACAAAGCAGTTTATCAAGCACAAACAACCTTGAATTCTACAGCTAACAAATGAATTGTGAAACATGCATTAAAGTAGTTTAATTGAACAAAAAAAACTTGCCATATTTACTGCACTCTTAAAGTTGAACCCCAGATCTTGGAGGGAAAGAAAACTCATAAGGACCAACTGCCATTTGGAATCAGCAAGCTCCAACAATGACCTGACATTTTCTTCATTATCCTTCATTGAATGAGACTGGAAACAATCTTCTAAACTTTGCATAGATGCTTCGACCTGATTCATGTCAAATGTAATATAGAGATTAGTTTCAAAACAATGTTGCATAACTTAATCTTGAAACATCTTGATGGGGAACTGAAATATTTCATGTAGCTTACAAATCATGGGGAACTGAAATATTTCATGTAGCTTACAAATCATAAACTAAATGATTGATAAAAACAAGTACACTGAGAACATTCAAAGCACCTATTTACTGTTTGAAAATTCATAAAACGTTATTTCAAAAACACGGTAGTAAGAACTCCATGATCAAGGGAGGGCAGTTTTAATTCTGGAGGCCTTAGACATGCTGGCAGATAGGTGGAGAAAGATAATGTTTCCAAAGCGGGCCAGGAGATTTTAAGGATTACTCAGCATGTATTCAGGGATATCAATTCCCAGTTTCAGGACACAAAGTCTTGGCAGCAATGGCAGAACAAACACAATGGCCCCATACATCACTCCACCAATGTCTCGCATTGCTCAATTGATCAGACTCCCACCATTCATCCAGCAGCTCTCCATGACTCTCAGGACTCAGACATCAAATCCAGTTACTCTGCCTCATCCACAAACAGTCAAAAATGCACATCTAATTTCTTTTGCTTCCACATAGCTCAAATTACTCACCCACCCTCAGCCATTTTTAAGAATTCATTCATGGGATGTAGGCATTGCTGGTTCTGCTAACATTTATGGCTCAGGGTGCAATTAAGAGAGAACCACATTGCTGTGACTCTGCAGTCAGATCAGTTCGTGAGCCAGATAGACTTTTGTGACAATTGACAGAGGTTATACAGTCACCATTAGGCTAGCTCCTTGTTCTGGTTTTATTACACTGAATACAAATTTCACCATTGCCATGATGAGATTTGAATTCCCAGGACATCAGCCTGGAATTCTGGATCATTCATCCAGTGACATTACCATTGAGCCAATGTCTCCATAAATATAGTGCAACAGAGTCACTGAGATAGAGCACAGTGGCTCGTGTCAATGGAGAAAGTATACACCCTACTGGGAGTGACTCCAGTTTCTGTGGTATCGTCTCCAGCTTCTCATTAAATTTATGTACACTATATGCTGGGAAGTCATATTTTTTCCAACTGTTTCATTATTTTATATTGGTTACATGGCAGATTAGGTGGGGGCAGAGGACACTTATAATTGCTGAAAGCTACAAATGAGCTGATTTCCTACGTTATACAACAGACAGCTACAGCGCCCAAAGGACATAGTATCACTGATGACATTGAGGACAAAGGTACGATACTGTCTTTTTCCTCTCTCAACTGCTAGCTACCATATCATTGACTGTGATGAGCAAGCTGCAGATAGTATGTGTGTTAATATTTCGCTTTACACCACAGCTCACTTCCTCCATTCCAGATTTTCTGATTTCTGCTCTCAGACATGCCCCAAATTGTTGCCCACCCAGCTACTGCACAATTGGAGGAAGAAACAAACAACACGAAGCTGATGAAGAGCACCTAGCATTTGATTTCTCAATGGCCAGCTCAGATATAGAAACTTGGAGGCTAGTAGGGAATTGGGCTCTATTTGTGATGACTGATCAACTAGGATTGGACTGAAAGCAAATTAAGTGGAAGGACAGTTCAGTTTTCCAGCTTACTGCAGAACAAGGTCACGTACACATTAGGCTATAATGGACTCAGATGGGGACTTTGATGCCGTAGCATGTAGGAGAATGTACAAACTGAGATGTTAGGGTTATGTCAGCTGGCTTGCTAGATACTCCTGTTACTGTTTAATAATAACGAAAGACTCAAACTCCAGCATGGTAGAAAAAGTCACGCAGCGTTTGTCCTTTCTATAACCTTTGCTCCATCTCACTGCTACATTGCAGAACCACAGGCCAATTGCAGTTTTCCATGATCAGGTTACCAAATTGTGTGCCCTCTGTCTAAGGATACAGCTATATGGCTGAAAAATCTGGGAACATAACACAAAATCTCCAAAAGCACTCCACTGAACTCATAGACACTTTATAAAAGAGTAATTTATTCTAATTATAAGACCATAAGACATAGGAGTGGAAGTAAGGCCATTCGCCCCATCAAGTCCACTCTGCCATTTAAATCATGGCTGATGGGCATTTCAACACCACTTCCCTGCACTCTTCCCCGTAGCCCTTGATTCCTTCTGAGATCAAGAATTTGTTGATCTCTGCCTTGAAGGCATCCAACGTCCCGAAATTATCTAATATACCACCACCCGAAAATACCTGTCTAAACTGCAAACCACCTAAACTTGTATCTGTATATTGCTACTTCATTGTCGCTAAGCAAAATCCTGGAACTCATTCGCTCATGACAAAGTGGACACCCCTGTGTCACATGTACTGTAGCGGTTTAAGAAGGATCACCATCTACTTTTAGGTGTAATTAGGGATGGGCAACAAACAATGGGGTTTTTTAAGCATTGTTCATGCCCCATAAAACAATTTTTTAAATTAAAGAAACCTTCAGGTCGGTTTGCTGGCCCTTAGAACAATGCTACCGCTTTGGGCAGCTTTTGTTCTTTGAGTGTTAAGCAGATATATTGAATGTACCTGCATTGCCCAAGTTTGTAAGTATAGCATCAGATCAGCTTTTAGGGTTGCTTGCTGTCATGACAATACCAGTTTGCCAGGTTCTGGTATAGCTAAAGGTGCCAAGCACATGTGCACTTCCTAGCACTGAGGCATCGATACCTGGGACAGTATATATCCCACAGTGAGAGACTCCAGTTTCTGTGGTCTCATTTCCAGCTTCTCAATAAATATATGCACATGATATCTTGGAAAGTCATTTCTTTTATTAACAAATTATTATTAACTTATTCTAATTGGTTACATGATGTTTTTGTATTCATTATTAATGGAATTCATTATTCAGAGCTAGTTAACATCATAATAAGATACAATATCTGAAACAAGTTAGGATTACATTGAGTGGCCTCCATCAGTGGATCCTGTGAGAAATGAAAGCATTTTATTGGGCAATTAAAATATTGGCAAATTAGTAAAATATAACATTATAAATATGTATGGATAAATAGTGCTTTATCATGACTATGTCTCAATTATTTGAGAAAAGTATTGAGGAAAATTATATAAAAAATAGACTTTGGTCATAGCAACTGATTTTGTCCAAGCCATGTTACGTACATTCATCAGTGCAGATCTTTAGGAAAAGTAGAGTACTATTTGTCTAAATATTGAGACTTTTTGAACTGTAAATAATGGCAAAACCAAATAAAAATGCCTTCCTTATCAATATTTGGATCAGTGAATATGACAAAGCATGCAGTGTCGTGACAATATTATCCGAGTGGTCAAATAAACTTGCAAAGCTACTCAACTGAGCACTTTTTTTTTGCATATTGGTGGTCATTACATTTGAGCTGTGACCTATGTAATAATCTGCCACTGCTTTATATTCAATATAAGTCCTCTATTCTGCAAGTTGCATATAGTCTTGTTGAAAAACAGGACTCTGTTAAAAGCTGAAGTTCCTCAGGAGTCGCCATAATGTGCAAGATTAATAAACTATCTTTAAACCCAAGGACTACTGATCTCACCCTGGTGAATGTTTCTCAGAATGGTCAACAAATAATCTTTTTGTTAGGGATTAGGCTTTTAACCTTTCAAACTTTGAAAATTTTAAAGCAATGTGAGATTTTAACATAAAATGTCTTGCTAATCTCAGAACTAGAATTGTTAATTTAAGAAATTAGAATTTTGCAGAATTCTGCACAACAAAAATACTTCAATAGAATAATTTTTTAAAAAAGAATTATTCACCTCTTCAGCTTGTTTCAGAAAGGCCGTGTAAGATTGCAAATGATCGACCCGTGTATTCAGGTTCCGACACAATGTTTTCCATTCAGTGTTCAGGACGACAAACCTCTCAGAAAATGATTTTACTTCTGGGACATCAAACACTTCAGCCTGTTTGATGATGTCTGTAATGTGTGCTAATTCATTCTCTACCTCCTGAAACACAGAATAAAATTTCAGTAAAGTGTGTAACATAAACAAACAGTAAAAACAATATTTGCTAAGCCAAAAGTAAAAAAGAGAAAGCAATGGAAACATTCAGCAAGTCTGGCAGATCTGTGGGAGAGAAACACAGTTAACATTTCAAGCTGATGACCTCTCAACAGAACTGAAAAAGTTACAAATATAACAGGTTTAAAGCAAGAAAAGATGCACAGGAAATGAGCTGAAAAGGAAAAATAACAAAAAAAGGTCTGTAATAGGGAGAACTGTAGAGTATTAAATGGCAAAAGGGATGTTGGTGAAAAGCACTGATATAATCATAGGACCAGAGGAACATTGGGCTGCTCTTAGTGGAGAGAAACAACTGGTTTAACTCAAGGGCCATCACGTTTCAGGCAAGGGCAAGTTGAGAAGTTGGGACCTACATGGTATAGGAATTATACCAGCCCTTTGGATTTCGCTGAGCATCACAAACCAGCCATCCAACCAACTGAGCTACCAGAGCCAAAGTGCAAGTGGTAATGGGATAAGAAAAGAGATAAGTTCTGTGTAGAGGAAGTATTAATGGCAATAGCAACAAATTCCATTTAGAAATGAAGCAATAAAATGCAGGATAAAATGGGGGCAAAGTTTACAATCTGAAATTCAATTCATTGGATTACAGAAGGCATTAGTTTATCTAATTCATGAATTAGATACTCTTTTCTGAACTTCAACAGAACAGTGTAGCAGGCCAAAGGCAGAAATTGGGAGTAGAACTGAGAATTAAACTGACTGGGGGCTCAGGATCACACCTGGAACTATGCAGAACTGTTAATAATTATTCTGCTTTCTCATTATTTATAATGTGAAAACATCTCTTGTCTTTTTATTTATTGCATTACCAAACACTGCTGTTTTGGACTGACATCAATTTGTCATTATTTTTCCCTGCCTTTCGTCTCATCACACACCTTTTATTTTGTTCTTTGTTTCTTCTGCAATTTCCTGGCCTCTGTACTTGCTTTAAACCTGTTGGATCTCTCATTTTACTCCCATTCTGCTGAAGCATCATTGATCTGATACATTGGACAATGGTCCTCCTGCCTGAAGCCCTGTTGAGGCCTTTAAGTGATCACTTAAAAAGTCAAGTAAGAGCCTTATGATGCTGCCATTGGACGAATGCCATGAATATGCAGATGAATGTGGGGGCCGGTGTATGGCAGATCATTCCCTCATTCTTGGGTGTCTTGCTCACTGAAAGTATCTGCTACTAGAAAGGAGGGTCCTGAAGGAAGATATTTCACTGCCCTTTGTTTTGACTCCTCTCACCCACCTTATACACTTGCACTTCAGGGTTCTAGTTACAATTATTCATCCTTGGCATCTCGAGTTAAGACAAAGGCCACTGCTCCCAGAAAGCTGGTGGCATTTGATCGGTGACCTGCCCTCAGAGACTGGACACCTTAGCAGCAGCTACCAGCACTAATTCTCAATGGACCCAACCAAGAGAAAGTAAATTGCAAAAACAAACAAGGGGAAAAATGGGGGGCAAAAAACATGCTGGTGACTCAGAAGACTTCAAGACAAACAGATACTTGTTGCTTGATCATGCCAATAAACCTCATGGCAACAGTCAACACAGAAGAATACTTCAGAGAATGACAGAGAAAGCACTTCAGACCTGACAGAAGACACGCAGGAACAGCAGAAATCTGAAATTCCAAGTCAGGAGTGTACACTCAAGATCTATAAGAGCTGACTCATATCCGGGTTAAACCGATCAGCCAACCAGAAATGAAGGATTGCACAAGTTAAAGGCAACAAGTTCAAGACAGAACAATACAACTCAGTCTATCAGAAAGACTGTCCACATCAATTGGCTTCTCCCCAAAAAACTATCATTCTTCCCAGTCCAAACAGGATGTGTATAGGGGGAATGGTGAATGTTCTCGATCTTTAGAAGTTGTTAAATCAAAGAACGAGAGGAAAATGGAGTGATGGTAATTGTAAATAACAAATGTACAGCAGTAACAGTATCAATGAAGAGTTTGGGGCAGGTACGGTAGAAGGGTCTAAAAGGATTGAGTGTAGTTACACTCACTATGATGATGACGACAAGGAGTTGGTCAGAGTAAAGAAGAAACTGGCGGGAGGTGGACTTGAGGCCAGTGCGATGCTTGCCTGGCCAGAAAAGGCGGGTCTTCGAATTCACGTTATACCAGTTCAGGCTTGAAAGAATTATTTCTCTCTCTCTCTTATATATACACACAGAGACACACACACACACACACAGAGACACACACACACAGAGACACACACACACACACACAGACACAGAGACACACACACAGAGACACACACAGAGACACAAATAAGGTCTGAGACTGCACAGATTCTTAACTTGGAATCATCTTCAAAACCAAGAACAATGTGATCTGATACATGAAAACTATTCTCTCCAGTATCAATAATATTTTAAAAGAAATACACAAGTAAGTATATATTTGCTAAATAGTAAAAAAAACTATCAGCAAGTTACTAATGATATTTCCCAAAGTTACACTGTTAAACACTTCTGATTGTGAAGGATCAGGACTGTATAATACTTCTTACTGTATTCCACAATATTCCACAGTAAATTTACTATGTTACATTGCAACAACAATACATAAAGTTGAAAAAACAATAAATTTCACCGAGAGCAAACAAGCAACTTTACAAAATGGACATCTGCCAATATAAATTACCTTGAACTGATCAGCCATTTCTAGATATTTGTTCAGAATGTCTTCAGTTTCGGCAAGAGAGGAACCTGGCTCTAATGTACTGGAAAGGCGTGATCTGTATGCTTGGAGACATCCTGTGACCTTGAGAAATTGCACATTTAAAGTCAAATCTAGCATCTGCGAATCTGCCCAAAAAACAACCCGACATAGTAACTTATTTTATGTGACATGTAATTTATTTGATGAAGTTAAAATAGTTACTTCAAAAGTTTGGAAAAGGTAAAATACATCTTAAAAGTATTTTTATGTTGGATTAATTTATTTTCTCTTACTGTTCTACTCAGCTTTTTCATATTATTTGATGGCATTATTTAACTTAGTTAACTTTTGAATAAATTACACAATCTTGCTCTTGCTTTACGTCTGACATTCATTTTCAAATGCCAGTGACTGTTCTAAAATATGTAATTCTATTCAAGTAATAGTTTTGTTCCAATGTACTGCAATAATCTAAAATAAAACGTTCAGTTTACAAAACTGAAAAGAAAAGTTGTTCTATATTTGACTATCATGGCTCCTTCCTGTTGAAAAAAATAATAAACTTCTGTCTAGCTATTTGGATTATGTCTAAGACACCTCTAGCAAACTACAAGAGTTGTCTCGCTTATTGCTTTGCTCCACAGTCATGCAGCTTAAGAAGAAATATTATTCTGGAGAGCTCAAATCTCAAATTTATTCAAGTTGTGATATAAGTTACATATGATTGACTGCTGTTCAGTTGCCACATTGAGGAAATCACCCAGGAAGTGGAGAAGGTTTTTCTTTGCAATAACTAAGAGGATCCTAACTTAGAACCTGTAATCTGAAAAAAAGTCTCCTAATGTGTCTTTAATGTAGCTTCTCATATTTATAGAATCAAATATTATAAATAATCAATCATAAGTGAATTTAAATATGATAAAGGCCTTTCCATGCTTGGGTTTAGCAAAGAATTTCGTAGTTTTTGTAGTTAGATGATCAACTAACGGAGGTACAGTCTGTATTATACTCCATTTCACTGGCTCAAAACCTACCACATTTCTATCTTTCTTCAATTGTTATGAAAAGATCAACCTAAAATGATCTACCCACAGGTGAGTTAACAAGTATGTATTTCTATCATTTTTATTTTGCTTTCAGATTTCCTGCAGCCAGAATATTTTATATTTTTCTCATTGAGTAGAAAATTTCAAATAAGCACTTATATATTATTGGTGCTAACCAATTTAATCTTTATATATATTAAAGTGCACTACAAGCCACAAAACAAAATCTCTGCCATTTGAGTTTCTGATGACAGAAATGTACACTGTTAAATGTACTATTAATGATAGAGGCTATATTATTAAATGTATGATCTTTTGTCTTCTTCAGTGTTTTATCCTTGACATAGCGCATTAGTTTGGGAGAATCTATAATATGTTTTGCCCCTTGGAAGAAGTGTGCTTGTTCCACTGAATAGTCTCTTATTCTACAGTTTCAGGTTCTTGTAACAAAATTAATTTGAAGGTTCAGTATGGATTAGCCTTTAAAAAGGAGGAAAACTGTTGGAAAGAAAATTTTTAAATCAATAACCCATTTCACTTTATTAAAACTGTAATTAAGAAGCATACCATTTCAACAAAATGCAAAGTTCTTCAATAACGTCACCTAACATAATGATTTTAGCAAAACAGAACAAATTATTTGGATTAGATTATTTTATACCTTTTCAAAATGTTCATCAAAGGATGTGATCAATTGCTGTTTCTTTAAAGCTAGCTCCTTATGCGCAAAGCATTGTCCAGTTAAATGATCTACTCTCTGTTGAATGTAACCAATCATCTCCTGAATTCCTGCAGCTCTGAAATTAAACATACAGAGACAGCTGCTGATAAATTTCCAAAGCCAATAAAGGGACTGACAGAGTGCTAAATTAATTCAGTATAGACACGCAACAAAAATAGGCAGGAGTCAGTAACGTATCCCACTTCCACAAAAAGCAAGTCACTTTCCTGACCTTGCAAGTTTTAGCATTTGAAAATTCTCACATAGAAACACTTGCAAAAGAGCTGCTTCTCAGGGTTTTTTTAAAACTTCCTTTAAATTAGCTGAAATGGTCATACATATTTTGCACTAATAAGTCACTGTGTTAGGTTTCACTTCACATTAGCTTACAAAACAAAAAGGGGGAATTAAAATCACCATTAAAATTCTGCATTTCCTATGCCCGTGTGGCTATACTTTAGAAATTAAAGTAATTTAGTAACATGGTTGTTTTCTCTAAATTTTAAAAAGAATGCATAAGTCTTGGTCATAGATTGTTGCATTATAGGAGACCATTCGGCAAGTCCTGCCTATGCTGGGTGTCTGATGGAGCAATTTACGCAGTACCACTCCACTACTTTCTCCTGGTTGCCCTGCATTCCTTCTCAGATAATAATCCAATTCCTTCAAGTGCTTCAAATGAATCTGCCCTTCACCACATTGTCAGGCACTGCATTCTAGATCTTGACCACTTGCTGCCTGTAAAGGTTTTCCAAACGCCAATAATCACATCTTGGTTTGGTTACAAAGCCATTCTAGTCCAAACATCAGTAGATAATTTATACTCAGATATCTTAAGCCTTCCCATTTTTATGAAAAATTGGCATTTGTAGTATTCTGAAAGAGAGTGAAAATACCACAGACTCTTTTTCAAATGACTTATAAAAAACTTTGTATGCAAAATTTTAAAAAAGCTTATGTCAATAGTCAAGGAGATCATGATGCACAATTAGCCCATGCTTATTTGTTGAAATATAGCCTGCTCATTCATGTAACAATACTCCATAGCAAGAGGCCCTAAGTTCACGTGAGGCAACCAAACTGAGCTAACCTGCATTATTGAAAGTGAACCTCCATGCCTTAAAGTGGAGGTGCATTCCAGTGGCAGTAGGGCTGGAAGGGGCAACGAACGGCAATGACAGAAGGAAAAGCATCATCTAACAGAATTACTGGCAAAGCACACAGAGTTGATTCCCTGATGTTATCTTGGTTCTGATGGTGGACAGAGGGGGAGAAGATTTGTGCCTTCAGGGGACTGGAGGCCGTCCAAACTGTCAGAAGGTAATGAGACTGGATACCTTCATTTTGTCCTCATCCACTTTGCATCACTATAATCATAAAACCCACACTGCACATCCTGACTGCACTATCAGTTGTCCAAACTCTATGGCTATATCACACCATGCTCACCGACAACAGCTGCACCTTTCTTGCACAAGAAGGTAGTGCATGACTGTAAATAGTGCCATCTAAGTAGCACAGAAACCTGTCCTTACCCCAAGGAGGAGATGGTGCTCATCATTCTTCAAACCACTGGAACTGAAGATAGCACAGGGGTTAACAAATTATTAAAGGTCATTGTGTCCTTGTGCCTTATCCACATTGTCATATCCCACTTTCCTCTCATCCCACTTTTTCCTTTAGTATCCTGGCTGCAAATGGTGTAAATATGCATCCATTACTCCCCAACCTCCCTTCTCCACACCACAATCTAACTTTGTTCTTTCTCTTTACAGATACCAAAAAGCTGCCAGTCAGTGAAGGAACATCACCATATGGAAGGATAGGAAGACAGCTAAGAAGAAGCACAGTCGCTCACTTCACATCCAGCCACATTCCCAGATTTGAGCACTGCATTTTATTTCAGCTCGTAGTTTGGATTTGCTTGTTGTGAGGGGGTAATTATTGGGCATGAAGCAGCCTGCAACCTGGATCAGGGACAAGGGCAGCATAGATGCCAGGTCAGCAAAGCATCAGCTGTAAAGGATATGGCAATACAAATTAGGAACACAACTAGATTGTTCAACTGCTTGAGCCAATTACAAATGTGGCCTCTAAGATATGAGGTAGTACTTCTGCATCCACTACACAGCCAAGCAGCAAATTCCAGGAACCCACATTTTCTGGGTAAAAATGTTTTTCCTAAGAACCTCTGTAATCCTTCTACCAATCACCCCAAATTTATGTCCTACAATAATATGGTCCAGACGTACAATGTGAGATTTATGATTATAGCAATGTCAGGCCAATGAGAAAAGACTTAAGGTCTAGATCCCAAACCTGCTCTGCCATTCAATAAGCTCATGGCTGATAAGAGTAGTAGTACTCCAGATGTGGGGTTTGGGGCCTGTGTAGGTGCGGAAGATGGACTGTTCCATGTAACCTACAAAGAGGCAGGCATAGCTGGGGCCCATGCGGGTGCCCATGGCCACCCCCTTAGTCTGTAGGAAGTGGGAGGAGTCAAAAGAGAAGTTGTTGAGTGTGAGGACGAGTTCAAAGACGCCGACGGAACCCCGCCCACGGCCGACGCCGACGGAACCCCGCCCACGGCCGACGACATCATCGCTCCGCCCACAACCTCCACAGCCTGCAACCCCAGAGGAGACAGCCACCCTGAGCCCTGCCGAATCTTCACCATCCCCCCAGACCTCCCACTGACTGAGGACGAACGGTCAGTCCTGAGCAAGGGGCTCACCTTTGTCCCCCTACAACCACACATCAACGAATACCAGTCACGGTCGGACATAGAGCAGTTTTTCCGCCGTCTTCGCCTGCATGCCTACTTCTTCAACCGGGAACCCAACCCTCCTTCCACTGACCCCTTCACCCGCTTCCAACACAAGTCCTCCTCCTGGACACCACCCCCAGGCCTCCTACCCTCCCTCGACCTCTTCATCTCCAACTGCCGTCGAGACATTAACCGCCTCAACCTCTCCACCCCTCTCACCCACTCCAACCTCTCCCCCGCAGAACGGGCAGCCCTCCGCTCCCTCCGCTCCAACCCCAACCTCACCATCAAACCCGCAGACAAGGGTGGCGCAGTGGTAGTATGGCGTACTGACCTCTACATCGCCGAGGCCAGACGCCAACTCTCCGACACCACCTCCTACCGCCTCCTCGATCATGACCCCACACCCGAGCACCAAACCATCATCTCCAACACCATTCATGACCTCATCACCTCAGGGGACCTCCCACCCACAGCCTCCAACCTCATTGTTCCCCAACCCCGCACAGCCCGTTTCTATCTCCTTCCCAAAATCCACAAACCTGCCTGCCCTGGTCGACCCATCGTCTCAGCCTGCTCCTGCCCCACCGAACTCATCTCCACCTATCTGGACTCCATTTTCTCCCCTTTGGTCCAGGAACTCCCCACCTATGTCCGTGACACCACCCACGCCCTCCACCTCCTCCAGGACTTCCAATTCCCTGGCCCCCAACACCTCATATTCACCATGGACGTCCAGTCCCTGTACACCTGCATTCCGCATGGAGATGGCCTCAAGGCCCTCCGCTTCTTCCTGTCCCGCAGGCCCGACCAGGCCCCCTCCACCGACACTCTCATCCGCCTAGCGGAACTCGTCCTCACACTCAACAACTTCTCTTTTGACTCCTCCCACTTCCTACAGACTAAGGGGGTGGCCATGGGCACCCGCATGGGCCCCAGCTATGCCTGCCTCTTTGTAGGTTACATGGAACAGTCCATCTTCCGCACCTACACAGGCCCCAAACCCCACCTCTTCCTCCGGTACATTGATGACTGTATCGGCGCCGCCTCTTGCTCCCCAGAGGAGCTCGAACAGTTCATCCACTTCACCAACACCTTCCACCCCAACCTTCAGTTCACCTGGGCCATCTCCAGCACATCCCTCACCTTCCTGGACCGCTCAGTCTCCATCTCAGGCAACCAGCTTGTAACTGATGTCCATTTCAAGCCCACCGACTCCCACAGCTACCTAGAATACACCTCCTCCCACCCACCCTCCTGCAAAAACTCCATCCCCTATTCCCAATTCCTCCGCCTCCGCCGCATCTGCTCCCACGATAAGACATTCCACTCCCGCACATCCCAGATGTCCAAGTTCTTTAAGGACCGCAACTTCCCCCCCACGGTGATTGAGAACGCCCTTGACCGCGTCTCCCGCATTTCCCGCGACACATCCCTCACACCCCGCCCCCGCCACAACCGCCCCAAGAGGATCCCCCTCGTTCTCACACACCACCCTACCAACCTCCGGATACAACGCATTATCCTCCGACACTTCCGCCATTTACAATCCGACCCCACCACCCAAGACATTTTTCCATCCCCACCCCTGTCTGCTTTCCGGAGAGACCACTCTCTCCGTGACTCCCTTGTTCGCTCCACACTGCCCTCCAACCCCACCACACCCGGCACCTTCCCCTGCAACCGCAGGAAATGCTACACTTGTCCCCACACCTCCTCCCTCACCCCCATCCCAGGCCCCAAGATGACATTCCACATTAAGCAGAGGTTCACCTGCACATCTGCCAATGTGGTATACTGCATCCACTGTACCCGGTGCGGCTTTCTCTACATTGGGGAAACCAAGCGGAGGCTTGGGGACCGCTTTGCAGAACACCTCCGCTCAGTTCGCAACAAACAACTGCACCTCCCAGTCGCAAACCATTTCCACTCCCCCTCCCATTCTCTTGATGACATGTCCATCATGGGCCTCCTGCACTGCCACAATGATGCCACCCGAAGGTTGCAGGAACAGCAACTCATATTCCGCCTGGGAACCCTGCAGCCATATGGTATCAATGTGGACTTCACCAGTTTCAAAATCTCCCCTTCCCCCACTGCATCCCTAAACCAGCCCAGTTCATCCCCTCCCCCCACTGCACCACACAACCAGCCCAGCTCTTCCCCCCCACCCACTGCATCCCAAAACCAGTCCAACCTGTCTCTGCCTCCCTAACCGGTTCTTCCTCTCACCCATCCCTTCCTCCCACCCCCAGCCGCACCCCCAGCTACCTACTAACCTCATCCCACCTCCTTGACCTGTCCGTCTTCCCTGGACTGACCTATCCCCTCCCTACCTCCCCACCTACACCCTCTCCACCTATCTTCTTTGCTCTCCATCTTCGGTCCGCCTCCCCCTCTCTCCCTATTTATTCCAGTTCCCTCCCCCCATCCCCCTCTCTGATGAAGGGTCTAGGCCCGAAACGTCAGCTTTTGTGCTCCTGAGATGCTGCTTGGCCTGCTGTGTTCATCCAGCCTCACATTTTATTATCTTGGAATCTCCAGCATCTGCAGTTCCCATTATCTCTAGTACTCCAGATGTGGCTTCGTCAATGCTCTATACAACTGCAGATATTTAATTTCTAATGAATTAATATTCTATTCCCCAAGCAATAAACGTCATCATTCCATTCACCTTCTGAAACACTTGCAGCACCTGTGGGCTAACTTTGTGCAATCTGGCACAGTCAGAACTCTGCAGTCTCTCTCTGCATTTCAACTTGTGGTGCCTCTGAGCCAGGAAGCCCGAGTTCAAGTCTCACCAGCTCCAGAGGTCTGTGATAACATCTGTGACCAGGTTTCTTTATCCATGTCATTACTACAGGTTACACATTCTTGAGGCCTCAGCACTGATTCCATGGTACTCTGTCAGTGGAAACCTGGTGAAGTTACAACACAGAACTACTTACATGCCAAAACAGCTGAAGCTGCATGAGACAGACAGAGCTAAAATTCAAGAGACAAAATCAATTCACTCCATTTTCTGTCACAAAATCGCTGAAGGCACTGGATAGGCAAAGGCTATGGACCCAAATAACAATCTCGCAACAGAACTGAAGACTTGTTCTCCAGAACTAGGCGTGGCCCTAGCACTGCGATTCCAGTATATCGACAACTCTGGCATCTACCTCGCAATGCGAACAATTGTTCGGGTATTCCATTCGACAAGAGGTCAAATCCAACCCAGTGTATTACTGCCTAACAGTCTCATCACCAAACTGATAGAAGGGGGTGACAACAGTGCTTGGAAATGGCACTTGTTCAGCAATGCTCAGTTTGGTTTCTGTCAGGGCAACTCAGCACCTGACCTCAGTACAGCCTCGATGAAACATGGGCAAAAGAGTTGAACTCCAAATCAAAGGTGAAAATGAGCACCCTTTGCTTCAACTTTTGACCGAGTATAATTTTAAGGAGTCCAAGTGAGTTGGCAAATAGTTGGCATCTGGTTGTCTTTGATCCATCCTCTGTTCTAAAAATAATCGTTATAAGGCTTCCACTGGTTAGCACATTCAGCCGTCTTCCTCCGGGTTCTTGGTAGGAAACACAGAGTGGTCTGTTCACTTCCAAAACGTCTCTGACTTCTCAGTTCACAACTGACAACAATGGTTACAGAAAAGATAAACAGTGTTTCCTTATGCTTATTATGTGCTGTAACTGTAGAGAATAGAGATGCCACTCCCAAGCTAGGGAAAAACTAAACACTTCTCTCTCACTGTAATTTGTACCCAGCTCCAATTTCTTGTTACCAGAGAAAAAAAATCACATGGTTGTTGGCAGGAAAAAAATTCTGTCAATGATAACTGGTCATTTGTTCATAGACCAATCAACTTCTTGTTGACAACAAAAGCTGTACCTGCACATCCTCCTTGACTCCAAATCATTTGCAACCTTAATTTCAATAATTGCTGGTTCAAATATTGGTTTATACAATGATTCTAATAGGTGTGAGGTCACTTCAATTTCAGAACTGTACCACACTTAACAATAGACTTTTTTTATAAAAAGGGTCTCTTTCATTTCCGTCCAGGATTTTCAAAAAATACAAAAACAAAAAGATTTTACGATATTGTATGTCCAGATTTAATTACGTGGGAGAACAAAACATTTGCCACCAATTGCATAAGCACAAATCTCATCTTGATGATAATTAGACGGTCTGTGACATGGCTAAAGGCATAAAGGATGAAAATTAGAAAAACAAAAATCTGACTAACCAATTATTCCTCCTCCATGTTTTCATGATCCCTGTATATCTGCTATGTTAGCTATTTAGATAGTGACAGCCATGTCTTCAGCTGTCTAGGTTGCTTTCTGGATCATCTGCAATTCTACATCTCGCTCTTCTTTTGGAATACACCAGAAAAATAACTATTCTGACTTAGTTTTCACTCACCTGTCCTCTTATCACATGTAGCTCAGTACCAAACATTTTGTTTGCTAATTCTCTAGTAAAGAACCTGCAAACATTTTACCATATTAGAAGAAAGGTGTTAAAATTGCTATGCATCTGTAAAGAATTGTCACTGGGTTTCACAAGGTGGAATTTCTGGGCATTCTTTGAGTAATATTCACTGGTGTGTGTAGTCCCTACCTTTGTGGGTCAATTTTACTCAAGAGCAGGTGTCCCTTCAGTAGAGCATCTGAAGTTGCATCTTTGATTGCTTGACACACAGAAGCATGTTCTTTAGAGAGTTCTGTCAAGCACAGAGACTTTAAATTAAGGTGTTTCAGATGACTTTCTATTCCTCCCAGTATATCAAATCCCTGTTGACGAAAACATAACATTTCTTAATCATCTTGTAATTTGGATCATGACTGTACCTACAACTACATTTTAAACCAAAAGCACTCAACTAATGTTGACAATAACAGAATGTTGCTTGATATTTATATATTTGCTGTGGGGTTGGATCGTTTTGTTAAGCTCTACATTAATTCATGAGCTTTAGTAGCTAATGGAGCTCGTATGGCACAGTTGCAGTGCCTCTACATCTGGGCCAGGAGTCCACAAGTTGAAGTCCCACCTGCTTCAGAGGTGTGTAAGGACACTTCTGAAAAGGTCACAATGATTAAAACTGAGACCAACAAGAAGGCCTTTAATATTTAAAGATTATTTGATACATTAGCAGTGTTTGAAGTTCTAATGGATTAAAGCTATTCTGACCTTTCCTTCCATGATCCAACTTGGCTAACTAAGCAAGAGCTACAGCCCTTTAATTATACCCTTCAAAAAACCATTTATAAAACTGAAATTGGCTGGTCATTTAATTGGAGTTGTTGGGCCTTTATGGGTAAGCTCCATGTAAAAAAAAATCAGCAAAACGGGTCAAACTGGAATGCAGCAAAGCAAAATACTGCAGATACTGGAAATATGACACAATACAGAAAATGCTGTAAATATGGGGGCCAGAGAGTGTCTGCAGAAAAAGAAACAGAGTTTGTGTTTCAGGTTGATGAACTTTCTTGTGAAAAGTAGTTAACTCAGTTCCTCCATCCACAGTTGCAGCATGACCTGAGTGTTTTCCAAACCAGAACATATCTGACCTCATGCATTTTAAACATGAGATTCAATCCTAACTGTGAAATTACACTATGGTCCACATAATGCCTGGAAATTCTTTTTGCCATCTAACATTGGATTTATATACCTAAGATCAAACTGGAACAATTAAAAAGTAATTATTCTAAGTACAGGACCTGAAAAGGCTTAGTGTGTAAAGACATGCTCCTTGATATTCATGATGGCCAAAGTCTGGAACTGTATGCAGTATAAATATAAGACCATAAGACATAGGAGTGGAAGTAAGGCCATTCAGCCCATCAAGTCCACTCCGCCATTTAAATCATGGCTGATGGGCATTTCAACACCACTTCCCTACACTCTCCCCGTAGCCCTTGATTCCATCTGAGATCAAGAATTTGTCGATCTCTGCCTTGAAGGCATCCAACGTCCTGGCCTCCACTGCACTCCATGGCAATTTTTCAGTCTTTCATTTACTGTGGAGCAGAGACAAGAACATATCTCTTTCTCATGTTTTCGCTTTTCAGGTCCTGCTTAATTTCAGGTCAGAAAAGGGAAAATCGAACTCCAGACAATTCATTGGCACATTTAGACACAAATATGGATTTGAGATTATAATCTGAATCAGCAATGTTCTTGTTAATGACAGAGCTGGTTCGAGGGCTGTCTGGCATAGCCCAACGCGCTGTTCATATGCTAACATAATTCTTGTATATACTTAAGGCTGAGTTGGAATAATTTGTGACCAGTGGCGAAATCAAGGGTTACGGGGCAAGGAAAGTTAACATGAGGAATGTCAGATCAGCTATGATCCTATTTAATGATGGAGCAAGTTTGAGAAACTGAACAGCCTACACCTGGTCTATGTCTTATGGTCATATATTTGAAATTGCAAAATGGCAACCCACTTTACAGATAACTTACAGAGCCATAGTCATAGAGTCACACAATATGGGAACAGACCCTTCAGTCCAATCAGATTATTTGAAACACAATCCCAAACTAAAGTACTCACACCTGCCTGCTCCTGGCCCATAAAGCTCCAAACCTTTCCTCTTCATGTACTTATCCAAGTGTCTTTTAAACCTTGTAACTGTGCCCACACCCACCACTTCATTCCACACGCGAACCGCCCTGTGTGTAAACAATTTGTCCCCGTGTCCTTTTTAAATGTCTCTCCTCTCACCTTAAAAACGTATCCCCTCCTCCTGAAACCCGTCATCCAAGGGAAAAGGGACAAACCATTCAGCATTTTATAAACCTCTATACAGTTAACTCTCAAGCTCCTACATTCCAGCGGAACAAAGTCCCAGCCTATCCAGCTTTGATTTGCCTTTTCCTCCTAGTGGGAAAGCTTGAGCTTGTTTGTTTGAAAAGGAAGTGATTTGAAGATGAATAATGAAAGGATATACAAGATGGTAAATGGTATTGGAAAAGTAAACCTGAAATTCTATTTTAAACCATGTGAGTCTATAAGTAAAGGACCATAAATTGAAAACAGTAAAACAAAACTTTAGGACAGGTATCAGGAAAGTTATCTCTAAGCAGGCAGCAATCAACATTTATGATCAACTTTCAAATAGAGTCGTACTGAAAATAACCCTTGAATTGGTTATATATAATTATATGCAACTGTCAGCTCTTTCAGAGGATGGACTATAATTGGCTGAGTATTTGTTCTCATCTGCAAGTATCATGTAATCTTGTAAATTAGGCTATGTGAAGGACTCATTTTGCATTAAAAATCACACACTCTTCCAAGTCGGAACGTTTCTAGATGCACTGTAATGAGATTGCAAACCACTGTACACATATCTGTTAACTCAATAATTATAATGAAAATCCACAAGATGGCAGTAGAGAAACAATATCCAAGTTTGCTTGTTTGATTGTGCAGGAGTCCATCTATTACACATGTGCAAGCTCTCTGCAAGACATTCAGATCTAGTCCCATGTCCCACCTTTTCATCAAAATTCTGGAAATGCTTTCTCCTTAAATTATGTTTCAATCTCCTTTCAAAAGCCTTGGTTGAAGCCACCTCCACTACATTCTCCGGAAGCACATTCCAGATCTCAACCACTCACTGAGTTATAAAAGTTTCCTCATCTGTTATTGCTTCTTGTAGCAATCACCCTAAATTGACATCCTTTACTTTTGGATTGTGCACTGCCAGGAGCATTGTTTCTTCCCATTCACTCTGTCACTGTCTGAACACCTTTATCAAATCTTGTCTTAATCATTTCTTCTCCAACAACATACCCATCTTCCTCTAATGAATCTCTTCATTGCTACAACCATTTCCTTGAATGTTTCCTGCACACTGTTTAATGCCTTCACATGCCTCCTTTTGCATGGACTCCGAACAAGAGACACTACATCAGTGATGGTTCATCAGGCTTCTCAAAACTGTCTCGTGTTTGGATTCTATGTCCCCATTTTAAAGTCCAAGATCCTTTAGTTTTATTAATTGCTTTCTTAATCTGTGCAGCCATTTTTAATGATTTTCACACATATAGGAAATTTCACCCCAATGGTCAGGCAGACACATCCCTTGGAACCTCCGCCCCTACCTCTTTAAACCAGTATCCCTTATTCTGTCTTACCTCTCCACTTTTTTCTTACCAAATCATATCACATCTCACTGCATTAAACTCCATCTGTCTCTTGACAACCCAATCCAACAGCCTACTTCTGCCCTCCTGAAGTTCATTGCGACCTACTCACAGCTCACAGTACTTCTAAAATTGCATCAGTAGATTTAAACTTCTGTTTCTAATCCTGCAATGCAAAACACATGCGCATAATAAAACTCCTGCCTATCTACCCTAAGGCTTATTCTCTTTGTCAGGCAGCTACTGCAATACACTTTTAAGGAAATGAGTCATTTGTTATGTATTTTCATGTTTATCAATGTGTAGAATTCTTGTCTATGGATATACAGAAAATTGCTTCCATTTCTGGCACCTTGCATCAAGACTGCATTATTCCTAGTTCAGGCACAAAACAGCTCTAAGTGTTTCTTAATGCTCACAGTAAGAGCTGAACCAATCCATTTGCCACGCAATATAATAAAGTGTGAAGCTGGAGGAACACAACAGGCCAAGCAGCATCTCAGGAGCACAAAAGCTGATGTTTTGGGCCTAGGCACTTCGTCAGAGAGATTTGCCACGCATCCTTTTTCGCTTCTTGTATCCAGTATAATTTGTTGTTTCTATTGAAGTTTGTAACCCTTGCTTCCATCCTGGTGAAAGCATGAAGAAAAGCCTCAACAGAACTTTGCGATCTGGGTCCATATTCTGGGGTTTTCTGGGGGATGATAAAAAGAGTCCTAGCTCCCTTGGGAGATGCAGACTGTAGCATCATCTTATTGAGGGATGTGAAATTTGACATGGGCCAGGTTTTCTTTCTCATTTAATTTAAATTTTAAATTCCACCTAATAATACATGCAAATCCAAGTCATTTTGAACAACTACTGCACAATGGTTCATGTGTGTTTTTGGATTCGTATATGCCTGTAATAGGTCCAAAAGTGAACATTTGCAACAACTAAATGTCTCTCCTGAGAAGAAAAATGTGTAACTCAACCTTTAGCCTGTTAAGGGCTAAGGCTCCTCCTTGAAGTAGTGTCCAGCTGTCCTGCATTTTAGGAGGCATGGGGAGTAGCTACATCTGTTCAACCTGTATAACAATGGGAAATACTCCACATTTATTCTAAACAGAGCAAGGGAGGACATGGTGAAGATAAAGTAGCATGCCACAATCTAGCACAACACTTGAAGAGGTGTTTCACAAAGGTGAAAAGAATAACATATTATTCTCTCATCCCACCAGGAATGATACATTAATCATGTCAATAATTTTAGATGCATGATATTTGTTTTCCACGTCAGGCACTATGAAGGAGGTAGTAACAGCTATTACAGCATGCCTCTTTCAATTCTAAGTGGGAATCTCAGCCTCACTCAAGATGATAGACTAAGAAAATACATGCTGTGCAGAAAGATATAGATTATATATATTATATATATATATATATATATATATGTGTATAAAATAATTTGTAGTAAAATTTCAATGCTGATGTAGTTTAGGAACTAACCTTATTTGCACTATTAAAAAATTCATGGGCCTCTTGGAGCAATAATTCTCGTTCCTTCATGAGTAGCCAGAACTGCTCACACATCAGCTTCAGTTTCTGATTTTGAACTGCCATCTGTTCTTTATCAGTGAAGTCTTCAATCAGCAAAATTTCATCAGCCTCAGCTTTTAACTTTTCAGCTACAGACATGAATTCCTATAATAAAAAAGTTTAAGGTTCTAATTACTAAGTTCTCATAGAACATCCGTGGGAACAAATCTGAACAACCATATAACCAAGTGAGATTTTATACAATCTAATTCAGGCAGATACAAATGGGAACCATTTAAATTGTATATTATTTAAAGTGTCCTGAGTGAGCTTGTATCTCATCCAAAAGGCAGTTTCACAAAGGATTGTCTGCAATATTTTTCAGATGATGTGTAAAGTATGCCTTGAAGAAATTCAACACATATGTAAAGTGTAATGTATTTTTAAATGACGCGAATCAAATATACTCTCTTTTTGAATAGCTATCACTCCAACTCTCAATTTTGATTTTATAAATTATGGGGCTAGTACATAGCAGTATTAGGCATTATGATCCCATTTTGAGATTTACAAGGTATACACACCTTGAATCCTATGTTTATGCTACTTATCAATGGAATATATTCAACATCAGATGGCAAGGGAGAGAAAAATTCTCAATTAATATGTGACCATACTCATATGTCTAACTGAACTCTGTGTATTTGAAAACACATATGTACATAGGAGCAGAAGTAGATGATTTGACATCTCAAGCTGGTTTGGCCTTCCAAAAAGACAATGACTGATCTGTTGATGTTTCAATTTCTATTTTCCTAACCATCCCCGATAACCCAGGATCCCTTTGCCTAAAAAGAAGGCATCTGTCCTAAAAATGTTCAATCACACAGCCTCCATCACATGGAGACAAAAATCTCCAAAGTTGCAAAACTCTGAAAAAAAATTCCCCTCACTACTGTGCTGGTGGGTGGGTGAGTATTTCGATTTGTTCTGGACTGACCCGCTGAAAGAAACATCTTTTCCACATCCCCTGATAAAATCCATTCAGGATCTTATGTAGTTCACTCAAGACACCTCTCAGTCTTCTAACCTCCTATAGAAACAAGTTCAGCCTGTACAACCCATCCTCATCAGACAACTTCCTCATTCCAGTTGACTAAAACTCCTTTGAAATGTCTCCACTACATTTACATCCTATTATAAATAAGGAGATCTAAGTTGTATGTAGTATTCAGGAATTGCTCCGGTTTGACTCAAGCATAACATCATCACTTTTAAAAAACAAAGAACTGCAGATGCTGGAAATTTGAAACTAAAACAGAAATTGATGAAAATACATGGCAGATATGGTAAAATCGGTGGACAGAGAAATGTTTATTCTGTTGCTACTCCTCATCATTACTTTTATGTTAATTCCTCTCTTTTTAAAGGATAACATCCCATTAGCCATCTTGAATATGTGTTGCAGCTGGACTCTACTTTTTGGGACTCATTCACCAGAACAGCAAGGTCCCTCTGCGCCTCAGAATTACGCAGTCAGCCTCCATGTAAGTAACAGTCTCAGGCTGCCAATTATCAGCCAGAATGTGTTAATGGTGGCAAGGATGTGGCTTTGCATTCTACAGGGACATAGTCTTAGTCAAATGAGAACAACAGATTCAGAAAAAGGGAGAAATATTTTCAAAGACGCCAGCAGCCATTAGGCTCATATGGTTATAAAATAGCAAAAGGGCAGAATTAATGGCTCTTGGTTTAAATATTCAGAGTAGTTGGAACAAAATAAACAAATTAATGACACAAATAAGGGTGTGAACTTACAGCTATTGTGGAGATATGGTTACAAGATCAAAGATGAGAACTAAACATTCAGGGCTATGTGACTTGTCAAAAGGACAAGTAGGTAGGGAATGGTAAGGGGGTAGGGCAGTTTAATTTGTACGAGCTGGCATAACAACAAATCATCTTGGATTGGGTGATGCAGAATCTATATGGGTGCAAGTATGAAAAGATGAAGGGAGGAAGTGACTGATGGGAGTGCTCTATAAAGCCTGTAGAACAGAGAATAAATCAGGAGTTAATGAGGGTATGTTAAAAAGGCAGTACATTAACCGGGGTGACTTTAATTCAAGGCTTTTGATATTTCTGCAGTCTGTTTCTTCTATTCATCACAGATATTTTTGAATGGGATACACATTCAAATACAGTCTCTTTCCAGCAATGATTGGACTGTAGTTACTCATAGCAGCTGTAGCTTGTTAAATAGATCTATTGCTATACCGTAATTCTGTGTTTACGTGTGGAGAAACTGCCAGTTCTGCTTCACATCCCTTTCATTTTGACGAAAGTTGGGAGAGGAATAGTTGTCGCTATTGTCTCTGATGCAATGTATTATCTATAGCCTGTTCCCGGGTTCTTTTCTCAGATTATTTTAGTTGTATGCAGCAGCTTTCACAGCTCTGAATATTGCTTGTTTCTTTCTGACAGTGGCTGTACTCTTCCTCCAGTTCCTCAGAACTTAACCTCAGCTCCATTTCTGACACCATGCTCAGAAAGAAGCGGAACAGCCTTTACCATCTCTGTACTGAGGGACTTGCAAAATGGCTACCTCCAGTATAGGAATCTCATGGTAAGGATCACATGACCATGGCAGACCAGGAAGGGCAGTTGTATATGATTGCACCTCAATCCAAATAATACATTGCTTGATTTATCCTGCATTTGTGGAAATGTTTATGTTGAGTGAATAAGCATATAATCTGTGAGCAAATGTACAGATTAAGTTTGAGCAGCATTAAGATAAACTCCATTTCGTGATCAATTCCATTTTGTCCATTACGCAAAAACTACATTGCAAAATAAATCACTTACAAAATGGGAAGGTAAATGTAAAGTCGCCACAGTCTTACCAAACCACAGGGTTGTGCTTTCATTATAGAGAGAGATGAGTGGTGGTGGTTTAACCGGAGGGTCACCACACCTCAGGTGAGGGGAAGAGGTTCAGAATCAGAGCCCTTGATAGTAACCTCGGCTAGTGCAGGAAGTGAAGCCACATTGTTGGCTTCACTGCATTACAAACCAGTCATCCAGCCAACAGAGCTAACCTCACTTACGAATAAATCATATAAGAAACATAACATTTATTAGTAGCTTCTTTCAACAGGATTCTAGAAGCATTGTTCAACTTGAAATTACAAGGACATATATCTGTGACATCGTTTTCACCTCTTTTGCAACTGAGGCTAAAAAGTCATAAAATCTTATCTTCCAGTAACTGTTCTCATCAAAACGATGGTATGGATTGGATCTTATACACACTTACCTGGGCTTTGCACCCAACACGACGGTGCTCCTGAAGTAGCCATTCACTTTCGGTTAGGGATGAACCTAAATTTTCATTCCGTAAATATGTCTCACCATCGTGCTGGAACCATTGCTTCACCTTCATCCAAAACAGAGTAATTATTAAACGTCAGTTGTGAAAGACATAGTACAATGTACAACAACTGAGGGCAGCTATGCTATTTTCATTCTCAGCACTTCTATCAATTCCTAGACATAAGCATACGAGCATTTGAATACCAAACAAAATTAGCAACTTATTGAATTATGTTGTTCCTTTTGCAGATAAATAAATGATTATTAATGGTGAATCATTGGAATAAAAATATTAAGCTTATTCAGCTGGCAGGTGATGTTCAGTATATTAATGCTCCTGATTTCAAAGAGGAAATAATAGAACAAACTGAAAAACTATATCTTATTTGGCATTATTTAAATTTCTGCCTATAACTGTATTTTAGTTAACTTTATAACTTCCTTTCACGATAAGACTACAAGAAGATACAACAATAGGTTTGCTGATAATTGAAAGATGTTAAATTAAAACTGAATAATAGTCATTCTAAATGTATGAAATCTTAAAAATGATGCACTTATTTTCAGTATTTTCTTCGCTACAAACTAAAAATAGATTAGCATATTTAAATTTGTTTTTGAAGCAGTCATAAACTTTGGGAACCGGATTGAAACCAACAAGGTGACTTAATAAAAGTTCTCTCACTGTTGGCAGTTAAAGCCAAATGTGAAACTTTTGGCTCAAAACTTTCAAGGTCTAGAGCATGAATATCTAGATTTAAATCTGTGTTTGCATAAAGTGATATAATCTATCTGAATTATCTATATTTTTAATATCATCTATGTTAAGTTTGAGTTTTTATTTTGTGTTGAGTGACATACAAGTTTTCTTCATGTCTGAAGTTAATACGTATTTCAGTAGCCATGGTGATTTCTTTTAAAAGAGTTTGAAATAGCAATTTTAGCAGATTAAAGGGTTTATGTTAATATTAGGATGCTTCATGTCTTAGAAATGTAAGCAGTTGATTACAAGATCAGTATGAATTTCTAGGCTGAGCTTTTTTTAAGCGTAGAAGAAATACTCATAGATTAGATAGAGATACTAAAGAGTTTTATGTTGTTTTGGGCAGTTCAGTGAAATCACTAGATGGAGACGCTTGCATATAGAGCAGTGCTCCTGAGAAGAAGAGGATATCATAAAATTAGATTTATAGTGCCAAACCAGAAGGGTTGGGATACGCCCCTGAAGAAACTACACGAATTATATGAAGCTGAGTTTAATCTTGGTATTTGGTAGCTCCAGGCAAAGGTTATCAGTGTTCCAGTTAAGAGTTATAGTCACAGTTGCATTAAGCCTATCAAGGTGTTAGGAAAACATTGTACAAGGGTGCATTTGGCTACTGTATTAGGGATGCATTGTTTTGGACATGATAAAGAAAATGTATTGGGATTAATGGGATTATCCTTTTACAGTGTTTAAAAATCTTAAATTAATGTTGAGTAAATATTTTGGTTTATCCATTCTAACTGTCTATCTTTTGGTTAGTAAACTTCTGTTTTAATTTTTAAAACAAAATCTGCAACATTATTGTGTGTTTGTTTCACCAAGAGGCCACACTATTAAAAGCAGAACAAAACAAGATCTATGAAACCAGGTTTCAGTCTGGATTCTGACCTGTCCATAATAAAATGAGCTGGGATCAGATTTGTGAAGATCCTGCAGAAATCCTGATATATGCACATACCCTATAATTTCCTGGGTAGTTTAAACTTCCATTTGGTTGATTTACACAGCCTTGGGCCTTGCACACATGATCCCCTAAACAGCTTCGGGGTCCAAGACTGAGATATGCAGCACTTACAAAAACAAAGTTGCTGGAAAAGCTCAGCAGGTCTGGCAGCATCTGAGAAGGAAAAGGGTCACTGGACCTGAAACGTTAACTCTGTTTTTTTCCTTCACAGATGCTGCCAGACCTGCTGAGCTTTTCTAGCAACTTTGTTTTTGTTCCTGATTCACAGCATCTGCAGTTATTTCTGTTTTTATTTATGCAGGACTTACCTTGAGAATGTTATGTTGTTACTGTTTGGTCTAACTTAGTCATTAGAAAGTGTAACTGAACCAAATACCACAACCACTCATCCATAAGACCATAAGACATAGGAGCAAAAACGAGGCTATTCAGCCCATCTAGTCTTCTCCACCATTCAATCATGACTGATAAGTTCCTCAAACCCATTCTCCCGCTTTCTCCCTGTAAGCCTTGATCCCCTTGGCAATCAAGAACCTATCTATCTCCATTTTAAACATACTCAATGACCTGGCCTCCACAGCCTTCTGCGACAGTGAATTCCATAGACTCACCACTCTCTGGCTGAAGACGTTTCTTCCTATCTCCGTTCTAAAAGGTCTTCCCTTTACTCTAAGGCTGTGCCCTTGGGCCCTAGTCTCTCCGACCAATGGAAACATCTTCCCAACATCCACTCTGTCCAGACCATTCAGTATTCTGTGAGTTTCAATTGGATCTCCCCTCATCCTTCTAAACTCCATCAAGTATAGACCCAGAGTCCTCAAATATTCTTCACATGTTAGGCCTTCAATCCTGGGACAATTCTCATGAACGCTCTCTGAATCCACTTCACAATCACTCACTCACACTCCCTCACTGAATCATTCACTCACCCACGCACATAGCCATCCGTATCACCTCTGCAATCTGAGCAAGCTCCCAACAGAACCCTCTCTTTCACCAATACCCCGTCTCCTACCCTCCAATCTGAAATTAATACTCCTTGAACCCACACACCATGCTTGTCTGACCAACGGCTCTGACTGTTCACTCACTAATTTATTCACTTACTGAAGGACTCATCCAGTTCCTCACTCCTCACCCATTTACCCACCAATTCATTCCTTCACAATCACTCACTCATGACCCCCCCCCCACTGAATCATTCACTCACCCATGCACACAGCCATTCCCTAACAAAATTATTCACAAAAAAACTTGAGACCCTGACAAACCTACCTTAATATGACTGCTAGTAAAAGGGCCATCTCCACTCCTTCTTTCAATCCTGCTAAGCTCGTTGGGCTTACCTTGGAGAAACGACACCATTTCTGCTTCAGTCAGGATTGGAGGTCCCACTATAAAGGGGTAGGTCCACCAGGGCACAGAAAATATTGTGGTCAGTGCCAGTGCACCCAGTATGCTGCTAACCAGAAGATCTAGGTCAATGTTTGTTCTTATCACTCTGACAAGATGTCAAGCCCAGTTCTCACTGAAGTTATGACGGCAGCATTTTAAACAAAAACATTCTCTGGACATGAACATAGATGGGTTTTTTTGCTGGTATTGTGATATCAGCTTGTATTGCATAAAACTGAAGACTATTCTTAGCCACTATCTTTACTTTGACAGTATTATGTATTCTTCAAAAGTAAACGGTCATAGGTAACGTGCTCAACCAAACAGTTTTTCTCTGAGATTATAACGCTATTTCTCCGGTGAATGCCATTATTTCAAAGCCATTATTTTCATGGTAATAACACAGATTTGGTCCGTACCTTATCTACCTGCTGGTCCCATTGATAGATCTGTAAAATTTGCTCCAGGTCCAGCCTTTGACGATACGATTGCTCTTCTAGCTGTCTCCTCCTGTCCTGCAGGAGCTCCATTAGACTTTCAATCTTTACACAGCTGCTGTGAGCCCCATGAGTTAGTTCAGAATGTATTTTCGGCCCAGGGACTTTGAACTCTTTGATTACATTGAGGAGTTCTTGACTTTTGTTGAGAAGGACCATTGAGCTTGTTAAAAGGACTGAAACAAAATCAACTGTTCGGAATTCATTCAAGTTCCACACTTAGTCCAAGACTTAGACCATAAGTATTAGAAGCAGAAGTAGTTCCTTCAGACCAACAAGTTTGCCCTGCCATTCAGTGAGATCATGGTTGATCTGATAGCCCTCAAATCTACTTTCCTATCATTTTCCCATAACTGTAGATTCCCTTATTGTATAAAATCTGTCTCAGCCTTCAATATAATTAATGACCCAGCCTCGATAGCTCTCTGAGATAAATAATTAGACACAATCTCTAAGAGAAGACATTTCTCCTCATTTCTGTTCTAAACATATGATCCCTTACTCTGAGGTTATCCCCTCTGGTCCAATTTTCTCCCACAAGGTGAAACAACCTCTCCACAACTATGCTGTCAAGCTCCCAAAGAACCTTGTCTCTTTCAATAAGGTTGTCTCACATTCTTTTAAATTCTAATGAGTACAAGTCAAATCTCTCCTCAGTTCTTTTCTGGGCTGCTGACAATGTCAGTATATCTTTTCTTAGATAAAAGCAAATCAAAACTGATCACATTATTCCAGGTGTGACATAACTAGCACCTTCTATAGTTTTAGCAAGATTCCCCTATGTTTACACTCCATTCCCTTTGAAGGGTGACATTCCATGTGCCTTCTCTTTTTACTCGCTGAAATTGGAAGCCAGCTTTTTGTGATTAAGCATGAGGACTTCAAAATTCCTCTTTGCTGCAGCTTTCTGCAGGCTTTCTCAGTTTAAATTAGATTTAATTCTCTATTCCTCCTGCCAAAATGGACAAACTCATTTACCCACTTTATTTCCCACTTTCCCAATTTTTGCCCACTTGCTTAACCTATCTATATCTCTCTGCAGACTCACTGCATCATTCTCGTACCTTTTCTTGTATCATCTCCAATTTTTTTCTGGCCCCAGCACTGAGCCCTATGTGACTCTATTAGTCATAGGTTGCTAGCCTGACATAGCTTCCCTCATTCCAAGTCTCTGTTTTCTTTTGGTGGTCAGTCCTCTCTCTCTGCTCATAAAGTGCCTCCAATACAGCATTTTTCTCATTAAGTGTGCATTATTTTACTTTACATCTTCTATTTCCTTTTATCTATACTGTTTGATAACTCCTCAGAGAATTCTAATAAAATTGTCAGGCAGTATTTCCCCTTCATGATGCCATGCTAACTCTGTTTGCTTATAAAGTTTTAAATGCTCTGCAATTGTATCCTTTACTATAAACTCCATCATTTTTTCAATCACAAGATGTCAAGCTAACCGGCTTATAGTTAATTGTTCGTTCTTCATCTCTTCTCCTTTTTGAAAAATATATTTCCTCAGAGAGCATTTTATCTGATGATTGTTTGGAGAAAATGTCAAGCACGTTTTGAGATATTCTACCTTCTCTTAATCAGCATTCCCTCAATTTCTAATATTGCTTATTTCTTGTCTTTCTCTATTCTTTGAAGTAACCTAAATTCAACATTTTGAAAAAAATTCCTCTAAAGTAACTTTCACTTAATAAGCGGGATGATGTAGATGGAATCACATTCTTTATTACCATCAGCCTTTATCTGTAAGTCACTAAAACATTTTTCTATGTTGGAACTGGCATCCACTTACCTTTAACCACCGTCACCACCACTGCACCCCCCACCACCCCAATGCTTAAATGTCAAATGTTAAAAACACTTTAACTGCAACAGAACTAATACATTATATTCAAGTAATAAAATCAATTCTGGGATTGAAACAGTGGATATTTGGTGCTAGGTCCAATAATCTCTTACTATGTAAATCAATCTCTGCTCTCTGTTTGTCACCTTTTTCTCTAGTTCAGTACTAAACTGGCAAGTCACAAATAGGACGCAATCACAGCTAAGGCCTTGCTGCTGGGCTTACTAGCAATCAGAAATTATCAATGGTTATTATATGTAGATACAAAGGCATCAAAATAACTTGGAAAAAATTGACTTCTAATGTATGAACAGACCAAGATGACCATTCAGAAATTCTTACTCAGCCTCCTCAAATTAACTGTTTTGGCCTCAACTGGAATGTTTTATTTTGTTCTAAGCACCATACTATCAGAAAGATGTGAAAGCATTAGAGAGAGTGCAGAAAAGATTAGTTAACAAGTTGCAGGAATAAGCAATTTCAGTTATGTAGATAGACTGTTCAGTTTGTAGGAGATACAGAGTTTTAATAGAGGCATTCAAAATCACGGGCAGCCTAGATAATGTAGATAGGGAGAATAACTTCCCAGTGAAAGGATCAAAAACCAAATGGTATAGGTTTAAGATATTTGGCAAAAGTAGCAAAGGAAAAACAACCAGAACCTTTTCACACAGTAAGTACTAAAGGTCTGGAGTACATTGCCTGAACATGCGCTGCAGGCAGGTTCATTTGAGGCATCAAGAGGGAATCGGCTAATTATCTGAAAAGAAAGAATATACAGTGTTAAAAGGTAAAGTCAAGGGTTTGGCACCCCTCAAAGAGCCAAGCTGACACAATATGTCGATTGGACTCCTGCGCTGCAACAATTCTGAGATTCTGCAAAAAGCAGTTAGCTTCCATCAACTATTTTATTCTCACTTGTTCAATGTTCCTTTACCCGAGAAAGCAGTTATGCTGGCTGCACATTCTATCTACTTGGCAATTATACAGCTGCACGCCACTCACACAAATGCTGCAATCAAATTAAAATGTAATTTGAATTGTAATCTATTGCTAAACTATTGTCTACACCATTGAATCCAGACATGCGTTTATTAATTTTCTCTGCGGGATCAAGTAAATATGAGAGAAAATGTAGGAAGTAGGTTACTGTAGATCACACTATCAGTCAAATCCCAAATGGTTTTGACTCAGTGTTGGCCTGAAGCAAGACTATATTTTTTGAGAAGTTGAACAAATGGCAAGACTAGAAATGGTAAGGCTCAAGGTCACATTTACTTATGTTAGACAAGTTGAAATGGCAAAAACCCAAGGTAAGGTGGAAGTTTTATTGAATAGCTGAAAAACAGCAATAAAGGTGTGCAGTGTAAATTGGGTGTGAAGGTTCCAAATAGACTTGGAATTAAGTGAAGTCAGGACCTCTTCTTCCAGAAGTCTAGTGTCAATTTCTAGTGCTGAATCTGGATTTAAAACTGCAATTACCTTATAACTGTTGGCATGAAATGAAACAATTTGGCACCAGTATCACAGCCGTACTGTAAATATTAACAGGTTTTGTTACTCATCCCTATCTAGGATACTGCCCAAACTAAAAATAACGCAAAGGGCATTGTTTCAGAGAGTCAGGGTAAAAGACTTAAGATAATTTTCTGTTCAAGTTCCCAGTTACAAATACTCATGATACATTTGGCTGAAGTACTTGCCTTTCTTAAGATCCTGATGCTGATGAAGGAGTTGCTTCAAGGAATCCATATCCTCAAATACTTGGGCACTGTTCAGAAATTCTTCAGCTTCATCAATTTTTATAGCAAACTAAAAAATATACATTTCTTAGGAATAGAATCAACTTTGCAACTGCTGTGTTAATTAAAAGACCACACAGCACTATCAAAATTCACTGTAAGATCTTTAATTCCAAGATTAGTTTAAACTGCTGTTGTATTTTGTAATCACTTTTTCTTTGTTAATTACTGACCTCTAAAGCTTGATCAAAGAATTCGGAGGCCATTTTTAAAAGTCTCTTTCGATTTTCAAGCAATTGATTGAGAGTTGTCCAATTAACTCCCAGAGTTCTTCCCATCTCATCATAGAGTTGACTTTGGTTTTTATGGGCCTCTGCTGTTCTGTCAGCTTCAAGCAGCAAATCCCTAACACCACCTTCATGTGTCTGTTAGAGAGACAGAGAGAAAAAAAGGCAAGGAAAAAGTTTTCTATACACAGCAGCTGGCTTTTTTTAAAACAAATTAAGACTGGAATCTCATTAGCAATTCTCATTTTATAATTGGCTAAATATGGAAACAATTTGTGTGTCTTACCTTCTCCCTAACTAGTTCTGCTGTTTGAACGAAAGCTGAACACAAAATAAGAGAAGAGTTGATGATTGGGACAGCTGATTCAGACAGAGCTTCAATCTGTCCACATGACTGGTGATCATCATCAGATAATCCCTGAGCCACGGCTTTACTGCTTGTTTCAACTGTGCTATAATTCACCTTCAAGGGTGATGGGAGAGAGGAGGCAAAAGAGATGAAGAGAAACAAAGTGGAGGGGGGCAGAAGAGCAGGTAGAGTCAGGTTGTAAAGAAATAAAGAGGACAAAAGGAAAGTAGGATGGAGAACGAGAACATGGGCAATGTGGGCACCAACGAAACATGAGAATGATTTAATGGAAAAAGCCTTGAGAATTCAGTGTTGAATCGCCAACATGTATATTGCTGCTGTGAGTAGCTGAAAAAAATGAGAAAGCCCTAAAAGAGACAGAAGTAAAATAACTGAACAAAAAGCTTGCACTAAGAGAGGGAATCTATTATGAATGAACCTGTAGAACTTGTTAATATTTCTGACCAACCTGCTCAGCTGTGTTGACCTCTGCAGCAGGTCATACTTGAACCTGATAGGGACAGCACAACTGTACCAGAGCCCTTCTACTGAAAATTCATTTGCATTCAAAGAAGACCCTAACAACTGAACAATGTTGTCATTTTGTAGCAACAATTACGGTGGTGTTTTTCTCCTCACACCTCTGCGAAGTGTTTTGAGATTATTTTCTGCAATAAAGGTGCACTTTAAATGCAAGACATTGGAATTAGTGGTACATCTTTAACATGTGGAAGGACTAGAGCTAAGGGATGACAGCATACTGAATTAATGTTAAATTATAATATATTGGAATATCTGTGTTCAACCTGTAAGGCTGATTAATATGTTTCGGATCATTTTAAAGTCAGTTTATTGTTCTCTAACAGTATTACCACTTCTGTCCTGGCATAGATATTTAAGAAAGCTTATAGCCAACTGGGCAAGTAAATATATTATGATTAAATTCTGCTAAATCAAGAACAGTAAATAATAAACAATATTATATAAAATGTGTGCAAACTTCACTTCAGCAGGGAATACTTTGGTTCAATATAGAAGAATAATTTGTTCAATGAGGAAGTGTAATGAGGAATTTGCAGTGAAAGACAAGGTATTATTTTGCTATTTAAAAGAAAGTGATATGAGAGAGGAAGTGGGAGGTAATGAAATGGGAGAATTTAGCCCCGGAGACAGAATAAAAATTAATTGTATAAACAAGGTATTGATTAGATTCTGAATCACAGAATCATCAAATCACAGAATCCCTTAAGTGCGGAAAGAGGCCATTTGGCCCACCAAGTCTGCATCGACCCTCTGATGAGCGTCCCAGCCAGACCCAGTCCGTAACCTCACAATAACCATGGCTAAACTACTTAAAATGCACATCCCTGGACAGAATGCAGCAATTTTTGCTATGGCCAATATACATACCCTGCACATCTTTGACACATGAACAAATAGATTTATTTAGATCATCAGTGTAGCTAAAACCTGCCGTTTACAACTCCTTTGCCATGGAGTGATTTCAGAGCACTTCTTACAATGTGGTCCATAAAACTTTGACTTTTTCAATGCTGTATGTGTTGCTTTAGTTCCATAATGGCATTTCCTGCACACACAAATACATTTGGCACCAGCTATCATTTTTGTGATGGCGCAGGGACAAGGAACATCTGATGGAGGAATCAGGATAGACAAATCACACTGAAAATTCTCAGTACATTTCTGATTTTTCATTTCAGATTTCCAGCATCTGCAATATTCTGCTTTTATATCCTTTGCCATATCTGAAATCAAAAAGTTATCCATTGGAAAGCCTGTATGAATGAAGACGATATCAAATTTGTAAAGAATGCTTTTGGTGTAAATGAAGACTATTCTTTCAACTGTTCACAGCTGCCTCCCTGGTAATAAAATGTGAGGCTGGATGAACACAGCAGGCCCAGCAGCATCTCAGCAGCACAAAAGCTGACGTTTCGGGCCTAGACCCTTCATCAGAGAGGGGGATGGGGTGAGGGTTCTGGAATAAATAGGGAGAGAGGGGGAGGCGGACCGAAGATGGAGAGAAAAGAAGATAGGTGGAGAGGAGAGTATAGGTGGGGAGGTAGGGAGGGGATAGGTCAGTCCAGGGAAGATGGACAGGTCAAGGAGGTGGGATGAGGTTAGTAGGTAGGAGATGGAGGTGCGGCTTGGGGTGGGAGGAAGGGATGGGTGAGAGGAAGAACAGGTTAGGGAGGCAAGACAGGTTGGGCTGGTTTTGGGATGCAGTGGGTGGAGGGGAAGAGCTGGGCTGGTTGTGTGGTGCAGTGGGGGGAGGGGACGAACTGGGCTGGTTTTGGGATGCAGTGGGGGAAGGGGAGATTTTGAAGCTGGTGAAGTCCACATTGATACCATTGGGCTGCAGGGTTCCCAAGCAGAATATGAGTTGCTGTTCCTGCAACCTTCGGGTGGCATTCTTGTGGCACTGCAGGAGGCCCATGATGGACATGTCATCTAAAGAATGGGAGGGGGAGTGGAACTGGTTTGCAACAGGGAGGTGCAGTTGTTTATTGCGAACCGAGCGGAGGTGTTCTGCAAAGTGGTCCACAAGCCTTCGCTTGGTTTCCCCAATGTAGAGGAAGCCACACCGGGTACAATGGATGCAGTATACCATATTGACAGATGTGCAGGTGAACCGCTGCTTAATATGGAAAATCATCTTGGGGCCTGGGATAGGGGTGAGGGAGGAAGTGTGGGGGCAAGTGTAGCATTTCCTGTGGTTGCAGGGGAAGGTGCCGGGTGTGGTGGGGTTGGAGGGCAGTGTGGAGCGAACATGGGAGTCACGGAGAGAGTGTTCTCTCCGGAAAGCAGACAAGGGTGGGGATGGAAAAATGTCTTGGGTGGTGGGGTCGGATTGTAGATGGCGGAAGTGTCGGAGGATGATGCGTTGTATCCGGAGGTTGGTGGGGTGGTGTGTGAGAACGAGGGGGATCCTCTTTGGGCGGTTGTGGCGGGGGCGGGGTGTGAGGGATGTGTTGCGGGAAATGCAGGAGACGCGGTCAAGGGCGTTCTCGACCACTGTGGGGGGAAAGTTGCGGTCTTTGAAGAACTTGGACATCTGGGATGTGCGGGAGTGGAATGCCTCATCGTGGGAGCAGATGCAGCGGAGGTGGAGGAATTGGGAATAGGGGATGGAGTTTTTGCAGGAGGGTGGGTGGGGGGAGGTGTATTCTAGGTAGCTGTGGGAGTCAGTGGGCTTGAAATGGACATCAGTTACAAGCTGGTTGCCTGAAATGGAGACTGGGAGGTCCAGGAAGGTGAGGGATGTGCTGGAGATGGCCCAGGTGAATTTGAGGTTGGGGTGGAAGGTGTTGGTGAAGTGGATGAACTGTTCGAGCTCCTCTGGGGAGCAAGAGGCAGCGCCGAAACAGTCATCAATGTAATGGAGGAAGAGCTGGGGTTTGGGGCCTGTGTAGGTGTGGAAGAGGGACTGTTCCACGTAACCTACAAAGAGGCAGGCATAGCTGGGGCCCATGCAGGTGCCCATGGCCACCCCCTTTGTCTGTAGGAAGTGGGAGGAATCGAAAGAGAAGTTGTTGAGCGTGAGGTCGAGTTCAGCTAGGCAGATGAGGGTGTCGGTGGAGGGGGACTGGTTGGGCCTGCGGGACAGTAAGAAGCAGAGGGCCTTGAGGCCATCTGCATGCGGAATACAGGTGTAAAGGGACTGGACGTCCATGGTGAAAATCAGGTGTTGGGGGCCAGGGAATTGGAAGTCCTGGAGGAGGTGGAGGGCGTGGGTGGTGTCACGGACGTAGGTAGGGAGTTCCTGGACCAAAGGGGAGAAAATGGAGTCCAGATAGGTGGAGATGAGTTCGGTGAGGCAGGAACAGGCTGAGACAATGGGTCGACCAGGGCAACCCTGGTATATTTTTTATAAAACGGGAAAACATCTAGCGGAAATTTTCCGACCATGTTTTCCAGAATGGCTCTTGTAACCAATTTGTTCTTCGAATTGCACAGTTGGATATCCATTCCTTTTCCATAACCAATCAAATATTCCAGAATACTTACATTTTAGAAGAAATGGGCAAAATGGAAAAAAGAGGGAGGAGTGATAATAAAGGATGGGATAAAGGCAGAAGGGAAAAAAGAATTTGGCTGAGAAAATTCAGATATAGTATTGGTTTTGGTAGAGCTATATTAATATAATAAAACAAACTCAAGTTAATTCAAAGGAGGATATTAAAGCAAAATCAGAATTAAAATGGAAAAAGGCAATATGAGGGCAAATGATCAATTCATTGATCAAGAGTGGATTTTAAGGAACATCCTAAAGAAAGGAGGAGAGGTAGAGAGGCAGTATAATTTGGGAGGAAATTTCAAAGCTTCGGGAAGCTGAAGGCCTGATGACTATTTGTGAAGTAATTAAAATCAGGAAAAACCAAGAAGCTAGAAATGGATGAGTGCAGCTATCATCATGAGACATACAGATAGGGAGGGGAATGCAGCAATTTTAAAACAAACATGAGATTTTTAAAGTCAAGGAGTTGATTGACTGGGAGCAAAGGTGGAACAGCGAGCACAGAGACGATGGATGAGGTAGAAAAATAGGGATACTGTCACTAGCATAAGAATTCAGAGACCAAAGCTAATGCTCTGGGTTTCAATCCCACTGTGGTAGATGGGAAATTTGAATTCAATTAATAAATTTGGACTTAAAAACTACTTTAATGGAAACCATGAAACCATTGTTGATTTTAATTTTAAAAAAGGTTCATTAATGTCCAAGGAATGTTGACCATCCACAAGTAGACTGGTCTATAAGACCAAAAGACATAGCAGCTGAAGTAGGCCATTTGGCCCATCAAGTCTCCTCCACCATTCAACGAGATCATGGCTGATCTGAAAATCCTCATCTGCACTTTGCTATTGTCCCTGTAACACCTGATTAAAAATCTACCCACCACTGCCGTGAATACGTCTAACAACATCTGAATCTACATCTGAACAGTGTATGAAGAGTTCCACAGATTCACTACCTTCAGAATAAATTACTCCACATCTCTGTTTTAGCTGGGGAACCACTTCCTCTGGAATTATGCCTTCTGGGCCTACAATCTCCAAATCTACCTTGTCAAATCCCATGAGAATTCCATGAAATTTGTCAGGCATTATTTCCCTTTTGTGAAAACATACTGCCTATGTCTGATTACGTTATCAACTTCTGAATGTTACATCATTTATAACAGCCAAAAATTTTCCCAATAAATAACTGGCTAATTGGCATATAATTAACCATTTTTGTCTCCTTCCCTTTTTGAAAAAAAGGTGATACTTTGGCAGTTTTCAAATCCTTGAGCATTTTTCCAGAATCAAAGTATTCTTGGGAAGACTATTACCAGTACATCCATTATCACTGTAGCTACTTCCTATGATAGTCAAGGACACATTCCATCGGGTCTGGCAGATTTATCAACGTTCAGCCCCTTACTTTTTTTTCTTCGTGATTGTTATTCTTCTCATTTCCTCTCCTGCTTTTGCCTGTGGATTATTTAGTACTTTTGGAATGCTATTAGTGTCTCTGATATGAAAATTAATGCAAAGTCTTTATTCAATTTCTCTGCCATTTCCTAGTTCCCCATTATTACTTCCCCAGCCTCATTCTCTAAAGGGCCAAAGTTCACTTTGACAACTCTCTTCCTTTTCATATATTTAAAGAAGGTCTTGTTTTGCAGCTTGATATTACTTGGGAGTTCATCCTCCAAGATTTGTTTTTATTTTGTAGTCATCTTTGTTTTTATTTGAAAAGTGTCCCCAGTTCTTTGGTTTACCACGAATCCTTGTTGTAGTGTACGTTTTGATTTCTTTCAATTCGCTGCTACCCTGGTTGATGATTATTTGCTTAATCCGTTCCTAGAATCCTTCATTCCTCTCTGGGATATATCTTTGCTGTCAGACATGAACTTTTTTCTTAAACAAATAAGCTTCACACAGTCAGGAAGAAGACAACACACTCACACTGAGATCTAGACCAAGTGAATATACAGTTCGGGGAACGTGGAGACAGCGTGGAAATCTGGTACAGAGGGGAAAAGATGCTTTTTGCTTACTTCTTTTGGCTCATTGTTTGTAAGTTTTTTCAAAAGAGGACAAATTGAAGCCCAGGATCAGAGGCCCAGCACCAAATAGTGATATCACAGGTAAACTGTAAGTTCATTGTTTAATGATAGCTCCTATTTTGACTATCTATTATAGGAAACTTTCAGATTGAAGGTAAACAGGGGCAACATTTACAAGATACAAAGTAAAAGACCAGCAAGATTTTTTAAAAAATCAAATGAAGAACTAAGTAAGTAAATTAGAGAGGCAGGGCTGGGCGATGTGTTGTACCTGCATGATATGGGAGCTGGAAGACCCCCATTGTGGTTCATACTCACCATATCTGTGGCAAGTGTCGGTTGCTTGTGGAACTCCAGATCAGAGTTGATGACTGAAGTCTGAGTTTTGGACACGGCAACACATCAGGAAGGGGGAGAGTTACCTGGCCGCTGTCATTCCGGAAGCAGTCACACCACCTTAGTTTAACTACCACAATTTGGTTAGCCTCAGGAAGGTGTGACTACGGGCAGGTGAGCAAGGCAGGTAGAGGGATCCAAGAGGTGGTGCTGAAGGAAGACTCTTCCCTTGAGCTTGTTCAAAAGGATTGAGATTCTTGCTCCCTGTGTGATGAAAGTTGGGGCTGTGGACAGGATGAGCAAACTGACCATAATGAGAAAGGGAGCCATTCAAGAGGGGCAGAAAAGAGAAATGGACTTGGATGTACTATCTTGGACAGTATAGTCAGGGGAAAAGACACTATTGTCTGTCGTCAGTATTAAGAGTCCTATGGGCTATGTTGCCTCCTAGTGCCTGGCTTCAGGGTATCTCATCTGGGCTACACAGGAATTTGGAGGAGAGGGGTAGGATCCAGTTGCTCTGGTCCACATAAGCACCAATGACATAGGTAGAAAGAGGAAAGAGGTTGTGTTGAGAGAATAGGAGCAGCTGGGGCTAAATTAAAAAAAGAACCAAAAAGGCAATCATCTCTGGATTACTACTGGAGCCATGGGCAAATTGACACAGGGTCAACAAGATTCAAAAGTCAAATACACAGCTCAAAGATTGGTGCAAGTGAAATGGGTAAAAATTCATGGGATAATAAAGTGTGGAGCTGGATGAACACAGCAGGCCCAGCAGCATCTCAGGAGCACAAAAGCTGACATTTCGGACCTAGACCCTTCATCAGAAAAGGGGGATGGGGAGAGGATTCTGAAATAAATAGGAAGATAGGGGGAGGCGGACCGAAGATGGAGACAAAAGAAGACAGGTGGAGAGGAGAGTATAGGTGGGGAGGTAGGGAGGGGATAGGTCAGTCCAGGGAAGATGGACAGGTCAAGGAGGTGGGATGAGGTTAGTAGGTAGGAGATGGAGGTGCGGCTTGGGGTGGGAGGAAGGGATGGGTGAGAGGAAGAACAGGTTAGGGAGGCGGGGATGAACTGGGCTGGTTTTGGGATGCAGTGGGGGATGGGAGATCAAGGAGATCCCCGGCCCCAAGATAACTTCCCACATCAAGCAGATGTTCACCTGCACATCTGCCAATGTGGTATACTGCATCCGCTGTACACGGTGTGGCTTCCCCTACATTGGGGAAACCAAGCGGAGGCTTGGGGACCGCTTTGCAGAACACCTCCGCTCGGTTCGCAACAAACAACTGCACCTCCCAGTCGCGAACCATTTCAACTCCCCTCCCATTCCTTAGACAACATGTCCATCCTGGGCCTCCAGCAGTGCCATAATGATGCCACCCGAAGGTTTCAAGAACAGCAACTCATATTCTGCTTGGGAGCCCTGCAGCCCAATTGCATCAATGTGATTTCACCAGCTTCAAAATCTCCCCTCCCCCACTGCATTCCAAAACCAGCCCGGCTCGTCCCCGCCTCCCTAACCTGCGCTTCCTCTCACCTATCCCCTCCTCCCACCTCAAGCCGCACCTCCATTTCCTACCTACTAACCTCAACTCGCCCCCTTGACCTGTCTGTCCTCCCCAGTCTGACCTATCCCCTCCCCACCTCCCCACCTATACTCTCCTCTTCACCTATCTTCTCCTCTATCCATCTTCAGTCTGCCTCCCCCCTCTCCCTATTTATTTCAGAATCCTCTCCCCATCCCCCTTTTCTGATGAAGGGTCTAGACCGGAAACGTCAGCTTTTGTGCTCCTGAGATGCTGCTTGGCCTGCTGTGTTCATCAGCCCCACACTTTTGTTATCTCAGATTCTTCAGCATCTGCAGTTCCCATTATCTCTGATCACAAATTCATAGGATGTTGGCATTAGGAACTGGAGAAGGAGGGAACTGTTCCATTGGGACAGGGTTCACCTGGATCATGCTGGAACCAGAATCCTGGGGAGTTCGGTTGTATGGAAAATTATGAAAAATGTTAAAGGGAAGGGAAGGGTTCAGCAGAGGTTATTAAAGTTTCCAGAACAAGCACCAGGACAGAAAGTACCGAACGGGCCAGGAATCTTACCTCAGATAAGGGGACAGCTATGAGAAGGGAGCAGTCAATGTCAGACTGGGGGTGTTGCCCTTTAATGCCTGCAGTATGCGAAAGAAGGTAAATGAGCTTGTAGCACAGATTGAAATTGGTAGGTATGATGTTGTGGATATCACAGAGACATGGCTCTGAGGGGATGAGGACACATCCTATCAAAAGGATGATAGATTGGTGGGTGGTTGCCTTGATAGTAAGAAACGAAATTAATTTGATAGCAAGAAGTGATATCCAGTCAGAAGGCACGGAATCTGTGCAGGTAGAATTGAGAAGTCGCAAAGGGAAACAAGACCCTGATGGGATTTGTGCAGAGGCCTCCCAGTGGTAGTCAGGATGTGGGGAGGAAGATAAATTAGGAGATAGAAAAGGCATGTAAGAAAGGCACTATTACACAATGATGATGGTCACCAATATGCAGGCGGACTGGGAAAATCAGGTTGTTTGTGAATCTCAAAAAAAGGAATTTGTGGAATCGCTTCAGGATTTTTTTGGAGCAGCCTGTGGTTTAGTTTCTAGTCAAAGATAACTTGTAGGATGTTGACAGTGTGAATTCAATTATTATAACCCTATTGCATATCAAGGACAATGTCTGATCCTCCCTTGTTGGAGAAGGTCATTGCCTGACACTTGTTTGGTACAAGAGAGTCGCTCGCCGGAGCAGTAATTGACCAGGTTGGATTTGTCTGCTCTTTATGCATAGGGCATATCTGAGCAATTTTCCACATAGTTGGATAGATGCAGGTGTTGTAGATGTATTGGAACAATCTGGCTCAGTGCATGGCAAGATCTGAAGCACACGTCTTCACTATTTTTGCCAGAATGTTGTTGGACAGCACAGCCTTCACATATATCAGTGTTTTGACTATTTTCAGAATTCAAGGATGCACAATAAATTCCATCACAGGCCTCCATTTCTACCAGGCATAACTCAGTTACTTACTTTTTTGACGTTTTGAGAAACACAAATTCATTTGTAATGGTTATATTTCGCCTGGAACTATGGACAATTGCTATTTTATTTGTTTTCATTTGTTTGGTCAAGCGTTGCTCAAAAAAGCTTTTATGAATATCTAAACTGGCTTTCACCTCAAGCATTATAAATGTTGATACGGAAACTAATTATTGATGGTTTATTATATACGTGATATACAAATAAGATCCAGTTCTGTACAATGCACATGTTCATTCAGAAATGCTTGCACATTACATTTGTTGTCAAAGCAATCTTTTGGTTTGCATTGTTGCTGCACAGACTGATGCTATCTATGAAGATTTCAGCAATCTAACCACTTTGCAAATTTTCAGCCAGGACCTCAGTTCTTACCTGAAGCATTGGAGGATTAGTGCAGGTATCAACAGAGATGTTTGTTGGAGAAATGACAGAAGAGAAGAGGACATGACTGCCATATGCAGCTAATGAAGACCATAAGTCCTCAGACAGAGAAGCAGAATTGGGCCATTAGGCCCACTGAGCCTGCTCCACCATTCAATCATACCTGACATGTTTCTCAATCCCATTCTCATGCCTTCTCTCTGTACCCTTTGTCCCCTTTCTAATCAATAACCTATCTTTCTCTGTTTTAAACACACTCAGTGACTGAGCCTCCACAGCACTCTGCAGCAATGAGTTCCACAGATTCACCACCCTCTGGATGAAGAAATTTCTCCTCATCTCAGTTCTCGTCTTCCCTTCATTCAGAAGCTGTGGCCCTCAGGTCCTAGTCTCTCCTACTAGTGGAAACATGTTCTCCAAACTCACTCAAGGAAGGTGCAATTCTTTCAGTGTTATTGTGAACCTGTTATTGGGTGAATGTCTTAGGAAGTGAACAGATCAGTGGATAGATGGATGAGTGAGTTGGTGATTTGAATGAATGGATAGTTTTTTTTTGAAAAAGTCATTCATGGGATGTAGACATCACTGGCCAGGCCAGAATTCGTTGCTTGTCTGTAGTTGCTCTTGAGGTAGTGATAGTGGGCAGCAAGTCCCAGAGCAGCGTGCGGGGAGCAGGTCCCGGAGCACATCCCAGGCAGCGACCGGCATGGGGGAGGCAGTTCTGGAACTTACCTTGGAGCAGGTGCGTGCCGGTATGGAACTGACTGGAAACTTGGAATGGAGTGGATCAGCTGTCGGCCTGGGGTCTGGCACAAGCAGCCAGCCCACATGCGGAGGCCCTGCAGTGAGTTGCTGCAATGTAATGTTTATTTGATTTTTTTTACCTGACTGTAATATCAATCCTGTAATGATGTCCTATTTCGAAAGTATTTTTTAAACCGTGTAAAGCAATGCTACTACTTTGTATTCGACTTTTGCATCCACGATTTGAGCCTAGGTACTTGCAGCATTGGGAGGCAGACTTTGTAAAAGCTTTTCACTGCGCTTCTGCACTTCTACATTGGAGTACCCGTGACAATAAAGAATTCCATTCTAGTGAGCTGCCTTCTTGAACTGATGTAGTCCATTTGTTGTAAGTACAGAATCTAAGATTTTGATCCAGTGACACTGAAGGAATGCCAATATATTTCCAAGTCAGGATGGGTGAGTGGCTTGAAAGGAACTCGTGCAGGTGGTACTGTTTCCATGTGTATCGCTACATTTTTCCTTCTAAATGCAGGTGATCGAGATTTTGGAAGGTTCTGTCTAAGGAAATTTCCGGAGATTGTCTTTTTTAAAAATGCACTTGTGGGACATGGGTGTCGCAGGCTGGCTAGTATTGTTGCTAGCTGTCTCTAGTTGAGAAGGTGACAGTGAGCTGTATTCTTGAACTGATGCAGTAGATGTTGTAACAACCCACCCACAATGACCTACACTGCTGCTACTTAGCGTCAGTGATGGAGGGTGTGTGTGTATGTGTGTGTGTGTGTGTGTGTGTGTTTTGGGGTTGGGTTGTTGTTGGGTTTGCTCAGGAGACTAGTAGTCAGGTGGTTGTGGGATTCAAGATAATAAAGTGTGAAGCTGGATGAACACAGCAGGCCAAGCAGCATCTCAGGAGCACAAAAGCTGACGTTTCGGGCCTAGACCCTTCATCAGTTGTGGTGCTCAGTTCAGCCACGCAAGCTGATCACTGAGCCAGACCAGGCATTAAAATGTTTAACATTTCCAGGGTGAATATTCCGCTAGACTCCACAAGTCTGCCCCAGACTTCTAACAAAGGCTTCAGGATCAAAAGATTTTGAAAAGGCTCATAAGTAACACAAATCTGCCAGAAGTTTAAACTTCTCAGGTAAGTTCAGCACCTGTGAAGAGATCCACACGCTTCTCTTAAGTCCAATCCCTGATGCTCCAGAGAATGGAAAATTTGGGCCAGTCTTTTAAACAAATGAGTAAGTTTGCAACAATGAAAACGGAAGTAAAAGTTGATGGTTTAGGTTAGCTGTTTGTATGAGTAATTGTTCTTGCATATGAGCACAGCCAAGGAAAGACAGTGAACCTAAGAGCTTGGCAATTGGGAGTTCAATGAAGGGTGTCTGAAGAAGGTATTTGTTTTCTTTTGCTTTTTGTCCTTCTTGTCCTATATGAACTTGTTCTTGCTCTATTACACAGAAAGAAGCAAGCCATTTGGTTAGTTTTTGGTAATGGGTTAAGGTCGATTCCATTTCAAAAGTTTAAACTAGCAAACAAAGTGGTAGTAATGTTAATAAAATATGACAAAAGAGATAACTAAGTCATTAATTCCAACTCATTAAGGATGGCAGGATAGATAATGCGTCTAGGCTGCAGCAAGTGGGAACTTTAGAAAAGCACTGTCTCCAAGGCAAACATGCCTTCAGTAAGCATTTGTAGCTCAAGTAAGTTTGGCTCAGAATCATTGGGTTGGAACTTGGCCAGCAGACTCTGTGACATGTCAAGGAAGGGGTAAATTACTTGGATGTGTTGAGCTAGGAGGCAGTCAAATCACTTCAGAGAGGGTATTTCGATTTGATCACTGGAGGGTGTGACTGTGAGTGCTACAGGGAAGGAATTCCAGAAGGCAATAGTGTTGGCCTGTGCCATTGTCCAATAGGTTTGAGGTTCTGTCAGTTTGTTTGAATAAGGGTAGGGGCTGAATGTGGAAACTGGCTCTGGTGTCTCGGTAAGGTAATGGTTGAAGTAGAGTGTGCAACAAGGAAAGTTGTAGTAACAGAGAATAGTGCAGAGAGGGGGATTAACACCATTTTTAAGAATCTGGACAGCACTGCTGCCTGTCTGGCGCCAAGGCTTTGGACATTTGCTCAGGGGCGGAGAGGAACTACCAGAGGGAGGGACAGTATCCAATTGTCATGGTCCATATACCAGCTTTCATATATAGAGCAAAGAAGAGGTCCTGAATGGACATGTGAAGATCTAGGCCCTAAATTATAATGCAGAAGCTCACAGGCTATAATATCTGGACTAATACCTGAGCTTCATGCAAATTGACGTAGGGAAACAAAAGCAAGAGAGATGAACGATGGCTGAAAAACTATTAAGGGAGAAGTGGGCTCTGGTTTATGAAGCACAGGCACCATTCCTGTGTAAACTGCAGGCTGCACTATTGGAATCATCTGCACCTGAACTGCAATAGCATAGTATCCTTGCAAATTGCATAACTGGGAAGTAGACAGGTTTTAAACTAAATGATCAAATATGCAAAAATGTAGAGTGGAAAGTAGTAATATGGGCAATGAGTGTAGAAAGGGCATTAGAAAATAACCTAAGAATGCACCACCAAACAAACACATTGTTACAAAGATAACAAAAAAGCAGAACTAAAACCTCTTGAATTTTACTGCAAACAGTTTCAGTGTCATTTCTAGCGAGCTTCAAGGCAACTTTGTCTCTGCAATCCCTACTGAGTCTTTGTTGCACCATCTTCCCAGACTGACCTGATTACCAATGCACAATACCCCGATGGCACCTTGTTGTTGAACCTTGCCTCTCACCACAGGCGGAAGTACTGGTCACTGCCACAAACTCCTGAAACTCCTGTTGCTGGCACTACCTTTAAAACACAGCCATGCACCCAGACAAGTGCTGGCAGTCCACAGCTGGTCAGCATGGTTCCTGTCATTTGCCCCAGACAAAGCGGACAGAGGGAAATATACATTCCTGGTTATCAGCAGGGACCTGGAGATCCTGGTGGAAGGGGTGGTGCTTGGGATCATGGGCCATGGAATGTGCCCTGAGAAGTAGGTGATTGGTGTCCAAGATAGAGAGCCAAAGGAGCAAGTGGTGAACTGGAGTCACTCGGTAACTGCTTTTGCTTCAGGAATTGTCAGCATCTAGTTTCTCTCTGGCAGGGTGGAGAATGAGAAACTGCATATCAATGAGGTGAGAATGAGAATGCTAATGCATGCTAATACATGCAAATAGGCCTCTGACAGTCATTGGTGAGCATCTCATCTCATCGTTCAACACATGGTGGGAAAATGAAAAGTTTTGCTCTCAATGTCAGGAATCTCCTTACTGTCGATCTCATGTGATTGTCACAACATTCTCCCCATTACCCACATCATTCAGGGGCTGGGGAATTTCTGCCCCCTGTAATTAATTGGGTGTAGATTTCACAGCAAGGTGAACAAATTGATACATACACTTAAGTAAGTAAATATGATCTGATAGCCATTATAGAAACATAGCTGTAGGATGACAAGGATTGTGTCCTGAATATTGAGCAGTATCCAACATTCAAGAAGAATAGGAAGCAAAGTAAAGATGGAGGGGTACCACTACTAATCATGGATAACAGCATAATAGGGAAAACTCATTAGTGGGGTTGGTTTGCAATCCCAGACCCTGAATAGGGACCAAAATGCAAGACAAAAATACCATTGGTGTTTCTGAGAAGGATGACAATAATCATGGGTGACTTTAATCTAACATAAACCGGAAAAATCAGACTGGCAGTGGTAATATGGATGAGGAGTTTATAGAATGCTTTTTAAGTAGTTTCTTACAGCAGAATGTCTAGAACTGACTAGATGGCAGGCTATTTTGGGTCTTGGTTTTGAGTAATGTTGATTGATTAATAACCTCAAAGTAAAAGCATCTGTAGATGGTAGCCACCATAATATGACTGAACTTTATACCCAGTTTGAAAGGAAGAAGGGTTCTGAAGAAGGGTCACTGGACCCGAAACATTTACTCTGCCTTCTCCACAGATACTACCAGGCCTGATGAACATTCCTAGCAATTTCTGGTTTTTGTTTCTGATTTCCAGCATCCACATGTTCTTTGGCTTTGTTTTTGAAAGGGAGAAGACTGGGTCTAAGACTAGTACTTATAAGTTAAATAAGGGTGACTACATGAGCATGAAAGCTAAGCTAGCTGAAGTGAACTTAGAACATAGAACACAGAACAGTACAGCACAGTACATCAGCCCACAACATTGTGCTAACCTACTGAGATCAATCTACCCTGCATATCCTGCATTTTACTATCCACCATGTGCCTATCCAAGAGTTGCTTAAAAGTCTCTAAAGTATCTGACTCCACTACCACTGCTGGCAGCGCATTCCACATGCCCACCACTCTGACATCTCCTCTATACCTTCCTCCAATCACCTTAAAATTATGCCCCCTCTTAATTGTCATTTCCACTCTGGGAAAAAGTGTCTCGCGATCCACTCTATCTATGCCTCTCACCGACTTGTATACTAGCTAAGAGATAGATTAATAGAAATGCAGTGACTTACATTGAAGGAAATATTTCAGAACACTCAGAATCAGTATATTCCTACTATGTAGGAATTCTAAAGGCAGGACCCAAGATCATGGCTAACTGAAGATGTTAGGTACAGCATCAAGCTTAAGGAAAAAAATATATATGCATAAATATGAGTACATGATTGGTCAGAAGGTGAAGAAGGGCAAAGAATAACTAAAAGTCTAATTAGGAAGAAGTAGTAGTATGAGAGAAGGCTGGTTACAGAAAGCCTTCTTGTATTTTTTAAAAAAGGAAAAGACAAAGTAAATTGACTGCTGGAGACTTCTCCTACAGAGTAAGAGCAGTGGGTCAATAGTCTTTAATGAGAAAATGGCAGATGACATGGATGAGTATTTTGCCTCTATCTTCACTGTAAAAGATATAAAAAATGTTCCAGTAATACCCATAACTCAAGAGGTGGGAGAGAGGAACTTGGTGAAATCATAACCAATCAATAGGGAAGTGGTACAAATTAAAACTGCTGGCTAACAAAGCTCTCAGTCCGGATGGACTTTATTCTAGAAATAAGGCAGCTAATGAGGTAGTAGATGACTTGGTGTTAATTTTCCAAAATTTCCTAAATTTAGGAAATGTTTCAATCTGATTAGAATATCACAAGTATAACCACTGTATGCAATGAGAGAAAGGCAGAAAATTGGAAACTATAGTCCATTTGGCTCGACATTTGTCATGGGGAAGGATTGAATTGATCAGTAAAACAATTGTATCCACGCAGTGTGGATTAGATAAGGGGATTGATGGCATGCTAACTAAATTTACAGATGACACAAAGAAAAGTAGGAAAGAATGTTACGAAGATAGCATAAGAATGGGGATCCAGACTGATTTAGATAGATGAAGCGGGTGGGCAAAGATCTGGCAGATGGAGTATAAGGTGGAAATACATGTGGTTGTTCTCTTTGGCAGGATGAGTAATAGGGTATTACTTAAATAGAGACAATGCACAATTCCATAGTGCAGAAGAATCTTAGTGTTCTTGGAAGTGAATGGAAGCAAGGTCGTTGAATATTTCTAAGGCTGAGGTAGATTGGCGCTTGAATATAAACAGAAAGTGCAGGAAAATCTCAGCAGGATTGCCAGCATCTTTTGAGAGAAAAACAGAATTAATGTTTTGAGTGAAGAGGGACGACTCTTGTCAAGTGAGGGAATTAATAGCTATTGGCAGGAGATGGGAACAGCAGCTGGTCAGTTGCACTCTCTTCTGAGTCAGAAGTTTGATGGTTCAAACCCTACTTGAAACAAGTACATTATCCCAGTGAGAATTATGTGATACTGAGGGAGTACTGTCCCGTTGAAGGTATCATCTTTGTCTGACAAAATAAACCAATGCCTGGCTGTACACTCAGGCAGACAAAGAAAATTCTATGGATTTACAGACATGCAAGAGAGGAGTTGTCCAGCCATAGTAGCTATAATAGACCATTCAGCCACATGAGCCTGCTCCATCATTTAACAAGATCATGGCTGATCTGTTTGTGTTTTGAATGCCACATTCCCCACCAACATGCTAAAATTATTCAACTTCTCTCTCGTGTCCTGGCCAATATTAAGCCCTTATCCAACATTAATTACGGCAGATTATTAAGTGTATTTAGGATCTTATGCCATTTTCCTACATCACAGCAGTAACCACTTTTCAAAGTTATTTGATTAGCTATCAATCATTTTGATCATCCCGAGGCCTGGATAGGTGTTTGCAATCAATTCACCTTTGTTCTTTCTTTTGGATAGAAAATTGGCTGATGGGAAGAAAAGAATTTGAATAAATGGGTGTTTCTTATGTCAGATAAGGATTGAAAATGCTAAATCCCAAGGTCAACGGGAATTATTTTGTTGTCAGTACACAGAAATGATTTGCACTTGCGTTAATGGAGGACAATGAAGTGGCACTGAGGATGCAGATGAATGAAAGGACTGAAACACTGAAGCACATAATGGTCCAGATTTTGCAGCGAGTGGCAAGCCAAAGATGCTTACCACTAACCTCAAGTAAATCCTCTCACAAAAATCTAGCCATCCCTGTGATGCAGCCTTCCCCTTTCCTCAAAGAAATTTTAAAGTCTAATCCCAAATCAAGTGAATTTCCATCGTGCAGTAGCAGCAGCATCAGTGAGATGGATACGCAGAAAACATGGGAATATGTTTGCAAAGAAGGAAGTTAAAAGCACTTAGATAATAAAATGTGAGGCTGGATGAACACAGCAGGCCAAGCAGCATCTCAGGAGCACAAAAGCTGACGTTTCGGGCCTAGACCCTTCATCAGAGAGGGGGATGGGGGGAGGGAACTGGAATAAATAGGGAGAGAGGGGGAGGCGGACCGAAGATGGAGAGTAAAGAAGATAGGTGGAGAGAGTGTAGGTGGGGAGGTAGGGAGGGGATAGGTCAGTCCAGGGAAGACGGACAGGTCAAGGAGGTGGGATGAGGTTAGTAGGTAGCTGGGGGTGCGGCTTGGGGTGGGAGGAAGGGATGGGTGAGAGGAAGAACCGGTTAGGGAGGCAGAGACAGGTTGGACTGGTTTTGGGATGCAGTGGGTGGGGGGGAAGAGCTGGGCTGGTTGTGTGGTGCAGTGGGGGGAGGGGATGAACTGGGCTGGTTTAGGGATGCAGTAGGGGAAGGGGAGATTTTGAAACTGGTGAAGTCCACATTGATACCACATGGCTGCAGGGTTCCCAGGCGGAATATGAGTTGCTGTTCCTGCAACCTTCGGGTGGCATCATTGTGGCAGTGCAGGAGGCCCATGATGGACATGTCATCAAGAGAATGGGAGGGGGAGTGGAAATGGTTTGCGACTGGGAGGTGCAGTTGTTTGTTGCGAACTGAGCGGAGGTGTTCTGCAAAGCGGTCCCCAAGCCTCCGCTTGGTTTCCCCAATGTAGAGGAAGCCGCACCGGGTACAGTGGATGCAGTATACCACATTGGCAGATGTGCAGGTGAACCTCTGCTTGATGTGGAATGTCATCTTGGGGCCTGGGATGGGGGTGAGGGAGGAGGTGTGGGGACAAGTGTAGCATTTCCTGCGGTTGCAGGGGAAGGTGCCGGGTGTGGTGGGGTTGGAGGGCAGTGTGGAGCGAACAAGGGAGTCACGGAGAGAGTGGTCTCTCCGGAAAGCAGACAGGGGAGGGGATTGAAAAATGTCTTGGGTGGTGGGGTCGGATTGTAAATGGCGGAAGTGTCGGAGGATAATGCGTTGTATCCAGAGGTTGGTAGGGTGGTGTGTGAGAACGAGGGGAATCCTCTTGGGGCAGTTGTGGCGGGGGCGGGGTGTGAGGGATGTGTCGCGGGAAATGCGGGAGACGCGGTCAAGGGCGTTCTCGATCACCGTGGGGGGAAAGTTGCGGTCCTTAAAGAACTTGGACATCTGGGATGTGCGGGAGTGGAATGTCTTATCGTGGGAGCAGATGCGGCGGAGGCGGAGGAATTGGGAATAGGGGATGGAATTTTTGCAGGAGGGTGGGTGGGAGGAGGTGTATTCTAGGTAGCTGTGGGAGTCGGTGGGCTTGAAATGGACATCAGTTACAAGCTGGTTGCCTGAGATGGAGACTGAGAGGTCCAGGAAGGTGAGGGATGTGCTGGAGATGGCCCAGGTGAACTGAAGTTTGGGGTGGAAGGTGTTGGTGAAGTGGATGAACTGTTCGAGGTCCTCTGGGGAGCAAGAGGCGGCGCCGATACAGTCATCAATGTACCGGAGGAAGAGGTGGGGTTTGGGGCCTGTGTAGGTGCGGAAGAGGGACTGTTCCACGTAACCTACAAAGAGGCAGGCATAGCTGGGGCCCATGCGGGTGCCCATGGCCACCCCCTTAGTCTGTAGGAAGTGGGAGGAGTCAAAAGAGAAGTTGTTGAGTGTGAGGATGAGTTCAGCTAGGCGGATGAGAGTGTCGGTGGAGGGGGCCTGGTCGGGCCTGCGGGACAGGAAGAAGCAGAGGGCCTTGAGGCCATCTCCATGCGGAATGCAGGTGTACAGGGACTGGACGTCCATGGTGAATATGAGGTGTTGGGGGCCAGGGAATTGGAAGTCCTGGAGGAGGTGGAGGGCGTGGGTGGTGTCACGGACGTAGGTGGGGAGTTCCTGGACCAAAGGGGAGAAAATGGAGTCCAGATAGGTGGAGATGAGTTCGGTGGGGCAGGAGCAGGCTGAGACGATGGGTCGACCAGGGCAGGCAACTCATCTCCACCTATCTGGACTCCATTTTCTCCCCTTTGGTCCAGCAACTCCCCACCTACGTCCGTGACACCACCCACGCCCTCCACCTCCTCCAGGACTTCCAATTCCCTGGCCCCCAACACCTCATATTCACCATGGACGTCCAGTCCCTGTACACCTGCATTCCGCATGGAGATGGCCTCAAGGCCCTCCGCTTCTTCCTGTCCCGCAGACTCGACCAGGCCCCCTCCACCGACGCTCTCATCCGCCTAGCTGAACTCGTCCTCACACTCAACAACTTCTCTTTTGACTCCTCCCACTTCCTACAGACTAAGGGGGTGGCCATGGGCACCCGCATGGGCCCCAGCTATGCCTGCCTCTTTGTAGGTTACGTGGAACAGTCCCTCTTCCGCACCTACACAGGCCCCAAACCCCACCTCTTCCTCCGGTACATTGATGACTGTATCGGCGCCGCCTCTTGCTCCCCAGAGGACCTCGAACAGTTCATCCACTTCACCAACACCTTCCACCCCAAACTTCAGTTCACCTGGGCCATCTCCAGCACATCCCTCACCTTCTTGGACCTCTCAGTCTCCATCTCAGGCAACCAGCTTGTAACTGATGTCCATTTCAAGCCCACCGACTCCCACAGCTACCTAGAATACACCTCCTCCCACCCACCCTCCTGCAAAAATTCCATCCCCTATTCCCAATTCCTCCGCCTCCGCCGCATCTGCTCCCACGATAAGACATTCCACTCCCGCACATCCCAGATGTCCAAGTTCTTTAAGGACCGCAACTTTCCCCCCACGGTGATCGAGAACGCCCTTGACCGCGTCTCCCGCATTTCCCGCGACACATCCCTCACACCCCGCCCCCGCCACAACTGCCCCAAGAGGATTCCCCTCGTTCTCACACACCACCCTACCAACCTCTGGATACAACGCATTATCCTCCGACACTTCCGCCATTTACAATCCGACCCCACCACCCAAGACATTTTTCCATCCCCTCCCCTGTCTGCTTTCCGGAGAGACCACTCTCTCCGTGACTCCCTTGTTCGCTCCACACTGCCCTCCAACCCCACCACACCCAGCACCTTCCCCTGCAACCGCAGGAAATGCTACACTTGTCCCCACACCTCCTCCCTCACCCCCATCCCAGGTCCCAAGATGACATTCCACATCAAGCAGAGGTTCACCTGCACATCTGCCAATGTGGTATACTGCATCCACTGTACCCGGTGCGGCTTCCTCTACATTGGGGAAACCAAGCGGAGGCTTGGGGACCGCTTTGCAGAACACCTCCGCTCAGTTCGCAACAAACAACTGCACCTCCCAGTCGCAAACCATTTCCACTCCCCCTCCCATTCTCTTGATGACATGTCCATCATGGGCCTCCTGCACTGCCACAATGATGCCACCCGAAGGTTGCAGGAACAGCAACTCATATTCCGCCTGGGAACCCTGCAGCCATGTGGTATCAATGTGGACTTCACCAGTTTCAAAATCTCCCCTTCCCCTACTGCATCCCTAAACCAGCCCAGTTCATCCCCTCCCCCCACTGCACCACACAACCAGCCCAGCTCTTCCCCCCCACCCACTGCATCCCAAAACCAGTCCAACCTGTCTCTGCCTCCCTAACCGGTTCTTCCTCTCACCCATCCCTTCCTCCCACCCCAAGCCGCACCCCCAGCTACCTACTAACCTCATCCCACCTCCTTGACCTGTCCGTCTTCCCTGGACTGACCTATCCCCTCCCTACCTCCCCACCTACACTCTCTCAACCTATCTTCTTTACTCTCCATCTTCGGTCCGCCTCCCCCTCTCTCCCTATTTATTCCAGTTCCCTCCCCCCATCCCCCTCTCTGATGAAGGGTCTAGGCCCGAAACGTCAGCTTTTGTGCTCCTGAGATGCTGCTTGGCCTGCTGTGTTCATCCAGCCTCACATTTTATTATCTTGGAATCTCCAGCATCTGCAGTTCCCATTATCTCAGTTAAAAGCACTTCATTCTTTCACATTTAAAGTTCAGAAAGGAAACTAAATGATGATTTAAATAACATGGAAGTTAAAACAAACTTTAACAAATAATCCACTGGAGTGCAAGGTGAGTTTTAACATGGATTTTTCAGATTAGGAAGAGGAGAAATTGTAATTCTTCTGGTATAGATTTTAAGGAAGAAAGATTATTAATTCAAAATAATTCCAGGAGCAAGTGAGAAAGTTAAAAATGTAGCACCTCAAGGGTATGTTGTTTCCTGCAGTATTTATGAAAAAAAAGAGACATTCTGTGGTAGCAGAAAAAAAATTCACTGAATGACAAATTTCAAAATAGTCCACATACTGCAGGTGTCAAATCAAAGGAAGCATTAACAATAGGTAGAATAAGATAAAAATGCCTTTCAGCAGATCTATTACAGCAGAAACAAAAGTGAAAGAGCAATAATAGGCGAATAAATCTCTGAAATAGATGAAGCGCAGCCAGTGAAAGCTCTGTATTTAGATTTCCAGGAGGCATTTTATAAGTTGCCACAACTAAAACCTCATATTTAAAGGGTAACATATTGGCATGGATAGAAGATTGCCTGGCTAATAGGAAGCAAAGTGCATGAATAAATGAGTCTTTTTCATGCTGATAGAGAGGTATACGACAATGATCAGTGCCAGAGGCGCAACTCTTCACAATTTATATAAATGAGTCGGATGATGGGATCAAAGGTATGCAGCTAAATTTGCTCATATAAATAGGAAAGGGTGTTGTAAAGGGGACATAAGGAGCCGACAAAGCAAGATAGCTAAGTTCAATGAGTGGGCAGAAATCTAGTAAATGGAGAACAATGTGGAAAAATGTTAAATTGTCCATTTTGGCAGAAAGAATAAAAAAGATGCATTTTATCTAAATGGTGAAAGCTTGCAGCGAGAACTGACTGTCCTAGTGCACAAATCACAGAAAGTTACAATGGAGGTATGTAATCAGGAAAGCAAATAGAGTTATGTTTTATGGTGAGGAGAATTGAATGCAAGAGAAGGGAAGATATGCTTCGGTTATAAGAATTTGATAAGACTGCATCTGGAGTTAGCGTACAGAACGGGCCAGAGGAAACTAATCATTGATTTATAAATGACACAACCTGTCTTGGAGATAAAAACCAATATGGAACATTGAGAGATGAGCTTAGAAGAGACTAACGTCTCAGTGGGAGTGCTAGACAAGGCTTTGTCAGAAAATGCTCGTAGCCCCGAATGTTCCTTTCATTAGCTATATCAGTGCCACAAAATATGAACTTCAAAAGCAAAACAGAGGTTTTATATGAGGGAACAAGAAACCTTCTACAGCCAGACCTCCGATTCCACAGCTCAGTCCAGTTTGTCAGAGGGCTGCCAATATGCCTGTAAAGAAACAGAAACAGTGGGGGGAGTATGGTCACTGTCATTGTTCTACATCTGCCCTGTGGTGGGAAAATGTCACTGGCATAAGGTTTGCCAGCCATTAATGCCAAGTACAACGCATGCCATAAGAAAGGTCAGTTCAAGAGGTACATGATATTGAAGAAGAAGATGTTATTCTTAGAGGAAGTGATAGATCCACAAGATTTCTGGTATACAGATATCATGGTCAAAGTCAGGAAAGTACATTTTAAATTGGACAAGGTACAAGAGACCACATGGTTGCTGATGCCTGAATTTCTCTAACCACCTCAACCAACTTCATGAGATATTCCACCAAGGGAGTGAGGGTAGATGCATATATCATTTTAAGTTCATAAGAGAGAGAGAGAGAGACCAGCAATGCCATTTCTAATCAGCATAGTTCTTTATTAAAGAGAAAATCTTATGTGACTTTGCATCTGCTTTATTTGTTTCTGACAGAAGAAAATCAATTTGAAGCAATATGCTGTGAATCAGTTTTCATTGAATAGTGACAGGGTAGGAGAAACCCTTGCTCAATGAATTGATCAACAAATTTACGGCAAAGTTGACCAAAACTCATGTGAGGTCAACTTCTGAGCCCATTAAGGTCAATGGAAGAGATAGCTTCTTGAGAATAGGATTTTAAGAACCTGACAGAAGGCCCATGAAAGCTTGGTAATGCCATATCCATTATTGATGAACATTACACTGACTATTTTAAGCCATGCAGGTGTAAGATGCTTAGAATCTGGTAATATGGAGAAGAAGAATCATATGTTTTAATTCTTGGGAGGTGAGGAAAATAGGACAGGACTAGGGACACCAGTAAACAGAAGCTACAAGAGAACAGTTCAAGGTTATTGGTCAATCTCAGACAGAGAGATCGTGACTTAAGGAAAGTCTTTTGACTTGGTTGTCTTACAAGCAATGCCCCAACTCAAGATGAGAGGGAAAATCAATTAGAGGCATTGTACGGTGGTATCCTGAAGTGTTATGATCTGATTGCTTCCTTTGATGTGGTAAATGTAATGGACAACCTAAATTTTGTCAAGGAAATGATCAGCTGGTGTCAAACTGTCTTAAACAATCAAGAAGACTGCGCACTTGGACGAGTCCAGGCAGTATGTTCAGAAATAAAATAAATTACATGATTATGAAACAATGTTTTTGAAATAGTATGAAGAATAGTTACATGAATCCTACTCTATTAATTCAGATTATTGGGTCTTTGCAGCAAAAACTAAATGGAAATTGAGACTGAAAGCACCAAAGAAGTGCAGAAAAAATATTTAAAGAAATAGAGGCTCTGAAAGAAGAAACCGAAGCACATTTGTTTGGCAAATGTTTCAGTAAGAGGATTGCAGTAATTTTAAACAAAAACATTGGAGAAAATCAGAAATTGCACCAAGTGGAAAATGCTGTAAGACAAGAAACAGAAACACAATGCCAGGGCTGATGGAAGAAATAGGGAATAATGTAGAACTATGAAGTGCTACCACACTCTATGGACTCCAAAGACTTATCATAACTAGAAATACAAGACACCACCAGAAGCCAGACTTTACTGCAAATACCCCACTCACACAACAGAGTGTCTGGTGCCATTTCATGACTCAGCAGGCTAAAGCAAAAGCATTCTGTATCATCTATGTTTTCAATTAAACTGGGTGGATTTTTAGGCAATCACTAGGGAACTGTTTATGCTCCAAGAGGTTGATGCAGTGGCAAAGCATTTCTACAGAAAATCAGTGTTCTGTTTCACAACAAGATTGTCTGAAAAGTGTACAAGGGAATCTAACTCCACAGAAGATGGCAGTCACACTGTACTATCAAATAACAGAGGAATTCATATCATTAGAAATGTTGCAACAGAAGAAAATGAACATGATGCAGTACAGTTGTGTGTAAATGTTATCTTATATCTAATTGTCGTTGAAATAGTCATTGTTCTTCTTTTCATTTATTCAATTCATTAAACAGGTACTTTGCATCATTTTTCACAGAGAAAGAGAGATGAAGTCTCCTGGAAATAATTAAGATCCAAGGTCTAATGGGAGTTTGGGACTTAAGTAAGTTAACATTAATTTTAAAAAATGGAAAAATTTAATGGGAATGAAATTTCACAAATCCCTGGGACCCAATGATGTTCACCTGAGGGTGTTGAAAGAGAAGGCTACAGAGATAATGTATGTAATAGATATCATCTTTAAACATTGCATTAATCTTACAAAGATACCTGCCAAGGCAAATGTAGCCATTCTGATTAAGAAAGGAGAGAGAGAGTAAATGTGGAATTGAGGATCCATAAGCCTTAAATTAGTGGTAGGGAGAATACTATAATTTATTATAAAGGATATTGCTGCTATACGATATATTTTGAAAATAATTGTCTGATTGGACAGAGTCAACAGGGACTTATGAAGAAAAAATCATGTTTGACAACTGTAAGATTTTGTGGGTGCATGTTACCAGTAAATCATAACGGGCAAAATCAGTGGATGCAATGTATTTGAATTTTTAGAGGCCTTTTAATAAAATCTTACAAACGCTGTTTAGCAAACACAGGTACAGCTCACAGACTTGAACTGGGCGGCAATGTACCAGCATATGTTGAGGACTGGTTAGCAGTCAGAAAACAGGGCACTGGAATAAATAGGTTACTTTCATTTGGCAGGCTGTGACCAGTGAGGCAGCACAAGGATCTGTGCTTGGGCCCCAGCTGGTCACAAACTATATCAATGATTTGGATGTGGCAGCCAATCACAATATTTCCAAGTTTGCAGATCATACAAAATTTGTTGGGAAGGTCAGTTATCAGGAGGATACAAAGAGGTAGCAAATGGGTTTGGACAGGCGGAGTGAGTGTGTTACAGCATTGACAGATGGAATATAGCATGGATAAGTGAGATGTCATCCACTTTAATAGGGGTGACAAAGGTCCAGCACATTTTTTTAATGGTGAGATTTTACAAAGTGTTAATATCCAAAAGGACCAAGGTGTCTCCTTATCCATAAGTCATTGAAAGCTGGTATGTAGGTGTCATAAGCAACTTGGAAGGAAAATTGCATGCTAGTCTTTATCGCAAGATGACTTAAGTAGAGTAACAAAGTCAATTGTACAGAACACTGGTGCTATCACACCTGGAAAACTGTGTGCAGTTTCCCTTAAGAAAAGATATGCCTGCCAAAGAGAAACTGCAGCAGAGGTTCATCAGCCTGAATCCTGGGATGGTGGGACTGTCCTTAGAAGAGAGATTAAGGCTATTGGGGTATTGGGGCTGTATATGATGACGTTGAGAACAATGTGAGGCAACCTGAGAAAAATATAGAAGTTTTTTCTAAACAGTCTAGACAGAGATGTAGAAAGAATGATTCACCTGATAGTGGGGTCCAGATCCAGAATAAAAGATATGCCCTTTAAGATTGAGACAAAAAAAACCCCACTTCAATCAAAGGGTGGTGAATTCATGATCCCAGAGGGCTGTGGTAGCTCAGTCATTATATAAGTTTGGTACAGAGATAGTTGGATTTCCAGTTACTAATAGAACCAAGGGATATGGGGATATTGAGGAAATATGGCATAGCAATGTCAGCCATGATTAGGAATGGTAATTCAATCTGAAGGGCCGAAGGGCCTACTCCTGCTGCTATGTTCATGAGGTGTTGAATAGTCCTTTTGTTGTCACACCCACAGTAGATGATCCAGTGTTGAGGTTCATCACAGGAGCTGAATCAGCTTCATTTTCTTTCAAGTCAATATTTTAACCTTCCCTCATTTACAAAAGAGAAAACAAAGAAAAGCAGGAGAACAAGAAAATGAGAATTTAAGTTTCTTGTCTTCCTCTTTATGGTTTTTTTTTGATGGTTCAGGTCCTGATATTTGCATTTTGAATTAGTGTCTCTTTGATCAATCTCATCTGCTTTTGCCTTCAGACTGTCACCAGTCATAGAGCCAAAGTAACTACTGTGCTTCCTTTCCAAGGAGAAAATATTCAAGCATTTACTTCTCTCGTGTATTTATGAGAATGTTTCCAGGGTGAGACACACCAACTCCACAAATTAGAGAAGTTGGGACTTCTTTCATTGTAGAGAAGGCAAAGAGATTCAACAGACCGTTTCAAAATCGTGAAGGATCCAGACAGAATTAATAGTACAAAACTGTTCCCACTCATAAATAGATCAAAATTCAAAGGGCACAGTTTTAAAATAATTTGCAAAAGAAACCAATGAGGTGATAAAAATCTTATTCACATAGCAAGTAGTTAGCATATGGAATGTACTGTTTGGAAGTGTGGTGGAGGCAGGTTCACTTGAGGCACTCGAGAGGATACTGGATGATTACTTAAATTTTTTTTAAAATGTGCAGGATTATGGGGAAAAGGCAGGAAAGTTGTGCTTCGTTTAAATGCTTGGAGTCAGTGCAGCTCAAGATGCTAAATGGTCTCCTTCTCCGCTGTTACAACCTGTGATTCTGTGAGGGGGAGGTGGGTGTAGGATACAAGTATAAATAGTTTAGGGGATCGAATGAAAGGTTTTGGGGGAGGTGCCCATTTATGAACAAATTATTCATACCATTTGGCCTTGAGTACATTTAAGGCTGACATAGATTCTTGATCAGTAAGGGAATCAAGGTTTACAAGGAAAATGTGGGTAAGTGGATCAGCCATGATCCTATTGACTGGTGCTGCAGGCTCAAGCAGCCAAATGGTCCACACCCGTTCCTATTTTGTATAGTTTTATAAATAAATAGATGGGCATATAGCTATATGGCAGGCTTGGAGATAGGCGTAGGCTGACACTTGACTGAGGCTTTAAGAGTAAAGAGTAAACATTAATTCAGAACAGCACAGATTAGGCTGGTTTCCTACCACCAAGGCAGCCTTTATTTACATGTGCATAGTGCTTGACACTGGTCTGGTTTCCTGAGAGCCAGTGCTCAGAGTGAGCAGAACCTCCGACAATATCTATCAGCCAAGGCTCCCTGATTGGACCAGATTAACAGTCCCAATCAAGGAACTCATATTCTATGAGGTCCACCTGGCTGACCTTGTTATTGTCACTACAATGGACATTCAGGATACAAAAGCTATTTAAAAGAATAAAGTGGTTGCCTTGTTTGGACTCCAAGCCATGTTCAAGTACAGTTTGAAAGACTACAACTGAGAAGTAGCATAAAAGATTAACAGCTATTGTGTAAGAGCTAGAGTGCATCATCAGTGATGTCAGATGATGTCAGATTATATGGCACTAGGCCCCAAGGGAAATAAGTTTCAACAGGGGTCCAGCTGAATTGTGTCTATATTAATCATACAAATATTTAATGAGTATTCATTGGGTTGCAATAGCTGCCATTCCTCAACTATGAAAATGTTCCAGAACCCAATGACATTCATACAATGTTAAGACGTAAAATTTTCATGTTGGCATGAAAGTTATTTTCTGTTGGGATTCAGTTTGACAATGAAATGGTCATAAGGCATTTTAAAGGTATCAATTGGTATATGCATTGTAACCAAATTCCTTCAGTTAATTTCATTGGAAGGGGTGAATTGAAGCTCGGTATATATACAATTCCATAGCTTATCTCAAACAAACTCTCTGAAGAAGGGTCCCAGCCTGAAACGTCAACTTTCCTACACCTTTGATGCTGCCTGGCCTGCTGTGTTCCTCCAGTTCTGCACTGTGTTATCTCTGACTCCAGCAACGCCATTTCTTACAAACTCTCAGTTGAGTTTTTTTGGGCCACAAGAGACAACACTATTACTGAATATAATTCAATTGAGCACATGAAGATTGAAAATGAAAATATTCACATTTAATGTACTAAATGCATTAAAATGGCTTTGTTGCTTGAATTGATATATCTTGTTTGGTATTTATACCATGTCGTGTTGAAATGTAATTTTAAAATCTTTAAAATTACATTTAAGAAAACACTAAAAGGAAATGAGGGCTTCAGCTATAAGGTTGTCAAAAAGTCAACTTCTACTTGGAAATTGTTAGCACAGCCCAAAATCTTCTCCAAAAAATATTTACCTAGACTTGAAAGAAAATGTTCGATTATGGTTCTCCAGGATAAAGTTAATAAAACTAAAAGACAAAATTAGGGTTTGGGTTGTACCGAGGTTAAAACTTAAAACAACTTTTAACCTATTTCTAGAAAGTAGAAACTGGTCTCATGACTAATCGATATACAAGATTAAAATTACCTGAATTTCAGACATCAGAAGGAGAGGGACATTAAAACAAATGACTGACCAGATAACTGCACATTGATCCTCAGATTCTTGTTTGCATGAAGGTGATGGGCAACTAATTGGTGATTCATTGCAGTCTCATATAAGGGGATTTCAAGGTGCAATGGCAGTGTCCCTATCTCTGTGCCAGGAAGCCTAGGTTCAAGTCCCACATGCTCTAGACATATGTAATAGCATCTCTGAATAGATGGATTTGAAAATATCTTCAGTTGCTAAAAATAAATGGACACAGCCAGGAACTGTGGTGTTGAATGAGGCAGTGAATGTCTGTAAGCTGCATACTGATAAATGAATGATAATGGGAACTGCAGATACTGGAGAATCCAAGATAACAAAGTGTGGAGCTGGATGAACACAGCAGGCCAGGCAGCATCTCAGGAGCACAAAAGCTGAAATTTTGGGCCTAGACCCTTCATCAAAGAGGCCTGAAATGTCAGCTTTTGTGCTCTTGAGACACTGCCTGGCCTGCTTTGTTCATCCAGCTCCACACTTTGTCATCTACTGATAAATGAATGCTTATTAAGGAGGTGTAAAGATCGGCTCCAATTCTATTCTTCACCACCCTTTGCAAATACAACAGGGAGTACTTAAATTAGGAAGATTTCATGACTTGAGCTTGAAATTGTCTCTGTTATTCTGGATTATTTTTGAATTTCACTAATTTGTCGGAATCATATTTAATCTCTAATCTTAACATCCATTCCCCGTACTCCAAGATTTTTCTCACATCTTGGAAAGTCATGAGGGAGGAAATGATGAGGGTTTTTAAGATGAAGAAGGTGGAAACAATGACAAGGTTGGTGGTTGAGAATAAAGTGAAAAGAAGGAGAAATGATGGTTGCTTCTTGATGAAAGGAAGGTGTGGGGTCGAAATTTTAGAGAGGGCAAGTGAAAAACCTTTTGTTATAGAAGCACAAAATGGTGTTGAGAGTAGGCATTATGTTTTAATTTTGCGATGGTCATTGAATGGTGTTTGATTAAAATCAAAACAATTAACAGCCATTTCAGAGCCATCAAAAATGAAAGACACTGTTGGCTCAATGTAATTCTCAGTTCCATATAGGTTAGATAGATTTCTTAAACAAGAAGGATGCAATATAATATTTTTTTATGTAAGTGTTTTACCAAAATTATTTCACAGTTCTATGCTATTTGCAATTCATCCTGTTAAAAGTAGGGACATTTTTTGAAATGCAAATACCTAGAGTGGATGTTAAAAACAGGGTAGACATCAGGCAAAATGAGTTCTCACAATGCCCATAAGGCCAAAGGCCCTAAGGAGAGACCCAACCTATTCCAAAGGTGTTGAGATAAGCCTGATACCCAACTTCTACCTTTTACTCATTCTCTTCTTTGTCGCTCCACTAGCTTCAAAGCTCATCCCTCAGACAGCAAAACAGCAAAGATTGGGAGATTGTCAATCCTTTTCTCATTTTCCAGGTTGCAAATGCTTTCCATTCAGGAGTCTGATCACAAGCTGACTTCTCCACGAGTTTTCATAGATTCATAGAATCCCGACAGTGTGGAAACAGGCCATTCAGCCCAACTAGTCCATACTGACTTCCCGAAGAACATCCCATCCCCCACCGACCCAACATGCACATCCCTGGACTCTAAGGGCAATTGAGCATGGCCAATCCACCTTATCTGTGCATCTTTGTGGGAGGAAACTGGAGCACTCAGAGGAAACCCACACAGACACAGGGAGAATGTGCAAACTCCACACAGATACTGGCCCAAGGCTGGAACTGAACCTGAGTCACTGGCACTGTGAGGCAGCAGTGCCAACCACTGAGCCACTGTGCTGAATTGCATGCTTGACACTAGAATCTTATAAGGAAAAGTCATCCAACCTCAAAGTTATCATTTCTATTCGTTCTATATCCAAGCAATCATAACAGTTTCTCATTTGTCTGTCAAATCTTTTATTTATTCAGATTTATTACTCTGAGATCACACTTCTGAGTTCTTCTCACATAATTCTTCTAAGCTACATTATACCTTCTGAAAATCCATATATGGTGGATCTCCCATTTACATACGGTTTATCCAATAATTTCTTCCAAAGAAACAATTAATATTGGGTTAATTAATGACAGCCTGCATTGTTGACAAACATGCTTCAATAATTACTAACATAATCAGAAACTGTCAACCTACAAGTTTGCACATAACTGATAGTAGACCAGCAGGTTTACAGATACACAATTTTGTCTTTTTATCATTCTTTTGGAACATATTATATTGCCTCCTCTCTTATCCAATAGCATAATATTTGTATTAAAAAATTCTGAACAACTCCTGCTATCTTTGGATATCTAGCAATAAGCAATGATGTACTCCATTAGGACTCTCTGGCCTGACTCCATTCTATTAATTTATACAGGAAGACTTATTATTACGTTATACCAACATTTGTAAACACTAACATAAAACATTCATAAAATATTTCCTTTAACACTGTCTAATAGCTCCTTCACATCCATCATACTTTATATTCACAATTATCTTCAGTACTGTTATCATTAATTTTATCAGGTAGCATTTTGAAGTATGAGTTTAGCTTTTACTTTTAGCTGCAAAACTCTTTTGACTTTCAATTTTATCTTGGACTCAATCTAACACATTTTCATTAATCTATCACCATGTTAAATTTCCAGCCTAATTTAGCTGAACCAGATCTTTTATCAGAGTGAACGTTGTTATTTCCTAGTACGATGACACACTTAGATTCTTCATTATCCTTTTTATTCTTGCTCTAAACTTAACTATGACTGTGTTTGCTATTACCAATTCTTCTCTGTATCAGTTTGCTGGCCTCCACAGTGCACATATTTCTGAATTCCATCTATGTGGGTACCCGTTTTACGAAGCCCCTAGATCATCATTACATTTTAACATGATGCTAAAGTTCGCTAATAGTCCCCACCTCATACTTCCCTTGCCACCACATGTTCTTTCTCCTGAAAATGCAACAAAAAATATTAAAATCTCAATCATGTCCAAGGTTAAGCCAGACCCCTCACCTTCATCATATCCTGTCACAAGATTACAAACTTGAATATTTGCATGCACTGTGGGCACCAGTCAATTGCCTTGTGCCAACTGTGTGTCAACATTTCCCCACTGTAACTTGCTATAACAACACATCATTAAAGGACTTGAGGCACAAACATCAAGTTGATTGTACAGTCTTGGATGGGTTTGTTTTGAGTTGGAACACAATGCATGGCAATATAAAGGAGCCGTTTGAAAGTGCAGGAAATGTTCAGATGTCAGGCCTTTAAAATTATATCCCTGTATGAGACTGCGTTCATGTCAACATTCGTAAATCGGACATTTGTAAATCAGGGACCTTTTGTACAATTGTTTTCTCCTTTTAGATGTGTACAAAGGCATGCATTCACTATAGTTGCCATGAGATGCAATCAATCCCATTTACCCAGCAAGAACTGCAGTGGTCATGAGGAAAGGTGCATGAAATTGCACAGAATTTGATGCTTTCAACAAATGTATCCATTAGGTTGTGAATGAAAGCAAGCTTACAGGCACAGGTATAGGATGTAAAAGATTTCTAGGTTCTGCAAGGTATATATGCTATGGTCTTGGAGCCCTTCTAAACATTGATGCAGAGTGATTTTAAACAGTAAATCGCAGGCTTGTTCGAGGAGAATCGCAGAGGGGGCCATTCAGTCCATTGTATCTGCATGAGATCTGTTACCTAATGACAATCTCCTGCTTTACCTCCATGTCCCTCTACACTATTTCTCTCCAATTACCATGCAAAGTTCTCCTGAATGTCTCAAACAAACCTGCCTCCACCACAGTTCTATACCTTAACTACAAACTGTGAAAAGATTTTTCATACATCTCTTTAAAGCAAATTACAATTGTTAAGTACAGTGCCATTTTGGCTGTGACATCTCACTTATACTTTCTTCTGAGCTGAAACACTCAGACGTCTGAAAATAAGTTATACTGGACTCGAAACATTACCGCTGGTTTTCTCTCCAAACATGGTGCCAGGTCTGCTGACTTTCTCGATCGTTTTCCGTTTATATTTCAGATTTCCAGCACTTTGCTTTTAATTAAGCAGAAATGCATAAATGGCAAGGTTCACCTGCTTTCATGATCATTTCACATATCTCAGGAAAGCCTCCTTCCTTATCAAATTGTATTATACTGTATTTCACTGCAAGTCCTGGAGACGTTGGCAGTTTGGCACCCAGCACTTAATCTTTCATATATCTTTCAATATTTCAAAAGCTGATTGTCACAAATATGAAAGCCTGGGACCTGAAAACACAGCAGGTGTACAAAAGCCTAAGCCAACTGGCATTTATCCAACCATCTGAGCCCCTGGTAAACTTCCACCTGTAGCCAGCATCATAGATGAGATTGCTTCCAAAATCACTAAATTCAGCAAATTTTGAAAAATTCCCCAGTGAGCAGAAATCCCATCACACTACACTTGCACTCACAATCACATCAGACAGGGAAGTTGCAGTAACAGTTGCACCTCAAGGCACAACAGGAACTTCTTTAAAAACTAAATCTTTCAGTGGTGGCCTCTGACGATATTGAAGAATTTGATACCTGCTGGCAGGTCAGTGACTAATTTCATTAAGTGTTACTGTAACAGGATTTAGGCTCCAAATTTACATGTTCATGTGGCGTAGTGCTTGTTGTGGCATTTACTTGGCCACCCATAAATAGGGCCACAAATTTAGCAGGGGCAACATGATAACATAAAGTGTCATCTGGTTGGGTCTCTTCTGCCAATGGGAAGTTTCTGTCTAGACCTCTCAGGATTTAGATTACATTTGTACACCTTGTTCACACACAGAAAACAGGCACAATTCATACCCACTTCTATCCCTACATCAAAGGTACGGCTGAACCAGTTATCATAGATAGTGGGAACTGCCGATGCTGGAGTCTGAGATAACACAGTGTGGAGCTGAAGGAACACAGCTGGCCAGACAACATCAGAGGAACTGGAAAGTTGACATTTCGGGTTGGGACCCTTCTTCAAAAATAGGGAGGGATACGGGGCTCTGAAATAGATGGAGAGAGGAGGGTTGGGGATGGCAAAGGTAGGTGGGCTGGTGATAGTGAGTGCAGGTAGGCAATGGTGGGCGTTGGTCAGTGAGGTGGGAGGAGCGGCTGGGTGGGAGAGAAGACGGACAGGTCAAGGAGGCAGGGACGAGACGAGAGGAAGGGTTGGTCATGGAATTAGGCCGGGGCAGAGGTGCTCTACAAAGCTACAAAGCAAGTAAATGTGACTTCCGGAGCTTGCTATGTCCCTAGTCAAGCTGTTCCAGTGGAGCTACAACACTGGCAACTACAAGACAATGTGAACATTTGCTCAGGCATGGCCACACAATGTAGGTGGAATTCAGAATGGTACAAGAACAGGTCAGAGGCTAGAAATTCCCAGGTGAGAAACAAGTCCTCCTGACCACCCAAAGCCTTGCAATCTGTAATGGAATACGCTCCACTGGCCTGGATAAGTGCAGCGACATAAACACTTAAACTGGACATCATCCAGGGCAAAAACAGCATGCTCAATTCATACCTCATCCACCAATTTAAACATTCATTCCTTGTATGCCCTGTGCTTTATGGTGGCAGTGTGTACTATATGTGAAATGCACTTTAGCAGTAAATCATCCAAGCTGCTTTGATAGTATCTACTAAACTCTTAAACACTAATCTAAAAGGGCAAAGGCAGCAGAAATCTGGGAATACAATCACCAGCAACTTTCCTCTACACCAGGTTCCTGCCACATGATGACATGGAGCTTTATATCCTTCACTGTCACTGAATCAAGGTCGTGGAACTTCCTTCCTAACAGAATTGTGGATGTACCCACGCTGAATGTATTGTAGTGATTCAAGAAGGTGCCTCATCACCATCTTAAGGCAACAGGGATGGGCAACTATTGGCTTTGCCAGCAATGTCTACATGCCATGGGAGGATAGTAAATAAATATTGAACTTTGCAACATCTATAACTGTGTAATTATTTGTCTCTGTTGCATGGGCTGCATTGATCACTGAACACATCTGTAATAATTTGAACTGTTGCAACCATATTCATCACAAGCAGAATCCAGTCATTAATGGTACATTCTACGACCACAATCTGGCATGCTTCTTCTTCCCAACTATACACACGTTCCAAGATAATAAAATGTGAGGCTGGATGAACACAGCAGGCCAAGCAGCTCCTGAGATGCTGCTTGGCCTGCTGTGTTCATCCAGCCTCACATTTTATTATCTTGGAATCTCCAGCATCTGCAGTTCCCATTATCTCTTATACACACGTTCTCTCTTTTAATCTTTAATCTCTGCCAAGTGTTCGAGTAAAGGAACTTTACAGCACCAGCTGACATGCCAACTCCTTCGCTCCATCCCACCTCCAGCCCATTTTCCAAAGGCAGGGCTTGAACTACGTATCTGCAAGTTGCTGTCAACAATGGATCTGTTTAAGGGCCTATCAGGGTCTGTTGATGTAAGCTGAGATTCTTCAGGCTCCCTTTGGACACCAGAGGGTAACATTCAGGCTTGGGCTGATAACAGCATGTAAAATTCATACGACTTATGCATTGCTAATAAGGGAAAGTATAGCCATTTTCCTTTGGTGGCAACATGATTGTCATCAATGAAACCCCACTATCAAAATGTTGGGGGTCACCATTCAATGGAAATATAACATGACTGACTATTCAAATGCTCTGGCCAAACCTCTGGTCAGAGACTAGAATTTCTGTGGTGCATAACTCATCTGCTAACACTCAAAAGCACATCAGGAATGTGACTGAATACTTGACTAGATGAACACGATTCCATCAGCACACAAGAACCAAATGGCAACAAACATCCACCGCATTCTACAATAACTTCCTCAATCACTGGTGCACAGTAGTTGCCGCATGTACCATCTTCATGAGGCACTGAAACAACTCACCGCCACTTCCAACACCAGCAAACCTCTCAAACTCTATCACTGAAAAGCTTTACAACAAAACCACCTGCAAATTCCTCTTAAAGTCATACTCCAACCTGACTTGGAAGTACTTCGGTCTCTTGTTGAGCGCATAATTAGCCATCTTGTAGTTTAATTTCAATCTCTTCCTGGCCAGCAAATCACTCAACTGCCCCTCAACTTCCTGATTAGGATTCACTCCAGTCCTGCAACAGATTCCGTACATTTACTGCATCCTCACTGTACTATAATATCACGCCGTCCAGTGCTGTATCCTCACAGCATTTGCCAGAATCTAACGACTCAAGTCACCAGCAAATTTGGAGGCAAAGGTGCATTTAGTCAGGAAGGGGAAAGAGATCCCTTGGCATCCCGCCTCTACCTAAATAGGTCTGTTGTGAGAATGCACATGGATGATATGTCGCAGTCTCGAAAACACTTAAAGATCCAGCCTCGACAGGCCTCTGTGGCAAAGTATTCCCACAATTCACAACTCTCTGAAGGAAGTAATTCCTTCTCATCTCTACCTTAAATGAGGGACCCCTTAATCTGTGATTGTATGGCCTGGTCTTGGACTCTCACACAAGGGGAAATGACATTTCAAACTGACTCTGTCAAGTTTCTCAAGTCTACTGTCTGCAAACTAGGGACATTCATCTGCATGTGTTCCTACTTGCACTAAGTTCGACTCACATGCTGTCTCTGTATTCACGGACCAACAATGACACCCAATCAAGGAAAATGCTGATCCTAAAATTACATATCCATCAGTTAATTACCTTATATGGTATAGAATCAGAATGTTTGGTTAAATCAGCGCATGATAATATTTATGTTCCACTCATGTCTCCTCCAATTTTTGCTCATTTAAATCTATCATAAACTACTATTGCATTTTGTCTCATAGGCTTTAGTTTCTCTTCAATATATTTATGATTTCTCACTTCAACCACTCAATTACATATTCAACAATAATAGAGAAAGCTCATCTCCCTCCTTGAGTCTCCCAATATATTATTTCTGATGAAATAAAGACGGTATGTTCTTGAAGTTTATTTTATAAAAATAAACTGGAACACATTATCAGAAACAAAATGTTCAGTTCACAGATTGTGACCGGCCTTTTTGAATGTATACAACACTTACTTTGCAGAAAAGTTGGGTTGTGAGGCCCTTTTGAAGCTGTCACCTTATTGTTTTCAACTTGCTCCATGTTTCATTGCTCCCCAACACTGTAATCTCCTACAGCCCTACAAACATCTGAGATATCTGAGCCTCTCCAATTCTGGCCTCTTAAGCATTCTCAATCTTAAATGTTCCACCTGAGGGACCATTTGTGAAGCTGCCAAAGCGCTAAGCTTTGGAATGCAGACCCTAGACCTCGCCACCTCCCAACTTTGTCTTTTATTTTCTTTTCAGACATGCCTTAACTCTATCTTCTCTGGTGGATTAGCTCATAGGTCCCAATCTCTCCAATGCAACTTGTCGGATATTTTATTTCATAATCTCCCATGAAACATCTTTGTCCATACTTTTTTGTTAGACGTGAGATGCACATATAAATTATTCTGTCATCTATGGATCAGAATTTTAGAATTGCTTCCTCAATAGGCTGTACTGTGGGTGTATCTTCATCACTTAACTACACCAATTCTAGAAAAGGCAGTTGCAAATTACTTTCAAGTGTAATTTAGTCTAGCTAATAAATGCTGGCTTACGTACCACATGAAGGAAAAAATCATGAAATAAATAACAACAGCCACTGTGCACTACTCAATGAAGAAATCACATGGTTTCAAAGAACATTCACCTTTTCACTAATTCGACTTGGATTCAGTGGTTAGAAATCCCAAATAGGTCCAACAGCTCTATGTATTGTCCCCAGAGGTCAAATTTCTGTACTATTCTTGTAAGTCAACTAAAAAATCTCCCAATAGGGCTCTGAAAAACACCAAGGTCCAAATGTTTGAAGTCCCAATTTCATTTGGGAAATCCAGCATCAACTTAAGATAGTTGGAATCTTTCCTGCCCCTTCCAAAGCCTATTATGCCTTACCAAAGAACCCAACAGAAGGGACATCATACACATAATGCAAATACCTGTTCACTCCATGCGAACTAACAACCTTCCAAACTCCAGCATTATGATCCCCAGGGAACTGCGGTAATCACAGTCTACCAGTTACCCCTATCATCTCCGCGTTCCCCCACCAAAATATCTATCACCAGAAGTCTCAAATCCAGCGCACTACAATATTTGAGCTTTCTTCCTAAAGTTTTAAACTTTTTCTCATTTTTGCAATGTCCATCAGAGGTTATAATGTTCTGTGTCTTCAGTTTGTGACTTCAGAAATATCAGTCTATGCAGACAGTCTGATAAAATATATAGTTAGGTCAGCCTTGGTAGTAATTGTAATTGCTCCTAATTAATGATAAGCTGAGTACTAATGTCCTTCAGTTACCTTCAGTTTAGCAAGAAGGATCTCATGTTCAGTCAGTATTTTCCTGGTTTCTTCTGCATTACTGCCAATTTCAAGCAGATTTGGTACTGATTCAACCAATTGGAGCTCAACGCATGTCCCAGCCTGAAATACAACAAATGATGTACAGGTGATCAGAGTTACCACAACATACAATAAGAATACTTTTAGTGGCGTGTTATATGTAGAAGTAACATTAAAAAATTAAATTAGTACTTTCATAAGATTTCAGGTTTAGAATTTTAGAAAAAAGCTCTCTTCCTAAGGCATGCAGAATTTTACACTGGTGTGAAGCTGGTAAGGAAAACACAGGACAAACTTATCAAAACTAAGTTCTTGTCATTCCAAACTTGTAAAATGACAGCATATTTCATTTCAGAAAAAGTAAACTTGCCTTCAGTACGGCTACCACAATTCTTGAGTCTCCTGTCTGGACAGCTACAGTGCTAATTGTTGTTGCTGAAGGTCGACTTCCAGAATCACTTTCACTGATCATGGTATCGTACTTCCCAATTCATACAGCAGTTGGATCAACTCTGCGGACTGAAGTTTTAAGTGAATCAAAAGTTAGGCTGTTAAGTAACTGACTAAATAAAATAAAATTGCAGGGCTCACTACTGAACATGCATTCAGGAAAAGGGCCCAACCGACACTGGCTCAATATCACAGCAAAGAACAGCTAGTTAAAAATAGTTTGAAGCAGCATGTGTTGTATCACTGCTTTAGTAAGCTGACACACCCCTATTTTGACAGCACCAATCTGCCTGTGCTGCTCTGTTATCAGCAGAGAAACACTGGATGCAGTCCCCACACAAATTAACATGACCTTGGAAGATCAAATGGAAACAATCACAATTTGAAGAACATCATTTTGTTCACTAACAAAAGCTGTAAGCAAAAAGCTGAATTAAACAGTTTTCAGCTTTATTTTATAACATGAATCTTGAGAGTTACAGTAAACTTTGAATATACTTGTGTTATGATTTAAAGTGATTCAGTGTTGCAATTTCCATTCTGAGAATTAAAAAGACAATATAAGAAAGTGCATCCAAATCCAAAGTTACAATTTATGTCTCACATGGTTACATTCACACAGGTTTTGCCCAATAGCAACTTTAGTGACTGGCTACTTTTGTACTTGGTAACTTGAATTGAAGATAAAGCTTTGCAGGGAAAAAATGTCACCGCTGGAATTATTTAGACGTAAAGACTGGCTAAAATAAGTTTCATTGCACAGTGGTCATGGTCATGTTTTTATGATGTTAAATGAATAATTAACGATTAAAGGAAAAACAAATTCCATTCTTATAAATCAATAAAGAACTTCAAGAGCAAACATCACAGATTAAGCTGAATTTTTCTTTCAATGTTTCTGCTACAAAATTATATTCTGGATTAAGGGTAGGTGAGTTTGGGCATTTCAACACAGGTTAACTGTTTAAAAATTGGCACAGGACCACTGTATAAATTGCCCAAATTCAATAATTATTGCAATCAGTTTGCAAATTTCCGTTCAGTAGGTAATAAGGATGGCTATAATAATGAAGTATGCTGATGCCAACATAAGGGAACCCCAAAGGCTGTAAATGACATGCATTATGCTTCTGGATACCTACAGCACAGACTGCACTGCATTTTGCAAATGGTTCACACTACGGGAATGGAGCTTTGTTGGTGAAGTCAGTGCATTATGAAGGTGGCAAATGTGCTGCATTTTGGTAATTTGGTACATGCATTCAAGAGAAACAACAGGGTTTTGGTTACCTGCACATACTGAGCGTGCAAGGAGTATGTGGGTTGCAGTCGCAAAACTTTCAGCTGTGCAACATGGCCAAGAAATGGAGTAGGGAGAGGTAGTTCTGTGAAGACCGATGGGAAGAGGGTCATGCCCACCATGTTTTCAGAGAGCGCTTCTCAATCCTCCACCTCACACAGAATCAACGCCTCAGCTCGCACAGATTCGACAAGGAGATGATCGCACAACTGAGCTGCCTCCTACAAGGTGGCCTGCTGCCTCAAATCAGGGGAAGCTGCCAACAGCCATAAGAACCGCAGTAAGATTAAACCAAATTATCCCAGGCAGGAGTGGGTAACATAGAAACCATGTCTGCACACACTATACATCTCTGTAAAATAAAGAGAAACAGGAATAGGTGGGCAGATGATTTGCTTGGTAGAAAATTACCCAGTGTTAGAGGGAGACATTAACTGATAGCACCCAGCTTGAAATTTGTGCTGGTCAGCAGCATCCTGTACAAATGTACCGTCATGAGTACACTGCTTGACATCCAAAGGAAACCTGATGAGGGAGCAGCAAAAAGAATGTGGCTTGAAATAAAAAGCTCCCTATATTACGACTGCCTGAGTGAGTATGCTAAGACTTGACATTCCTTGCTACATCTCCCAACATATCATTCCAAACAGGAAACTCTATGAATGCTTCCCCTCTTCCAAGATCCTGAAATAAATTCACCAGCATTGGCCTTCCCATACCATATTTAATACCTCCATTATAAAAATAAAGATCAATGATTCAACCTCACACATTCTCTTTGTGGTTATTTCACAGTTGCCTTTGATTCAACTGCAGGATCAGATTTCCAAGATGCCCTCTAGCAGCTCTTGGTCTACAATTCAAACCGTACCATCCCACCATGTGAAGAGCAGTCTTGCATAATTGGCTGAGGGACAGCAGCAAGCAAAGTACCAGAGTAGAATTGGTGCAAACACAAATGCTGTCGTCCTGAGAGAGGGCATCAGGTTCATGATCCCACTGCAACTCCCAAGGGAGAGAGTCTCACAAGCCTTACTAATCTGCTGCTACACAGATTCTACATGCCATAAAAAAGTTAAGGACATATAAAATTGGAACAGGACTAGATACTACAGCACTTCAAACTTGCTTCCTCATTCAACACAATCATCAGCCTTCGCTTCTTTTTTATGCCTGCTCCCAATATTTCTTACTTCTCCCAGACCAAATATTTGTCTACCTCAGCCTCAAACAATAGTCAATAATTAAGCATCTGCAACCCACGGGCAAGAAAATTCCACAGACTCTCGACTCTTTGAAGGAATTTCTCTTAATCCCTGTCTTATCCAAAATCTATGAACGCATACTCTGGACTCACCAGCTCGAGGAAACAACATCTCAGCGTCTACTCTGTCAACTTTCTTCAGAATCTTGCCTGTTTCAATGAGATTCTCTCTTTTTAGAACATAGAACATAGAACAGTACAGCACAGAACAGGCCCTTCAGCCCACAATGTTGTGCCGACCATTGATCCTCATGGATGCACCCTCAAATTTCTGTGACCATATGCATGTCCAGCAGTCTCTTAAATGACCCCAATGACCTTGCTTCCACAACTGCTGCTGGCAACGCATTCCATGCTCTCACAACTCTCTGCGTAAAGAACCTGCCTCTGACATCCCCTCTATACTTTCCACCAACCAGCTTAAAACTATGACCCCTCGTGCTAGCCATTTCTGCCCTGGGAAATAGTCTCTGGCTATCGACTCTATCTATGCCTCTCATTATCTTGTATACCTCAATTAGGTCCCCTCTCCTCCTCCTTTTCTCCAATGAAAAGAGACCGAGCTCAGTCAACCTCTCTTCATAAGATAAGCCCTCCAGTCCAGGCAGCATCCTGGTAAACCTCCTCTGAACCCTCTCCAAAGCATCCACATCTTTCCTATAATAGGGCGCCCAGAACTGGACGCAGTATTCCAAGTGCGGTCTAACCAAAGTTTTATAGAGCTGCAACAAGATCTCACGACTCTTAAACTCAATCCCCCTGTTAATGAAAGCCAAAACACCATATGCTTTCTTAACAACCCTGTCCACTTGGGTGGCCATTTTAAGGGATCTATGTATCTGCACACCAAGATCCCTCTGTTCCTCCACGCTGCCAAGAATCCTATCCTTAATCCTGTACTCAGCTTTCAAATTCAACCTTCCAAAATGCATCACCTCGCATTTATCCAGGTTGAACTCCATCTGCCACCTCTCAGCCCATCTCTGCATCCTGTCAATGTCCCGCTGCAGCCTACAACAGCCCTCTACACTGTCAACGACACCTCCGACCTTTGTGTCGTCTGCAAACTTGCTGACCCATCCTTCAATTCCCTCGTCCAAGTCATTAATAAAAATTACAAACAGTAGAGGCCCAAGGACAGAGCCCTGTGGAACCCCACTCACCACTGACTTCCAGGCAGAATATTTTCCTTCTACTACCACTCGCTGTCTTCTGTTGGCCAGCCAATTCTGTATCCAAGCAGCTAAGTTCCCCTGTATCCCATTCCTCCTGACCTTCTGAATGAGCCTTCCATGGGGAACCTTATCAAATGCCTTACTGAAGTCCATATACACCACATCCACAGCTTGACCCTCATCAACCTTACTAGTCACATCCTCAAAAAACTCGATAAGGTTTGTAAGGCATGACCTACCCCTCACAAAGCCGTGTTGACTGTATTTGATCAAGCCATGCTCTTCCAGATGGTCATAAATCTTATCCCTCAGAATCCTTTCTAACACCTTGCAGACGACAGACGTGAGACTTACCGGTCTATAATTGCCGGGGATTTCCCTATTTCCTTTCTTGAAGAGAGGAATTACATTTGCCTCTCTCCAGTCCTCAGGTACGACTCCAGTGGAGAGCGAGGATGCAAAGATCTTCGCAAGTGGCGAAGCAATTGCATTTCTCGCTTCCCAAAGCAGCCGAGGACAAATCTGATCCGGGCCTGGCGACTTGTCAATCTTAATGTTTGACAAAATTTTCAGTACATCAGCTTCCTCTATCTCTATCCATTCCAGCATGCACACCTGCTCTTCAAAGGTTTCATTCACTACACAGGTCGTTTCTTTCGTAAAGACAGAAGCAAAAAACTCATTTAGGGCTTCCCCTACCTCCTCAGGCTCCACACACAAGTTCCCTATGCTATCCCTGATCGGCCCTACTCTTTCTTTGACCATTCTCTTATTCCTCACGTAAGTGTAAAATGCCTTTGTGTTTTCCCGGATTCCTTCTGCCAAGCCTTTCTCGTGCCCCCTCCTGGCTCTCCTCAGACCATTTTTGAGCTCCTTCCTTGCCTGCATGTAATCCTCTCTAGCTGAACTTGACCCTAGCTTCCTCCACCTTATGTAAGCTACCTTCTTCCTTTTCACTAGAAGCTCCACCGCTCTCGTCATCCAAGGTTCCTTTATCTTACCCCGTCTTGCCTGTCTCAGAGGGACATATTTACTCATCACTCCCAACAACTGTTCCTTAAACCATCTCCACATGTCTATAGTTCCCTTACCATGGAACAACTGCTCCCAGTCCATGCTTCCTAACTCGTGTCTTTTAAAACTGCAATTTACTCAGTCTCTTGTTGGGAAACATTGTTATTTCAAGTACCAATCTAATGAACAACACTATATCACCTTCAGTGCAAATATAAAGCTACTTAAATATAGAGATCAAAATTGTACATTGTACAGCAGGTGTGATCTCACCAGTCCTCTAGCAATGTAGCAAGTTAATTTTTGCACTCCAGCCCTCTTAGGATAAAAGGCTGACATACAATTCATCTTCATTTGATTAGGGCTGATATGTTTATCAACCCCATTCTCCTGCTTTCTCCCTGTAACTCCTGATATGTCATTAACTTAAATACACTCGATGACTTGACCTCCACAGGTCCACCATGGCAATGAGTTCCACAGATTTACCACCTTCTGGCTGAAGAAATTCCTCCTCATCTCGCCTCTAAAGGGTTGTCCCTTCGCTGTGAAGATCTGCTATTGAGTCCGAGACTTTTCTGCTAGCGGGAACATCTTCTCCACATACACTCTGTCCAGGCCTCTCAGTATTGTGCACGTTTCAATCAAATGCCCCTTTTCCTTTTAAACTCCATTGAATACAGACCCAGTGTCCACAACTGCTTGTCATATGACAAGCCCATCATCCCCCGGATCATTTGTGTAAAACTCCCCTGGACCTCCTCAAGATCAGCACATTCTTGCTTATGTGCACAGCACAAAATACACAATATTCCCAATGTTGTCTGACTCGACCCTCAGCAGTACATCCCTCCTCTTGTATGCCAGCCCTCTTGAAATGAATGGTATTTTCCCTCCTAACTGCCAATTGAACCTACATATTCACATTAAGAGAATCCTGAACTAGGACTCCCAAGTTCCTTTGTGCTTCAAATTTCCAAAACCATTCTCCATTTAGAAATTTCCCCATTTATGCCTCTAATCTTCCAACCAAAGTGCACAAGCTCACATTTACTCATATTTTAATCTATCTAGCACTTCTATGCCTACTCTCCTACCTTGTCCAAGTCTTTCTGCAGCCTTCCCACTTCCTCAGAAGCATTTAAACTGCTGATAAAATTCAGAAGTTTGGCTTCACTGATTTTTAAACAACTATTAAAGTAACTTTGTCATATATTTCTAAAAATCTTGTCTAAATGTCAACTGCTCAAGATTACAAAAATAGCTGGGATTGTGTATGCTGTACTTTATCAGAAACTTGTTCCATTTTTGTCATCACAGCTACTACAGATCTGCCAATTGTATATCACTCACACCAGTTTATCTTTCCACACTTGTGTGAGGTTAGAACTACACTACAGTGATCGCATACCTTTTTCTTCCATACCTATTAACTGTGATTTTACTTTATTGTACAATAAAATTATGGCTCCATTCTAAATTCAAAGTGACCTACATAGCCAGAGAAATTTCAGAGAATAGATCAAGTGGCAGTATCATAATGCGATTCTTTACCACTTCAGTGATATCAGTAAAATTGGCTGAGAATCTAATGGTTTAGAACTCCAATCCAGACTGGAGCATATTTGAACTCCAGTCAGAGCTTTTAATATGAAGAATTTATATTTAGAAGGTAAGCTGCTGAAAACATAATTGAACCAGTTGTGTTTCGTGATTATCTTTAAAACATTTGAAAGCAAAGGTAACATGATGCAGTGAGATTCGACTAGAGTTACAGAACAGAGGCAATGGGGAGGGTATGGGAGCTATTGTAGCCAGAGAGGAGAGAAAAAAAAACACAGAAAGTAATAAGAGACTAGTTGGGAAGGGGTTAATAGATGCACAGTAAGCTATTCGACCAGAGTAAAAGGTTTGATAAACAGTAACGGGCCATTGTTGGACAATCTGTTCTGCTGAATCTGCCTTTACCAAGGGTGTGTTTATGGAATGCCGCTATGTTAGAACTGTTGATGAATAGTAGTTAAATAATGTATTATTTTGTTACATATTTCAATACTAATTCCTCCCTTTTGTTTGTATTTTAACTGTGTTGGAAGAATAAAGTATCCTTTACTTAAAGCCTAGGAGTGGACCAATAAAATCACATCCGGAACATAACATCTTACACTTGCATTTAAATAACAGAAAAGTTAGAATCTAAGCTATCTCCTTGATATATTTGGAGGGTGTTTGGTCTGGTTCATTACATCATTCTCTTCCTAGATGCCTGTCCTGCCACAAGCATTATGCTTCCCCTAGTCACTCCCCCCAAGCCATCTACATTCACCACAATCCCTCTGCCTAACCACCTGCTTAGCACCTTAGCAGCCTGTGCTGGTCCAGACCTGCTGAAAACTAAGTATAATTGCTAGGGTAATCCTTCTCGACTGCCTCTCCCTTCAATATCCTTGGATGCATCTCACCTGGTTTCAGTGCCTTATCAACTTTAATTACGGACAGATTATTCAATATTCCTTCATTATCAATTTTCAACCTTTCTTGTGACTAGGTTTCCTCTTCTGTCACTATGGCATGGAAAGTATCTGCCTTGAAGGTAAAGCGAGACGCTAAAGTATCCATTTAATATCTCAATCATGACTATTGCCTCCAAGTATAAATCGCCCTTTGGTCTCTAATCAGCCATACTCCTCCTTTTAGCACATTGTTACCACTGATGTTCTTATAGGAAACTTTGGCAATTCCCCTTATGCTGGTTGCCAGTCTTTACATAATCACCTTTTACTTTCAATGCTTTGTTTTACGCCTCTCTTCTGAATGTTCTGTATTCAGCTTGATTCTAAATTATATTTTTTAGCTGACACTTATCATAAGCACACTGTTACTTCTCTGACTTAATTTCTATCTCCTTTGTTATCTAAGGAGCTTTGGGTTGGTTTATCCTACTTTTAAAGGAAGTTTAACTGCCCCAAACCATCACCCCTTCAAGGGTATCCATTGTTCAGTTATTATTTTTCCTGCCAACCTTTGGTTTCAGTTTATCTTGTTCAGATTTGTTCTTATCCGATTGAAGGTGACTCTCTGCTGGCTGATTATTCTAACTTTGGTTCAACCAATGTCATTTTCCACTCTCATCCTAAACTTCATTATGCAATGTTTACTGTCCCTTAAATACTCCCCCATTGTTAACATGATTTCCTTGGTCTAACCCATTCCCAAGAACCAGGTCTAACATTGGCTATTTTCCTGTTAGACTGGGCACACAACTGTAGGAAATTCTCTTAAACACTACCTAGGAATAGTCCCTCACCACTCGTTCCACTATCACTATCTTAGTTGATTATGTGTAGTTAAAATCACACATTATAACCACTCCATGATTTTTACGCCACCCTGTAATTTCCTTGCAGATTTGTTCCCCTGCACCTTTCCCATTAGCTGGTGGTCTATATATTACACTAAACAATGCAATTGCACCCTTATTATTCCTTAGCTCTTGTCAAATCCATTCTAACCTTGAACCCTCTGAAACATCCTCTTTCTCTATGTCTGCAATGCTCTGCTTAAGCAAAAAAAAACCTCCTCCTTTTCCTTTCTTGCCTCCTTTACTGAACACTTTGTAACCAGGAATATGTAACAACCAAACAGAGGCAGCCAGTTAACTGTTAAGCCCTGGTGACAGTGATCACCCTTGTGGCTGTCACTAGGTTATCAAGATGGTCCTGGCCCAAAGTCACAGTCTTACACCAGGTATAGGTGCACCATCCTCCGCCTGATCTGCTGAAGGCAATGGCATCACTGACACAGATACGTGAAGAGACCATGTACTTCTAGAGTGCTCTGAGATGAATTCCCTAGTGACATGGTTGGTGCCCTGCCTCCCAATGGAAGGAGAAGGTGAAGGTGTCTCAATCCCCTGAGAGATAGTAGGAACTGCCGATGCTGGAGAATCCGAGATAACAAAGTGTGAAGCTGGATGAACACAGCAGGCCAAGCAGCATCTCAGGAGCAGAAAAGCTGACATTTTGGGCCTAGGCCCTTCATCAGAAATGCCTCAATCCCTTTTCACCCTGCCTTTGAGGCACTGCATTGACAGTGCAATGGAGTGCAGGTCTGAGCATATAATCAGCAGCCACTGTGTGTCCTGCTGGACCTTGATCTCCAGGGCAGCTGCCACACCTGACTACAAGTACTTGCACGCTGGAGCGACAGCAGTAGACATAACTTGTACGGTTTGTTCCATCTTTCATTCCAGTCTATCAATAGCCTCAGGCACCTCTACCTGATGCTGCCCTGCTGTCTCTGTACATGCAACATGTTGCTCATGGCTGAGTACAGAGGCTCATCATCTGCATGGAGTTGAGTCGACTTTTCGCCTTCTTCAGTTCTCTGAGTGTTGAAACCATGGACATTGCTTTCCTCCACTAGCTGTGGCTTGGTGTCAGTAGACTACTGGTCAAATTGTGACCCTGAGCTTATTCTAGACCCATTAGGTGAATGCCTGTTCTGGTGGAGGGTGCAGGTCAGTACCATGCTAGTGTATCCTCTGAGGTTGCAGAGACATCCTCCTCAGAAGTGGTGATGGTGCTGGGACAGGGCAGGGGGTGGGGAGACTAACCCCTCTTCTGCTGTTTGCTAGTATCTGGGGCAGAGAAATGAAGCAATTAGTTGCTGAATATACATAGTTTTTTTATCTAAGCAATATCTCACATTGCCTGCAAATTTGAGAAGGGCATCCTGCTGGCTTCTGCGCTGGCTTCATGCAAGAGTCTAATCTCCATCCAAGCAGGCTTGGTCATGGGACTCTCCTACTACATGTGCAGCTGAAAACACTAATATCAGGCACTCTCTACATCATTTGATGAGTTCTCCCTGCTATTGCGGATCATCTTGTCCTTCAGACAAAGAAAGAGAACGATTGAGCATGATTGCAATGTGCTCTTAGGCACTTAATGAACACGCAGAGCCTAGTCAGGTCCTGAGCACTTACTTGTGGCTGGCTGTGATTCTATCTTGCAACTGGTGTAAAATTAATAGTATGACATGGCTGTCACCATAATCCACAATGCTGAGGTTTGTACATGATTATCCTATCTGACATGCATCTGTGCTGGCAAATTGGACAGCATGATGCATGCTGAGTGCTAAAATGCAGTGACCAGATAGTGCTTACTCTTGTTGAGTACGGGTGATCATTCATTCTTTTCCTGCACTGGATCTTGTGATTATTTTTTAGGGTGTGGAGCCCATGGTTGCTGATCTGTACATCAACCTCAGGCTGATGTGTGAGCCTCTTCCTGCCACCACTGAAGAACAGAACCTCTCTTCTTTCCTGTTTAGCCCAGATGAGTCCCTCTCATGTGACATTGCTGAACAATGGGGTCAGTTTTATGTTTGGTGCAAGACACCTTTGGAGGGAATGGGGTGACAAACACAGACTGAAAAATGCTCAAAACCTTCAGTGAGTGGAAGGCTGTCCAGGTGACCATTAAATATGCCTTTGGGGAATTCAACGCTGGAGGTCCTGGCAGGGCTGAAACCTCATGTCTCATGAGAATTGGCGTTGCAGTTACACAACAACTCAGTTGCATATTGTGATGTAAATTGTGAGATTTATATATATTTTTATTATTATTTATTGCATATTGAAGTTCTTGGAGAGTCATGGGTCTTGCTGTGTGTTAGAAATTAATAACTAACTCGTAAGTACAGCTGGATATAGATAGATTGCAGGCTTGGGCAAAGAAATGGCAGACGGACATAATCCAGACAAATGACAGATGCTGCATTTTGGAAGATCAAACTCCGGTGTGAATTATGCAATAAATGGCAGAACCCTTACAAGCATTGACATCCAGAGGAATCTGGGCATACAGGTCCAAAGACCTCTGAAAGTGGCGACACAAGTGGATAAGGTGGTCAAGAAAGCATACAGCACACTTGCTTTCATTGGCCGGACCATCAATTGTAAAAATTGGCAAGTTATATTACAGTTGTCCAACACTTTAGTTAGGCAACATTTGGAATATTGCATGCAGTTCTCATAACCATGCTACCAGAAGAGGGTGGATGCTTTAGAGAGGGTGATAGAAGATTTACCAGGATGTTGCCTGGTCTGGAGGGTTTTAGCTACAAGGAGAGGTTGATAAGCTCAGATTGTCAGGGTAACCTGATAGAAGTCTACAAAATTACGAGAGGCATAGCCAGGGTGAAGAGGTCAACTACAAGACAGGGCAAGTTTCAGGCAAGAGGGTACATTTTTTTCATACAGAGGGTGGGTGTCTGGAATACACTGTTTGTGGAGGTGGTAGAAGTTAGCAACATTTAAGGTGTATCTTGATAGAATGAATGGGAGGCAAACAGACGGACAGACAACACACATGGGCAAAGCGTTGTGGGTCTAAGTAAGAATTAAGAATTAGTGCAAGTTTGGTGTGCCAAAGGACCTGTTCTTGTGCTGTACTGGATTTCTGTAGCAATGGTAGTTAAATTTAAAAATGTTTTTGAGGCCTAGGTTAAGAATTAAATGCTTTGTATTTACTTTGGTAGGGCGCTTTAATTAATTGATGGGATGAAGGCGTCACTGGCCAGGCCAGTATTTATTGTCAATTTCAGAAGGCAGCTAAGAGTCAATCACATTGCTATGATTCTGGAGTCACATGTAGGCCAGACCAGGTAAGGGTGGCAGTTTCCTTCCTACAGGACTTCAGTGAACTCGATGGGTTTTTCCAGAAATTGACAATTGATTCATGGTCATCGTTCGACTCTTAATTCCATATATTTATTGAATTGAAATTCCACCACATGTTGTAGCAGGATTTGAAACCAGGGCCCCAGAATATTTCTTGGGTCTCTCCAGCAATAATACCACAAGGCCACTGCATCCCCAATATTGGGTATTATACAAAAACCATTGTGTTTCTTTTCAATTTATAAAAATCACATACACTTCTTTTGTTAATAGATCTCCTGATTTGTTGTCAAAGCAAAATCAGCAACATTGTGCGCTTATATTTCAATGATTGGCCACTTCATTAAAATCAAAACAAATAAAAATATAATCTATCAACAAAAGCAGTTATCTGTTCAGCTTGATCTATCAAGCCAGGCTTCAGTGAGAGCTCGGGTCTGCTCAGTCATACCCATCAGCTGGGATCATAAGGATAATGTAATAAGTTGAGAAAGTGTGTGAGAAAACATGATCCACCACTAAGTGGAAGTGATGGCCACTGAGACCAGACTTAGACTGCACAACTGAAGATTCTGCCCATTGTCTAGTTCTGCAGATATCAAATGCACTACATAAACTTGCATTTATTTAAGAAAAATGACAATCCCACAACAATACTTCAAAGTAAACTGAGTTTATAGAACAAAAATAGCACAGATTCAAATGTGGAAAGAATTTATAACAGAAGTCAAAACAGTGATCATGACTTGAAAAGGAAGCATTTAAGTTAAAAGCTACAGGAGCTAGTAGGAGCCAGTTAGATGCCAGTTACCATAAGTCCATAAGACATAGGAATGGAAGTAAGGCCATTCGGCCCATCGAGTCCACTCCGCCATTTAAATCATGGCTGATGGGCATTTCAACTCCACTTCCCTGCACTCTCCCTGTAGCCCTTGATTTCTTGTGAGATCAAGAATTTATCGATCTCTGCCTTAAAGGCATTCAACGTCCCAGCCTCCATTGCACTCTGTGGCAATGAATTCCACAGGCCCACCACTCTTTGGCTGAAGAAATGTCTCCTCGTTTCCGTTTTAAATTTACCCCCTCTAATTCTAAGGCTGTGCCCACGGGTCCTGGTCTCGCCGCCTAACGGAAACAACTTCCCAACGTCCACCCTTTCTAAGCCATACATTATCTTGTAAGTTTCTATTAGATCTCCCCTCAACCTTCTAAACTCTAATGAATACAATCCCAGGATCCTTAGCCAGTCATTGTATGTTAAACCTACCATTCCAGGGATCATCCGTGTGAATCTCCGCTGGACATGCTCCAGCGCCTGTATGTCCTTCCTGAGGTGTGGGCCCCAAAATTGGACACAGTATTCTAAATGGGGCCTAATTAGAGCTTTATAAAGTCTCAGAAGCACATTGTTGCTTTTATATTCTAACCCTCTTGAGATAAACGACAACATTACATTCGCTTTCTTAATCACAGACTCTACCTGCAAGTTAAATTTAAGAGAATCCTGGACCAACATTCCCAGATCCCTTTGTACTTCTGCTTTACGAATTTTCTCAGTTTAGAAAATAGTCCATGCCTGTATTCTTTTTTCCAAAGTGCAAAACCTCGCATTTGCTAAAGTTGAATTTCATCAGCCATTTCCTGGACCACTCTCCTAAACTGTCTAAATCTTTCTGCAGCCTCCACACCTCCTCAGTACTACCTGCCTGTCCATCTATCTTCGTATCATCAGTAAACTTTGCCAGAATGCCTCCAGTCACTTCATCCAGATCATTAATATATAAAGTGAACAGCTGCAGCCCCAACACTGAACACTGCAGGACACCACTAGTCACCGGTTGCCATTCCGAAAGAGCCTTTCATCCCAACTCTCTTCCTTCTTTCAGACAGCCAATCCTCAATCCAAGCCAGTAGCTCACCTCGAACACCATGGGCCCTCACCTTACTCAGCAGTCTCCCGTGAGGCACCTTAGAAAAGGCCTTTTGGAAGTCTAGATTGATAACATCCACTGGGTTTCCCTGGTCTAACCTACTTGTTACCTCTTCAAAGAATTCTAACAGGATTGTCAGGCATGACCTCCCCTTTCTAAATCCATGTTGACTTGTTCCAATCTGACCCTGCACTTCCAAGAATTTAGAAATCTCATCTTTGACAATGGATTCTAGAATTTTACCAACTACCAAGGTTAGGCTAATCGGCCTATAATTTTCTATCTGTTGCCTTGATCCTTTCTTAAACAAGGGGGTTACAACAGCAATTTTCCAATCATCTGGGACTTTCCCTGACTCCAGTGACTTTTGAAAGATCACGACCAAAGCCTCCGCTATTTCCTCAGCCACCTCCCTCAGAATTCTAGGGTGTAGCCCAGCGGGGCCAGGAGGTTTATCAATTTTTAGACCTTTTAGCTTTTCTAGCACTTCCTCTTTTGTAATGCCTACCATACTCAACTCTGCCCCCTGGCTCTCCCTAATTGTTGGCATACTACTCATGACTTCCACTGTGAAGACTGACGCAAAGTACTTATTAAGTTCTCCAGCTTTTTCCTTATCTCCGATCACTAGCCTTCCAGCATCAATTTGAAGCAGCCCAGTGTCTACTTTTGCCTCTCTTATGTATTGAAAGAAAGTTTTGCTATCATTTTTAATATTACTAGCTAGCCTACCTTCATATTTGATCCTCTCCTTCCTTATTTCTCTTTGTTATCCGGTTTGTTTTTGTAGCCTTCCCAATCTTCTGATTTCCCAATGCTCTTGGCCACTTTATAAGCTGTCTCTTTTTCTTTGATACATTTCCTGACTTCCTTTGTCAGCCATGGCTGTCTAATCCCACCCCAGATAATCTTTCTTTTCTTTGGGATGAACGTCTGTACTGTGTCCTCAATTACACCCAGAAACTCCTGCCACTGTTGCTCTACTGTCTTCCCCGCTAGGCTCTGCTTCCAGTCGATTTTCGTCAATTCCTCTCTCATGCCTGTGTAATTACCTTTATTTAACTGTAACACCATTACATCCAATTTTACCTTCTCTCTTTCAAACTGCTGACTGAACTCTATCATATTATGATCGCTGCCTCCTAAGTGTTCCCTTACTTTAAGATCTTTTATAAAGCCAGGCTCATTACATAGCACTAAGTCCAGAATAGCCTGTTCCCTTGTGGGGTCCATCACAAGCTGTTCCAAAAAGCCATCCTGCAAACATTCCATGAATTCCCTTTTTTGGGATCCACCGACAACATTATTCACGCAGTCCATCTGCATTTTGAAGTTTCCCATGATCACTGTGACCTTGCCTTTCTGACATGCCCTACCTATTTCCTGGTGCATCTTGCGCCCCTGGTCCTGATCACTGTTCGGAGGTCTGTACATAATTCCCATTATGGTTTTTTTTGCCTTTGTGGTTCCTCAACTCCACCCACACAGATTCCACATCCTCTGATCCTATGTCATTCAGTGCCGTAGATTGAATTTCATTCTTAACAAGGCAACCCCACCCCCTCTGCCCACCTCCCTTTTCGATATGTTGTGAATCCTTGGATGATTAACTGCCAGTCCTGAACTCCCTGCAACCATATCTCTGTGATGCCTACCACATCATAATCATTCAAGATGATTTGTGCTGTTAATTCGTCTACTTTGTTGCGAATACTACGAGCATTTAGGTAAACTGACTTAATGCGAACTTTCTTATCATCATTAGATATTGGAAATCCTAAGATGTCCTAAGCTATCCTTCCTTTTTGCTGTATTATTAGTCTGCCTTGAGTTTAAACCCTCCTGTACACATGCTATCCTGTTGTTTATCTTTCCATTTAACTCCATACTCCCTGTCACTTTTGCTTTCCCTTCCCCCCCACTCAGAAGTTTAAAGTCCTACTGACCACCCTATTTATCCTTTTTGCTAGAACTCTGGTTCCAGATCAGTTCAGGTGGAGACCATCCCAACGGTACAGATCCAGCCCCCCATCCCGGTTCCAAAACTGATGCCAATGCCCCACAAAATGGAATCCCTCTTTCCCACACCAATCCCTTGGCCACGTGTTTACTTCCCTAACTTTCTTTTCCCTATGCCAATTGGCACATGGCTCAGGCCACGGAGATTATGACCCTTGAGGACCTGTACTTCAATTTCTTTCCTAGTGCTTGATAATCCCTGAACAGGTCCTCTACCCTCGCTTTGCCTGTGTTGTTAGTCCCAACGTGGAACACAACAACTGGATCCTCCCCCTCCTGCTCCAATATCCTTTCAACCCGGTCGGAGATGTCCTGCACCCTGGCACCGGACAGGCAACACACCATGTGGGACTCCCGATCCGGCTTGCATAGGATACTATCTGTCCCCCTAATTATAGGACCCCCTATAACTACCTGTCTTTTTGCTCCCCCCTCTTGAATGGCCTTCTGCACCACAGTGCCATGGTCAGCTGGCTCATCCTGTCCACAGTCCTTTCCCTCATCCGTACACAGAGCAAGAATCTCATACCTGTTGGTCAAGGTCAAGGGCTGAGGCTCCTGCACTCATGAACTCAGAATCCCCCTACGTGCCTCACTTACAGTCACACCCTGTTGTCCCTGAACACTTTTTGAATTTGAATTACTTAATCTATTGGGTGTGACTGCCTCCTGAAACAAAGTGTCCAGGTAATTCTCCCCCTCCCGGATGTGCTGCAGAGTTTGAAGCTCAGACTCCAGATCATTTACTCTGATCCGGAGTTCTTCCAGCAACCAACACTTGCTGCAAATGTGGTCGCTGCTGTTCACAATGGGATCAGTCAGCTCCCACATCATACAGTTACTTTGAATGGATGGGGAGGAAGTGGTGGATGGATGAGCAAATTTGACAAATGGCTTTCTTCATGTGGGGCCATCTCATAAGTGAGCAACATGTATACACTCCTGAACGTGTTAACAAAGGTGATTTATTACTTCTATTCATGAAGATTTCTTTTTCTTGTGATACTTCTGGTTGTTTGATTTATAAAAAATTTCCTGCAGGTTTTCAGTTACTTATGTGATTTTGAATCCCATCTTATGTGCTGCTTCCTATTTTTAGATGCTAACTTGTGACAGCCTGAAATAGAACACAAAAATGACATGGAAATGACAAAACAAAACACTTTAGCAAACTATTTCACATTTCAACCTTTAAAGATGCAAATTTTTATTTGGCATATTCAGTGCCCTTCAGATTTAGAACAGCTGTCTGCATTCCAGGAAGGCTCCAGAAAACATTCTGTGACACTTCAGTAAGGAGCAATGCAGTACTGATAATAACTATTTTCACTGCACTCTGGAATGTCAGTATGGACTTGCAATAAACAAAGATAAGGAAAGGTCAAAAACAACAGTGTGACAATTTTCCTGTAATGACATTTATGTCAGGTCAATAATGCATCTGAACAAATGGATGTATCTCTATGAAGCACAAAGTGAAGAAGGAATGTGTAGGGAGAAAAGAAACAATTAGAATAAAGGGATGTTGTTATCTTTCGCATACAAGGTAAGAGAAAGGCCATCAGGTCCATTGGTACGACACATCCTTTGATGTTGCATATGTACACCAACTCTGCATGTCCTAGAGAAGGCAAAAAAAAGTAAAAACTGGCAATTATTCAAAAGATCTCAATTACAAAATCCTTTCTAATTTCACAGGGGCAATTAGCTATGCTCTTGGGCCATTGCAGATTTCCACATTATTTTCATGAATAATTTACTCTTACAGCATCATTTTTTCTTTCAGAGATATCATTAATGTGTTCTTGAGGACTGAAAGGTGTTAGTCTTACCTCATCCGCAATTGAGTATTTCCTGTGAAAGGAGAACCTATGACTTTTGTTCCCTGTTTCCTTAACTTGTACAGGGAACTCTTCATTCTATCAATTCCAGCACCTCCAAAGTATCACTTTTACATTGGTCTTATATTTAAGAACCTTGTCAGTTTAACAATGGAAGGTTATAATTACAGTAAAGACTCGTGTGATTAATCAAGGCTGAATAACACATCCATATTTTCTGAAATGTTAAAAAAGCCTGAAATCTCAGCAAGATCCTTAAGTATCAATGTAAAAAAAAGTGCGTGAAATATTGTACAAACAATGCAAGGCAGATTTTTAATCCGTATGGGAATCAAGGGTTATGGGTGTATAGCAGGAAAGTGGAGTTGAGAATGATCAGACCAGCCATAATAAGGCAAAACAAACTTGATGGGCATAATGGGTCACTTCAGCTCCAACGTCTAATGATCTTATGGCCTAAAATAGATCCTCTATTGAAGAAAAGATCTATTCTGACCATGAAAACTAAATATGTGACTTTCGTAACTTCCGACAGAAAGCCTCAAAAGCCTGGAAAAGGCTGTAATCCATTTGCCTTCTTTATCAGCATCTCTAACTATTGTATTGTATTTTCTGGAGCTTCATCAAAGTTTTGATTTGATTTATTGTTGCCACTTGTACCTAGGCTTTGCATGCAGCACAGGCAGATCATACCGTATAAAGTGAATAATAAAACAGCGCAAGGAATACAACGTAACAGTGGCAGAGAAGGTGCACTTCTGAACAAATCTTTTCTGAACAATTTCAAGTTTAACATCCTTCCTATAGAAGGGCAACAATACTAGAAACGTATGCAGTACTCTAAAAGTGGCCTCATCAATGTCCTCTACAGCTGCAACATGACCTCCCAAATCGTACACTCAAGGCTCTGAACAATGAAGGAAAGCATGGCAAATGCCTTCTTCACCGCCCTGTCTACCTGAGACTTTACTTTCAAGGAACTATGCACCTACACTCCTATGGATACTCCTGTATTCACATCCATATTGTTGAAATGAAATCACAATTTCAGTTTCAGCTTCATGTCTTAGATATATGCCTATATTTTACGTTTCTGATTTTTTCTTACCTCCATTAATCTTTCTAGCTTTCTACCATTAAACCCAAGCTTGATATCACTTCTTGATTAACCAACACACTGAGGAAGGGCAACCAGGCCTGATACATTAACTCTGATTTCTCTTCACAGGTGCTGCCAGCCCTGCTGAGCTTTTCCAGTAATTTATGTACACTCTTTTAAAGCCAGCAGTAGACACTCACCACAGCTCCTTCCAAACCCACATCCCTAACATCTAAGAGGTCAAAGTCAGCAGATTTATGGGGTTGTCATCACCTGTAAAGTATTTTCCAAATCATACTCTATCTGGAGTTAGAACTATATCATTATTGCTTCACTGTCACCAGGTCAAAATTCTGGAACTCCCTTTGCTAACAGACATACTGGATGCACCTATACCCCGATGATGACAGCAATTCAGAAGCTAACTCACTACCATCTTCTTAAGGACAATAAACACTGCGGCCAGTGACACTACCTTCCCTGAATGAATGGAAAAGTAATCACCGTCCCTTGGGCTTTCAATTTTTTTTTCATACCATCTTGAGGGAAACAAATGTCAGTGATACTTTGTGTACATATTGCATTTTATTTTGCAAGGATGAGAACCATTACTTTCCAATGCAAAATTGCAACTTGAAATGTTGCGCTGTCAAAACATAGTCATTTATCTGTATTTTAAAGCTCCTTATCATCAAATATCATTTAATATGTAATTGCTGTAATATGTAAAACAGATTAGGTATTGAAAAACAAAGAAATTATAGCAAAGGCATTGAAATGTACATTTCATATTGGCACAATTTAAAGCTGCAAATTAAAAAAAAACATTAACTGCAAGAGAAATATTTTATCAACATCTACGAACAGATATAATAAAAGCAGAAAAGTACCACAGCATCTGTCTAAGAACAGTAAAAAGGACTGCTTAGTCCATGGACATTCTAAAATATTTTGTAGCACCATTAAGCTTTTGTACCAACCACTAAACTTAACAGTTGACAGGACTGAAAAGCTCTAGGGGTAAGAACTCAATTCAGTGCAATGCTTTCAATTCCAATATTACGTTATTGTCAGATCTTAATATCATTGCAGCAACGTTAATTAGTCAATATGGCTTCTACAGTCAAAGCTGACAATGGCCTGTATTCAAATGCAAGCTGTGCAGAATATGCATGGAGTGGAGTCCATTTCTCTCACTTGCAGAATGTATTTCTGCAATAATTCTACACATATAATGCACAGATAGGATATCAGGCTTATTTTTCCAAAGTAAAACTGCTCATGTTGTACTCAAAAATTGCTTCAAAGTCCATTATCAAAATTTCACAGTTTACGCACACTTGGAATGCAAACACATTTTCCAGTGTAAATAGTTCCATCATATGCAAAACAAATTTCTGTTATCTCAATGGTATGCTGAGGAGGTGATTCCAGTCTTGCTTTTGACCATACACTAAAAAGGCTGATCCATTAACTGTCCTTTGGAACATGTTCTGGCATCTGTGGCTTCTTTTGGCTAACCAGTCGCATCTTTTCTCGGATATGTTCTGCTGTAGAGGCCATGTCACTTGGGCTTCCAAAGTACTGCTCAGATCTGGAAAACATTGATAACACATTTAAGTATGGAGAGGCAGAATTATTGAAATGTAAAATAATCATAACAGCTGAAAATAAACTTCAATGAACCACTGTGTGGAATTCTGAATGTTTGGTGTTCATTTTGCCCAAGATGATTTGAAATATAATTTCTTCATCTTCATCTGAACAAAGCCACTTAAAATAAACTTAACATTTATTTAATGGAAAAAGGTGTCGCTTTATTGCCCATTCCTACTGGCTCTGAGTCAACCATATTGCTGTGGGCTTAGAGTGACACCGAGGCCAAGTGGAGGAAGGATGGCAGATTTTCTTCCCTTAAGGACACTCCATGTTTTCACAACAATGATTACATGGTCGTCATTAGGCCAGCATTTTAAATCCGGATTTTTATTGTATTCAAAATTTCAACTTCTGCAATGTTGGGAATCAAACCCATGGCATCAAAACATGAGCACAGACCTCTGGATTATTAGCCCAATGAAAATATCAGGCCACTGTTTCCCTTAACTTTAAGAATGTGGCAGGTTTAGTCACCCTCTACAAAGACTAAGGAAATAGTAGAGATTCCACTATTTATTTGGTTTTATCATGTCCAAATTGCCTCTAAAAGAAACTCTTGCATAACTTTACTGTGCTGCAGATTTTACAACTCAGCTAGGGCCTACCTCCACTTTTGATGTTTAGTTTAAATCTACAGGATCTATTCTACTGGCAAATAATTCTTTATGCATTTCAATAGGTAATGCCAAAACAAATGTTACTTCTCTTATACAACCTTGCACAATAAAACTAATCACAAATTTACTGCGAAGTTAGGCATGACATTGGATAATGAACGATATGAGATTCAATTAAATCTCACCACTTCTAAATTACATACTGATCACAATATAGGACATACAGTAAATAATATAACATGATCTCTGAGTTCACAGAGAAGAAGGCTAATGCGGAAGACTAGAGTAATTTACTTCATGAATTTGTTGCCAAGTGTCAGAAGCAAGTACTTTCAAGCTCACTTATAGAACAGATCAGGCAAAAAGAAAAAAAAAAGTCTACATTGTGCAAATTACAGCCTTTAATTTCAACTTCAGAAAAATCTGTTTTCTAATTTTCACATCAGTTGTCATTATGATCTGAATGACATTGTAAACAAGTCACTCAATTGTGACTATTGCACTGTGGATCTACTCAAATTATTAACCGCATGAAGGCTGCCAACTTATTTCACACCACATACCCTCAAATGTGTCTGAAGCATTTCAAACCATTGTAGCTCAGTTTTACTGGAAGGTTGTTGGTTTCTCATTGGGCTCCAAATTGGGATGCATGTCTGCACAGGCAGAGAGCTGGGGCATGATACTGAATCTTACCAGCAGAATTCAATGAACAGCTGATGGGTGGGGGGGTTGGACATGCCCAAAACAGGTGTTGGGTAACAGGAGGTCCCAGAAACTGAAATAAGAGTGACAGCTGCATTGAAAACACCCTGGAACAGACACTAAACAAAGGCTGCTTTCAAGAAAAGACTGCAGCTAGGGGAACAGTAGTTCCCAAGTTTAATGCTTCCTTGGAAATGCTTCTCCAGCCAGGAAAGGCAGACAGAGAAGGGTCCTTCCCAGTCAATAGAAAGAAAATAAAAGTGAATCACACAACGAAGGCACGGTCGAAGACATGGCAAATCCGTATTTCAAATCTGGAGCAGTAGCTCAAGTTATTGTGGAGCATTCACAAAGCTGATACCTTTGCCATCTTATGGACAGTGAGACAGTCATACCTTACCATTTATCCATGCTTTTGCCACCTCTAAACATTTCTTCTTCATGCATATCACAGATTAATAATTTATTGACTTGTTGAAAATTCAGCTTTTCCCCACCTGTCCTGTCCGACATTCAGCATGATTTGTTCACTACATTTGATGAAATCCAATTGGTCCCTGCTTTTGACTGCATTGAATTTAAACTAATCTTCTTCAAATTGCTCCAAGGCTATGTCCACCTTGTCCCTACAGTATGCTTGATATTCTTTCCAACACCCTTCAGTCCTACAATTCTGACCATTTTCTCATGTTTTCTTCTTGACAATGTGAAACAGCCTTCATTTGCCCCTGGAATTCTCTGCCTAAACCTCTCTTACACACTTTTTTTTAAACAAACTTTCAACCACTTCTCCCATCTCTATCATAATATGTAATCCACTTGTTTATCTCTTTAACCAATTTTTTCCACCCCCTTTCTATGAAAGGCCTTTGAGAATTTTCTACAGTATAGACACTGACGGAATAAAATTTTTCCACTTGAAAATGCTGAAGATACATCCATTTTCCCAATGATTTGTGGCTGTTAAATGATACTAGCTGTTCAGCTTAGCTTGAAAGACACCTTGCACAGATGTGTGTCAATAACATAAATCTTACCCATCAGGATAAATCACAGGCACTGTTAATCTGTCTAATAGTGATTTTCCAGTGACTTCAACTTCATCAAATCTTTCCAGAAACTCCTTCCAGGCTTCAGTGTGCTCCTCCAGTTGTGAGTAATCCTTCAGTATCTGAAGAAAAAATGACTATAAATTATGAAACATAATGCATGTGGCATAACCATAGGCTGAATAAAATTCCAATCAACTCTAATTATGCAGTACACATGCAGTTATAAAGTATGTATCAGAATATTAGATTTCTGGTATCAAATTGTTCAAATGTGTGGCATTTAGAGGTGTAGGTTTGACTGAAATGCAAAACATGACTTTTAGAGCACTACAATACACTTTTGTTGACAGAATTACTCGACTTGCTTCTACTTGCTAAATACAAACCCTGAGGCAAAACACAATCTTCAAATTTAAAGATATTTATCATAGATATGTGCATGGGAAGTCATGACTACACATAATTCACCAATAGTGCATTAAAACTAAGCAGAGAAAATTTTACTAGCAAATAACTGGGAAGTGGATAAAAATCATGCATTCTGTAAAATGAAAAGTTTCTTGATGTAAAAGCGTAACTATATTCTCGTCATTAGATTTCATGAAGAAATATAAACATTTTGGATAACTTTTTAATCTGAAAAATAAACGTTTTAGCATTAATAATTAACATTAGAGAGCTACATTTTCTGAACAATGAAATAACAAAATAATGCTAATTATACATCAATTAGAAGTACACTTTTCTTCTTCCCATTCTGCAGAATGAGGAGACTCTTCTAGTGACTACAAAATGGAGAAGGCTACTAAATGCAAAAACGAGCCACGTGGAATCCCTAAAAAGATTAATTCAATTCATACCAATGTAACAGAGTGAACGTGCTAATGCTACAACATTCATTTGCTTTAGTTTCTACAAAATGGTCAAATCTAGAATTATTTAATCATAACCTTAGAAAATGGTTAGCAGATATTTATTCAGAAGCAAGTACTTCCAGTTGCTAGTAGTTCCTATTAGACTTAAGTTTCTCTTTCACAGAACAGAAGCATGTGGACAAAGTGTTTTTGCAACAGCTGTGTAGGCAATTTTTGTGTGGGGTATGATCTTGACTCACATCAATGACCTTCCTATTACAAGTTCAGATCTATATGGAGTTAACTTTGATGCAAGTCAGACATGAAAATTGACCTCAGCTCCTCAGGTCAGGAAGGTAAAAGAAAAATCATCTAGGCTTTCTATTCCTTGTTGGCACCCAGACGCCTTCATTGTAAAGCGAGTAGAGAAATGTCAGATACTGACCGAATCATGCTTGATTACTTGATCATGCCATGTAAATTTACTCATTAGCTAAGCCTATATGTGAAATGTAAATGAGTCACCACATTCAGGAGGGCAGTGAAGAAAAGTACTTCTTAGGTGATATTGTGTATCTAAATATTTCCAGGCCAAAAACAAATTAAAACACAAGCCTTTTCAGCAGCCAAGTTAAATGCACAAGCCAAGTTCAGTCTGTGAATCCGTTCTTCTGATGTCACAGTAAACTGTTTCCAGACTCGGTTCAGTCTTGGTAGTGTCTCGCCTGATGACCTTGTGGTGCACCGGAGAGACTGACACAGCACCACTGTAGCCTGTAGCAACTGTCTTCCATAATCATAGGTGCTCTAGGTGGATCATTAGATGAGATTAAAAAGGAAAGATGTTACTTGGAGCATATTTTGCATCCTATTGATAGCAATCTATTTCATTTCAAATAAAATTTAAAATATCAGCAAAACTGAATTAATGACTTTTTGGATAATAATACATCATTAAAAATACCTTAGTCTTCTCTAAACAGACACATTGATTAAGCAAGCAGGATATTTTAAGTCATTGAATAGTTCACATGTTCAACTATCAAGAAGCAATGTTCTGCTTTCCTATAATTTTGTATAGTCTGCCACCATACACCTGTGTTTAACCAGGATGAGGACATTAACACGAATGCTAAATTGGCAGCTAAGGTTAATATTAGTGTTAAAGTCTTTGGAAATATGTAAATAAGTGTTTAAATACGGCTCCGTTTACAAACATTTGACAGATCTTTTAGCACTTTCTGATGTCATAATACTCGCCGATTTCTCTCTTCCCAAAGTCCAAAATATTCTTCGATAACAATTTTCATTTTTCTTCCAGTCTAGTATACTCTACTTGCTGCTCACATTATGGATAAATGTTATTTGCATTTTGCTTTGTTGATTTTTACAATTTTGTTCACAACAAAAACCTGGTTCTTCACGACTAGCCATCCTAGCTCTTGCTCCCATTATTCTGTTTTCATATTTCATATTTCATTAAGTTCAACATAAAATTCAGTAACTGTGCCAGCTTTGGCACAACAGAAGCATTTTCATCTCTCAACCCAAAATATTGAGGAAATCACACTCCCTCCTAGGATTGCCGCACATCATTTCAGTTGAGATCAATGTTCCCATTATGCTGCACAAATCCATAGCTGTGCTTTATCTTGGAAGATAACATGAAGGCCTTGTTTCAGGTTAAATACCACATTATCCATCCATGCAAAAAAAATTAATGTAACACGTTTAAAATTAACTGGCCATAATATGACAAAAGAATTTGACAATAATAATGAGACTCTAATGCAGTACTGAAGAAGTGTCGCATTGTTGAAGGTATCGTTTCTCGGAAGTATCAACTTTCACAGTTATTTGCAAGCTCAGATGGATTCTTTGATGCAGCTAGTATTTTGAAGCTTTAGTTTTGTTTCTTTCCATGCCATTACACAATCTACTGAGCCATTTCCACACACTTCTGTTGTTTTAACGTTATTTCACTACCTGGTGGGATTAATTTTCATATAGCATGCCCAAATTTAGCAATCCTCTAAAAGATTTCAATCTCTCAATTTTCATCCTGTTCTGATAAAGGTTACATCTGAAATATTAACTTAACAGTTTTCAGCAGATGCAAAATGACTGCCAAGTATTCCGAATACTTTTTAAAAATTTGTTAATATTCTCAGTATGGCCTCTTCATCTTGTCCAGTTTTACAAAAATGACTTTGAGTTTTTGGTTCTGATGAAGGGTCTATGTCTGAACATTTAACATGTCCTCCTTTACTGCATACTGGTCTTCCAATATTTTGTTTTAAACTCACTACAATTGCGATGAAGAAACATTGCCCACGGTCAAAGCAGGAGTGGCACTTGGGAAAACAAAACTCAGCAAAATTCAAGAAATTTCATGCAGATATTTGGAAATATATTGTTCCAGAACAGCAAGTTTTATAGGATGCAATATTGGGTAACAAGGGTAAAATATTTTTGTTAGCCTGACCGCCCTAGATGTAATTCCACTGCACAGTACCTGCCATATTGGAACCTTTAATGTTCATTTCTAATCTGAAAAATGGGTGGTGTGACCATATTTCTTATTATTTTGGTTCAGGTGGTCTAAGCATCTACATTTTACCTAACTGCCAATGTTAAGGAATGTGAATTTAGAGGCCTAAATCTATGGAACTAATTAAAATCTGAACAACAGTTTGACAGTTTGAGTTCACTTTTTAAAAAAAAAGCTGCAAATAAAGAACTGACATCAGTGCAATTAAAACATGACTGGTTGATTGATATCCCTTCAGGAATGAAATTTGTCATCCTCCCATGGCTGAACCAATATATGACTCTAATGTTCTGAGGAACGGTCACCGGACCCTAAACGTTAACCTTGTTTTTTTTTTCTTCACAGATGATGCCAGACCTGCTGAACTTTTCCAACAACTTTGTTTTTGTACCTGATTCGCAGCATCCGTAGTTCTTTTGGCTCTTACTCCAACGTCACACCTGTTTAGTTGACTCTTTGCAAGTCATTCAGTTGCATAAGTTAACTTACAGCTATCTTGTCTGGGAAAATAGGGAAGGATGATAAATCCAAATCTTGCCAGCAATGCACATATTCCAGAAATTGCTTTTTTTTAAAAAGAAGAAAACATTTGGAATATTGCTCATCTATTTATGTAAATGTTTTCTTTACCTCCACACTTTGGGCCTATTAGTATTTGTTCTTATATTTATGAAGTGTGAGGAGGATAATGTTCGAGTTGAAAAGGACATAGTCATACTGGTGAAACGTATGAACAAGTAGCAGATTAGATTAAATGCACAGACATATGACATAGTTTATTTTGGTAGCAAGAACATAGAGACGCAATATAAAGTAAAGAAAATAATTCTAAAGGTGGTGCAAGCACAGAGGGATTCAGACGCACAAATCATTAAAAACAGAGAAAAGCAGGTTGAGAGCCTGGTTAATACAGCATACAGGTCTTAGGTTACGTAAATAGGGTCATGGAGTAGAAAAGCGAGGAAGCTACAATAAAACTGTATAAAAACAATAAATCAGCTTCACCTGGAACACTATGTCCAGTTCTGGACATCACGCTTCAGATATGAAAATAACAAAGAGGGTGAGCAGAGATTCTGAGAATAGTTCTGTGGTGTGAGAAACTTCAGTTACATGGGGAGAGCAAAGAAGCTGGGATAGTTCTTCCAGATAAAGAAAGAGAGGTGTTCAAAATCATGAGGGGTCTGGACAGAGTTGATATGGCAAATCTGTTCCCATAGATGGAAGCGTTGAGAACCAGAGGAAACTGATTTATAAGATACTTGGCAAAGGCCATAACAGCAACATGAGTAGTTACTTATTTCTACACAACAAGTGGTAAGGATTTGGATTTCAATGTTTGATAATACAGTGGAGGCAAATTCAATCACAGCTTTCCAAACAGATTTAAATAATAATCTGGAGGGACAAAACAAAAATCAGGACTTCAGGGAAAACACAGAGCAGACGGAACTATGCAAATTCCTCTTGCAGTGAACTGGCATGGAATTGACAGGCCAATATGCTCTAATTATATTCATGGTTTAACAGTGCAACAAATGAAGCAAAAGCATTTTAGCATTACTACTTCACTCGATGTTATAACACTGACCCCTACAGTTGTAAAAATGGGAACAACTACAAATTTCCTGTCAGAGAATATAACTGAAATCATGCCATGGCTACAATTTCCCTCCCTGAAATTGAGCAGAAGGGCAAATGATCAGGCACATTGACTCTGGAGAGATATTTGACTCATTACTGTCATCTCGGCTATGAGGTGTTGAGTGAGAAGGCCCATAAGGAACCCTCTCAGCTCATCAGCAACTAGGGCCCTTAAATAGTCAATTAACAACCACATCAGAGCCTCAATGTGCCACTAAACTAGATACTTGCTTTCCTGACAGGCGAGACAAGTGGTCTGTTTCCCACACCATTGCAACCTGCCTGCTGTGTTTTGGAATGTGGTGGGTGAGGAGGTAGGTTGGCTCAATTTACCTCACTCTTTGGGGGTGGGGGTGGAGTTGTTACTGCTGTGAAACTGGAAGTCACCCCTTACACCCTCTGGCTTTTCAATCAGTGAACCAGAAAGAAAGGTTAAAGCACATGTACTTGAACATACGATTTGCAGGAGGAGCAAGCACTTGGCCCCTCCAGCCTGCCCTGCCATTCAACAAAATCATGGTTGATCTGGTATTTCAACTTTCTTGCCTACCCACGATAACATTTCACACCCTTGCTTGGCAAGAGGCTACCTATCCCTATGTTAAAAATATTAAAAGGCTTTATTTGTTTTTTTTTGAGGAAGAGAGTTTGAAGACTCACAACCATACGTGAAAAAAATGGGTGACGTCCTTTTCTTTTAAAAGGATGACCCCAACTCTGGATTCTCCCACAAGAGGAAACAACCTTTTCACTTATGTCTTTGTTGATACTCCTCAGGATCCTATTCTTTACAATCAAGTCCCCCCCTTACTCTTCTAAACTCCAACAGATACAAATCAAATCTATTGAACATTTCCTCTGAAGACAACTCATCCATTCCAGATATTAATCTGGCAAACGTTCCCTGAATTGCCTCCAATACATTTACCTTCTTCCTTAAATAAGGAGAACAATACCATGAAGAGTAACCCAGATGTTCGCCTACCAATGCCTGGCATAGTTGATTCATTACCTCCCTACTTTCATATTAAATTCTCACTGTAATATTTTAAAACATACCAGGTATGAGCTTTACAAAAAATTATATGACCAGCAAGTCAGCTGGGAAGATAATTGCTAAGGTTTTTCCTGACTTGCCTGTTACCACCAGCATAGAGAGTGCTATTTAGTGAGGGGGAGACAGAGATTTAGCGAGAGTGAGACAAACAGGCCAAAATCAGATTCGTTAAGAGGAAGAGGCCGAACAGTAGTGACGTTTACACGTTCCTATTAACAGTCTAAAGGAGTCAAGTCCAGGCAGAATTCCTGAGGTGCTTAGAAGTTAGTGAGAAGAAAGCTCGAAGTGGAAGGCAGTGGAAGTGCCAGGGAGGAAGACATCCTACAAAGATACTAAAAATATGAGTAATATGTGAGCTGAGTTAGCAGCTTCTTATAAGGATCCTGGGCAAAGACATTGGTTAAAGAAAACAATATTGAGTGAAGGTGCAAAATGTTGCCCAAAGGGAATGGATTCTCGCCTGACAACTGAGTAAGAAGCTTTAGTATGGGCATGGGAGGATTCTTCAATGTTTGAATGACTGTAACAATATTACTGGGGTAAAAGTTTATTTTTTTGATATTTATATATGGTATAATGGTGTTTGTGGCCTTCTTTCATGCAATAAACTTTTATGTTCTTTTGTTAAAGTAAAACGGCAGCCTTGCATATGTTCAGTGACTGATGCCATAACAAACAAAAATGGAAAAATAAAACTTACAGACTATCAAGCCAGGTCTTACACTGTGATCTGACCTGTCCAGTATTATCATAAGCTGGGATCATAACAACAGCTAGATCCACCTGGTTTTTGGAGCTCCTGAAATCTTATTATTTAGATAATATACTTCATTTTAGGTTCTTGCTGCCAAAATTGATAAATTTCACATATTCCCATATAATACTCCATTTGTCAGATATTTACCACATGCCCTATCTAAATCCCACTGTAGTCTCCTTATGTCCTCTTCACAAAATTATATTCCTACCAATCTTTGTTTAATCAGCTAATTTAGCAGCCAGACACATCTGTTCCTTCGTCCAAAGCCATTTATATTAAATGCAAACAGCTGAAATCCCAGTGATAATCCTTATGCTTGTTACATCTTGCCAATTAGATAATTACCTCTTTATGTTTACTCTATGTCCTGTTAGCTAGCCAATTTTATTTATATCTACATCAATATGTTATTTTTAATACTATAGGCTTTTATATCCTGCAACAATCTTTGATTATTTGATATGGCACCTTATTAAATGTCTTCTGGAAGACTCGTACAGAACATCCACGGGTTCTCCTTTACCCATTGCACAAGTTACATCTTTAAAGAATTCCAATAAATTGGTTTAACATGACTTCCATTTCACAAAACCATGTTAACTCCACTTGATTATTTAAACTTCTAAGTACCTGCTATAATGCATTTAATCTAACATCTTCCCAGGACAGATATTAAGTTTGTACTTTAGTTTTCTGTCTCCCTCCCATCTTGAATACTGGAGATACATTTGCTATTTTCAAATCTCTTGGAACCTTCCTGGAATCTGGGAAATGTTAGAAAATTACAAATCAACACATCAAATATTTGACTTGCTACTTTTAAGATGAAGTCCATCAAAACCCAGGAGTTGTCAGCCTATGGCCCAAGCAATTTGTTCAGTATCACTTCCCTAATGATTGTGATTTTCTAGAGTCCCTTCTCCCTTCCATTTTCTGATTTACAGCTATTTCTGGAATGTTACTTTAATTCTCTATCTTGAAGATTGATGCAAAATTCCTGTCACTGTCTAGTAATCCTGAGGTTTAGGCTAATGCTCTGGGGACACGTGCTCAAATCCTATCATATGGCAGGTCATATTGCAATTCAGTTAATATATGTGGAATTAAAAGCTAGTCTCAGAGCTGGTGCCATGAAATGATCAGTGATGATGGGAACTGCAGATGCTGGAGAATCCAAGATAATAAAATGTGAGGCTGGATGAACACAGCAGGTCCAGCAGCATCTCAGGAGCACAAAAGCTGACGTTTCGGGCCTAGACCCTTCATCAGAGAGGGGGATGGGGGCGAGGGTTCTGGAATAAATAGGGAGAGAGGGGGAGGCGGACCAAAGATGGAGAGAAAAGAAGATAGGTGGAGAGGAGAGTATAGGTAGGGAGGGGATAGGTCAGTCCAGGGAAGACGGACAGGTCAAGGACGTGGGATGAGGTTAGTAGGTAGGAGATGGAGGTGCGACTTGGGGTGGGAGGAAGGGATGGGTGAGAGGAAGAACAGGTTAGGGAAGCAGAGACAGGTTGGACTGGTTTTGGGATGCAGTGGAAGAGCTGGGCTGGTTGTGTGGTGCAGTGGGGGGAGGGGACGAACTGGGCTGGTTTTGGGATGCGGTGGGGGAAGGGGAGATTTTGAAGCTGGTGAAGTCCATATTGATACCATTGGGCTGCAGGGTTCCCAAGCGGAATATGAGTTGCTGTTCCTGCAACCTTCGGGTGGCATCATTGTGGCACTGCAGGAGGCCCATGATGGACATGTCATCTAAAGAATGGGAGCGGGAGTGGAAATGGTTTGCGACTGGGAGGTGCAGTTGTTTATTGCGAACTGAGCGGAGGTGTTCTGCAAAGCGGTCCCCAAGCCTCCGCTTGGTTTCCCCAATGTAGCGGAAGCCACACTGGGTACAGTGGATGCAGTATACCACATTGGCAGATGTGCAGGTGAACCTCTGCTTAATGTGGAAAGTCATCTTGGGGCCTGGGATAGGGGTGAGGGAGGAGGTGTGGGGACAAGTGTAGCATTTCCTGCGGTTGCAGGGGAAGGTGCCGGGTGTGGAGGGGTTGGAGGGCAGTGTGGAGCGGACAAGAGATTCACGGAGAGAGTGGTCTCTCCGGAAAGCAGACAGGGGTGGGGATGGAAAAATGTCTTGGGTGGTGGGGTCGAATTGTAGATGGCAGAAGTGTCGGAGGATGATGCGTTGTATCCGGAGGTTGGTGGGGTGGTGTGTGAGAACGAGGGGGATCCTCTTTGGGCGGTTGTGTCGGGGGCGGGGTGTGAGGGATGTGTTGCGGGAAATGCGGGAGACGTGGTCAAGGGCGTTCTCGACCACTGTGGGGGGGAAAGTTGCGGTCCTTGAAGAACTTGGACATCTGGGATGTGCGGGAGTGGAATGCCTCATCGTGGGAGCAGATGCGGCGGAGGAATTGGGCATAGGGGATGGTATTTTTGCAGGAGGGTGGGTGGGAGGAGGTATATTCTAGGTAGCTGAAGGAGTCGGTGGGCTTGAAATGGACATCAGTCACAAGCTGGTTGCCTGAGATGGAGACTGAGAGATCTAGGAAGGTGAGGGATGTGCTGGAGATGGCCCAGGTGAACTGAAGGCTGGGGTGGAAGGTGTTGGTGAAGTGGATGAACTGTTCAAGCTCCTCTGGGGAGCAAGAGGCGGCGCCGATACAGTCATCAATGTAACGGAGGAAGAGGTGGGGTTTGGGGCCTGTGTAGGTGCGGAAGAGGGACTGTTCCACGTAACCTACAAACCTATCTCCTTCCCAAAATCCACAAACCTGCCTGCCCTGGTCGACCCATTGTCTCAGCCTGTTCCTGCCTCACCGAACTCATCTCCACCTATCTGGACTCCATTTTCTCCCCTTTGGTCCAGGAACTCCCTACCTACGTCCGTGACACCACCCACGCCCTACACGTCCTCCAGGACTTCCAATTCCCTGGCCCCCAACACCTCATTTTCACCATGGACGTCCAGTCCCTATACACCTGTATTCCGCATGCAGATGGCCTCAAGGCCCTCCGCTTTTTCCTGTCCCGCAGGCCCGATCAGTCCCCCTCCACCAACACCTTCATCCGTCTGGCCGAACTCGTCCTCACCCTCAACAACTTCTCTTTCGATTCCTCCCACTTCCTACAGACAAAGGGGGTGGCCATGGGCACCCGCATGGGCCCCAGCTATGCCTGCCTCTTTGTAGGTTACGTGGAACAGTCCCTCTTCCTCTCACCCATCCTTTCCTCTCACCCCAAGTCTTCACAAGCAACTTCTCAGTCAACCCTTCAAACTTTTCCTTTGACTCATTGTCCAATTTTTCTTTCAACTTGAAGCGCCTTGCAGATTTTTGTATGATAATGGCCCTGAATTAGTGAAAGCCATTTTTGTGGATAGCAGTAGTTAATTAGCTCAAACTGCGCCACAGTCAACTACCTATAATTTGCTTCCTTAGTAAATATATAGTAGCTATAGCATTAACTACATCAACATACCTGCGCAACATCAATAAATTTACGGTGCTTTTCCAGGAGAACTTTGGCTTCCTGTGCATCATCTCCTAGTCTGATATGAGTTTTCAGGAGGGCATCCAATAGTTCATTTAGCCATTCAACTGCCTTTTATATATGAAGGAAGAAAAAACACAATTGAAATATAAGTGCATCACATTCCAAATTCAAGTTTGGAATCCTCTAAATTTGCAGGAACTTGCCCCCTTGTTATTTTAAATTCTGTGCTTAAATAGTTCAATGATTTACCTGTGCTGCATCTTCTTCACATTTGAATAGCTGCACCATCTGAAGCATTTTCAGTCTCCGGACATCCACCATATCTTCACATCTGCAAAACCCAGAGGCACAGAAAGAAAAGGGCAGGGTCTATGATTACTTAATGAGTACTCTGTCTCCCTTTCAACGTCGAATCACTAAACTCCAATTGTGGAGTTAACATAAACTTCTCAAACAAATCAACTCTTATCCATAAACCTTACTGAAGAAATTCAACAAATACCCAGCAATTTAGGCTACATGAAATAATTAACGACTTGGATTTGAAAAAGGCTACACCATTATAAAAAAACCTCAAATTAACTATTATAAATCAGTTGCAAGAAATGTTTATGTGGTATCCTGAATACATAACTAATTCAGCAATTAATTAAAGAATACAAAATTTTTTTAGGAAATTTAATTCCACCACTACTGACTTTAAGCTTGGTATTATTAATGAAATCATTTAATCCAATCATTACTCTTCATTTCAGAAATTAGTTTAGCAGCGCAATATGTCTATCAACACCCAACAAGCTCCTAAGTGATATCCTTCCTTCATTCATCTTTAGTCTCTGCACTGAGCAATTCCTCACAATATATGAGAACAGGTGTAGGTCATACAGTTCTTTGACCAAATACACTGCTTTCTATGAATCGTGGTTGATCTAAATCTCAATTTGGTTTCATTTATTTAGAAATGTAGCTGCTGTTGATTAGACCAGCATACATACCCCATCCCCAGTTGGTCTTGAAAAGGTGGTGCTAATTTGCCTTCTTGAACCACTACAGTCTGTGTGATGGAGGGGCAGCCATGGTTTTGTTAGGAAGAGAGTTCCGAAATTTTGACCCAGTGATTGTGAAGGAATGATGATATAGCTTCAATTCAGGATGATGCGTGACTTTGAGGTTAACTTGCTCCCATGTATATGTTGTCTTTGACATTTTAAGTAGTAGAGGTCAGTGCTATTGAAGGTGCTATCTAAAGCACACTTGTCAAGTAGATGCAGTGAGTTTTGCTGGTAGTATATACTGCTGGCATTTTGGACCGAATTCTACCAGACATCAGCTACATGTTAATTTCGGAGAGCTTCATAGAGGGTTCATCTCCATGCACCCCAGCTGGCTTTCTCAAGCTATTCTCCACAGCTCTCCTCATTACCTATACACCACACATCTATAGCACCCTGCTCATGCTATCTTCTGCTCAACAATGGCAGAAGCACCCAACATTACTGGGACCTCCCAGGATTCCTGGCACCAGCACCACTTTAAAGCTTAACTGTGCCCAGATCAAGTGCTGCCAACCAGGAGCTGGTCCTCACAAAGCAAGAAATGGAGGAGAACAAAAAGGAAATACTTTTGTAGGGACACAGGTGGCATGACCTGGCACTTCACCACAGATACATTACCTGCCATTTTAACTGCAGCTATAAGAATTGAGATACTCATGTTAGCCACAGTCCTTGGCATTATCTCAACTCAGCTCAACTCAGCAGGCTGTATAATCAAATGCTGTTCTTTCCCTTGTGCACAGTGTAGCCTAATATCATCTCATTATTGAATGTGGGGGCATCATATACTAAAAATCCTTCAAATGATTGAGAATATTCACTTATAGAAAGCAAAGAATAAAACTAAACAAAAGCAGCATTTACTTTTGGGAGCTGCTCGCCTTTTGATCCATCGCAAATTTACAGTCAATGAGCGCTCACTGCATTCAGCTCAAACCTATTCGACCTGGGTATCAATTACATCTTGTCTGTTTTATTGCACTTGCTCTGCACCACCCTATAATACAGAAAGTGATAGTCTTCCTACTCAATATCCTTACTTTCCTCCTCAGAAGACTGTTCTTTCTCTCCCTGCTCTTAAGTGTCCAACAAATCCACTTTTGCCTGGTCCAGTTGTGCCAAAAACATCAGGATACGATTACAGAGCATCCCCTGTTTGGATTGTATGGAAGGCACCCTGGCCCCTCAATCAATCAAAGCATAAGAACATTATTGTCAGCAGACCTTTCTTATGCACCATGACAGCTCTGGTCGAAGAATGGGCAGCACTGTTTTTATGCTGAACTTTGTCTAACACATTTATCACCCATATTTCTAGAGAGATCATGGAGGAATCTGGTGAGACTTGTTGTGACTTTATAGGGCATTGGTGAGGCCACAGATGAAATACTGTGCGTAGTTATGGTCACCACATTAACAGAAGGATGTGATTGCACTGGATAAGGTGCAAGGAAGACTCATGAGGATGATGCCTAGGATGTAAGTCTCAGTTATGAGAACAGACTGGATAGGTTGGGTATTCTTTTGCTGGATCAGGGGAGGCTGAATGGGGAACTGATTGAGGTATACAATATTTGAGAGGCACAGATAAGGTGGTTCGTGAGAGTCGTTTTCCCCATGGCAGATGTGTCTAAACCAGATGGCATATGTTTAAGGTGAAGAGTAAGTGGTTTGGATGGGTTCTAAGGAAAACGTTATTCACCCAGAGGCTGGAAGAAACATGAAATCTGTTAACTGACAGGGCAGTGGATACAGGTATTCTTGCAATTTTTAAGATCGCCCAGGACAAGCATTTAAAATGCAGGGCATAATAGGACCAAGTGCAGGTAAATGGGGTTAGTATAGTTTTGTGTTTGTTGGTTGGCATAAAATGGTATGCTGAAGGGCCTAGTTCAATGCTGTGTGACTCTATAATTTAAGGAGGGCCATGGGATGCTTCCACATGGACATCTGACATTTTGAAAATACAGTGGGAGTTTGTAAATGTTGTATGATTACTGATACCTTATTTCCCATTCTTCAACTTTCACATTATCCAAGAAATACAGCACTGCATATAACAGCACGTTGGTGAATACTTACAGTTCAAAGTTAAAGGAAAGCAACTCCACGCCCTTTTGCAGCCCATGGGATCTTGGATTGCCTTTGTGAATGGTGCCCCAGAAGTGCACTTTTAAGCTTGCCTATAATAATTTCTGCCTCATAGAAATAACTATGATCAATTTGTAAAGACAAATTACAGGGTGAAGATTGCTTGTGACCAGGATTTGTATCCCACAACATGCATCTTACATACAGGGTACTACAATTACAAATGATTTCAACCTCTGCAGTGCAAGTGCTGGCTAACTCAATTAGCCCTTGAAGGGTTCATTTCACTCGCAAGAAAAGCCAGTATGCTCAGACAGAAATAAAACACTTATTCTGTCTGGTCCTTTATGAGGTCATAGCCATTTTCTAATTCTATTGTGGATTTATGATTTGCATGAGCACGTAAGGCCATGAATGTTGTACTTGGCACGGTGAGTTGCAACGTCAACTGATCAGCCCATTCAAACCTCCATGTTCCTTTCTTCCTTGGGCCCTCATCAAGCCCATCAGTTCATAAGTTGCACACATTCTCACATACCTCTTTCATTCATCTTCCAACATTATCCCCCGAGTTCTGACCCTCCTGCCAACCACTGCGCTGCACTGTGCCCCACCAAACCCAGATTTGTAGAGACCATGTCCTTCCACCACAGTATCCCATGTCTGCCAAAGCATTGTTATCCGCATGTCTTCAGAAATATTGTCCCATCAGCACCCTGCCATGCTGTCTCAAAGTCCCAGAATGCACTTGCTCAACTTCCCTTCCTCAGCAGTTGCCCCCTCGATAATCCTCTTCGAATTTCATCGACCTACCCCGATGACAAATCCTGGCCTGACCAACATTTCTTCTGAGCTGTGAGAATGCACCAAGCACGTTGATTGGCTTGTAAACAGGTTAACTTCCGGCTTCAGAAGTTGATGCTCTGCATGGACTTCATACAACCACATGCTGCAAAAAGGAGAGCATTGCTCCTGAATGAAATAGATGAACTGCCCTGACTGATAAAGGCCAGTCAGTCTCTGACTGATCTATGAACCTTCCAGTTCTGAATGAGCAAACAAACACTAAAAGGCAAAGCAAGGTAGAGATGGTGAGTTCATCCAAGTGGGTGCAAAGTGGGTGAGTGCTGAGATAGCAATTGAGGGGTCCTGATATGCATGCTGGTTTAACTCATGAAATTCATGAAAAATTAATGATTCTGAAATTGAAATCTGAAATTTTCCCAAGAATAGATTATTTTGCCCCTTCAGCCTGCTCTGCCATTGAATTTGATCACGGCTGTTTTTCCACGTCAACATCATTTTCTCAGGCTATCCATACTGCTGATTTTTCTTGACAATCTATTATTATGTATATACTCAATGTTTGAGTCTGCAGAGTCCTCTGGGGTACAGAATTCTAAAGATCCACCACTTGCTAAATTAAGAAATTTCTACTTATCCCAGTTCTGGATGTTTTAACTCTATTCTCTGCCCAAGATCTAGACTGCCTTGCCAGTGAAACATCATCCCTGCACACACTCTAGCAAGAAAAAAAAGACACTTTTTTTTAAAGATTTTGGCCTTGCACTCATGGGGACAACTTGCAGAAACAACTACTAGCAAGAAAAATATGGTGGCCTGGACTTTCCAAGGGAAAGCAATCTCATGCAGACTGCCACTCTGCCCCTTCTTGTTCACCAATGAAGAGAGTTCTGTATTTCTGGCAGGAGATTCCAGTCAAGATTCCCCCAATAATATGGAGCTGTACTTCCATTCTGAGAATGCAGAACTGTTGAGGAAGGCAAATCACACCTCCTTTCACAGCAGTCAGTTGCCATTCTAAAATTTAAAGACCCAGAACCACAGAAAGCCACTTTGACAGCTGCTGTCAAACATTAAGCACACAAGGTATGTGTGATATTAGGGTGCTAGGAAGGTCAGGTGCCAGCTAAGTAGGGATTAGAGTGCCAGGTGAGTAGGATGCCAAGCATGTGGAGGTAGTTTGCCAGGGGTCAGTGTGCTAATGGGTAGGGATAGAATGCCAGGCCGTCAGGACATTCGGTGCAAGGTGGCCAGATTAGGTGACACAATGTTTAAGATAGGTCAGAGAAGGTGGGAGAAATTGGGCCTGGAGGAGGGTGAGTGCAGGACTGGCAGTGGCAAGGGAAACTGGGGAGAGGCAGGTCAGGTCCTGAGCTGGAGAAAGGGGTGGGTCGGGGAGAAATGGGGACAGATCAGAAGATAGTGAGGGTGGGCGTGTAAGAATCAGTCTGACAGTGGGAGATGGAGTCATCAGATCCAGAGTGAAAAAAAAGATGATAAGGGGGGTGGCTTTGGGGGCAGGGTGAAGGATTGGGTGTCAGGCCAAAGTCTGGGGTTGGAGCTGATCTAAGGAAGATGTAATTGGGTACGTGAGAGGTAACTTTGGGTTCAGTTGTAAAGTTACTCAGGTTTTTGACTATTCAATACATTGTCTAACTGATCTTTTCCTCAGTTACCATGTGCTTGATTTCATTGGAACAACCTGAATTATCCAGTTTAAATTAATATTTTCTGTGGGCTCTAGGCATTGGGTAATTGGTCAGCGGAATCTTCAGTTTCCCAGCTAATTCTTTTAGAATGCTCTGATATACATTCCACAGGATCCTATCTACATTAGAATGACGACCATCTGGTCATTGGGAAAGCCATGTCAATGTTTATACTGTATCAGTGTGCTAATGTTTCAAATAAATAACATAATTCCTGATATCAATAACGAAAACATAAATAAAATAAAAACAATCATTTGCTGAATAATCCTGTGTGTGTAAAGAATTATGGTGTCAACTGCCTTAGGATCATTACTTATGGTGTGGCACACTTGCCTACGTGAAAGCTACATGTATTAATATGCAGAGTTTTGCTCTTTGTAAAGGGAATGAATATGTACACACACTGCACCTGTTTTAATTTTTTTAAAAACTGTCAATCATTCTCTGGTTCATTTCTCAGGTGATGACTTAACAATGAACAGTCAACCTGTCTGGTTTAGAGTGTAAAGAAATCTTGACATTTAACATTCAGCCATTTTTTTTATCTGGTGCATTCTCCATGACAAATCTCTAATAGTCAATATACTTGCCATCCAATTAGCACACTCTTCTCATACAGTATAAATGTTAAATTCCATTTGCATTGGGACAAATCCCAAGAAGTACCAATGAGCCAAAGACAAAATGTCTTTTTCCTTTCAGGACAATTGTAATGACATGGTTGCAAGTGCATCTGGTACACATATAATTAACCATCTGTGGCCAGATCTGCCTGAACCTATTAAGTGCCATCAAACTTTAATGACCTCTGCCAAGACTGCCCACAACTCCAGCATCATCCTGGACACAAATGATAAACATGGAAAATGACTACAAAATTCTATTCAATTACAATGTTCACTTAGGTGACACGGCCTAACAGGAAATCAGTATTTTGATTGGAAAACTATTATAGAGTCATAGAACATGGAAAGAGGTCCTTTCATCTAACTAGTCTGTGCAAACTAGTTTACCCCAAACTAAACTAGTCCCTTTTGCCTGCATCTGGCCTATTTCCCTCTAAACCTTTCCAAATTATGTGTCTGTCCAAATGTCTTTTAAATGTTAGAATTGTACCTGCACCTACCACTTCGTTTGGTAGTTCTTTCCAGATACACACCATGCTCTGTGTGAAAAAGTTGCCAAGGTCCCTTTTAAATCTTCCCCCTCTCACTTAAAACTAATCCCTCTAGTTTTGAACTCCCCTATTCCAGGGAAAAGACCTTTGCAATTCACCTTATCTATGCACCTCATGATTTTACAGACCTCTAAGGTCCTCAACCTCCTATGCCCCAGAGAAAAAAGTCCCAGTCTATTCAGCCTCTCCATCCTCCAGTCCCAGTAACATCCTTGCAATTATTTTCTGCACCCTTTCCAATTTAATAATAATTTGCTTCAAGCTAATAGTATAGATTTGCTCTCTGGCCTAAGTTAGATTATCTCCATGTTAATGCGTAAGAAGGATAACACAGGCTTTTCACCACAATGGAAAAAACCATGCTTGTGTGAAAATTATCTCGGTGTGATATCTTCAGGAATGTGTAGGATGACGATTTTCATGAAAAAAAATTATCTGAAGAACCAGTAGACTTCTATCAGTTACTCATTGAACACTTTTAGTTAAAAGGAATGAAATTTAAAACAGATATCCTTTACTCTTAGTCCTTAAGGCTGTACACCTCCCCACCAGTTTTATTTCTCTTCATCACTAAAAATCACCCAGATCTCTGTTCACTTATGCAACACCCACTCCATTCATTTCACTAATTGGTGCCAATGCTTTCAGCTGCCCAAGTTCCAATATGCAGAATTCTCTCCTTAAAACACTGCCTCATTACCTGCTTTATAGGCTCCATCTGATTCAGGATGGGCCCCAACCGAATTATGCTCAGATCCGAGTACTGAAAAATCACTAAAATGAGGCTGTAGATGGGGATTTAAATTAAATAGTGGAAGGGTGGTTTCAGTTGCCTGGAAAGTCATAAAATCAGGGGTAAAAGAGAAGGTAGGATTGCTGGTTAGTGATGGGATTGATTGTTCCCAGAAAATAAAAGGAAGGTACACACCGTGCAAGTGTCATAGTGTACAAAGGAACCAAAGTGGTGCAGGGAAACTTGATTATAGAACAAACTTCAAGTTATAAAACAAACTTAAAGGTTTTGAATCTTAATACACAATGCATTATGAATAAGGTAGATGAATTATGAGAAGAGGACTGGTTGACTAGGAGTGGCAGAGAGTAGGAACAAAGGGGTCTTTTCCAGGATGGTAGCTGACAACTAGTGGTGTTCCGCAGGAGTCAATGTTGGGACCACAACCATTCAGGTTATACATTAAAAATCTGAATGAAGGAATTGAAAGCACTGTTGCTAAGTTCGCAGATGACACAAAGATAGTGGAGGAACAGGCAGTGTTGGGGAGGTGGGAAGGCTGCAGAAGGACATGGACAAGCTAGGGCAGTGTGCAAAGGAATGACATGAAATACCATGTGAGAAAGAGTGAGATTATGCATGGAGGTAGGAAGAATAGAGGTGTCAACTATTTTGCAAATGGAGACAAGCTTTGGAAATCTGAAACACATAGGGATTCAGGAGACCTCATTCAAGGTCCTCTTAAGGATAACATTTCAGTTCAGTTGGCAGTTAGGAATACAAAATGCAATGTTAGCATTCATTTCAAGAAAGCTAGAATACACAAGCAGGATTGTACTACCAAGGTTGTCTAAGGCTCTGGTCAGCAACAAAATCAAACTGTTGAAGAACTGCATTCCGCATGGAGATGGCCTCAAGGCCCTCCGCTTCTTCCTGTCCCGCAGGCCCGACCAGTCCCCCTCCACCGACACTCTCATCCGCCTAGCTGAACTCGTCCTCACACTCAACAACTTCTCTTTTGACTCCTTCCACTTCCTACAGACTAAGGGGGTGGCCATGGGCACCCGCATGGGCCCCAGCTATGCCTGCCTCTTTGTAGGTTACGTGGAACAGTCCCTCTTCCGCACCTACACAGGCCCCAAACCCCACCTCTTCCTCCAGTACATTGATGACTGTATCGGCGCCGCCTCTTGCTCCCCAGAGGACCTCGAACAGTTCATCCACTTCACCAACACCTTCCACCCCAACCTTCAGTTCACCTGGGCCATCTCCAGCACATCCCTCACCTTCCTGGATCTCTCAGTCTCCATCTCAGGCAACCAGCTTGTAACTGATGTCCATTTCAAGCCCACCGACTCCCACAGCTACCTAGAATACACCTCCTCCCACCCACCCTCCTGCAAAAATTCCATCCCCTATTCCCAATTCCTCCGCCTCCGCTGCATCTGCTCCCACGATAAGACATTCCACTCCCGCACATCCCAGATGTCCAAGTTCTTTAAGGACTGCAACTTTCCCCCCACAGTGATCGAGAACGCCCTTGACCGCGTCTCCCGTATTTCCCGCAACACATCCCTCACACCCCGCCCCCGCCACAACCGCCCCAAGAGGATCCCCCTCGTTCTCACACACCACCCTACCAACCTCCGGATACAACGCATTATCCTCCGACACTTCCGCCATTTACAATCCGACCCCACCACCCAAGACATTTTTCAATCCCCTGTCTGCTTTCCGGAGAGACCACTCTCTCCGTGACTCCCTTGTACGCTCCACACTGCCCTCCAACCCCACCACACCCGGCACCTTCCCCTGCAACCGCAGGAAATGCTACACTTGTCCCCACACCTCCTCCCTCACCCCCATCCCAGGTCCCAAGATGACATTCCACATTAAGCAGAGGTTCACCTGCACATCTGCCAATGTGGTATACTGCATCCACTGCACCCGGTGCGGCTTCCTCTACATTGGGGAAACCAAGCGGAGGCTTGGGGACCGCTTTGCAGAACACCTCCGCTCAGTTCGCAACAAACAACTGCACCTCCCAGTCGCAAACCATTTCCACTCCCCCTCCCATTCTCTAGATGACATGTCCATCATAGGCCTCCTGCAGGGCCACAATGATGCCACCCGAAGGTTGCAGGAACAGCAACTCATATTCCGCCTGGGAACCCTGCAACCATATGGTATCAATGTGGACTTCACCAGTTTCAAAATCTCCCCTTCCCCTACTGCATCCCTAAACCAGCCCAGTTCGTCCCCTCCCCCCACTGCACCACACAACCAGCCCTGCTCTTCCCCCCCACCCACTGCATCCCAAAACCAGTCCAACCTGTCTCTGCCTCCCTAACCTGTTCTTCCTCTCACCCATCCCTTCCTCCCACCCCAAGCCGCACCCCCAGCTACGCACTAACCTCATCCCACCTCCTTGACCTGTCCGTCTTCCCTGGACTGACCTATCCCCTCCCTACCTCCCCACCTACACTCTCTCAACCTATCTTCTTTACTCTCCATCTTCGGTCCGCCTCCCCCTCTCTCCCTATTTATTCCAGTTCTCTCTCTCCATCCCCCTCTCTGATGAAGGGTCTAGGCCCGAAACGTCAGCTTTTGTGCTCCTGAGATGCTGCTTGGCCTGCTGTGTTCATCCAGCCTCACATTTTATTATCTTGGAATTCTCCAGCATCTGCAGTTCCCATTATCTCTGTTGAAGAACTGATGCGTTAACTCTGCTTTGTCTCCACCTGCTGAGTTTTGCCAGCAATTTCTGATTTTGTTTCTGATTGCCAGCATCTGCAGTTCTTTGCTTTTTTGTTTGTTTAGGAGTTCAGCATTAGATTTTATTGTCACATGTACACAATTGCAGGGATACTGGAATACAATGAAAAATGTCCAAAGTCACCACTCCCAGAGCTATCTTAGGTACAAGGATCCTTGGTACAAAATCGTAGGTACAAGTAGGAAAATAAAGAAATAAATTAAAAGTACAACATTTCGATTCTCGTCAGTATAAATTAGTAAATAAAGAAATAAGGTTAAGTTGAAAATTACAGTCCTCCTTTAGCCATGGGATTTGCAGTCACTTCATGCTGGGCTTTCCCTGTGAGGGCCTGATCTCTCTCCCGTGCTGGGAGATCCACACGCTGACCGCCATCTAGGCTCACCAGTCATCTTGACGCTGACGACCAACTGGGCTCACCAGATGCACCCCACCCCCCCACCTTACCCGACTATCAGAGACCTGCTCTGGTACTGCTGTTTAAGTTCTGGTCAGACTGCATTTGGAATATTGTGAGCAGTTTTGGGCCCTGTATCTAAGAAAGACCTTGGAGGCCATCCAGAGTTGGTTCATCAGAATGATCCTGAAGATGAAGGGCTTGTTATATTAGGTCTGATTGATGACTCTGGATCTGTACTCAGTACAGTCTAGAAGGATGCAGAGGGATCTGACTGAAGTTTACAGAATACTGACAGGCCTGGTTGGAGTGGATCTGAAGAAGTTGTTTCTACCAATAGGAGAGATTAGGACTCGAATACATAGCCTCAGAGTGAGGGAATAACTCTTAGAACTGAGATCAGGAGGAGTTTCTTCAGCCAGGGGGTGGTGAATCTGTGGAACTCATTGTCATAAAAGGCTGTGGTGGCAAAGTGTACTGAGTGTATTTCACATAGAGATAGATAGGTTCTTGATTACAAAGGGGATTTTTTGTGGAAAGAAGGTGGGAGAATGAGGTTGACAAATATAACAGCCATAGTCGAAAGACAGAGCAGACTTAAATGGAGCAAATGTCCTAATTCTGTTCTGATATCATATAGTGATAAACATCTTTCACAAAACTTATCTCTTTTTGTCCAACATGTGGTCAACTCCGAAATATCTTTCTTTGAAGGTTCATGAAAAAATTGCATAATTTGAAATCTTGGAAACTAAAGCTGATAGAATCACGTATACCTTCAAGTTTGATTTGTACTTCTATATTGTGTTGAAAAGGGAAAAAACATATTTTGAGTTTCAGTTTAGATCTTGAGATCTGAATGTGGTGATGGATTATTTGAAGTTTATTTACTTGGATTTAAGTGAGACTTTAAAAACTCTTGAGATGAGTAGCTTTTGCTTTAGAAAAGAAGGACAAAAGATGGAAAAAATGGCCAACCCCTAAGTGCCTGTGACAAAGGAAAACAGAGATAGTTCTCACTGTCTGAAAGTTGTTTCTATCTAGAAGATTAGTGAGTGTGCAGAAAAAGGTGGCTGTTCAGAGAGGAAAGGCCTTTTAACATCAGCAGCACAGTCTCCAAAACAATCAGGGCTGAAGGAGGGAAGTGCTGAATGGTTTAGAAGTTAGTAAGAGAAAATCTCTAAAAACACAAGGTTTAACACTGTCAGAAAGACCTCCTACAAGAGTGATGAATGCACAAATTGAGAGAACACAAGTTAACGACCAAGTGAGTTGTGTTTGCAGTTTGTTCAAGCATCTTCTGAAGGGTTGTTAAGTGAAAAAAAAAGCATCAAGTGAAAACAAAAACATCAAGTGAATACGTAAGTATGCTAGAAACTGACCAAGTGCAGCTCTGGCCATTGAATAAGAAACTTCAAACTGCAAACAGTGGTAATGCATTACTGAGGTTAGAGTATCTTTAAGGATGTTTTGAGGCTAAAAGGGTTGAATCTTTATTTCTGCCATGTGTGTTTAGACCGTTTCAAACGGTTCTTACATAATGCAAGGTAGTTTATTTTGCTTTTGCGGAATAAACTTTGATACCCTTTTCTTAAAAGTACATTAGCAGCCTCTTGTGCATATGCTCAGAGACTGACCACTACAGTAAGCAAATTGCAACAATAAAACTTCTAGTCTCTGAAGCTCGGGATACTTTCACTCTAGGATCTGATTCATGCAGTATCATTAACTGGGATGTATGTCTTATGTTCTTTTTGAACGTAAACAGCTATGAAAAGCAATGAAAGCTGTTTCTAAATTAACAGGACTCTTATAAACACATTACTTTGTATTTGAAGCACCTTTTATGTTGCTGAGACATGACAAATCCAATTCTTTTAAACCTTCATGAAAAGGTATTTCTCATGTGATCTTCAAAACAAAATATTAACAATTCAAAAGGATAATGATTATATTTCTGACTTGTTATCTTAACATCACGAATACAGTTGGTTTTCGTTTTAAACTGTTTGGATCATACTGACATTCCTAGTTCACTGCAACTTCAAAAGTTATATTTTTTACCTTTGTTTCCGAAGTTGCATATCTTCCATTAGTCCTTGAACATGTTCTATATTGTCTTTATTTTCAATGGAAACATCCTTTCCAAATGTCCACTGAGCCTGGGATGTCATCTGGTCTAAAAGACCTTGACCTTTTTCCTGTAAATTCTGTAAAGCAGTATCTACAAAACGAAAATAGTTTAAGTTCAATTTTGTTGCTATTATTGCAGAACAAAAAGAATCAATTCGCAGGCAAAAGCAAAAAGCTCTGACTCAATAGCAGAACTCTAATTTCAGAATAAATGGGCACCATACGATCAGCAGCCCACTAAGACATCTTGCTGGATTTTCCATTTCATTTACTTCCATGGAGAACTTTGGGGTGAACGTATAATGGGCAGCTAGTCTGATACTGGCCATTTTAAGCCATTCCCAAAAGTTAAAACGATTCCCAAGGATGGGAATATGCAGAAATTGGAATGGTAAATGGAACTTAATGTTTATTATCGCAATTCACAAATGTGGACAGTCAGTTGTCTGCAATTTTTCCAGCTAAACATTATTAAAACAAGAACTCACATATCCAGCCCTGGCACAATCTCTGTATTACAGACTCTATTCCACCCGGTTTCATGGTCAGTCTGATCTCAGTACTGACATCTTAGCTGACCCTAAACAAAACTCCTGATCCTCATTTAAACAAGTTCTCCTTCAACTCCTCCCACTTTCTTCTGATCAGATGTGTGGCCTTGGGTGCTGCATGGACCCCAGCTATGCCTGTCTCTTTGTGGGGTTCATGGAACATTCCTTGTTCCAATCCCACTCTGGTCCCCACCCACAACTCTTTCTCTGCACATCAATGATATCTTCGACGCTACATCCCTCTTTCACCCAGAAAATGGAAAAATGTATCAATTTTGCTTCCAATTTCCATCCTGGTCTCACTTTCACCTGGTCTACCTCTAACTCCTCCCTTTCCTTCCTTGACATCTGTTTTCATTTTTGGGAATAGGCTGGCCACCAATATCCACTATAAATGCCACCAACTCCCACAGTTACCTTGATTATACATCCTCACACACTCTGCTTCCTGAAAAGACTCCATTCCATTCTCCCAATTTTCCATCTCTGTTGCTTCTGTTCTGACAGAGCTACTTTCCGCAGGGGAGCTTCAGGTATGTTTGGGTGGCACGATGGCTCAGTGGTTAGCCCTGCAGCCTCACAGCGCCAGGGGCGAGTGTTCGATTCCAGCCCTGGGCATCTGTCTGTGTGGGGTTTGCCAATTCTCCCCGTGTCTGTGTGGGTTTCCTCCAGGTGTTTCGGTTTCCTAGTTATCATTTCTCAAGAAGGATCAGCGGATCCAAAAGATTAACTCTGCTTTCTCTCCATAGATGCTGACAGAATTGCTGAGTTTCTCCAGCAATTTCTGTTTTTATTCCTGATCACTTAACCTCTCATTCACAAAGGCTCCCATTCTTGCCTACATAACAAGGACTTTGTCGCCACATCTCAACCATCTGTTGTTGCTGAAACTCTATTTTACACTGTGATAATATCAAACTCAACTAAACCAGTACTCAGCTGACTAGTTTCCATTCTGCAGCATATCCATATTCTATTGTCCATATCCTATCTAGCACCTAGATCGCCTCGCATACTTCCATTGTCCTCACTACCCTGCCACCTAAGCTTCAACATCTTAAAATAAAAGCTTCAACTTCATGCTTAGATCATTCCATGGCCTGTCCATTTTCTAAGCCATCTCTTTTGAATATTGTAGCTGCTCTGGTCTATTATGCGTCCACATCTCTCTTTCACCTACCCTTGGCAGCCATGCTTTCAACTAACTAATGCCCTTTCCTAAACTTCCTTGTCTCTCTAGTTGCTTTATTCAAAACACAATGAGCAAAGTTTTTCTTCACCCTTTCAGAGGTTTCCATCTTTGTTTCATTATCATTCTTTCCTTCAACATATGTTCACAGTAGGGAATGGGGAACTGAAGTAACTCACAGCTGTAAATGGGTAAAAGTCAGAGAACAGTAATTTGTGATATTCTCCTGAAACTTCCTCATGTCACCTGGATTCTAAATCTCATTTCCCTAATGCTCCCAGACACTTGCAACTTCATGCAAATTTTTGGATTCCAATGTAAGATGTAATGGGAACTTTGGTTATTTCACTCTTGAATGGAAACTTTTTTAAAAAAGAATGCACAGCAAAAATTCCCCATTCCACTGAATGTAACATTGAGACAGGTTCACCTTATAAATTATTGAGTCATACAATATTGACATCTAAAGCATAAAATATTATTTAAAACCCTTTGCTCAACTTATTGTGATGCATATTCCTCACATATTTGTTAAAACTGTAACATAATCAAAAATCATGTAAGTTTCCTTCATAATTTGAATAAAAACCCACAATTTTAACTTAAATACCAATGTGACTGAATGATTAAGTGAGAAAAGATGAGCTTTAAGTGTGAATTCTGTATGATAACTTCTTCATGCGTTCATAATCATTTCAATTAGTCAACATCATCGACTCAGCATTAACCACAAGAAAAGATTAATCGACCATTGCAAATGGAAAGAATAAACTGTGAAGTAAATACTTTGTACCTAATTTTCTACCAAAAAGTAGTTTAAAAATTGTTTCATAGAAAGATTTTCACTGCACTACTGTGTTATGTTTATGCAGATGGAATGTTGAGATAAGCAGTATAACTTACAAACATAAATTTAAATGTAACCTGGTGTGATACATCACTTCAGTTAAGAATTTACTTAATCTCAATTTGAAACATTTCATAACTTGATATCCACCTTCTCACCATTTCTTATCTTTGTACTATTTACTTTCAAGTGAAAATGTGATTTTCAAAAATCAAACTATGTCCCATATACATTTTTATTAATGGAACATGCTTAAAGGTTATAAAAACATCTTCAGGTTTGAATAACATATTCTACCTGAAATTCGTTACAGCTCATAACAAACTTCTTTTTCTCATGTCATACCTTTATTATATTGATAGTTGTAAACACAAAATCAAAAAGGGTTTGGCAGATTCTTCTTAGAATTTAATGCTGCAGTGATTAATATTGATCTGCTGGAAATTCAGGATAACATTATTTATTTATATGCACAACGATACATATTTCTCCCACTTACCAACACTCTTTAGCTTCTCTTCTAGAAGCTTTAACGTTTGTTGAATAGCAGTTCCATCAGCTGGTGCCACGTCAGCACAAAGCATCCCAAGTAATCCATCCAACTGCTGGGACAACTGTGAAAGATACATTCACAAGATTCAATTTTTCAAATCTGCACAAATGCATGATATTATTGCACACAATATCCATTCATTTGAAGGAAAGAAATGGTTTAACACTTGAGAAAAGGAATTATTGAAATAAAATGGATTGTAAACATTTAAGATATTCTATGGGTTGTCTTCACAGATTGAATGTTAAAATAGTAACGATACTGCTACATGGACATTTCAGGGGAACCAAACCTTCCAATTTTGCAGCAGCAAATGATGAGTCTGATGAGGCAACAATCACAAACACTGTGAATTCCATGCCCATGTAACTCTGTTATTTGAACAGTTACATGAATGAACAAATACTTTTTCACTGTTGCTTGAATTCCTTTTGAAGTTAAATGCAATGGTCTTGGAAATACTTGGAGTTCTATTTATGATCCTGGAAATTTTGTTGGATTCTCTAACATGAAATCTTTCGAATTAGAATAAAACAGAATTTTTACTACAAGCATGTAAAATACAAGCACTAGCATTTCAAATAGTGTTGCCGTGGTTTCATCACATGACTAGTCTTTTCCAAATAACTCATTTACATTGAACTGTTAAGGTAATAAAATGCCCCAAAGCATTTCACAGAAGTATTTTAGACAAAATACGATTCTAAGCCATATTAAATCAGATGACCAAAGGCTTAGATGAAGAGGTAGGCTTTAAGGCATGCATTAAGAAGGCAAAAGAAACAGCGAGGTGAAGAGACAAGAAGTCCAGAGCTGTGACCTTGGCAACTGACGGCACAACCAGCAATATTAGTGCAATTAAAATTAAAGATACAAAAGAGACCAAAATCAGATGAGCACAGATATCTCAGAGATGGGGTGACCAGGAAAGATGTTAAGTGGACAGCTTTTTTTTCAGAATAAGGGCTGAGAAAACTAAGGAACAATGCAAGTTGAGGGCGATGGCTGGGTGAAACTTTAGACATGGTTTAGGGCTGATCATTTAATGGAAAGGAGGGACGTGACAGAGGCAGCTGAGTAGTTTGTTTCAATTTTAGCAACAAATAATCTATGAGCTCTTAGCACTTATTTCTGGAGTGAAGATGGAGGAAACTGGCAACAGCAGCTTAAGATGACAGCTTACTATATATAAAAGAAGAAGTAGGCTTATCTTTGCATTCCAGGATGGACCTGGAAAAAGATGACAGCACGCCACTAAAAAGGTTCATATGGTTTAGCGACATTGCCACTGATTCATTAATTCAGTTATCCATCAATTCCTTTCAAGTTTACATCTCTTGGACTTAAAGAAATGGACGTGAGGGGTATACAAAGGAGAACAACCCAGGCAAGACAGAATGTAGTATGATTGCTCATATTATGAGTACCACCATTCTAGAGAAAGGGAAATTTATGTATTTCTTTTGAAGCCTTTTTTTTGTTCAAATTTAGACATGTACACTTCAGCTAGAAGTACAACTGTTCAACCGTGTCCTTGATGTTACTATCTGGTAGTGTATCATGATGACATTCAGTAATAATCTGCTGATTTTTGTCCTGTTGTGCCTGGTAGACAACACTATGTTTATTAGAATTAATCGCATTTCTTGCCATGATAAATCAAGAGACCAGACATCAGTTACTTCATTACGATCAGTTCCTGAAATGTGTAATGTATTAACAAGTCACTTACATCCTGAGCAATACCATGGAATTCAAGAGCTGTCTGCAGCACATTTTGTCTGAACTCCAGTTGACTGGCCTGGCGATAGCAAACATCACTGAGCTGCTGTTGCAGGGCTTTTAGTTCAAGCAAATCCTCCTCGTCCCCTGCATTCAACAATGCTGCAATCTGCTGATTAAGTTCCACATACACTGCAAACCATTCCTGCAAATAAGTTGAAAAGTAAAAGTAAAATAAGAGAAAAAAATCAGAAAAATCTTTATTCTGAATCGCTATTATCTTCTTTAACATACTACAGATATTGCCTATGCATACTCCGAAGATAGAAAAGTTGCTCAAATCTGAAGTTTGATATCAAAGAAAAGCTACCCGAAAATCTTACAAAACAAATTCAGGTGGCCTACAGTATCACATACTTCAAACTAATGACTCATAAAAGAGCCAACTGTTCTGTCAATTCTCCTTTATTGTTACATGTTTTGCAGACAAGCTTGAAAAAAAATGATAGAATCATAAAATAATGCAGCTCAGGAAGCACATAGCCCATTCAGTGTGTACTACCCCTTTCGAAAAACAATCCAGATAGCCCTGATCTCATTCTTTTTTACCATTTCCCTGTTTCCTTTCTCCTTTCAGATCCAATTTATCAAATTTTCTTTTTAAGATCTACTCTTGAATCTGTAACCACTGGAACCACCATATCAGGCAGTATATTTCAAATTTAACCATTTCTGCAGCTCAAAATTGCTCAAGTCACCTCTGGTTCTTTTATCAAGCGCCTTACATGAGTCATCACAAACAATAGCTAGCATTTTCTATTTCTGAATTCAAGTGTGCGTGCAGATATCAGTGTGCATGGAACATCCTATCACCAGTAAGAAACGCCAATGATGATCCTTCAGGCGAACAGGTACTTACATAATCACCTGGTGGGGATTTCACAGACACACAACTTCCTGGAACAAGAATGAGATCCATGTCGCCTGAAGTTGCCAGCAAGCTACAGGCCACTAGCCACTGCAAGTAGCTGTGCTACTTCACAGGCCAAGGGTGCTGGCTGGATAGCAACTCAGAAATCCTATAACAGTGGGCAAATTCAGTTACTTTTCAAGGTTGGAAAAAAATTACAGGGTCTGTGTTTTGGCAGGATGTGTTCAGAGGCAAGGCCAGAGAATGGCTGTCAGAAGCCACCCTCTGCTCCCCCTTCCGATCGTGCCCAGCTTGGGACACATCAAGGTGTACCTCCAACTCTGCAGGCTGAGTGAGTCTACACAGGCCCTTTAAGTGGGTTGCTAATTAACCCCTTAAGGACTATTTGATCAGTTGATTAGGAGAGATGGGAGTGCTTTGGTAGAGTAAAAAAATTAAAAGACTGTCATGCCCCTAAGTAAGAGCAACTATATTCCAGACTACCACTCCTTGCCTCTCGAATGCAATTTACCATTTCAATACACGTTGCAATGTATCATAATATTGGATTGTGAGCTGAGCCATGTGCCAATTGGCACAGGCCTCATGAGTAGTGAAATGACAACTGGAGTGGAAGAAACGGATTCCAGTTCATAGAGCACAGGCATCAGAGGAAAAGTAGGGCTGTGCCCCTGGGGAAAACCTGTACCTGAACTGTGCTGGGACCATTCTAGCAGACTATGACCAGGAAAGTTGAACTAGTCTTAAACTGGATAATGGTGAGGGATCAAGTTTGGGTTGATGTAGCGAATCAAGGCAGGAGAGCAAAATAGAGAAATTAAAATGGGAAATGAAGGTCAGAAAATGGAAGGGACTGAGGGCATAAATCTAAGAAAACTCCAACAGTCCTGACAAGATATAACAAAAATACAAAACTAAAGACTGTATTTGAATGTGGATAGCATTCTTCAAAGTAAACAAAGTGATAGTGTACACTGAGATTCATAAATATGACCTGAAAGCCACTGCAGCTGCACAATGATACAGATTGAATCCTGGGTATTGAGGTATGTCATTCAAGAAGAATAGGAAACTCCGTAGAACGTCAGCTTTGCTGTTCAATGAAAACGTTGGTGCAATAGTCAGAGATTACGTTGGTTCAGGAGAAAAGGTGTAGAATCTGTTTGGATGGAGACAATTAGTAGCGGTGGAAAGAAATCACTCATGAGTTGGTCTACAAGCCCCATAACAGCAATCACAATATCTGTCAAAAAATATCCAAGAAGGAATATGATTGCTTGTGACAAAGGGATAGCAATAATCATGAATGATTGAAATCTACTTTATAACTTGAAAAATCAAATTGACAATGGTATATCAAACAAGGAGTTCATAGAGTGTTTCTTAGCAGCACATTCTACAGCCAAATGACATGATTAATTAATGACTTTTGAGAAAAGGAAAGCCTATGTTGCAGAGACCACAATATGATTGAGTTTTACATCCTGTTAGAATGCATCCATGTCCAATGTCACAGAATTGTTACGTGTAGTATATGGTCATTCAGCCCATCACATCTGTACTAGCTCTCCAAATGAGGAATCAATGCCATTACCCCAACTTTAACCATGCACATTACCTCTATTTAAATAATAACATAATGCCCTCTTCAACGCCTCAACTGCAGTATATTATGCTTAAAGAAGGTCAACTGTGTGGGCATGAAAGCCGGACTAGCTGAACTGAAATGGCATTCTAGGCCAGAGGACAGGTCTTAGCAAGGTAGTGGCAGAGATTTTAAAGGGATATTTCAGGATATTCAGAATAAGTATACATCTACCATAAAAGGAAAAGTCAAAAAAATGAAGGACCCACCACCTGTGATTAACTAAAGAAATTAAGTAGTGTCAAACTTAAGATAAAGACGTTTTAACTGGACATAGATAATTACTAGATAAGCTGATTCAGAACATAATTAACGGCAGAGAAGAACCACATGATTGATCCTAGCAGAGAGATTACAGAGTATGAGATGAACCTAACGAGGAATGTACAAACAACAGCTAACAAAGAGGAAATCCCCAAGTCTTCTATAGGAACACAAATGGAAAAGGTAGAATATGGTCAATTGGGGATCAAAAAGGTGATTTACACATGAAGGCAGGGGCATGGCTGAAGTTCTCACCAACCAACCGAGATGTTTTCAAGCCATGATGGCAGAGGAGGAAACTCAGTCACTAGAAAGGTTAAGTTGTTGGTACTTAAGAGTTGACGAGGCACCTAGACCAGCTGACATGCATACAAGATATTGTAAAGTCAACACGATTTGCAGCTGAGCCACAATTTTGCAGTGCTCTTGGACTCGGGTGTTGGTGCTAGAGAATGAGAAAATTGCAAATATTATGTCCTTGGGCTAAACAAGATTGTCAACATAAGGCCACCAGTTACAAACCAGTCTGTTTAACACTGGCAGTGGCGAAGTTTCAAGAAACAATTATTTTGTTTAGAAAAGGCACGTGGTCAAATGTGGGTTAATTAGGGATAGTTAGTACTGTAAACTGTGTGAAGCACAATATAAAATTTCAGAAAGACTTTGCCGAGTTGGTGGAATGGGTGAAGAGGTGACGTGTTTAATTTGGAGACTTGAGGTGAGACATTCCAACAGAAAAAATATGGAGATTATAAATTAAAATGTACGAATCTAAAGTGTGTGCAGGGCTAAGAGAAACGAGAGAGTAAATGGGCATAAGTTATTAAAGGTGGTAGGGCAAGTGCAGAGTAGCTAGTAATGCAATCTGTATTCTGGGCTTTACTAATAGTGGCATTGAGTACAAAAGCTGGGACATTATGCTGAAGCTGTGCAAGACACTAGACCTCAGCTGGAGAACTGTGGCATCAAAGGTTATGGGGAGAAAGCAGGATGAGGCTACTGAATTGGACGATTAGCCATGACTGTGATGAAAAACGGAGCAGGTTCGAAGGCCGAATGGCCGCCTCCTGCTCCTCTATAGTTGTGCCTGGAAATGTGGTAGAAGAAAGGTCATTCAAGACATTCAAGAAGGCATTAGATGATTATTTATACAGAACTAATGTACAGGATGACAGGAGAAGTGCAGAAAAATGGCACCAAGTCATGATGATCATTCAAGAACAAAAGTCGACATGATGGGTTGAATGTCCATCTTCTACACTAAATACCTGTTGAATCTTTTCACAGAATTGTAGATTAAGAATGGGGTGTTAATAGTAGGTAGTAAAGGAAATGATTGATAAGATAAACAAACATTTTGCTTCTGTCTTCAGTATAGAGGATTTCAAAACTTCAATCATAGCTGTCAGTCAAAGGAGAAAGGTTGAGAAGAAATTTGGTGAAATTACAATCACCAGAGAAGCAGTGTCAGGCAATCTGATGGAAGTGATAAGTCCCACGTGCCGACCAAGTTCATCCTCAGGCCTTAAAAAGAGGTGGTTAATGAGTTAGTAAGTGTGTTAATGTTAATTTTTATGAAATTCACTCGTCACTAGAAGTTTTTAATCGACTGTAAAACAGCAATTATTCAAGAAATATTCTTTATTCAAGAAATGATACAGCAGAAAACAAGAACCTATAGGCCATCTGTCATGGCAAGATATGTGAATTGTTAGAAAGGTATTAGAATCATTAAGGAAATTATAGCTGAGCACCAGTGATTAGGAAGAGTCAGCGTGGTTCCCTGTGAGGGGAAGCAGGTTTAACTTATTTACGGGAGTTCTTGACAGAGCAACATGCATGCGGATATAGGGGAGCCTGTACACACAATGTACTTGGATTTTTAGAAGACATTTGCCAAGGTGCTGCATAAATGTCTATATGAGCTCATTGTGTGGGGGGGAGTTTTTTGGCATGGACACAAGGATGAATGAAGGATTCTCCGCCAGTGCTACTCAAAGTGGTCATAAACACTTTGCAGGTTAGTTGCACTGTACATGTTTGTGGGATTGCTCATTAGCTTGAAATATTGGGTAAAATCCAGAAAGTCAAGAGATGTTGTACGTGGAAAAGGTATTGGTTCTGCATGCAATGGTTCTGGTCAAGCCACTTGTTTCCAATTATTACAGCTATAAATACAACACTCATTGGGCTGTAGCTTGAGATAATGCTGGTGCAAAGGCAAAGAGGAGGACAAATTGCTCAGAATGAGGATTGGGCAAAAAAGATCTCAAAAGGAGGCTTTGTCCACTTCTGGTCTTCTGGAATCGCTTCTTTTACCTCTCCCTCAGCAAGGTATATGCATGAACTTTGAGCTTTCTGAAGGAGTCAATCACAAAACTACAACCTGATCTGCATCTCAGAGAAAAACAAAGACAGCACTACTGGTGACTCCAAAAGTGACTAAGGCCCTGAAAATTTGTTATTTGGATGGTTTCCAGTTGGACATATGTGCTATTTTCCAGGTTGCCAACCACTGTTACAACAGAGATTTCATGGGAAGTGTGAGTGTACCCAACCAGGTTACCACGCTTTCCTATGTTCAGGACATCATCATCAACTGCAAAAAATGCAGCATTATAAATGCTATATCTCAATGTTGAGATGTACTGCAGTTACAAAGGTTGCCACTTGCTAAATGTGTAGTTGAAGTACAACCATGCTCAGCTTCTTACAATAGTGTGATCCTGATGATCATGATGCTTTCGCTGAGGCAATCTGTAGTACTCTCAACCTTTTGGCCACCAAGTCAAGGCAGAGAATAGTTTAATAATTCCCTTCAGGGCCGGAAATCTGCCCTGTTTATTTGGTCTGGCCTGCATGTGAATCCAGGCCCACAGTAATTCTTAACTGCCCTCTGATACAACTGAGTGACTTCTTAGACAATTTCAAGACTAACCAGGTGGATCATCCTGGACAGCAGAAATGACCACGGCAAATATAGAACTGTCAACGCTGAAAAATCCTCCTTAAAATCATCTGGGACATTGTGCCTAATGTGGGAGAACTGTTTCAAAAGCTGGTCAAGCAGTGGTCTGTCACGGTCAATGAGGAACGATTCGATAGGGACAATTATGTTCTGGAATCCACCATCATCACCATCCTGAATATGCCCTGTGAAAGGACAGACTCACCTGGTCTGGTGGCACAGTGATATCGAATGGAGAAGGAGGTGCCCCAAGTGTCTTCAACATTAACTCTGGACTCCATGTAGTACCATGGCATCATGTCAAACTTAGAGAAGGAAACCTCCTGTTAATTAGCTACCCACCTCAGTTTATGAATCAGTACCAGTCCATGTTAAATAGCAATTGGAGGAAGCACTGAATGTACTCTATCTTCACATTGAAGATATATTCCAATGTATTATGTGGCATTATCATCATGCTAAATGGGGCAGCTTTCAAACAGATCTAGCGACGAACAGGCACTGTGGTCATCAGCAGCAGAATTGTATTCAACCACAATCTCTAAACTTGTGGTGTGGTATATTCCATCAAATATCTTTACAGCAGTCTTAACAATCAAACTTGTTTCAATGACGAGTGCAGAAGGATATGCCAGGAGCAGCACTAGGTATAGCTATAAATAAAGCAATCTAGTAAAGTTCCAACACAGGGCCACTCGTCAAACAGCATGTGACAGAACTAAGGCTCCCACAAACAACAGATCGGGTCTAATCTCTGCAGTCCTGTCACATTCAGTTTTGAAACATCTAATAAGACAGGCTCTACAAATATTCTTATTCTTAGTGATGGTACATCTTAGCATATAAATGCAAAAGGTAAGGCTGAGGTATTTGCTTTCATCTTTAGTCTGAAGTGCTGAGTGAATGATCTGTCCTGGTTTCCTCCTAGGGTCCCAGCATCACCAATACCAGTTTTCTATCAATTCAATTTACTCCACATGACATCAAGAAAAGGTTGAAGACACTAGTTACAGCAAAAATTATGGGCCCGACTACATACTGGCAGTTGGGCTGAAGACATGTGCTCTAGAACTCCAATATAGTACAACACTAGCATTTAACAGAGAAAGTGAAAAATTGCCAAGGTATGTCCTTTGCACAAAAAGACAAGACAAGACTATTGCAATAACTTACTCACTGAGGCACAGTTTTGTTTCCCCTAGAGCCACTTAGTTCTTGAACCCATTATAGCATTGGTCTAAACATGGACAGAAGAACTGAACTCAGGAGGCAAAGTGAGAACGATAAGCCTGACATCAAGACAGCAGTTGACAGACTGTAGCATCAACGAGTCCTTGCAAAACTTAAGGCAATGAGGATTAAGAGAAAATCATCCTCTGTTTAAAGTTATATCTGGGCGGCACGGTGGCTCAGTGGTTAGCACTGCAGCCTCACAGCACCAGAGTCCCGGGTTCAATTCCAGCCTTGGGTGACTGTCTGTGTGGAGTTTGCACATTCTCCCTGTGTCTGCGTGAGTTTCCTCCCACCGTCCAAAGATGTGCAGGCTAGGTGGATTGGCCATTCTAAATTGCCCGTAGTGTTCAGGGATGGGTCTGGGTGGGATTCTCCAAGGGGCGGTGTGGACTTGTTGGGCCGAAGGGCCTGTTTCCACACTGTAGGGAATCTAATCTAATCTAAAAGGCAGAAGGTTAAGGTTGATCATTTCACTTGTGGACAATTGCACAATATTGAGCACCATTTGTGACTCAGATACTGAAGCAGTCAGTGTCCAGATGTAGCCAAGGTCGACAAATAGGAAGCTGGATGAACACAGCAAGCCAGGCAGCATGATGAGCAAAGGAGAAGTCAACATTTTGGGCATCACCTTTCTTCACAACGCATCAACGTTTCGGGCACTACTCTTCTTCAGGACTGCAACTAGACTAGTCCAAAATTCAGGCTCAAGCTAGTATGTGCAAAGTAACATTCATGCAATCCAAATGGCAAGCAATGAACATCAGCAAGAGAGAATTTAACCATCACCCACTAATACTCAATGGCATGGTCTCCAATATCAAAATTTTGGGGATTACTAGTGGCCAGAATTTGAATTACAGCAGCTATATAAATACTGTGGCTGCAAGGGCAGATGAGTGATTCGCAGAATCATACAGTACAGAAGTGGCCTGTCAGCCCATTGACTCTGTACTGCTAAAAACACACTAAATCTACCCTATTCCTACCGCCTTGAATGGTATGAAACTTCAATTTTTCACCAAGGTAAATATGAAAATTTGTGAGGTCACATGTCTCAATCACCATCTCAGGCAATGCATTCCTACCACTCTCTGGGTTAGAAAGTTTTTACTTCAAATCCCCTCTAAATATTCTGTCTTTCACCTTAGAAGTGCCCCCTTTTTTTACTGACTCTTCAACTAAGGGGAGCAGCTGCACACTATCTATCCTGTCCATGTCCCTCAATCTTAATACACTTCTATCAGGAGCCCCCTCAAACTTCTCTGATCCAAAAAGAACTGAAGCTTATCCTGCCTCTCTTCATAGCTAAGATGCTTCATCCCAGGCAATCCTGTGAATCTCCTCTGTAGCAGAGCTGCACTCAGTACTTCAGCTGTGGCCTAATCCAAGTCCTGTACATTTCCAATCTCCGTGCTCTTACAATCTATGTCTTGACTAATAAAGGTCTTAACCACCTATTAATTGGACTTGCTGCCTTCAGGGATCTGTGGACAAGTGCCTCAAGGGCTTCTGAATGTCCTAACATAGATTGAGTACTCCCTTGTCTTGTTACTTCGTCAAAGTGTGTTACGTCATATTTATCAGGATTAAATTCCACCTGGTACTGATTTGTCCATCTGAGCAATCTGTTGATATTCTCCCATAACCTAAGATCTTTCTCCTCACTGTCAACCAACTGGCTAATCTTTGTGTCATCTGCAAATTTAATTATCATCACTCTCACATTCTCATCTATTTCATAAGGAGGTTGAGAATTCAGCAGTGAGTGACTCACTTTTCTTTTCTCCAAAGCCTATCTGCCATCTACAAAGCACAAATCAGAAGTGCATTGGAATACTCCGTACTTGCCTGATGAGTGCAGCTTCACCAAAACCTGACACCCCCCAGGACAAAGCAGCTTGCTTAATCAGCACCCATTGTGCAATGTCAACACTTTAAAAAGTTGTTTGGGGGTGAATGTTTGCTGGTAAAAGGGATAGCTGGAAAGTAGGAAGCCTTCAAAAATGAGATAATGGGAGTCTAGAGACAGTATGCTCCTGTTAGAGTGAAGGACAAGGCTGGTAGGTGTAGGGAATGCTGGATGACTAGGGAAATTGACCTTTTGGCCAAGAGTAAGAAGGAAACATTTGTCAGGCATAGATAGCAGTGATCGAGTGATTCCTTAGAAGAGGATAAAGGCTGTAGGAGTATACTTAACAGGGAGACCAGGAGGATAAAAACAGAACATGAGATACCTTTGGCAAATATGGTTATGGAGAATCCAAAGGGATTCTACAAATATATTAAGGACAAAAGGGTAATTGGGGAGACCCTCAAAGTTTAGCAAGGCTGCGAATGTGTGGAACCGCAGGAGATGGGGAAGATACTAAGCGAGTATGTTGCATCAGTGTTTACTGTGGAGAAGGATATGGAAGATAGAGAACGTGGGGAAATAAATAGCGACTTTTGAAAAACGTCCATTCTACAGAGGTGGTGGTGCTGGGTGTCTTAAAACGCGTACAGATGGATAACTAATCAGGACTTGATCAGGTGTACGCTAGAACTTTGTAGCAAGGTAGGGAAGTGATTGCTGGGCCCCTTGCTGAGATACTTGCATCATCGATAGCCACAGGTAAGGTGCCAGAAGACAGGAGGCTGGCTAATGTGGTGCCACTATTGAAGAAAGGTGGTAAGGAAAAGCCACAGAAGTATAGGCCAGTGAGCCTGACATCGGTGATGGGCAAGGTGGTGGAGAGGATGCTGAGGGACAAGGTTTACATGTATTTGGAAGGGCAATGAATGATTAGGGATAATCAACATGATTTCTCATGCACAAAGCCATGTCTCACTAACTTGATTAGTTTTTTGAAGAACTAATGAAGAGGACTGATGGAGGCAGAGCGATGGATGCAATCTACATGGACTTCAGGAGGGCATGTGACAAGGTTCCTTGTAGTAGACTGGTTAACAACATTAGTGCACACTGAATACAGGGAGAACTAGCCATGTGGATATGGAACTGGTTCAAAAGGAGGAGACAGAGGGTTTTGGTGGAGGGTTGCTTTTCAGACTGATGGCCTGTGACCAGCGGTGTGCCACAAGGATCGCTACTGGGTCCACTGCTCTGCATCATTCATATAAATGATGTGGATGTGAACAAAGGAGGTATGGCTAGTAAGTTTGCAGATGACACCAAAATTGGAGGTGTAGTGGATAGAGAAGAAGGTTACATCAGAGTAGATTGGCACCTTGATCAGATGGGCATGAGTGGCAGATGTAGTTTAATTTAGATAAATGCGAGGTGCTGCATTTTGGAAAGGCAGATCAGGGCAGGACTTCTATCACCTAATGGTAAATTCCTAGCAGCGTTGTAGAACAGAGTGCAGGTTTCAAAGTTCATTGAAAGGAGAGTTCCAGGTCGACAGGGTAGTGAAGAAGGCATTAGGTATGCTTGCCTTTACTAGTCAGTGCACTGAGTATAGGAGTTGGGAGGTCATGTTGCAGCTGCACAACACATTGGTTAAGCCACCTTAGGAAAACTGTTTGCAATTCTGGTCTCCCTGCTATGGGAAAGATGTTGTGAAACAGGAATGGGTTCAGAAAAGATTTAAAAGAATGTTGCCTGTGTTGGAGAGTTTGAGCTATAGGGATAGGCTGAACAGACTGGGCCTATTTTCCCAGGAGTGTCGGAGGCTGAGGGGCAGTCTTATGGAGGTTTATAAAATCATGATGGACATGGATACGATGATTAGACAAGTTCTTTTCCCTAGAGTGAGGGAGTCCAAAACTAGGGAGCGTAGGTTTAAGGTCAGAGGGGAAAGATGTAAAAGGGACCTAAGGGGCAACTCTTTCATTGGGAGGATGATGTATGTCAGATACAAGCTGCCAGGGGAAGTGGAGGAGGCTGGTGCAATTACAACATTTAAAAGGCATCTAGATGGGTATACGAATGGGAAGGGTTTACAGGGCTAAAGACCAAATGCTGGCAAATGGGAGTAAATTTATTTAGGATATCTGGTCCGCATGAACAAGTAGGACCGAACAGTCTGTTTCCATGCTGTATAGCTCTATGACTCTATGATACTACATGATGCACTGCAGTAACTCCTGTAGTATATTCAAAATTTACAGTCTCTATCACCTTGATAGACTTGGACAGCAGAAGCCTAAATACACTATCGCTTGTAAATTCCTTTCCAAGGCATTGACTATGCTGTCTTGAAACCATATGACCATTCCTCCACTATTAGTGATTGAAATCCTGGAACTCTCTCCCTAATAGCATCACAGGTGCATCTACATAACAGAGCACTTCAAGGTTATGGCTCACTACCAGCTTCTCAGTAGCAACTGGGGATGAACAACAAATTGCCGGTCTTGCCAGCAATGCCCAAGACTTAGAAGCATTCCCTACAGTAAGTGTAATCTAGTACATGATATTTTCTCAAAGTGTACTTTTCAGAAAGAATATCTGTCACATAATTTAACTTAATCCATCTTTAGTCGTTGGGTAAACTGCACAAAGAATCAAAAAGGACCAAATCATGCACTTTATGTAATTTTATTTGGTTTTAAATTCTCTTTGTCTTCTCAGAGTTATTTCATTCCCCAACAAATAAATCCTAATAAAACAAATTGGCTTCTTGAATTCTCTAGCATTCTTAACTCTACTAACCAGTATGCATTCAATGTACTTATGATGTAAACAATTTGAAAGAAACTTACACTGTGCTGGCTTTCAATTTCCTCATGTTTTTGTTGCAAAGCTTGGGAAGCTCGAATCGAATCCCCTATTCCCCACTGAGTCCTCAGTTGTTCTGACCCAGGTCCTTCCAACCAGTTCACAACCTTAAGTGAGAAATTAATTCTGATAAATGAATTGAATGACAGATCTTCATCATGACTATGTTACTGAAAATGACACAAATGTGAAATAGAACAATGCAAATAAAACCTCTGTGGTACAACCAAATAGGCAATGGACACTTGAAAAGGAGTATACATTTTAATAGTTTAGACATCAATTATTTGTTGTTATATTTAAAAACTGAAGTGTAGTGAAATGTTTGCTGACATCAATGTACAGTGTCGTGGAGACTCAGCAGGCCAGCTTTCACCCATGATTCGTCAAAATGCTCAACTTATGTGGCTATTTGGTTGTGATGTAAGCAGCACATTTCTAGAAAACATAAAATGGGAAAGGAGAGGGACAAAAACACCATGAAAACTGCATGTGTTTTTGCTCCTGTGTATTTCCCAATCCAAGGTTGTTCCCAATCCAACATGAAATACACTGGGTGTCGCTTAGGGCAGCTGTTTGGATCACAGATGATAAATGACAGCAAGAGTAACTGTTTACCAAACCAAAAAAAATTGATATATGCAGCAAAAAATCTACAATTTTCAATTACACCAACAGTCTCGCAAAAGAACACTAATTCCAAAACCACTAAGTTCAGCACATTCTTTCCAAATGAAGGATGCTTTTGGGAGATTTACTTAACACATAAAATGTTTCAGCCCTTGATGAGCAAGTTGAGACATTAATTAGTCTGCAGATCCACTGTTCTGGTGGGGGGAGCTGGGGGGGGGGGGGTGGGGGGGAGTGGTGACAGTCTGTAAATGACTCAGCCCTTTCAAATGTGTCATTTTGTATTTGCATCAAGTAAAAGCTAATAATGTCAGCTTCCGGGATAGAAAGGGATTGCTGCCAAATGTCACGAACAGCAAAGTTAAAGGAAAACAATTATACTGCAGTTCCAAGTGTTGAAATGCACAAACATTTTACCTCCAGATTCAATTATTCAATGCTCTCCAATTCCCTTCCAATATTTTAACGTCTAAGATTAATTTCTTACACATCTCTGGCAACTACATTTTAGACTGGACCATGCCCCACTCAAGGTCTTGTACTCAGCAATCTACATTGCCTCAGTTTAGAATTCTCATCCTAAGTGCTACAGTTCTCCATTAGTTTATCCCTTCCATCCCTGAAACTTCATACAGTGTGACAATCCATTCTTCCCCAAACTATCTGTTCCTCTGATTCTAGCCTCTTCTCCATTTGTTTGAGTTGTGCATATCCACCTCTTTACCTCACCATGAACTGCTGTACCATCAAGTTGCCTGGACCTATTCAAGTAGAATGTAGTCCCAAATAGCTCAGACTTCCTCTCCTCTTGGAAGTACCTGCTTATAACTGACCTGCTGGGCCAAGATGCTAAATAAAACTCTTAGTATCTCAAATAAAAACAGGAAGTGCTGGAGAAACTCAGCAGAAATTTCTTACAGATTTCTATCAACTGGAACCATCTGCGGATGTATTTCTACACTGCTTGCCTTCTTTCATACGAAGCGTTATATCAAAGTTTTGCATGTTCTCTCAGGTGGATGTAATATATTTCTTGAGACTGTTTTGAACAGCAAGGGAGTTATTTTTGATGCCTTAACCAATATTTCGCTTTTCTTCAACATCATAAGAACACATCATTTAATTAATAGCACAATGCTGTTTGTGGGAATTTGCTGTATCTGAATTGGCTGTCACATGTCTTACAACATTGACCATACTTACAGACAATTAAACAGTTTGAAAGTATTTTAGGAAATCCTGAACTCTATATATATGTAAGGCTTACACCTTTTTTGAAAAAAACATTAAAGCCACTGACGTGGTACAGAATATAGCCACACATGATCTCAAGGGTTGGGAAATCATATCTATAATGAGAGAGGAGATATTACAGCAGAGAAGGTGAATAAAAGATTTGAAAACTATCAAGGATTTTGATGTATAAGTAATTGACGAGTTATCAGTTCACCAAGAGAGCGATGACAGAAGAAAATCTTTTTAAATAAAAGCTGTTAGAGCATGCAATACCAAGGCTCAGTACACGTTTGAGAAGGAAATCAATATATCCTTTTGAAGAAAATTGAATATATGAAATAGAGGTAATCAAAGAACATAAGTGCAAGATCTTCATTGGAAGAACAAAGGGAGAGGTTAGAAGTATTTTTATGCAACATTTTATTATGATACGTGATACCCAACTGGATTTTGTCATGGAAAAACAATCTAGCTTTTAAAAGAGAAATGGATAAATATTTGAATTAAAATTATTAAGAATATAGGAAACGAAAAGGGAATAGAACTAAGTGAATAGTTCTTTCACAATGCATTCATGTGAATACTTCTATGCTATAACTTCAATGATGCACACCAAGTCCCATTCACCCATTAACTCTGTGCTCACTGGTCTTTACAGGTTCCTCGTCCAGCAATGTCCTGCTTTTGAAAATGTCATCCTTGTATTCAAGTTCTTCCAATGTCCCTCTCCTCGTAGACTGCCAGCCTTACAATCCACCAAGATATCTGTTGTCCTCCAAATTTGGCCTTTAGTGCAGGCTGGACATTCACAGTACGACCCCATCAACTGTGTCTTCCATATTACCAGGCAACGTTAACATTGGCCAGGCACATGTTTTCTGTTTACAAGCCTAGAGTAGGATTACTGATAGACTACTTTGCAATGTGTAAAAATCATATTCAAACACTTTACCCCGAGTCTGTAAATATAATTTTTGTTTCAGGGCACACTGGACAGCAATCAGGAATAGGACAGAGGAAATAATTGTTTGTATACTGCTTTTCTCAATCTCAGGTCTTTGCTAAATGCTTCAGAGCTAATAATTTTTTTAAAGTGTGTGTTGTAATGTATGAAAATCTGCAATGAGTATGCATACAGGAGAATCACACAAATACCAATCAGATTAACAATCAGATAATTACACTTTTAGCTACGTTGGCTTCTGAATAAATTTTTCCAGTACTTGCCTGCTCTTTTCTGAACACAGTCAAGGAATTTTATTTCTGCACAGTCAAAAAACTTTGGTGTGAGTTTTTTTTTGAAAGATGGCATCTTTAATACTGCAACATACTTTCAGATTACTGATATGTCCAATTTATATTAATGTGCCCAAGTCTTTAAATTGGGGCTTGAAACAACACTCTTCTGACTCAGAGGCATAACTGAAAAACTCGTCTCAACTGCCTACTTTGGTAACTCAGGGACTCCACGGCCAATTTCAAAACCTCAACTGTTAGCTTAGATAAAAATTAGGGAAGGCAAAACAGTCTGCAATCTCCTTGGCTTAGGATTCAATTCTACAAGCAGTGAACAGAGTAGTCTTAAAATCAAACCATCGTAGTTTGTAGAAATGTCATAACATTTATAATTATTGCTCACCTGCATAACTTTTTGCTGTATTTCCTCTAGTTGTGTACGTTTACTACGCTGTCTGCAGACTTCTTGGTATCTAGTATATTGTTCTCGTAGAGAATCCAGTAGTTTCACTACTTTGGGCTGAGCTAACAATTCGTCGTCCATTGGGGACCATGACATACCTCCTTCTAACCCATTAAAGCGGCGCTGTTGCAATTCTGATAGGAGTTCATGACCTTTAGAGTAATGCCAGAAAACATTTAAATACCAGTTCTCAATTCAATTTTTAATGTACATGCTACTCGTGTAAGTATTTCTTACTTCAAAACCAAAAAATGCAATTTTTGAAAAACACTCATGTTAAAAGGCATTTGTTTGTTTAAAGGGAAGAGTTGGGCCAGCTATATAAGTATTATAGCTGTAAAGCAGGTCAGCGGCTAGGAATTCTGCAGTAAGTACCTCAGCTCCTGGCTCCTCAAAGCCTCTCCACTGCCTCCAAGGTACAAGTCAAGGATGTGACAGAATGCTCTCCACTTGCTTGTAAGCACAGTTCCAAAAGCACTCAAGAAGCTCAATGTCATCTACGACAAAACAGGCAACACTATCCACCACCTTCAACATTCATTCCCTCCAAAGTCAAAGCATAGCGAGAGCAATGCGCAAAATTACAAGACACTGTGGAAATACATCAAGGTTCCTTTGACGGTACATTCCAAATTTGCAAGAAAGATGCATGGGAACACTACTAATGTGTAAATTACCTCTAATCTGCACACCATCCTGACTTGGAATCATATTATCAATCTGTTGCTGTCATTGCATCAAAATCCTAAAATATCCTTCACAGCAGCATGCTGTGTTTACCCACTCCACGTGGACTGTCCTAAGAGAGCTAACAGAAGTATATGACATCTTGACACTGCTGCAAACAAAGAAAGCACTAGTTTTGGAGATTAGCATTCTCACAACTTGCATAGTAATGAATTAACAACATAATTCAGATATCATTTGAATTTAATGTTCATACTGCACCATAGAAATGCCATTAAATAAAACAGAAAGTTATAGGTATCAATCAAGAAGTCAGTGCATTCTCTCAACACTTAACAAGATTTGACAAATTATAGTGCAATAATGACAGTTTGAATTAGAGCACAAAGAACCTTATCTAAAGTCTAACCAATATAAACTTGTGAGTAGCCATTGTTGAATCCCTCAAGATCAACATTCAGGGAATTACTACTGATCAGGAACTTAAATAGATCGGCCACGTAAGTATTAAAGCTACAAAAACAGGGGCAGAGGCTGGTAATTCTGCAGCAAATAATTTCCCACATGACTCCCCAAAAGTCTGTCCACCATCCACAAAACAATGCGGGATGATTTCCACTCCACCAATACTCAAGAAAGTCAGCACCATTCAGGACAAATCAGCCCGCTTGACCAGCAACTCATCCCCACCCTGAAAAATTTACACCCACCCCACCTTTACATGGCAGCAGCAAGATCTGCCATAAGATGCACTGCAGCAACTCACTGAGGTTTCTTTAACAGTAACTTCAAAATCTGGGATTCCTATCACTTAAAAGGTCAAGGGCACTGCCACTTGCAAGTTCCTTTCCAAGTCACACACCATCTTGAGTTAGAACCATTTCACATATCCTGCACTGTTAACAGATCAAAATCATAAAATTCCTGAACAGCAATGTGGGAATCAGTGGTTAAAGGAGTGGGCTCACCACCATCTTTTCAAGGGCAATTCGGGATAGGAAAAAAATGATGACCTGTCAGCCTGACGCATATCCGAAGAAAAAATAAAAAATATCAAATGCAAGGCAGATTGACTGAAAAAGCAAAAGCATTTTGGTACAGCAAAAGGCAAAATATTTTTCATTGAGAATTATTGCATAGATTTGAAAAGAAAGATTGGCATTTACATAGCAGCTTCCACAACTTCAAGAGTCCCAAAGCACCTTACAATGAATGAAGTACTTTTGAAGTGCTTTCACACTTATTATTTAGGAAATGCCACAGCCAACTTGAACATAGCAAGTTTGCACAAACAGCAATGTGACAAGACAACAAGATGTAGCAGCAGAGCAAGCCATTCAGTCCATCAAGTCTGCTCCACCGCTCAATGAGATCATAGCTGATTAGACAATTCTCAACTCAACATTCCTGCCTTTTCCTATATGTCCTTGATTCCCTCATTGATTTGAAATCTCTTTATCTCGGCCTTGAATATGTTTAAATGATCCAGTCTCAACAACCTCTGTGGTAAAGAATCCTACAGATTCAGAACTCTCTGAGAAGAAGTGTGCAACCCCTTAATAATTTTGACCAAGTAATCAGTTCTTATAATATTGACTGAATGATAAATATTGATCAGGACATTGGGAGCAACTCTTCTGCTCACCTTCAAAATATTGCTGTGGAAATGTTGATTTCCATAATTGATGTAACTCTGTTTAATGTGTCATTTGAAAGGTGGCATTTCCAACAGTGCAGCATCTCCTTGGTACTGCAGTGGAGTATCAGCCTAGATGTTTGTGTGCAGCCATTTGACAGAAATGAGTACTACTCACTGAGCCTCAACTCTTGATGGCCCCCTTTAGGCTACATCATGAGTGGGGGGGGGTGGGAAAGGAAGGTTGGGCACATGAGTTTGAACTGCACAAGAGGACAAATTACATATCCAAAATGAACATATGTCACCATAAATGCATCACAACAGGATACATCTATCAAGGTACAATTCAAATGAATCAAAAAAGTCTCAAAAGAGAAAGCAAATATGGCAATATTGGCAAATATAGCCATTTAACAAGATGGAGGGTGCAACAAAAGCAAAATACTGTGGATCCTGGAAAGCTGAGAGAAGAACAATAATGTTGAAATAACTCAGTACGCCAGGCAGCAGCTGTAGGATGAAACCATCCAGTAAGACATCGCAAGTTGAATCCTTAATAACTCTAATGCAATTTTTTTTTCTATTGATTAGCAGCTGCAAAACATTACTGCAAATAGGAGCCAAAAATGGGGGAATGGGAACCAATATTGCTACACTGTTGGAGCAGGTACAGCCAATACGCCGATTTTATCCAATTCTCATCCATTCAGAAACTAAACTACCAAAAAATATTTATTTGCCATGAAGATGAACATGTTCTAAAAACATGAACACCGTAACGGAATTAATAGTTACGTTCATTAACACATCCTACATGAACAATTCCTTTGTTTAAACATCGGAAAAGTGCAATGTCACAACATTATCTGAATGACAATATAGAGAAGAAAAAAACACATGGGTGTATTATTTCATGAGTAGAAGTAACTGAAATCCCAAGCTGAATATTTTTTTGAGAAAAGTGGCATTGAAACTTAACTTGCAAACCAATGTGTAAACAACACAAAACAAATGCAGAAATAAAAACTGGATTACATTTTTATAGAGCTGGTCAGTTTAAAAAGTTATTTGCAGAATTTAGCAGTTTCTGTGACAATTAACATGTTTTAAACACTTAACATTTATTAAGAAAAGCTACCTGTTTGTAAAACTGTTTCTGGATCCACGGAAGGAAGAAAACTGTATTCCATAGGCCTACCAATGCAAACAAAGTGTTAAACTTTCTAGATGCCATACATGGTGTAAAATAAAAATCACAAATAAGCAATCCTAGAAAATAAAGCTACTGAATTGCTAAACATTTTAGAAGAGTTGAGATGAAACAACAATCATTGGCTTGCCCTTAGATGTGATCCATAAAACCCGATCTAGTCGCAGTAAAAGGTACTACATAATTTCTTATGTACAACAGCTCACTTATACAATAACTGTCCAAGCCAATTCATAGGAGAATCATAAATAAAATTTGTCACTGAGACACACAAGATGATATTTGGTGTATAATCGAAAGCCTAGGCAAAAAAAGACAGGTTTCAAGAAGTATCTTTAAGATGAAAAGTGAGATGGAGAGGCAGAGAGGCATTAGGAGGGAACTCCAGAGTGTGGGGGTTGAAGCAATCGAAGGTACGGCCGCTAATGATACAGCAATAATGACTGGATGCAGTGACTTTATTGTTCATGCAGAAAATAATCTTGAGACCATTCTTGTTCGCTAAAAAGTTTCAAAGTAAATAATAAAGAAAAACATCACTGTATTACAGAAATCTAATGTTAATTAAAATAGTCTTCAAACTTCAAGTAATAGAATAAGTAGTCAGTGGGCCCACCACAAGTAAATTGTCCTGTCCAGATATTAGTTCTTGTTGAAAGTTCTTTTGGAGATGGACAAAAGTTGGTTCAAGAGGTAATCTGTCCTACGTCTGGCAGATTACAGCCTTTTCCCTAAATGCATCAAGCAGCAATACTGACTCACAAAGGGTGATCCTCATTGTTCATCAGACTTCATGAAAGGCAAATATCTCATTAAATACTCTCCCTGTCTGGTTTAGGAAGTTCTGTAGCCATAAAAAGAGATTCCATTCATAAGACAGCTGTACCAGGCAAAGCTTCCTAAAATGAGATCACTCTCAACTTAGCAGTGCAAAAAAAAAGTTTAACTGCTGTAAGATCTCTTCTAAAAATTTTGATTTTTTGATTTAGTACAGCTGTGTATATCATGAAAATGGAAAGTTATGGGTAGGAGGAAATTCCCATAAACCTATTACAGTAATAAGGAGGGGGAGGGTCACAAAGGGACTTGAAAACAAGAAAGGCATTTTAAAGTCAAGACATTATTTGACCAGTAACTTTGGACCAGCAAGTACAAACATCAACTAATGCTTGCTGCAAGTTAAGACCATAGGTAACAAAATTTTAGATGGCTTCAATGACAAAGGATAGAGTGTGGGTGACCAACCAGAACTGTGCAGCCGCAGTCAGGTCAAGAGGTAATGAAGGAACTGATGAGGGCTCCTGAAGTAGTCGTAGTTTCAGACGATGAGGGTAGGACCTGGTTTTGCATTAGGCAGGCTGGTCAGATTTGGCACTGGAAGTCTAAACCAGCTGTGGTGCTATACACTTCCAGCTCAGTCTCACTTGAGCTTCAATGGATGATGAAGAAGGTCATATAAAGTTAAAAATGGCCAAGGACAGAAAAAGTAAAGTGGTTCTAAGACTATGTGATTAGAAAATACAATGGAGATCACAGTTGAGTAGCTGCAGAAATGCGGCAAAAGGGAGGGTGATAAGCTAGTTATTGGTATGTGGAAGTGCAATTGAAAGTGAATTTTCAAGTGCAGGAGCAGAAAGAAGTGATATGAATGATGAGCGACACAAAGTAGTGAACAGAGATTGCCTTTTCTGGGAATGAAATTGCAGGAACATCCACATCCCATGAGTGGCAAGGTTAAGATGAAAGCTGGGAGTATGGATTGAGGAGTTTACATGAAGGGAGAAATTTACAATAAATAAGAGGGCAGAGGAGAGAATATAATGACTTGAGACGAAGAATGAAATCACTGAGGATGACAAGTGATATGGAGCAGAGGCTGAGAGGAGAAAGTAGTGAATGTATCTCAGTGGAATTTTTTTATTGAAATTGTGAGCCAGTTGCAGCAAACAATGATTCTGAGACACAGAATCCTTGATTAGAATATGGTGAGATGCTCAAAGGAATAAAATGTGGTAGGGAAATGGGGGTCAGGTCAAGTTGTGAGCTTGTGACATATGCCACGCAGCCACTGTTTTTGATGGGGTGAATGGTGGAAGATGTAACCAGGCAGGGAGGCAAAATCAAGGGGGTAGATAACATCATCTGTGCAAAGTTGCTGTTAAGACCATGATCTGATGGAACCAACCACAATAAAGTTCATGGATGGCAGGGGCTTTATTCATAAGTGAATATGCGTTTTGAAAGGCAAATGCATAGAGAGATGGTGACAGTTAATCATAGAACTCCTACAGCGTGGAGACATGCCATTCAGCCCAACAAGTCCACACCGCCCCTCTGAAAAGCATCCCACCCATTCCCCTACCCCTGCATTTCCTACGTCTAATCCACCTAACCTAAATATCCCTGGGCACTGTGGGCAATTTAGGATGGCCAAACCACCTAGCCTGCACATTTTTGGACTGTGAGAGGAAACCGGAGCACCTGGAGGAAACCCTACAGTCAGTGGCTAAGCTAAACAGGACAAAGATTGGCAAGTGGATAAAATGGGAATGAGGTCAATGTGAAAATGAAATGGAGCAACTGCCGTTGCTACGGACAACGAGCCAGCACTGTGTTGGTCACTCCTTCAATGGATGGGCAAGGTACGGAAGGAAGCTATAGGTTTGTCTAACAGGGAGTAAAGCCTCAGATAAAAGCAAAGTACTGTGGATGCCAGAAATCAGAAACAAATACAGAGAATGCTGGAAAAATCAGCAAGTCTGGCAGTATGTGTGGAAAGAGAAAGAGAGTTAACATTTTGATTCCAATAAGACTGTTCTGAAGAACCTAAAATCATAGTTCTTGTTAAATAAAACCAAATATCATCATATGCACATTTTATTCCTACCTTTCTTTCTCCTGTGGATTGCCCCTCTCAGATCCATTATTAATTAGAGCCAGCTCATCTAGCAATGATGTTGATTCCTTTGTGAATTTTTCAAAGACCTGTGTTAAACAAGAAAACTATTTTGTCCTCAAAATATTCAGTTTGAAAATATTTCATTTAAACTGATATTCAAGCTAAAACGAGCTTGTGCAGAACAGATATCATTTGGATTTAACAATGAAAACTGGGTTAACAAAAAGCTACTTAAATTCATTAAAAGAAATGAAGCAAAAATCTGAATAAATCTTCTGAGTCACTAAAATCATACTAAACATAAACATTCCTTGATCATTGCAAACTCAACAAGATTGCAGTGGGAAGGTATGATTCAACTGTGGTGAACAATATCAGTAAGACAGGTTCTACACAGGGAGTGAGAGGATCTGGGCACGAAAGTAGTAAGCAGAATCTCAAAGAATGAAAGCTCCAGATTATCAATAAATTGAACAGGAGAAAAAAAATTACAAAAAGTAATGCATGACTCAAAGAACTGGGAGGGAGAAGTAGGTTAAAAACTGAAAGAACTACTTATGTTGCAAATCAGAAACAAAAACAGAATTTGCTAGAAAAGCTCAGAAGGTCTGGCAGCATCTGTGGAGAAAAATCAGAGTTAACATTTTGGGTCCCATGACCCTTCTTCAGAACTGGAGAAGTAGGTTCCTCTTCATGAGACACAGGCAGCAATAATGGGTAAAGCAGAGGCTACATATACCATTGGGATGGAGAACCTGATCTGAGCTGGGGCCAGTGTTCTAACGAGTACTATTAACTAAAGAAACAGAGAGGGCTTTAAACTCAATAGAAGGGTAAGGGATCATGTAGAAAAACAGTGAATAAGTTAAAGAGAATTGTCAAACAATTAATTAATGTAGCAATAACGGTCATCATTATCACAGTACGGCAGGAAAGGACAGTGATTGCAAGTTTAAGAGTTAGCCAGAAGATACAATGAGAATTTACAAAACTTTGCAATTAACAATAAAACAGATGAATTGTTTATTCAAATACAAATTGACATGCAAAACTCGATAGTCATTGCAGAGGCATGGGGAGGGATTGTTCAATCTGCATGTAGACTGGGTGAGCCTAATTAGTAATTAATGTTGCAGAAGTGAATTCTTGAAATGCATGTGTGATGGCTTTCTAAAGTCGCATGTGAAGGAACAAGCTAGGGAATGGGTTATCTTAGATCTGGCATTGTGCAATTAAAATGAACTAATTTCTAATTTTGTTGGAAAGAAGTTCATAGGAAAGGGTGACCATAATATTTAGAATATGACTTTCACATTATAATAGAATTTAGTTTGAAAGTGATGTAGTTCAATTGAAACTATCGTATTAATTCTAAACAAAGGAAACTAATGGTCAAAAAGGCAAACTGATTCTGCTAGACTAGGAAACTACATTGAAAGATATCGTGGTATACAGGCAATGCCTAAAATTTAAGAATTAGCAATGTTAACAAAAATAAATTTCTTTAATCACAAAAAGCCTCCCATGAGAGTATTCCAAAAGTAGCTAACAGAAGAAATCAAAGATTATGCTAGATTAAAGGAGGAGACCATGAGACCAATGAAGTTGCCAGAAAAATATTATGGTAAGCCTGTGGATTGGCACCAATTTACAATTCTATAAAGGAAGACCAAGAAAACAAAGGAAAATAGAATGAAAGTGATTAGCAAAAACATAAAAAAGGATTGTAAAAGCCCTGAAAGGGATGCAAAAAGGAAAATAGTGAGAAAGACCAATGCTTGGAAATGGAGGAAAACGTATCATACAGATATGGAATTAAATGCAGTCTATCTCTATGCATTTGTTTTCACAGAAGATAAGACAAAACAACCTTCTAAAAATAAATAGAGAATCTAGGAAGTGGTGAAAATGGACATTGTAAGGTATTGTATCAAAAAAAAATTACAGTAATTCAAGCAACTTAAAATAGATATTTCTTCTGGAATCTTGACACTCTATATTCCAAATAGTGTGAAAAAGATGGTTATTAAGATAGTGGATACACCGTTGATCATCCTTCAAAATTCCGTAAACTCTGGATTAGTTTCTGCAGATTAGGTAGTGACAAATGTAAAGCCAATAGTTAAGTAGAAAGGACAGAGAAAACTGGTAGATATTGACTTCTGGCCTAACATCAGTCATTTAAAGTTTTGGCAAACATCAATCATAGGTAAAATGCTAGAAACTATAATAAATGATGTCATAGTAAGACAGTTATAAATGAATGGTAGCATTGGGCAGAGTTTATGAAGCCTGCTGTCAATATTTTTGAGGCTGTAACTAGCAGAACAGATAAGGGAAACTGACTGATATAGAAAATTCAGACTGTCTAGAAAGATTTACAAGAGGTTGGTAAATAAATTTAAAGGCCATGAGATTGAGGGGAATATGAAGGAGAACTGGCAAACTGACAAAAAACAGTGAATAGGAATAAATGGATCATTTTTGGGGCACGCTGTGAACAGAGGGATATCACAAGGATCAGTGTTTGGGCTCCAGTTAATCAGAATTTATAGTAATGCTTTACGAGCAGATCAAATGTAATATTTCCAGGCTAGCTAATGGCAAAACTAGGTGAGTTGTGAGGAGGATGCAAAGACATTTCAAGAAGACTTGAAGAAGCTAAATGAGTAAGCACAAGTTTGGCAGATGGAATATAAGGTAGAAAAAGACAAGTATAGACACCAAGCAAGTCAAAAGGCAAATTGTACACTGAACTTTACCACAAGCAAATTTGAATATTTGAGAAAAGACATTTCACTGCAATTATATAAAGCCTTGGTGTATTACATGCAAATTTGGTTTGCTTAACCAAGGAAAAATATACAAGTCATGGACAGAAGGCAACAAAGGTTCAAACCAATCCCTGGGATAAACAGATTGTCCTATTAGAGACCAAGAGTTCCCTGGAATTTAGAACAGTGAGCGGTTGTCACATTTGAGAAATCATTGTTGTTAATGCAGGAAGTTTGAGTCTCCTGCCTGAGGTGGGTGGTTCTTGAACCAGGATAGAATAAAGGATAGCCACGTAACAATTAGGTGAAGAGGAACTTCTTCAGTCAAAAGGTAATGAGTTTTAGAACTCTTTACCCGAGAGGGTCATAGAAGCTCCATCATTGACTATATTTAAGATTGAGTTTGATATATTTTGTCATATTAAAGACATCATAGGATATATAGAAAATGCATTAAAATTGTGAAGTAACAGATCAGCAATGATCTCACTGAATGTCAGAGCAGGCTTCAAGGGCTGAATGGTCCACTCTTGCTTACAATTCTTATATTCCTAAGATTGTTTTTACATTTTAACTTGTCTGTCCCTTCTGCTTTTATTTAACAATGTTATATAGCCATTTCTGAAGACATGCAAGCAAAGTTGGTTAATTATGATGTGGAATATTTCAGGTACAAATCAGTTTAAACCCAGAGTAGTTTTGCTCCCATCTTTTCTGGCCTCAGTGGCTACTTTTATTGGGAATCTGATTTCATTACTGCCAGGTTCAAACAAAAATATAATTTAAAAGTTGTTCAATTTTTCAGTTTAGGGCAGCTGCTGAATTTCGTGGGAAATAGTCACTCAACAGAACAATTGTGCAGGAATAGAGGAGCAAGGAAGGATTAATTTGTAGTAACAATGCTGTAATTATTTATGTTTGCTACTTCAGAAGAAGATCAGAAGGATAATGGATGTCTTGAGGATGATAATCTAATCATAAAGACCAGTTTAGTACTAGTGTTACTTACATTGAAACTATTTTCCATGCTCCCATGAGTTCCTTAAATTGTAAATATTTCAATCTTCAAAAGCTAAACAGATTACAACAGTCCAACAATGCAATTTGTTATATACTTCAAGAAGTTGTTGTCCTTGGTAATTTGTGAGAATTTTTAACGAGAATGCTTTGTCTATCTCCTTTAATCGCATGGAAGGAATTGTGCAAGGGTCACTGGAAATATTCATCATTTGACAGAATATAAATGCTCAAGGTAAACTCGCAACAAACATGGTGTGAATCATTGAGTTTACACAATGGAAATTAAAGTTAATATACAACACTTATTTGTTTCTTATATCTTTAAATTTGATTTAATCAACAAAGCAAACTGTCTGAAACGTGTTACAGCTAACCAATAGTTCAACAACATTTTGCACATGTTTACAACATACAGCACAAGACAGCAAAAGCCAAACATTTTTTTCTTCTTGACAGATGCCAGACCTCAAGCTGTGAGGCAATCTCTGCAATGCATGCATCGAACAATAAGCATGTTGAGTCAGCACTCTGCAATAAGACAAGGTCGCTTGGTGATTCTTCACTGCAGAATAACAGTCAATTCCGAATTGCATTGGAAGTCACATTAATGAGAAAGGCTAGAATTGCATACATTATCAGAATTCCCAGAAGAAATGACAATGAATGCAATCAATTCATTGAGCTATTAAATTTATCAGGGGAGAATTCCTAGAGTAAATTCAAGTGAAGAATAAAACAGCTTAGGCAGAAGAAAGTGAAGCAACCTAAAATGCATCTTGGATGGTAAGAAAAGGTTCACATCGCTCTCTAAATCAAAATTACATATGATAAAATCTCTTACCACAGACCTATGATGCATTATGTAACTGTCTCTCAAAGGCAACAAAAATTCAGGTATGAATATTGAGCCAATCCTTACTCGTTAATGCTGTTGAGATGCACAAATGTCTTCTTATAACAAACAAAAGTTTTCACCTGGACATACTAGTATTATCACGGTGACAAAAGACTAATGTGCCTCCTTCTGAAAATCTATCAACCCTATAAGAATTTATTTCTATTCCTTAACAGGACTTGAGAATTGCTGGCAAGGCCATCATTTATTTCTAATTGCACTGGAAGGTGTTGGTGGGCTACCTTCTTGATCTGTTGCAGTCCTTGGGCTGTAGGGGCTATCACAGTGCTATTACAGAAAGGGAACTGCAGAATTTTCACTCAGCAACAGTGAAAGAATGGCTACATAGGTGCAAGTCAGTTTGTCCACTTGTAAGTGGCTGTGTTCCTATGCATCAGTTGTCTTTGTCCTTTGAGGTGGTAGAGGTCACAGGTTTGGAAATTATGGTCGAAGAAGTCTTGGTGAGTTAGTGCAGTGCCTCTTGTAGATGGTACATACTGATAGTAGGTGTATTTGGTAAAGGGAGTGAATGTTGAAGGTGGTGGATAGTGTACCAGTCAAGTAGGCCACTTTGCCTTGGAAAGCGTTGAGTTTTTTTTCCCCCATAGTTGGAGACCCAACCAAGTGGAAAGCATTCCATCACACCCCTGACTTGTGCGATGTAGATAATGGACAGGAACTGGGGAGACAGGAGCTCAGTTATTTGCTGCCTGAATTCCCAGCCTTTGGCCTGCTCTTGAGCCACAGTATTTGTATGACTGGATCAGTTCAGTGTCTGGTCAATGTTCATGTTGATAGTAGAGGATTTGGTGATGATAATGCATTGGAGAGGGTGGGTTGGGGAGGGTGTGGTTAAAATCTCTCATCGGAGGTGGTTATTGTTTGGTACTTGTGTGGTGCAACTGTTGCTTACATCAGCCCAAGCCCGGATGTTGTCCCGGTCTTGCTTCATACAGACGTGGACTGCCTTGGTTTCTGACACTTCATGAATGATTCTGAATACTGTACAATCACCAGAAAGATGTCCACTTCTGGCCTTGTGTTGGAGAGAATGTTATTGATAAGGAACCTAAGGGTGTTTGGATCTAGAATACTATCCTGAAGAACTACCAAAATGATGCCTTGGGCTGAGATGACTGACCTTAACAATGACATCTCGCGTGAAGGAAGATGACTATGACTCCAACCAGTTTTGAACTCCCCCAACCCCTCACCGATTCTCGGTGAATCCAGATTTGTGAGGGCTCTTTGATGCCATATTTGTTTGAGTGTTACCTTGATGTCAAGGGTAGTGACACTTTGTTCAGCTTCCAAAACTAGAGTCAACGTGGATCATGGGAAAACTCTCTGATGGTTGGAGTCATATTTGCGCAAAGGAAGATGGTTGTAGTTGTTTGAGGTAGATGATCTCAGCTCCAGGATATCTTTGGATAGCATCCAGAGTGCAGTATCCTAGGGCCAACAATCTTCTGCTGCTTCATCAACGCCCTTCCCTTATAAAATAATAAGCAGGAATGCTTGGTGACGACTGCACAATGTTCAGCACCTTTCGCGACTCCTCAGATTTTGAAGCAGTTTTTGCCTAAATGCTGCAACACCTGGACAACATCCAGTTTTGGCCTGATGAGTGGCAACTGACAATCACACAAAGTCAGGCAGTGACCAACTCCAACAAGAAATATAACCTAACAATCCTACCTCAACATTCAGTGGCCTTGCCATCAATGAATCCTCCATTATCAATACTTTAAGGATTACCATCAATGCTCCATTGAAGCTGCATGGCTGTGTGGTATTGCTCCTGCTTTCAGGAGCTACCGATGCACGTGAATCTTGCATATCAGCATAGCAGCAAGAAAAGTTACAGGGAACATTGGTTATCATTGACCAGAAACTGGACCAGCTGTATAAATACTGTGGCTAGAAGAGTAGCTCAGATGCTAGAAATTCAGCAGTGAGAACTCAATTTCTATCTCCCAAGTGCCAGCCTGCCATCTACAAGGCACAAGTCAAATGTGTGATGGAACAATCCCTACTTGCTGTTAAGGACAGTTCCAGCAACATTCGCGTAGATTGACAACATCCATAACTAAACAATGCACTTGATTGGTACCACATTCATAAATATCCAATCCCTACAACACCAACACTCATTAACAACAGTGTGTACAATGTACAAGATGCACTGCAGAATTTCACCTAGGGTTCTGAGACAGCACCTTCTGAATTCACACCCACTACCATCGAGAATGATGAGAGCAGCAGATACAACAAGCTGCAAGATTCCCCCTCAAACATCTCACCATCCTGACTTGGAAGTATAATGCCATTCCTGTGTCGCTGGGTGAAAATGCTTAACTCCCTCCCTACCAGCATTGTTACAGTGCCAACAGCAAGTATTGGCATCGGTTCGAGAACAAGCTTACACCCCCATCTTCTCAAGAGTAACTGGAAATGTCAATAAATGCTGGGCTATGATGCAGAGGAGATGGTTTTGGACTAGGGTGGACAATGTCAGAAGTCACACAACACCAAGTTATAGCTCAAGAGACTTATCATCTGACACTCCATTCACACCAACTGAATGATTTTTTTTGATCTCTCTGACTATAAACTCTGGGTCTGTGTGCTCTGCTCTCTCACTGTACCTGATAAAGGGGCTGTGCTCCGAAAGCTTGTGACAGTTCAAATAAACCAACTGGACTACCACCTGGTGTCAAAATACCGGCCTAGTTGTTGTTGCCCACATCACATGAATGAATATAAAAAAACTTTTGTTTTCATAAGACAGTTGGAAGATTTTCAATACTGAATACATTTTCCCCTAAATCTTCTAGTTCCTAAAGTAGCAATATCAGCAATGTGTATATAAATTTATTTAATGTCAACAATGGCTCCTGAGATTTGTTCAGAGTGAATACTACATGAGTTAGCATGGAAGTATGAGGGTAAAGAATGCTAGTTGGGGCATAATTTGGCACTGGTGGTATGGGGATTATAAAGGGCTGAGGAACAGGGTATAGGTTATCACAGGAATCATAAGGAATAGGGTTGTAGGCACAGGTGTACGTAGGTACACAGGTGTTATGGGGGATGAGCAGAGTGCAATAAGGCAGCATAAAGGTTTAATAAGGCATGGGTAGAACGGCAGAGGGGATATAAGGTTGCATGGGTTGGCATGGACAGGGCATGGGGTATGTGTGTTTGTGGTATGTGGGGGCAGGGACACAAGGAATGAAAATGTATTTTTGCTTTCAAATTTTTCCATTACAGTACAGTATGTTGTCTGCCCAAAAGGATTACTCAAACCTTTAACCAGGCATTCTTCCCATGTGTAACAGGCAAAAGGCAGGAAATCGACTCAGATTTTACATAAACTAATGCTTCTTTATTTAACACTCAGTACCAATACTCAATACAAAACATACATTTGTGGCAACATTTACTTTTACTTCATCGAACTTAACTTCAACTTTAACTGGTTTTATTTAACTTTACTTTGCTTTCGTTTTAACTTAATCCAGATTTAGCCCTAACTCCTACTTTAACTCTAAGTTTGGATTGAATCAAATACCACCTCGGTTCAAGTGATGTGACCAATTTTGCTCTCAGTGTGCATCTTGCATCATGGTTCTTTGTCTTTACTGAAGATACTATCAGGTTGCATTCTTCTCAACTTTTGGTCATATAGACTACTCCTGTGAAATCCTTCGTTCTGCTAACTTTTACCAAAATGCAATCATTCTAGAAACTTGTCTGGCACTCAACCAATGAATTGATCAAACCCTGAATACGCTGGCTGGGATAAAACAATGGAGTGTTACTGGTTAAAAACTCCCAAATGTTAAAAAGCCACATCCCATGCCCCATATAAGGTGGTATGGTGCCAGTGTATCTAGCCGAGCCCATGGCATCCACCTTATTTAGTAAATGCAGGAAACTGCAAGTCACAGCTTACAGATAGGTCACAAGATGTCTTGCCTGCAGCTTTAACTGAGGTCAGAATTTAAACTAGCTTGACCAAATTCCCAGGCTGCTTGCTTGCAGTTCTTAGCCATTTCTGCTGCTAGCCACCTGAGCACAAATGCCAGTTCATGGAGGCATGCCTTGAATCCAAACTACAACTTGCTTCAGGGTCATCTGGCGCCACCTACCAGGGAGCCTCAGCATCTGTGGTTGAAAATATGATCTTACAAGTCTGTTTGTCCCAGGTCAGGTTTGTGGAGCCAGGAAATGTTTTGTCTCAGGCACAAAATCAGGGTCTTAAATTCTAAATCAAACCTCTTATCTGCAATTTCCTTCTCCACTCATTTGACATATGTCTCCAAAAATCAAGTCAGATAATTATCATACATTGGAAGATTGAAACAGTATTCGGACCAAGTTTTTAAAAACTTACATAAAGGTTTAGATTTTTGCCCCAACTGTCCCAATATTGAGCACCCCCAGTTCAACACATGTGTCACCACTGTCTTAAGCACAGATAGCCTGGGTCAGAACTCTCACAGTTCTCAAGTTCTTGAGAATTATAAACCCAAACAAGAATCTACTCCCCACTGTTATTACCTTTTAGTTTACCTTTTCTCAAAATAAAACTATTGTTTGACTCATAAGTAATTGATCATATTACTGGATCATATGATAATAACTGATCATATTACTAGAAGGAAGTTGCCTTTCACAAGTAATCATCTTCCAGGGAAACCTAGTCCTTAAAGGGGTCATCACTACAACAAAAGCACATGGACCATCACACCTTCCATTCATTAGCAGAAAATTGAATTAACTTGAAAATACATTCCTCCATCAGCACATGCTCAAAATCATTGAACTCCCTCCTTAACAGCACAGTATGATTATCTTCAACAGGCAGGTGACAGCAATTTAAAAAGTGACTCACCATTACATTTCAAAGGCTGTTTTAAAGTGGTAAATTGAATTGTCCTCTGCGTTTTGTGACAGCTCACAATTCAATTTGCTTTTACCAAAGAAGTCATCTGAACAATTATTTTAAACCATTTGCTGCAACTAGGTGATGGCTAAAGGGTCAGGCACATGGCAGATTTTGTTTCTCATTTTCAGAAAATTTATGAGATACATCACAGTGTCTTAAGTAATCATTTAAAAAGGAGTCATTATTTATCTTAACACGCTTGTATTTTGTGCATATTGTAATTTCAGAGTATCTGTAGCTTTCCAATACTAACCAGTCTTTTATTCAGCCAGTCGATGTGATCATACAAAAGTGAACCTCCAAATTCTTCTGTTAACTGGCATGGTTCAATATAACGTGTAAGCTTGTTGGCAGACACCAAAATTACCTGTTGACAATAGAAATAAGTTAGTTCAGTAAACATTTGCATCACTCCCATTCTGTCTTTTTAAAAGCCTAAATAGCTATATTTACCTGATAACCCAGTCAAAATGCTAATTGAAATTTTTGTGCATAATCTGTTTTTCACTGAAGAAAATTCTACTAATGACTCAATCTATGGAACCTCATGAGTATACTGTCCTCAAATCAATATAGCTGAATGACACCAAACCACAAAAAAATTCAATCTCTGGTTTAACATAATCTGATTATGTTAAAATGAACTTGATCCAAATTTATACTATTGAATTTGCTAGACTGGCTCCATTGTTAGTCTCAGCAATCTTCAACTTCAAGTTTATGCCACAATACAACAGTCTCAAAATAAAAGTCCCAATTCCAGGTCATAAAAATAAACCTAATTTAACTGGAGCCTTAGAAGCATTCTAGAAAAGAAACACCAAACAAATAATATCATGTGTTGACCCAATTAGAAGGTTTCAGATTCTGTTGGACTCTCAATCTTCAGCAATAAAATTGTAAAACACGCAACTACATTCGTGCGATCTCACACAGAAAAAGAGCAAGATAAAGTACTGAAGTCTTTTATATAAAAAGCGTTAACACCAACTTTCTGGAGGATAATCATGCTTGTCAACATTTCAGTTGTCAGTTCGGACCTGCCAACTGAGAAGTACTGCAAAGTCATGTGCAACCTTCCATGACTGACATGTTGTTCTTAACGATGAATTCTAACATTATAAACCAGCTAAGTGTAAAACTGTGTTAAAAAAATCTTCAAAAAATATACTGTATCCCTTACCAAGAATGTTCATTATCAAGCAGAAATGTCTGGATGGAATATGAATTAATTTGTAAGGTGAACAAAATTAGAGGAAGATACCAAAAGAAAAAATGAATTCAAAACTGCATTCCTGAAACTGTTTGAAAGCTTGGAAACTGCCAACCACATCAGGCTTTTGATGCAGAAATGTCAAATGCCCTTATGATTAAAAAAAACTTATGATAAAAGTGAGAAGGAAATGGTGGGGGGAAGCACAATGCTTCAATAATGCATTACTTTGTTAGTAACCAGATCTATGATGCGATGTTCTGATATACTGCCTGTTCCAAATCCATTCGGTTCTACATGAATTTCTACCAGCTTTACTCAACTGAACAAACCTGCAGAGTGAGAAGTACACACAATGGCAACGTGGATGAAAGGTTGGTAAAACTTTCACAGATTGACATACTCACAAAACAAAAAGTACCAGTACATCTTTGCAGAAGTTCCTCAGGGTAGTGTCCCAGACCCAACCACCTTCAGCTATTCCAGCAATGGCCTTCCCTCCATCTTAACGTCAGGAATACGGATGTTCATTAATGACTGCACAATGGTCAGCATCGTGCACACCTCCTTTGATACTGAAGCAGTCCGTGTCCAAATGCAGCAGAATCTGGACAACATTCAGACTGGACAACATACGCTGAATCTGAAAAAACTTGTCTAACATATACAAGACATGTCAAGGGTGTGATAGAATACTCTCCACTTGTCTGGATGGGTACAGTTTCAATAACACTCAAGAAGCTTGACACCGTCCAGGACAACACAGGATACCTGCCAGGCACCACACCCACGAACATCCATTCCCTTCATCTCCAATGCTCAATTAGAGCAGTGTTTACCATCTACTAGATGCATTGCAGAAATTCACCAAAGATCCTCAGGCAGCACCTCTGAACTCATGAACTCCTCCATGTAAAAGGACAATGTCAACAGAAGATCCCCTCTAAACCACTCAACATCCTGTCTTGGAAATATATCACTGCTTGTTCAATGTTGTTGGTTTCAAATGCTGGAAGGCCCTGCTTAATTGCATGTGGTTCTACCTACTGCACATGGAATGCAGCAGTTCAAGAAGGCAGTTCTCGACCACATTCTCACGGGCAACCAGGGGCAGGCAATAAATGTTGGCATCCACATCCCATGAATAATTTTTTAAAATGGAAGATTTGTCCTTTTAACAGTTATTTAGATGTTACTACCATAACCACCTACCCATTGGAATCATGTCAACACTGAACTTATTCCAGAAGACACTGCCAAGTATTTAGGAATGCATCATTTTTCATATGGACAATATCTTAATCCACAGTTCAACAAAAATATGGCCAGTGAGCAAGAGGAGTCCAAATTATCTTACAGAATGTAGAATTAACAATAAATGGCATGTGAGCATTCTCAAAACTCACAATAAGGTATGTATGGCACATTATGCAAGCAATGAGAATCTCAGTCTACCCTCAGAAAACAAAAGCCAGGGAGACTTCTCACCATCCAGAAATATGACAGAATTATAGGATCTCCTGTGAATGGAGAACGAGTGGCCAAACTTTCTAAAAGCTCAGATGAACAAACTTTTGAGGAAATTTCTTAGGCAATCATTTGAGGAGATAAAATTAATGTTAATTTCTTCTGAGATCCTAGATCTCAATGGCCCAGATTTTCTGATGGTCAGCCTTTTGACACTGAAGGTGCCAATGAGCAATACCTTTATACCTGAATCCCTCCGAAACTCCCAATTTAAATCAGAGAGTTTCAATAAAATTAAACAAGCAGTTACTCAGGAAATGTTATGCTATTACATACATTGTCTAGCTCCTGAATAACTATTCAAATTACCCTCTTAACTCTCACACTCCCAGACCCTAACCTATAATTCTTTTCCCCTTCACTGGATTCAACTCCACCTCCTCCAACAGGCCTGACAACAGGACAAAATGACCACCACATTATTGCTAGACCTGAAACCCCCAAGATCCGATACCCATCCTTACCCAACCCTCTGCTGGACTTAACTTCACCCACCCACCATAACTAGCCCTAACCTGCATCATTTATCTGCCTCTTTACCATCTTGCACCCTACCGACTTGACACTCTACACTCTCTTTCCTCTTGGTATCCTGCCTCTGACCGCAGGTGCTCTGCTTACCTAGCACGCTACTCCCTACTCTTCTGACATGCTACCTGACATCCTACTTAACTGCCTACTTAACTGGCACCCTCCACTCCCACTTGCCTGGTACCCTATCCTCCCAACACCCTACTATAACACTTATCTTTTATGCTTACTGTTTGACAGCAACTGTCAAAGTGCCTGTCAAGACCATTACATTCCAGAATATGCCAGCTAAGAGCTGTCAAAAGGAGGCATTACCTGCCTTCCCCCGACAGTTATGTGCTACAAAAGAATGGCCAGGATGGAATTACGGCTCCACATTTCTCAACGAGCTTTGATCAGAACCTCTTCAAAAATGCACGGCTCCCTCCATTCGTTCAGAAGAAGTGTCAGATAACAATATGAATGTGATTGTCATTTCTTGGAAAATCCAGCACTATTAACTTAGCCCTGCACTCATCCCTGGAACATCTGCGCATCAAAGACACCTACATCAGACTCCTAGTCATTGACGACAACTCTGCCTTCAAACCCTATCCCCTCCAGACTGATCTCAAAACTCCATGATCTTGGTCACGGCTCTGCCCTCTACCACTGGATCCTCAGCTTTCTGACCCACGGGTCGCAGTCAGTGAAGATAGGTAACTGCACCTCCTCCACAATAACACTCAATACTGGAGATCCTCAAGGGTGCAACCTCAGCCCCCTACTGTAATCCCTTTCTACCTACGATTATGTCGCCAAATTCCTAATGAACACCATCTACACGTTTGCTGACAACACCACCATTGTGGGACAGGTATCTAACAATGATGAGTCAAACTACAAAAGGTAGAGGCTTGTGACATGGTGCAATGTCGGCAAAACTAAAGAACTGATCATTGACTTCAGAAAGAAAGGAGGAGAACACGCCCCCATCTACGTCAATAGAACGGAGGTTGAGAGGGTGAACAGCATCAAGTTCCTCAAAATGACAATAACTTATATGTCCTGGACTTCCCATGTAGATATGATAGTCAAGAAGGCACAATAATGCCTCTTATTCCTCAGGCTGCCCAGGAAATTTAGCATGTGCATTAGGTCCCTCACTATCTTCTACAGAGGCACCACTGAAAGTATACTGTCTGGGTGCATAACAGCATGGTATGGCAACTTCTCTGCCTAGGACTATAAGAAACTACGAAAGGTGGTGTGCACATCCAAGATCATCATCGAAGCCATCCTTCCATCCGTGGACTCCACTTACATGGCTTGCTGTTGCGAAAGGCTGCCAACATCAAAGACCCATCGGATTCTGGTAGTGATCTCCTACAACTTTTTGCGTCAGGCAGAAGGTACAGAAGTCTGAACACACACAAGCATGTTCAGAAACAGCTTCTTCCTAGTTGTTATTAGTCTGATGAATGGTCTCTCTAGCCTCAAATAACGTTTATCTTGCTAACATTGGTAATGCCTAGCACACGTCGTACGCGATGTAACCTGTATGTCTCTAAGTCTTTTTGATCTGTACGTCTTTTTCTTACTATGATGTGCCTGTACCACTCGTAAACAAAGCTTTTCACTGTATTTCGGTACATGTGACAATAAATAAATCATTAAATCAATCAATAGGAGATCAACCATTGTAGCAGTGGATGCACCAGCTCAGAATTGTGGGGACTAGGAAGTGTTCAAGATTTATAAAATCTGCATCAGATGGCCAGTCTATATGGTTTCTAACATCAACTAAACAAGGTGTAGATAAAGAACACCTTTATATATTCAAGAAAGCATCATATAACTACTGATGCATTATCAAGAATAGCTAATGATCAGTCACAAAGCGGACATGAATTTATAAAAGCTTCAGCTTTTCCATCTCAAACCACTGAATACTTGCCTGCAAAAGCAAGGAAGCTACAAGAAAACAGTCAAGTACAGGTGCTAGATGAGAAATCAATGCAGGTCTGCGCTCTGTTTTGATAGGTGTTTTTAATAATCTCAGTCAAACAGTTTTTCAGCAGCATAGCGATCACTGACTCCTCATCAATGGTGAGAGGCTGATTGTACCATAAGTCCCTCACCTTGGGATCCTCTGGAAGTTTCAGGTTATGGTACAGCACTCAATATGGTGGAGAAGTATATTACGATGATTGAAAAAGGCGCTTTCCAACTGCATCACCTATGCCATAACAAACAAGACTAGAAGCAACCACTTTTGGTCTCATCCTGTCAGTCTAGGCATGGATTTGATTGATTTGAGTTGATTTATTGGCACCTAAGTACAGTGAAAACATAGAAACATAGAAGATAGGAGCAGGGCGAAACCATTTGGCCCTTTGAGCCTGCTCCACCATTCTTCACAATCAGAGCTGATCATCCAACTCAACAGCTTATCTTGACTTCTCCCCATACCCATTCGCCCCAAGTGCTATATCCAGTCACCTCTTGAACAAATTCAATGTTTCGGCATCAACTACTTCCTGTGGTAATGAATTGTACAGACTCACCACTCGTTGAGTGAAGAGATGTCTCCTCATCTCCATCCTAAATTGTCTACCCTGAAACCTCATACTGTCATCCCTAGTTCTGGACATACCCACCACCAAAAACAGCCTCCCTGCATCTACCCCTGTTAGAATTTTAAAAATCTCTATGAGATCCTCCCTCATTCATCTGAACTCTAGCGAAAACAATCCCAACCTAGTCAATCTCTCCTCATTTGTCAGACCTGCCATCCGTGGAATCAGCCTGGTAAACCTTCACTGCATTCCTTTGACAGCAAGTGCATCCCTCCTCAGAAAGGCCCTGTATAACCGCAAAGGCACATCCCTGCTCCTGTACTCGAAAACTCTTGCAATGAAGCCCAACATACCATTTAACTCCTTCACCATCTGCTGTATCTGTACGTTTACCTTCAGTGACTGATGCACAAGGACACCCAGGTCCTGCTGCACACTCCCCTCTCCCAATTTACAGCAATTCAAGTAGCAATCTGCCTTCTTGGTTTTGCGTTCAAAGTGATTAATCTCACATTTATCCAAGTTATATTGCATCTGCCATTGATTTGCCCTCTCATCCAACCTGTCAAGATCATGCTGAAGGATCTCTGCATCCTCATCACAGCGCACCCTCCTACCCAATTTGGTATCATCTGCAAACTTGGAGATGTTATATTTTGTTCCTTCATCCAAATCATTAATATACATTGTGAATAGCTGGGGTCCCAACACTGAATCCTGTAGTACCCCACTAGGTGTTTGCAAGCTTTGTCTGCAAGCAGTACAGGCAAATCATAGTATGCAAGGACATACAGATCATCGGGGAATAAGATCTCGGACAGAGTAAGGCATACAGGTTACATAGTGCGCTTGGCAAGATCACATTAACAAATCAGCATTACTTGAAGTTAGAGAGTCCATACATCAGTCTAATAACAGCAGGGAAGAAGCTGTTCTTGAACCGGCAGGCTTCTGTATTATATGCCTGATGGAAGAGGTTATTGGAGAGCAATACCAGGATAGGATGGGTCCTTGATGACTTTGGCAGCCTTTCCATGTCAACAAGATATGTAAACTGATTCTGTGGATGGGAGGTTGGCTTCTGTGATTGTCTGGGCTGTGCACACAACCTTCTTTAGTTTCGTACGATCCTGGACCGAGCAGTTGCCGTACCAGGCTGTTACGCACCCAGACAGTATGCTTTTTATTGCATATCTGCAAAAGTTGGTGAGGCCCCTGATAGGCATGTCAAATTTCCTGAGCCACCTGAGGAAGAAGTGGCATTGTTGTGTCTTCTTGACTGTTCCATCTATGTGGGAAGTCCAGGGCAAATTGTTGGTTATCGTTGCTCCTCGGAGCTTCACGTTTTCCACCCTCTCAACCTCAATTCTATTGATGTAGGTGGGGGCATGTTCTCCCCTTTCCTTTCTGTAGTCAATGATCAATTCTTTAGTTTTGCCAACATTGAGGGAGGCATTATTATTGCACCACGTCACCAAGCACGCTATCCCCATCCTGTACACTAGTTTATTGTTGTTTGATACCCCCCCCCAACACAGTGGTGTTGTCAGCAAACTTGTAGATGGCGCTTGTTCGGAATTTGGCAACAGTCATGGGTGTATAGACAGTGCAGTAGGGGGCAGTGTTGACTACTATCATGGAGGAGGTGCAGTTGTCTACCTTCAGTAATTGTGGTTTTTGGGCCAGGAATTTGAGGATCCAGTTACACAGGCTGGAGCCAAGACTGAGGTCTCGGAGTTTTGAGATCAGTCTGGAGGGGATAATGGTGTTGAAGACAGAGCTGTAGTCCATCAGCAGGGGTCTGATGTAGCTGTCTTTGCTGTCCAGATGTTCCAGGGATGAATGCAAGGCTTGGGAAATGGTCTCCACTATGGACCTGTTACGTCGATAGGCAAATTGCAGGGGATTGAGGCAGGCTGGGAGACTAGCGTTGCCATGTGCCACGACCAGCCTCATGAAGCACTTCATGATTATGGAGGTCAGAGCTACTGGGTGATAGTCATTAAGGCGCATTGCATGTGTTTTCTCAGGTACCGGGATAACGGTGGTCTTCTTGAAGCAGGTGGGAACTCGCGCTTGTAGGAGGGAGACAGCTGTTTGAATAAAAAAAGCTTTTCCTCCTAGTGCATTATTACTCCCTTTGAAGTGTACTGCTTACACAGGTTCATTTCTGAAGCTATCACATCCTCCTGTAAGGAAAATATTCTCTATACATGGTATCCTAGACACACAATCATCTCCAATAACATGCTATGGTTTGCAAACTTATTTCAAGCCCTTTGCCAAGTTGTACTGCTTTGTTCGTGCCACAAGCTCCCCAACACACCCTCAGACCAATGAAGAGGCTGATGAGGAGTGGTGGGGGAGAAACACAACCAAAACCAGCAAAGATTCTGATTTCGCACCATTAAGAGACAGTTCTAAGCCATTACAAAACAGCCCGTGAACTCCACATTAGCTGAAGACTCAAGATCCAGCTCCCCTTTCCCACACTTCCATTGACACCACGTACCACCACAGAAGACCAAAAAGTATAAAAAAGGAGAGAAGCCTGCTTATACCATACAGCCCATAAACTGCCTGACTTAGCAGCCACGGAAATGATCTGAGTCAAGGGCTAACAACGAGTCAGCTCTGTCACTGAGAAGATGCAGCAACCAAGATCATGCCTGGTTAAAAGAATATTTTCAGATTCAAATGCCATGCTTCAATAACAATCTGCAGAAAACCACCCCCAGGATAAGCCAATGACCTGCAGCAGAACAACCCTACAGAGTTTCGTCTTTGTGAATTGAGAAACAATGACTTTCAGGTAGTAAGAAAGAAGTAAGAGAATGTACATTCTCAACAACTTTAAAGTGAAATCTATATCAGATTAGGAAGAATAGTAAACCAACATAAAGGCTGTGCCTGCATATGGAGACTTTCAGGAGGATAAGCGCATATAATAAACACACCTAAAGGGATAAAGGGAATCTAGAAGAAAAGGTGAGAAAAGCAGAGAGTAAGATTAACCCCAAGTATGTACACAGGGAGCTTTGTCATTTATGATGTCATGAGTGGAATTCACACATTCTCCTCGTGTCTGCGTGGGTTTCCACCAGAAGTCCAGTTTTCTCCCACGGTCCAAAGATGTGCAAGTCAGGTGGACTGACCATACTAAAATACTAAATGTCTAGGGATGTGCAAGCTAAGTGCTAAGGATTAGCCACATAAACGTGGAGGTACGGGGATAAGGTAAGGGGCTGGGTCCAGGTGGGATGCTCTTCAGATGGTTGGTGCAGACTCAACCCTTCATCAGAGATGGGGTTGGGGAGAGGGTTCTGAAATAAACAGGGAGAGAGGGGGAGGCGGACCGAACATGGATTAAGGAGAAGATGGGTGGAGATGAGAGTATAGGTGGGGAGGGGATAGGTCAGTCCGGGGAGGACAGACAGGTCAAGGAGATTAGTAGGTGGGAAACGGAGGTGCGGCTTGAGGTGGGAGGAGGGGATAGGTGAGAGGAAGAACAGGTTAGGGAGGCGGGGACGAACTGGGCTAAGAATAGTTAAGAATAAGGGAGACTATTTGATCTATTTCTATCTAGAGTCACCTTCATTGCTGTAATCAGCATAATTTCAAAACTATCAGTGTGCATTTTCTGGAATTTGTAGATTAGTTAACTGTTAAGTAGTTAAACATGGAGGCCCACAAGTAGCTATCAGTGATTCTTCTTGACTCCAGGAGATGCATAGTTGTGGACCTCTAAAATGTAATCTATTCTTAATCACTGAACTGACAAGAACGTACACTCTTCTTTAGGGGTGGCACATTGGCTCAGTGGTTAGCACTGCAACCTCACAGCACCAGGAACCTGTGTTCGATTCCCGCCTCGGGTGACTGTCTGTGTGGACTTTGCACGTTCTCCCCGTGTCTGCGTGGGTTTCCTCTGGGTGCTCCGGTTTCCTCCCACAGTCCAAAGATGTGCAGGTTGGGTGGATTGGCCATGCTAAAATTGCCGTAGTCTTCAGGGGTGTGTGGGTTATAGGGGGATGGGTCTGGATGGGATGTTTCAAGGGGCGGTGTGGACTTGTTGGGCCGAAGGGCCTGTTTCCACACTGTAGGGAATCTAATCTAATCTTCTGCCCTTGGTCTAACAGTAAAAAATCTTGTTACAGTTTAAGTGAGGTGTAACTCAATTTTAACAGTATAAATTCATTTTTTTTCTAAAACAGCGTCAATGGCTCTAAAAGATTAATTTTGTATTTGTCAAATATCATTTTTCTAAAACAATAAAAATTCCCATGTAGTATGCAAATAATTATTCTTTTGACGGTTTATTTCAGTTTCTAACTTCAGCCCATGTATAAAAAGAATTGAAACAAAAACTGAATTCTGGAAATCTGAAGCAAAAACAAATTGCTGGAGAAACCCAGGAATTCTGGCAGCATCTGCGGAGAGAAAGCAGAGTTAACATTTTGGGTCTAGTGATGCTTGTTCAGTTATTATCTCGCTATGAAATTTAAAAATTAAAATGAAGGAATTTAGTCGTTCTTACTTCCTGTTTTCGTTTCTGAAAGTATACTGCAATATGGTTGGCTGCTTACCCTGCTTGATATCACTGTTGTTGAACACCTGATGATTCTCTTGGCTTACAGCCATATTTAAAGCAACATCAGGAAACCGGAATTTGGTGTTATACAGATCACTAGATTCTGCAGCTCTATTGAAGGTCAACAGTAAGTAGTGCTGCTTCACAGCTGTTTATGAAACTTAGATCATTGTGTAAAAGTAATAAACCTATTATTTTTCTTCAGTATTTAATCCACTTCAGTGCATAAATAACAAAAAAACTAAAATGCCCAACATTAAGACATAGATCTAGTTTTCAGAAAAGCTTGAGTATGCACATTCTTCCAAATTTGAAAATCAGAATTAGTTTAACTTCCTGAAAAACGTGAAACTATGAACGTCCACTAACTTCATCCTTATTTAAAGAATCAATCCTATATCTTCTTAACTAAGCTATCATGATTCATTAAACAATGACAACGATGAAAAAAATCAAGTTAATTTAAAATGCTATTTTTTACACCAGCCCCAACAATAGGTTATTTGTACAATGTCATCTACAGGAACGCAGAAAGATGATATTTATAATCTACTTCCTGTAAACATTTGTTGTAGATTTTTCACAAATGTGATGGTTTTAATCTGTAAATACTCCAAAAAATCTGTAAACATGTCAAAACTCTGAAGACTTCCTATTTTTGGACACAGTAGTACTATCAGAAATAAGTTTTGAGTTCTACATTGATAGTACATTTAATGAAAGTAAAGTAATATTGGAGACTTTAAACCAGATTAAAAATTGCAAGAACACAATACCCATGCTGGAGAACACATCAGTGTTCACATACCTCAAATCCAAGTCTATCTTTCTCCTTCCAAAAGCAAAAATGAGTCACTTTCTTGTCCCAGAATTCATCTGGTTTCACCACACAGACTAAGGACACCTCAGCAGGAATCACATTCTAGGTAACAGAAGAAAATCTGCGTCACTTTTATGTGTGGAGGACCATTTTTACATCTTTTCCCCAAAATTTTGCGATACTGGGAATATTACTTTACATTCATATTACCTGTAAAGAGAATAAACATATGATTAAGGGAATTCGGTTTACAACTGCCTTGTCTTCATTTCTTCAATACATGCATTGCTAGAGACATAAGAGGAAACTGCAAGGCACATATCAGAAGAGCCGCGTTTCACTTCCACCTGCTTCAGAGGAGTGTAATAGGTTGAACAGGTTGATTAGAAAGTAATTCAGAGTTAGCTCTGGGCTCATGTGGCATAATGGCACTGTAGCCTGGGCCAGAAAATCCAGGTTCAAGTCCCAGCCATCCCGGAGACGTGTCTGAACAGGTTGATTGAAAACTAACTTATAGTTTCTGGCTGTGGCTCAGGTTGGTAGTACTCTTCCTTCTGAGTTGAAAGGTGGTGGGTTCAGGACTCACTCCTGATGCTTGAGGCAGAGAAATATAAGTGAATACTTCATGCCATAATCAGGAAACTGTTTGGGGGTGTTTCACCTGAAGGGGATCTTATAATGTAGCTATAGTGTTCCCACCTCTGAGCCAGAAGGCCAGGGTTCAAGTTCTAGGTAAGAAAGAGAAAGGAGACACCTGTAGGAGTGGACTACAGGCTCCCCAACAGTACAGTGGGACAGAGAATAAATCAGGAGATAACGAGCACATGTAACAAAGGCAGTACATTAATCATTGGTGACTTTAAGTCTTCATGTAGGTTGGGTAGTCAGGTTGACAGAGGAAGCCATGAGGAAGAATTCACAGAATGCTTACATGGTCATGTATTATTTTCCTTTTAGGACAGTTTCTTGGAACAATATTGTGGATCCAATCAGGGATCAGGCTATTTCAGATTTGTCAATGTGTAATAAACATGCTTAATAAATTATCTCAGAATAAAAAAATTCCCTAGGGAATAGTGACCATAACATGGCAAAACTCAGCATTCAGTTTGAGAGTAAGAAACTTGGGCTGGAAGCTAGGCTAAACCAAGATTAGGGTAATTTCATGGGAATGTTGGAAGAGTTGACGGGAATGCACAAAAGGGGTTTAGCAGAAAAGATGACTGACAAACAATGGCAATGGCATTGACAGACTTTTAAAAACATAATTCTGGTCCCACAACAAGGATGTATCCCAGTGAGGAAGAAGGGTTTTAGGAAGGGAATAAACTTATTGCAGTTATTCAACAACATGAAAGATGGCTGGAGTAAACCTGTTTATCATGAGACATAGGAGTGAACTTGATGGGACTAACTTTCACGAACTTATGGTAGGCAGTTTTACCTCTACTACCTTCATGTCACTGGAACACTAAAATCAGTGCAATGCCTTATCTAATGGTGGTCTTCAGATACCAAAATCCCCGGTTTGCAACACCCTGAATTCAGACACCAGGGCCCCAAAGCTGATTTGTACAATAACTGAATACCTTTGGTGACATTGTTGGAAATCAATATTGCAGACTCTCAAATCACAGGTATTAGTTGCCAAACCTCCTCAAAAAAATGTTGAAGACTGAGGGTAGGAATAATTAATCATCTTTGAACATGCAACTTCTCAGGCAAGCACATAACTCTAGGTCGCATAACTCGATAACAATTGGCGATTTTGTCCTTAGTCTCGACTGAAATGCAACAGATTCTGAAGTACTATTGTATGCTTTATTAATCTGACATTTATCCAATTATAGCTAATTCTGCTATAGCATGTGTTTCGTTAACAAACATTGGCTGTAGAGTGTTCGATGAACAGTGGATGCAGTTTGGATAATGCAAACCTTCTGCTGTCAGGTATAGCGAATTTCCATAGTGATTTCCCTATAAAGCGATTTTCTCCAGTGCGAGGTCACACAAGAACGCAACTATTGCGTTATAGGAGAACTACCTATACCCCAGTACGAAAAAGAGGGCTTGCGGAGCAGCAGGAACAACTTCCAAGCACCTGCGGCAGCAGCAGGAATGGCTTCCCAGGTGACGACTTTGTACGCTTTTCACGTAGCAATAAAACTTAATTCTAATTCTTAGGAGTGAAAGTGCAAGTCACACACTGGGTTTGATTCTGGAAGTTTTGCCAGAAAAGCATAATGTAAGATTTTAGATTAAGACTCAAGTCTCGATTGGATCCTCTTTTCTCTCTTTAGTCAATGTTGTCCTCATGGTTGTGAAATCAAAAATAATAAAACTTCGACTTCTCTACTGTTCATTCTAGTCCTTCTCTTGTTTATTTTTGACTTGCACATGTGCATGAATGTCAGTGAGGGCGCGATAAGCCTCAGCTATAATGATGACTCAGTTCTTCTGCAATATTCACAGTCAACACTTATACATGAATGATGACCAACTGGTTCCCTCAAAATACTACCTCAAATAGCAAATACCTTCGGAGTGAGACAAAGTAATGTGTTTTAAAACAGTGGAAATAATGAAGCTTCTTTCATCATACTGTATCCTGACCAATCAGCGTACAATGACCTGTAGTCAGATGTCAATATTATTCCCTAGATATACCAGAATAAATTGACATTGTTTCCTGGTATGAGTTTACTGTAGCTGATCAACATTGTAATAAATCTTCTATGGTGACATGTGCAGTGCATAGACACTTACAGCAGATTTAAATGGTTGTTTATTTTTGCCCTGGCACATACTTGAAACATTCTTAATGCCACGTTGCAGTTGCAGTAGAATGTTCGGATAGATCAAGTCATCAGTTTCAAAGTATAGTAGTACGTTCATGGAATCTTACAGTAAATAAAACAATCATTTGTCACATTGTGCTGGTCCAATTTAATCTCATACCCAAACTCTTTTCCATTGCAACAATATTACGGCTTTAATAGGTGATTTTTGTCTTTTTTTTAATATAAGGAAGGTTGAGACAAAGGTTCAGAGTTGACTGTTCAAAGTGAATAAATTAATCAGCTTGTGAGGCCTTCAGGGCTTCTCTTTCTAAAAGTCAGAACAATAGAAACAGCCTGAATGAGTGGGGAAAAGCTTGCACAGAACTACGATTTTTAGATTTAGCTTTCTGCAGTTGCTGAGGTATTGAATCTGGATGTGGAAGCGCTTATTCCTTTCTCTGTTACAGCTGAAAGCAAGGGTCTCTTCCTGCTACTAGAATTGTATGTGAGACAATCTATTTTACTTCATTTGTCTTTGCCAAAGGGATATTATTGTACTGAAATGGTTAATTAGTAGTTTTTCTATATTATTTTGTTAAGCATTTTGATAGAATTACAGTTAAGCCAATTTTTTCTTTTAATTTTATCTTTATTTTAACTCTAGTATAAAACAAAACATATTTTGCTTAAAGTTGAATAGTTTGACCAATCAAATGGCATCTGGAACACAATGCCTTACACTTTTAAAATAATACAAAGTTAGGCTCTAGGCTTTCATCTTGATATAGTTTGAAGGGGTTTAGTATGGTCCAGAACTGGAAATGAACTCAATCTTGTATGTAAAATTGACTTTTCAGGTAGCACAATCTAGATATAAACAACACTCACGTAAAATATTTTCCCTACATTTCCCATTAGTTTCTTGTCACATATTTAATCTACAATCCCTGGCTATCCAGTCATTTGCCAGCAACATTCCTACCGAATTTCCTTCCTCCCACATGGATCTCCAAAGTTCCTGCATGCAACAGATATCACACAGCTACATGACGATTGACGTGCTCAGGACTTTCCAGCAGAGCAGTCACACAGACTGGAGGGAACATTGTTTACCAGGGGAAATCGTTCCTCCCTACTTGTTCTATCAAAACTCATCAGCATTTTGAATATCTCAATGAGCTCTGCTCAAGGAGAATAATCGGAGCTTCTCTAAAATCTCCATACGACCGGTATCATCCTGGTAATTCCTTCATGTCCTATCCCAGATCTTGATATCCTTCTGAAAGCCTGAATTGTACACAATATTCAGACTGAATTTGAACCAAAAATTGGTAATGCTTTAGCCTTCCTTCTTTTTACATGGACTTCTTAAAAAAAACTGTTCACAAACTAAAGGAGATTGGAAAGGCCAACATTTACTGTCAATCTTCAATATGCCTACAGGATTTCACATAGGACATTCCAGGAATGTGAATTGGTAATAAAGGAGCAGCAATATATTTCCAAGTCAGGTGGAGCATGACTCTGATAGCACTCATTGGTTATGTTTTTTTCTTAATTCCCCATGAGTGTAGGTATCACTGGAAAGGCCAGCATTCTCTGTCTGTCCCTCATAACCTTGAACTGAATAGCTCGTTCGGCCATTTTAGACAGCAGTTAAGAGTTACAAGTAGGCCAGATGGGCATGGTGTTGGCAGTGGACAATAATGATCGTTCATAGCCAGATTTATTCCCTTGCCACTGTAACCCAAATCCAACATGATTACAGCTAAAGGTCTCAACATGATTGAACTTGATCCCTGCTCTTGAAGCTACTGAAAATGTCTTCAAGTGATAAGGGTCTTCCATTGGTACGGGCACTCCTTGAAGGCACTGCATAACTATAACTGGATTATAACCCAATTTCAAATAAACAAAAAAAATCAGTGGTGGACCTCGTACTGAGAGCTAAAAGAAAGCAGTGTCTTGAGGAACTGGGAGGGACTTGATTCAGAGGAAAGTAGGACAACAAAATAACAGCTGTACTGGAATATCAAAGCACAGAAAAAGGATCTAGCAGGGAGTAACAGCACAAGAATGATGCTGAGGAAACTGAAAAATAGCAGATGTGGATACAGAGGCTTGCAAATGCTGCATCAGGGTAGCATTAGTTGAATTGGAATTCTATATTTTGACAGTATTAAGAGAGTTGGACTGGAGTGTGATGCTTATATTCAGAAGCACTGCAAAAAGAGACCTGGAAGGAAAGCCTCAAGATCTGGAGATGCTTAGATTGATGAATGCAAGATTTCAGGGAGTGAACTTGGGAGGATAAAGAAAGAAAGAGAAAATAACAAGTTTGGGGTGCATCTCTAATTGTGCAGTAATAGAACAGATCTTTGTCAGTGGTTGGCGACATTGAGATGTAGCAACAGAACCACAGGATGGAGAAAGGTCACAGAGCATGGAGTAGGATCATAGTTGGCAAGAGGAGGAAATTCACTGGCATTCAGAATAGGAGAAGCAACAACTGGTACAAGTCAAAAAAAATCAATGCCACTTACGAGGAAAGCAGCAGGAGGCAGCAAAGAAATGGAAAAGAGGACCCAACTGATCAGATTAGGTGATGGCAAAGAGTGTTAGAAGATGAAAAACAGTTATGCTAGGAGAGTTGTGAGGGGGAGCAAAAGAAATGTAGGGAACAGCAGAGGGGACGAAAGGAGCAAAAATGAATCCATCTTTTCTTTTCTACAGAAAACTAAATTATCAACCAATAAAATGCTATTTCTTTCCACACAGTCCTTTATGTAGTAAATTATTTTTCTTAGTGAGGGAAGCATCATTATGTTTAGCCTCAAGGAAAAAAAAACTTGAGGTATATTTTTTGATATTACGTTGCCAATGTAGCTTAAGTGATGTCAAGAGTTAGCAACATTTACATAAGCATTTCTGATTCATTGAGTTACCAACTAATGAAATAAAATTAAGTCTATTGCACGACTGAGATAGCAAGAACTGCAGATCTGGAGTGAGAGATAACAAAGTGTGGAGCTAGAAGAACACAGGAGGCTAGGCAGCATCACAGAAACAGGAAAGCTGATGTTTCGGGCGTGGGCCTCCTTCAGAAAACTTTTCTAAATAAGGGCCCCAACCTGAAACATCAGCTTTCCTGTTCTTCTGATGCTGCCTGGCCTGTTGTGTTCCTCCAGCTCCACAACTTGTTATCTATTGCACTGTCTATTTTTACTTGTACTAAATTACAAATAGATTTCTTTTATGTCAGTTATAATGCTAATTATTTTTGCTACCCAGAAGCCAGAAACTATGATGTGATTTGCGTCAATTCAGTTGTATAATTATATTAGAAATTTGGGTTCGAATCCTGAACGTGCTCATCAGTAGATACTGAGAGTTTAAGGTCATGCTGTTGTTTGCAGAGAGCAGCTGTTCATTCATAGGAATGGCCATTGTTGCTCTGCTCAAATCTGATGGAGCCCAAGAACATTAACATTTTATAGCCAAAGAAAATGCCTGGCCTGACAGATTGTTCATATCTTCCTCCAAAAAAGATTACTTAACAGAGGTCATTGATTTAATCCATTGGATTTACCACCATGCGGTTAATTTTCGTGGCACTATAGGTCAGATAACAAATAAAGCATGGCTACTTATGTGCACAAACAGAACTTACTGTAATCATACTAATTCTCTCACTATGACATAGAATGGATCTTACAAAATTTAAACAAAATCCCATAACTTCATAAATGCTGAAGTTCTAAATCTCCATAAAGTTGAATGTTAAGAAGTCATTGGGAGGTGGAATTTTGGCAAACAGTTGTGGATACTAAGCTGCCAAGAATTCATATTGCTCAAGTTTCCCAGCACTAAGGGACAAGAGCCAAATATATAAACCTTGGCCCAATATAATAGTGCTTCACTCCAAAAGCAAATAAGCCTCTCTTCTGTTCATACATTTACGAAAACAGAGGAAGCATTTCTATGAATTTCACATTTAATCTAATTTATATGTTTTCAATAAGCTGAAAAGAGTAAAATACAATCAAAAACGTATTAGGTTAAAAAAAAGTCACAGTCATTACAGAAAACCCTCCACAATTTGTCAAATATTCAGGTGTCCAATTTCTTTGCAATGTTTACTCTTCAGAAGCTATTAGTACTTGAGGAAAATAATGAGTCTTCTACACTCCTACATAAATCTTAATAGAAATGAATAAGACTAGATAAGACTTGAATTGAGTTACATGTATGACTGTCAGTTGTGAGGAAACCTTACCTGCAGCATCAGCACAACCGTCTTCACTACATTCCATTGAGATTTCCGGCCATCCACTATAACTGTAAAGCCTCTGGCTTTACACTTATCACTGCAAGAAAGAAAATATCAACTTGAACACAGAAGGTCAAACAGAATAATATCACAAATATTTAGGCCCACAAAAGAAAACCTTAAGCCATATGCTGAAAGGTTTTAGGAGCTTCAGCATACCTTTTAACTAACTTGTAACGTGTGCAATAATTACAAAAATCCCCTCCCAATTCTGGAAATCTTTCAAAAACTGTAAAACTATTGCAAGAAGAAAGCATTCACATAAATGAAATTTAAAGAAGAAGGCTTGAGTTTTTAAATGTACAGAAACATACAAGGCTTTCAACTCAACATGCAATTGGGTATTGGATGAAGCCTGTTGACCAAAGATAAAATTTAAGGTTTCAAGTTAGTTCAAACAAATCCCCTTTACGGTCTGCCCTGTGTATTTATCTTAAAACTAATTCAACTATTTTACAGTAGCAAGTCCTTCATTAGATTTTACCAAATTCTTCAAATTCATCGAGGTCACAGATCAGATTTTAACAACACCCAAAAACATTGTGAAGGCAGCGCAAAAAAAACTCAATCTGCTGGTAAAATTAATGAGTGACTTCCTCTTACTAACTTATAATTCTGCAGTGTTCATCAATAAACAGATGCCTTGGATTACTTCACAATGCTATGCTGAGATGAAAAGTGATGGAAGTACAAAAGGCTGAGGGCAGAACTGGCTGGAGTGGGCTAGGGGAGTTTAGCAGCAAAGACAGGTGAAACACAATGGCAAAAGTTTAACAAAATGGTTCAAAATTACAAGGTAATCTAATTAATATCTATGATTTAAACCCAATCTTATTTGATCATAACCCCCAACTCTCTCACAAAAACTAGGCAAAGACTGCTGCCACAATATTTCCTATGTCATCTGATGTCTAATTTCACTTCATAATGCTCCTTAGCACATATTAGAATATTTAATTATATTTGAGGCACAAGATATTTCAACCATGTGGAAGTCAAGCATCATCTTAAAGAAAGAAAGATGAGTAGCAAGATGACTGGAGGAAAAGTACTGGGGAATATCAGTTCAAAAGCACCAGACTACAGTCTTCAATTAAGTGTTCCTTTTATTGCCCAGACCTTTTGTTCTCCAATCATCTTCTTCCCTTCTAGAATCTCAATTCTTGGCCAAGGATCTGGGGGATTTACAGATTCACTGTTTAGTTTTAGAGTCACTGATTAGAGGCAAACAAACAGTCAGAGAGAATACGTGATTGCATCCAAACCCAGGTTACTTTGCTGCAAAGATAGAGGCAGACCCTGCTTCTTCGAATCTGAAAACCTTCCACTCTCGCACTCACCAGATGGTCGCTTGTCCAGGATCAAATCAGAGCACTGTCATCAGCATCCACAACTGGTCACAACTGCACAAACCAATCAGCAATCCACTACCTACCAAATCCTACCGTGCATGTACATGCCCACACATGCCATCTTATCTCTCCTCTTCCCAAAGCAACAGTATAAATGCAACTCACAATGAGTTTCAATAACCTGCCTTCAGAAATGTACAATTCCTTTTCCAGTCCTTGGTTTTAAACAGTCCTCTTCCCATTTCCCAAATGAATCTTACTATACAAACCTGAACAAAACGAACAAAACAAACAAAAAAAGGGTCTACTTGTCACAACCAACTCGGGAGACTACATCATAGATAAAGCCCACTGTTCCCCAAATTATCACAAAAAGTTAAAAGTTTAGTGAAATTATCCAAAGTTCCCAATTTACCAGATGACAAACTCATGTCAAAAGAAAACAATCAGCAGATTTCCACATATAACATGAAAATAGTGTTATTACCAACTGATTGCCTTTAACCAATGGTATTTAGGACATATGAATTGCAAACTTACAACTCTTTATAGTTTAAACCCCACCCTTTTCAAATTCCCTCCTTTACAAATAGATATACAAAGATACATAAGGCATGCATATTAGGGAGGAATGGGGAAAAGAAAGTCTGGGAACTAGCTTACTTGCACTAGTCCGAACCATAGAAGTAGAAGTGCTGTTTTCTTTTGGTTTCTTTCAATTCCTTTCAGTTCTTTGCTGTTGATACAAAGTTGCTTGCACACCATAAGACCATAAGATATAGAGCAGAATTAGGCCATGCAGGCCATTGAGCCTGCACCGCTATTTGCTCACAGCTGAAATATTTCTCAACTCCATTCTCCTGCCTTCTCCTTGTAACCCTTGATCCCATTATCAAGCGAGAACCTATTTTTCTCTGTCTTAAATACACTCAAAGCCTTGACCTCAACAGTCCTCCATGGCAGAGTTCCACAGATTAACAGTTTCACAGTACTTTCCTACTAAAGTACATAACCTCACACTTTCCTACTGTGTATCCCATCTGCCACTTTACCTACTCTCTTATCCTCCCAAACAAACTTGCCCCTCCACCAAACTTTCTATCAGTTTCTTCATTCAGATTGTTAATGTATAATGCTGTGGACCCAACACCCACTCTGCTGAACTCCACTAGACAAGGGTCGCCATCCTGAAAGACTCCTTTGTCTCTACTCTGCTTTCTGCCAGTGAGCCAATCCTGTATTCACGCCAATACCTCTCCCCTAACACCAAGGGCTCTTATCTTATTTAGCAGCCTCTTGTGTGACACCTCGTCAAAAGCATTCTGAAATCCAAATAGACCACATGGTTGAATCTAATCACTTGAATAGGAATTCCATTTTAAATGGAGATTTAATTGTAGACATAACATAACAACACTTTGTCAACAACTATTTACATCTAGAATGCAATAAAGGCAGATGGTAATGGTCATATGACTGTACTGTTAAGCAAGACTCCCAGAGCAACACTTTGGGTACACGGGTTCAAATCTCACCATGACAGTTGGTGAAGTGTCAATTGAATTAATAATTAATTGAAAGCTAGAATTAAAAGTGCACAGGAAGTCAGTGGTGATTGTTGTCAAAATCCATCCTTCAGGAAAGGATATTTGCCCTCCTTACCAAGTCTGGCCTACATGTCAGTTCAGACCCACAGCAATGTGGCTGACTCAGAAATAGCCCTAGCAAACAATTCAGTTCAAGGGCAAATAAGGATAGACACAAATGCTGGCAGTGGCACATATGCCCCACAAAAGAACATAGAAAAATTACAAATACGATGAGACCACACAAGTTCCCTTTCAGAAAAGGTATAGAGACTTCAGCCAGATAAGAAAAGATGACGCAGTGACTAATAGACTGTTGAAGAGATGGCGTCTGCAGAGACTTTACAGAAGGACAGAGAGGCAAAGGGATCTCAGAGAGAAAGAGAGAGAGAAAAAAAAAGTTCTCGGACTTATTTGGTGATAACGGAGTTGAGGTGTCACAGATAGGTTTATAACAGGGGCAGAGATTTCTGCAGAGACATGGGTGTGGCAGGAAAGCACATTTAACGTTTTGGGTTTATTTGGCTCCTTCACAACAGTCCTAAAGAAGAGTCAGTGGACCAGAAATGTTGCCTTTGTTTTCTTTCCAGTGACCCTTCTTCTGGATCTGGCACGGTATCTCCGTTTTCTCTCCACAGGTGCTGCCAGACTTGCTGAGTCTCTCTAGTAATTTCCGTTTTTGTTTCAGATTTCCAGCATCTGCAGTTGCTTTTGTTGTGGACAAGATTATGTTTCTGATTCTATATGATCAAATTCTTTTTAAGACGTGGGGTCTGTGTTATTCTCAGAATGGTTTGCCCTAATTTAAATAATCCACAGAGACAAGGAGAATCCAAAGGGATTTTATAAATATATTAAGGACAAAAGAGAGAATAGGACCTCTTAAAGAGGAGCCCAGCTGCTTACGTGTGCAACTGCAGAAGATGGTGGAGATTCTAAACAAGCATTGTGCATCAGTGTTTACTGTAGAAAAGAATATGGAAGATACAGAACGTAGCGAAATAGACAGCGACATCTTGAAAAATGTCCACATTATAGAGTTGGTGGTGCTGGGCAGCTTAAAACGCACAGAAGGTGGATAAATCCCTGGAACCTGATCAGGTGTAGACCCTAGAACTCTGTGGGAAGCTGGAGAAGTGATTGCTAAACCCCTTGCTGAGATATTTGTATCATCAATAGCTACAGGTGAGATTCCAGAACTGGAGGTTGGCTAACATGGTGCCACTGTTTAAGGAAGGTGGTAAGAAAAAGCTAGGGAACTACACACCAGTGAGCTTGACATCAGTGGTGGACATGTTTTTGGAGAGAATCCTGAGGGACAGGATTTACATGCATTTGGAAAGGCAAGGACTGATTAGGGATAGTCAACATGGCTTCGTGCTTGAGAATTCAAGTCTCACTAATATTGATTGAGTTGAGAAGAAATAACTAAGAGGATTCATGAGGGCAGAGCAGTAGACGTGATCTATGAAGACTTCATTACGGCATTCAACAAGGCTAGCAAGGTTAGATCACATGGAATACAGCGAGAACTAGCCATTTGGACACAGAAATGCCTCAAAGTTCGGACAGAGGGTGGTGGTCCCGGGGATTTATCTACCTTTTATGCATTTTAAACCGTCCAGCACCTCCTCCTCTGAAATATGGACATTTTTCAGACTATAGTCCTTTGCACAGTGTGTGCCACAAGGATTGGTGCTGGGTCCACTGCTTTTCGTCATTTATATAAATGATTTAGATGTGAACATAGGAGGTCTGGTTCATAAGTTTGCAGATGACACCAAAATTGCAGGCGTGGTGGACAGCGAAGAAGGTGCCTCAGAATAAAATGGAATCTTGATCAGACGGGCCAATGCGCCGAAGAGCAGCAGATGGAGTTTAATTTAGATAAATGTGAGGTGCTGCATTTTGGAAAGGCAAATCAGGGCAGGACTTATACACAATGCTAAGGTCCTGGGAGTGTGCTGAACAACGAGACCTTGGAGTGCAGGTTCACAGTTCCTTGAAAGTGGAGTCATAGGTAGATAGGATAGAGAAGAAGGCATTTGGTATGCTTGCCTTTATTGGTCAGTGCATTGGGGATTGAAGGTGGGAGGACACATTGAGGCTGTACAGTTCATTGGTTAGGCCACTTTTGGAATACTGTGCAATTCTGGCCTCTGCTGTAGGAAGGATGTTGTGAGACTGGAAAGAGTTCTGAAAAGATTTACGATGATGTTGCCAGAGTTGGAGGGTTTGGGCAGTAAGGATAGGCCGCACAGGCTGGGGCTATCTTCCCTGGAGCATCAGAGTCTGAGGGATTTTATAAACATTATAGATGTTTATGAAATCATAAGGGGCAAGGATAGGGTAAACATACAAGGTTTTTCCCAAGGCTGGGGGTGTCAGAAATTAGAGGGCATTGGTTTAAGGTGAGAGGCAAAAGATTTAAAAGGGACCAAAGGGGCAAATTTTTCATGCAGAAGGTCGTATGTGTATGGCATGAGCTGCCACAGGAAGTGATGGAGGCTGATACAATTACAGCATGTAAATGGCATTGGAATGGGTATATGAATACCAAGAGTTTACAGGTATATGGGCCAAATGCTGGCAAATGGGACTAGATTTATCTAGGATATCTGGCTGGCATGGTCAAGTTGGACTGAAGGGTCTATTTCCATGCCGTGCATCTCTATGATTCTACGACATCCACTGGCTTCCTTTGTCTAACATGCTTTTTACCTCCACAAAGAATGCTAACAGATTGGTAAAGCAGAACCTCCCTTTGACGAAGCCTTGCTGACTCAGCCATATTTCACCATTCGTTTCCAAGTACCCTACAACCTCATCCTTAACGATGGACTCTAAAATCTTATCAACAAACAAGACCTGGCTAACCGGCCCATAGCTTTCGGGTCTTCTGCTTCCCTTCTTAAACAGGGTTGTTACATTATCCATTTTCTAGTCCTCTGGGACCCTCCCTGACTCCAGTGATTCCTGAAAGATCACCACCAATGCCTCTACAATCTCCTCAGATATATCCTTTAGAACTAGCTAAGTCTCGAGATGGGCATATACACTTCTAAACATCTGTGCACAGATAAAGGCTCACGTGAGACTGTACTTTTAGACCAGCAATAACAGACTTGCTTCCACATATTAGAGTTCCCTGATAGAATGTTCAGTCAGGAATCCAGCCACCAAGTGTGCTAACAAAGCTGAAGGCTCAAGTTCACAAATTTCGCCACTAAGCGCGTGTGGCTAACTTCATGGAGAACTATGTGCAACACTTCAAGTGCACATAGTTACTATGTAAGGGTATTCACTGGATGCATGCCACATTACACAACCTTGACCAGGTGGCAGCAGTGTTAGCACGTGATACTTGAAATGCCAGTTGTATCAAAGCTGGTTGCCACTCCAGCCATCTGGAGCACCAGCCAACAGCCATGACTGCGTTGGAGGATGATAGCTGTCTCTCACATCCCCCTGACTGAACCAGCATAAGGCAACTGTGCAGCAAGGCCCTGTGACAAAGATATTTCTGGTAATAACATCACTGCAAGTCCAGGCCCTGCTGTCAAGTGTAATCACACTCAGATAGGATTTGGCAACTTTTTCCCCATTGTATTATCCATGATGCCAGTGGGTTGACAATTTCTTGCAATGCCCACCTAATTCCTGGCCTCTTTCCCAAATACTGTGGCGATCTATTAATACCCGTATGTTAATTGCCAAGATCCCCCCTAGGTCATCTACTGCCTCAATGAACCCATCCGAGTCCCTGTGGTGGGCTATGGCTGGCTGACTGCTGAATTGCCAGCTGTATGTGCCTGGTCTGACCCAGACAATCTGGACAACCCACTTAAAATCTGAATATACCACTCAACAAATTCTCAAATAAGCTCTTTAGCCATCTTAATTGCCATGGGGGTTGGATCAGGCAGGCTTTCAGTGTCACATTTCCCCCTACCCTGATGAAACATGTTGGCTAATACAGGAAACATTCAACACAGTTTGCACATATGTTTCATCACCACTCACCCCTGTTGGGTAATTCAAAACAAAAATTATACCCAAGAATCTGCCAAAGGCCTTTGAAAAACACAACTACTGTACTGTCATTGACAAAAAAAGTGGATGTTGGTAATCCAACAAAAATAGGGATTGCTGGAGAAACCCAGCAGGTCTGACAGCATCAATGGAGAGAAAGCAGAGTTAACGTTTCCGGTCCAGTGAGTGCTGAAAAACTTCACTCTTTAGGCCTCTTTTCTGTGGCTTTCTTTCTTCTACTCAATGACACTAACAGCATAGTGCCAGTAAAATAACCCTTATTTCTCAAACAGACCAGAAAAAAGGTGTCAGGATTTATGGGAAAAGAATGGCTGCACAACTTCCTTCAATTGTTGAGTTTCAGCTAGTTCAGGTGACTATAGAAAACTATGTACCTGAAAATCAGTTTGTAATTTAATAAGAACTCGTCTGACTCTGGATCAGAGGATTGCGTATTCAAGTCACATCAGGCTCAGAAAGCATTACCTCACCTCAAATTCTTTGGGGGCCCTCTTGTGGCACAGTGGTAGTGTCCTTGCACCTGGACCAGAAAGGCCTGGGTTCAAGTTCCACCTGATCTGGAGGGGTATAGTAGCATTTCTGAACAAGTTGATTTGGAATAATAGGTTAATTTAAAAAAAGAAGTTTTGACCAGCTTACTTACAACAAATTAATAGTTTGTGTATAGAATCTAATATGAAGTGAGACGAGAGATCAACAGATGGGGTCTAACAATGAAAAAAATTTGGGGTCAGGACAATTAGACATTTCTCTCATTAACACACGATTTTCCACAATATTTCATACCACACATTTGCGTTAGTTGCCCATTGTATGCGTCTTTGGGCACAGACACACATGTACATCTGAAGTGAAAATTCAGTGATTTTTGAAACATAAGAATTTAAAAGTCTGCCTTCAGTTTAGCTTTAAACTTCAAAATCACACATCCTATGTACAACTGACAAATATGCAAGAAATGTAGACAGTATGAATCAGGATAAAATATTAGTTCTTTGCTGAATAACACTTACTATCATGAGCCCTTGATGAAATACCAACAAGCCGTTTATCATAAGAAATCCCTACAGTTCATTTCACAGTTCTCATAGTGTAATACTTGCAAAAAATTCTTATAAAATGCATTTTCACAATGCATTTGACTCATTACAAAATAATCTCCACAGATAATCACACCTGACAAAACAAATTTAATTGCTATCAGTGACAAAAAATTGCAGATTGAGCAATAATTTGTACAAACATAACAGCACCTTTTTAAAAAATACAGCTAGAATGCATGAAAGAAAAATCACCTTGGAATGCTGAGCAAGTAATCCAAAGTGACACTTAGCTCATCCATGTTTGTTTGCTCTGAACATAATGGAATTGTTAGGATAAGGCCACTTCTTCTGTCTTTGCCACCTGAAAAGCAAATATTTTTTGTCAGCACATTACAATGGCAAATCAATCCGAAAAACATCATTATAACAATGGAACAAAATTTATTGGAAGCAAGTATTATAGGTAAGACAGATGAGTTAAGGGTGTGCGTTGACACGTGAAATTGTGGCGATGTAGCCATCAAAGAGATGTGGTTGAGGGACAGGCATGACTGGTGCTCAACATGCCACGTATAGGATCTTCAGGCAGGACAGTACAGAATGTAAAGAGACCATGTTGCCTTATGAATTAACAATTCGGTGACTGCAGCAAAGAGGGACAATATCGCATAAATGTGTTCAAATGAGGCTTTGATGAGGCTTAGTATAGAGCTCAAGAATAAAAAGGGGGCAGGCACACTGCTGGGAATATATTACAGACCTCAAAATAGTCAGCAGGCAATATAGGAGTAGACGTGTAGGCAGTTTAGTGAGGTATGTAAAAACAATAATAGGTTAATTATACTAAGGAATTTCAATTTCCTCAACATTAATTGGGAGAGTCATAGTGTAGAGATTGTGGTGGTGGTTGGGAGTGGCAACAAATTTATTCAAATATATTCAGGAAAGCTTTTATATTAGCATGAAGAAGGTCCAACGAGGAATGCTGCTATGCTGGGGAACGAAGCTCAGCAGATGTTCAAGGTAGCAGTGAGAAAGCATTGTAGTGATAGTGGCCCCAACATTGTACATTTTAAGTTTGTTATGGAAGAGGAAAAGGAAAAAGATGGTCTGGAAAAAAGGATTTTGGACCAGGGGAGGGTAGATTTTATTAAAATAAAGCAGAATATGGCCAAAGTAGACTGGGAATAGCTACTTCTGAGTAAGGATAAGGTAGAACAGTTTGGGGGTGCTCAAATGGAATTGTGAGATTCCAGGCCCAATATGTTCCTTTTAGGGCAAAGTGTAGGAGCAACAAGCCCGAAAATCCAGAATCTTGGCATATTCATGACTAGATAAAAAGGAAAAGAGGTTTTTAACAGGGACAAAGGGAGGAAATCAACAGGGGTCCTAGTGAAGGTTTAAAGATATGGCAGGCTTGGGGGGGGGGGGGGAAGAAGCGGAGGAGGAGTGGGAGGGACTATAAAGCATTCCGGAAACAAAAAGAGAGGGCACGATTAGGGAGAATTCCAAGATATTCTGCAAGTACATCAAGGGGAAGAGGATAAATAGGGAAAAAGAGTAGGGCAATCTATTTGGATTGTTGGGTCCCTTACTACTAATGATTTACATAAACGGCATAGGAGTAAACATGGGAGCTGGGATTGCCTGTTCGTGGTCAACGATAAGGAAATTTACAGATGACACAAAGATTGGCTGGGTGGTTGACAGAGAGGAAGATGGTCTTAGGTTACAGGACGATATAGGCGGATTGGTCAGATGGGCAAATCAGTGGCAGATGGAATTTAACCCTGATAAGTGTGAGGTGATGCACTTTGGATGAAGGAACAAAACAAGGCAGTATTCAATGAATGGCAGGGCACTAGGAAGCTTAGATCTTGGGGTTGCTTGTCCACAGATCGATAAAGGAGGCAGGTCAAATTAATAGGATAAAAACTGAAAGAACTGTGGATGCTATAAATCAGGAACAAAAACAAAGTTGCTGGAAAAGCTAGCAGGTCTGGCAGCATCTGTGAAGAAAAAAAAGTGTTAACGTTTTGGGTTCGGTGACCCTTCCTCATAACTAAGTTAATAGGATAGTTAAGAAGGAATGCATTAGACTTGCTTTTAATCGGTTATGGATTATAGGAGCAGGGAGGTTATTACGGAGCTGCACAGGACTTTGGCTGCACCATAACTGGAATATTGTATGCAGTTCTTGTCACTGCCTATTGAAAGGATATGATTGCTCTGAGCAGGTGCAGAAGATTAACCAAGATATTGCCAGGATGGAGCAATTTAGCTGTGGGGAGAGGCTGGATAAACTCAGGTTGCTTTTTGGCGCAAAGACAGCTGATGGGACTTGACTTGGGTATAAAAGATTATTAGCAGCATGGACAATAAAAAGCAGCTGTCCCTCTTAGTTGAAGGCTCAATATCAAGGGGGGCATAATTTTACGCTGAAAGGCAGCGATTTGTGGAAAATGTTTTTTTTCACCAGAGGATGGTGGGAATCTGAAATGCACTGCCTGGTCTGGTGGGAATCTGGAAAGCACTGCCTGGGAGGGTAGTTGAGCTGGGAAAGCTCACAACCTTTAAAAGCGGACATTCAAAATGTCTTTACATTGAAGGTTATGAGTCAGGTGCTGGAAAGTATAAGACCATAAGAAACAGGAACAGGAGTAGGCTGTTCAGCTCCTTCAACCTCCTCTGCCATTCAATATAATCACAGCTAATCTGGTATTCCTCTTGTCCACTTTTCTATGTTTTCTCAACAACTGTTGAATTCCTGACTGATCAAAAATTTATCTATCTCAGCCTTAAATATACACACCTTTCCGCAGCAAGGCATTCCAAAGGTTCACAACCTTTGAAAGACAAAATTTCTCATCTCAGTCTTAAACTGGCACCTCTTTATTCTGAGACTACATCCTCTAGCCGTAGACTTTCCCATGAGGGAAACATCCTGTCAGCATTTACCCTATTAAGTCCCTTAAGAGTCCAGCATGTTTCCATGAGATCACTTCACTCACTCCAGTGAGTAGAGACTCAACTTGTTTAGTCTTTGCCCATAAGACAATCCTCCCATACTGGGGGTCATCCCTGTGAACCCTATCTGAAGTGCCTCCAACGAAAGTGGAACTAGTCTATAATTAGATTACCTGTATGTTGGTGCAGATTTGGTGAGCTGAAGGGTCTCTTCTGTCCCATGTGATTCTAAAAAATTTGGACATTCCAATCCTTTGTTAGGTATAATGAGATTTTCAACGACTGGGTCATTATTCTTTATTTAAATGTTACCACTTTTTTTCTTAAAAAAATGCCTTGCATCTAGTACAGAGTGCAGCTCTTGATATATATTCATTGTTTGTTTCTGAACTCATCATCATTTCTTAAAGATTACTTTCTTCCTTTGTAGAAATACTTCTGCTGGGAACGGAATAGGTCTGAATTTACCGCATTTTATCCAACAAACAAACTTTCCCACCAGAACAAACAGAAATATTTTCAATCAGCATATGCCAGCTAATGTTACACAATATGTGTAATCAACTTAAGTGCCTTTAGTGTAATGAAATGTCCTAAGGTGCTTTGCATAAGCAGTATAGTGAGCTTGTCAATCAGATACGAAATTGGCTTTCCAGTAGGTGACAAACGGTGGTAGTGGACGGTCACTTTCTAGAGTGGAGGCCTGTGATTTGCAATGCTCCACAGCGATCGGTACTGGATTCACTTTTGATTGTCATTTATCGAAGTGATTTGGATGAGAATATAGAAGGCAGAGTTAGTAAACTTGTGAATGACACCAAAATTGGTGATATCGTCAACAGTGAAAAAGGCTATTTAAGATTGCAGAAAGAGCTTTTTAACCAACTGGGTCAATGGGCTGAGGGGTGGCAGATGGAGTTTAATTTGGATAAATGTTAGGTATCGCATTTTGATAAAACAAACAAGGGCAAGGCTTATACAATTAACGGTGGGAGCCTTGGTTGTGTTGTAGAACAAACAGACCAAGGGATTCAGGTATGGGGCGGCACAGTGGCTCAGTGGTTAGCACTGCAGCCTCACAGCGCCAGGGACCCGGGTTCGATTCCAGCCTCGGGCAATTGTCTGTGCGGAGTTTGCACATTCTTCCCGTGTCTGTGTGGGTTTCCTCCCACAGTCCAAAGATGTGCAGGCTAGGTGGATCGGCCATGCTAAATTGCCCATAGTGTTCAGAAGTGTGTGGGTTATAGGGGGATGGGTCTGGGAGGGATGCTTCAAGTGGCGGTGTTGACTTATTGGGCCGAAAGGCCTGTTTCCACACCGTAGGGAATTTAATCTAACATAGTTCTTTGATGTTTGTGTCGCAGGTAGACAGGGTGGTTAAGAAGGCATTTAGCAGACTTGCCTTCATTGCTCAGACCTTTCAGTATAGGAGTTGGGACGTCATGTTGAGGTTACAAAGGACGTTGGTGACACATCTTCTGGAGTACTGTGCACAGTTCTGGTCAGCCAGTTATAGGAAGTTTGCTATTAAACTGGAGAGGATTCAGCAAAGATTTACCAGGATGTTGCCAGGAATGGAGGATTTGAGTTTAAAAAATAAGGGTGGATAGGCTGACACTTTTTTCACGAGAGCATAGGAGGTTAAGAGGTTTGTAAAATCAGGAGGGCATAGATAGAGAAAAGACCTTTGCTATTTACTCTAAGATGGGGAGTTCAAAACGAGGGAGCATATTTTTAAGGTGAGAGGAGAACGATTTAAAAAGGACATGACGCAACTGTTTTTCTACAGAATGATTAGTGTATGCAATGAACTGCCAGAGGTAGATGCAGGTACAGTTTCAATGTTTAATACATTTGCATAAGTACATGAATAGGAAAGGTTTGGAGCAATATAGGCCAAACACAGGCAGGTGTAACTAGTTATAGCTTGGGAACATAGTCGACGTGGACTAGTTGGATCGAAGGGTAGGTTTTCATGTTGTGTGACTATAAATTAGGAAACTGTGCTAGGAAGGAGAAACTGATGCCTCAGCTAAAGCACCTGGTCTTGAAAAGGGGCCAACAGTGGAGGCATTCTCAATCCCTCACCTGAGGACTGTTGAGGGCAATGTGCCAAGCTTTCCTCCATGCCAGGCCCCTTTGCTAAAGACTGGGGCATGAACTGAAACTTCATGGCCACTTAAGGACTTCAACTGAGTAAAGGAATTGTAGAATCCCTAGAGTGTGGAAGCAGGTCATTTGGTCCATCGGATCCACACCAAACAGCATGCCTCCCAGCCCACCCTATCCCCTATTTACCATGGTTAATCCACCTAGCCTGAACAATTTAGCATGGCCAGTCCACGAAACCCACACAGGCACGAGGAGAATGTGCAAATTCCACACAGACTGTCACCCGAAGGTAAGAATCGAACCTGAGTCCCAGGGACTGTAACGCAACAGCACTAACCACTGAGCCACCATACCTACCATGACATTTAGGGTGGCATGGTGGCTCAGTGGTTAGCACTGCAGCCTCACAGCATCAGGGACGTGGGTTCGATTCCAGCCTCAGGCGACTGTCTGTGTGGAGTTTGCACATTCTCCCAGTGTCTGCGTGGGTTTCCTCCGGGTGCTCCGGTTTCCTCCCACAGTCCAAAGATGTGCAGGCTAGGTGGGTCAGCCATGCTAAATTGCCCATAGTGTTCAGGGTGTGTGGGTTATGGGGGATGGGTCTGGGAGGGATGCTTCAAGTGGCGGTGTGGACTTGTTGGTCTGAAGGGCCTGTTTCCACACTGTAGGTAATCTAAAAAAAAATAAAAAAGGAGAAGCTCTCTGGAATTTTACAGTAAAGTAATACAGGAGATGGTAGTCTATTGGTCATGTCACTGGATTACTGATACAAAGTGCCACTTTAATGTTCTGGAGATACGGTTTTGAATCTCACCACAGCAGAGGGGGACATTCATATTTTCACTGAATTTGGAATTAAATGTTACCCTAATGGCAACCAAATAATCATTGTCACAAGTACACGTCTTGTGTGTCTTTAAGGGAAGGAAATTCACCATCCTACCTAATCTGGCCCATATGACAGATGACCCACAGTGGTGTGGTTGATTCTCAATGCCCTATGAAACAGCACAGTCAACCACTCAGTTCTACAAAACCACTACAGAGCTTAATGAAAAGAATGAAACCAGAGTAGATGGCAAAACAAGTGCAAACACAGCCAAGGCGACCCTGAAAAGACCCCTTTCCTAACATGTGGGGGCTTGTTCCAAAATTGAGGTTGTTGTCCCAAAGACTATTTAAGCATCAGCCTAATTTAGTCATACTTACAGAATCATACCTTGCAGACAATGTCTCAGATGCCACCACTGCCATTCCCAACCCTGGGCATGTCCTGTCCACTGGTGGGTCAGGCTCATTAGACACAGCAGCACAACGACATAGAACTGGAAAGGAGTTATAATTGGAGTCTTTAATATCCAGACTGGACCCTGAAATCTCATGTCCAAATATATGCAATAAATCCCTCTGTTGATTTCTACCTAAGCTCTGAACCACTGCCATGATGGTGGGAAACTGAACTAACAGTTGGTGAAAGCTCCACAAATATTCCCAACCTCAAAGGTGGAGGAGATTGGCACATTAGCGCCAGGTAAAGAGCTTGTTTTAGCCAGATTTGCAAGTGGATGATTCGTCTGTTGCATTCAGATATCACCAGCATCACAGAATCCAGCCTTCAACCAAATGATGCACTGATATCAGAAAGAAATGGCTGGAAGCTCTGGATACTGCAAAGGCTATGGACCCCGATCACATTCCAGCAACAGTACTGCAGACTCTGCTCCAGAACGAGCAATCTCTAGCCAGTTGTAATGATACAGCTCATCACTGCCATCTAGCTAACAACATGGAATATTACTCAGGTATACAAATATACAGCTTAGAGGGAAAATTCGTCCTGGGCACAACAATCAGGAAAAATCCAACAAGGTCAAAATACCAGCCAGCCAATCAGCCTACTCTCCATTGTCAGCAAAGGGAACGGAAGGATCAAGACATATCAGACTGAACATACAAAGGAATAATCTGCTGATACTTAGTTTGAGTTCCACCAAGGGTATTTAGTTCCTGGCCTCATTGTAGCCTTGGTCCAAGGATGGACAAGATAAAAGCTGAAATTCAGAATGTGAGTGATGTCTTTGCAATAAAAAGGTCCATATAACCACATATGGCATCAAGAGGGCTTAGAAAAACTGGAGTCGATGGAAATCAGAGTAAAACCCTCTACTGGACAGTCATATATAGCACAAAAGAAGATGGCAATGGTTGTTGGAGATCCATCATGTCAGCTCAAGGCCATCATTGCAGGAATTCCTCAAAATTAGTCCAACTATCTCCAACTGTTCATCGCTGACTTTCTTTCTACAGATAATTGCATGATGTTCAGTATCTCTGCAGCACTTCAGATATGGAAAACATCCATAACTACCAGGACCTAGACAACTGCAAGTCTTGGGTTCTTCTCCTCCATAGATGCTGCCAGACTTGCTGAGCTTTTCTAGCAACTTTGTTTTTGTTCTTGGGTTATGGAAAGTTTTTACAGCACAGAAAAGGGATTTTTGGATGGTCTTGTCTGGGCTAGTTATCAATCATCTATCTATTCTAATCACATTTCCCAGCACTTGACCTACAGCCTTGTATGCTACGGCATTTCAAGCATGACCTAAATGCTTTTTAAAAGTCTTGATAAGTGGACAAGTGAAGTGCCCAGATAAGGTTGATAAGGAACAAGTCACTGTGCTACACAAGTGCCAGTCGATGACAGTCTCCAATTACAGAATCTAACTGTCACTCCTCAACATTCAACGATATTACCATCGCTAAATCTGCCACTACTTTTATCCTGGAGTTTACGATCGATTAGAAACAGAACTTGCTCAGCCATATACATTGCAGTTACAAAACCAGGTTAATAGCTGAGAATGCTATGGTGAGTAACACACCTTCTGTCTCCCCAGTGCCTGTCCACTATTTACAAAGCAGAAGTCAGGAGTGAGATGGAACACTCTCCACGTGCCACGTGAATGCAGCTCCAATAACACTCAAGAAGCTTGACACCGAAGACAAAGCAGCTCACTTAAGTGTCATATCCACTACTATCAACATGCATACCCTTTATCACTGACGCATACTGGGGCAGTGTGGAGCATCTGCAAGATGCCCTGCAATAGCTCAGCAACACTTTTTAAAATGCAGCAACCAACTGGAGGCCTTTACCACTTAAAAGGCATAAGCAACAGATGCTGTCAGAACACAGTGACATGAAAGTTTCCATCCAAGCTGCACACCATCCGGACTTGAGACTGTATCTTTGTTCCTTCACTGTCACTGATCAAAATTCTGAAACTGCCTTCCTAACAGTGCTATAGTTGTCCCTCTAATGCTCTCTAAGACTATTACGAAATGGCAATAAAAAGGTGGATAGCCAGCAATGCCCGATCCCATGTAAAAAACAAATTGCAGGAAATTCACCCAGGGAATTTTATGACCCACAATACTTGCAACCGACCAGCAGGGGTCCATAAAATTCTGCTTTTGAAGATTACAAAACCATAGGACACGAGAAATAGACCATTCGGCCCACCAAGTTTTCTCCACCATTCAATGAGATTGTAGTTGATTAGATTATCATCATCCTCGCTTTCCTGACTTTTCCCTATAATCCTTGATTACTTTACTGATTAAAACCACATCCATCTCAGCTTTGATTATACCTAACAATCCAGTTCCTACAGCTTTCCACAGAATCCCACAGATTAATTACCTTCAGAACAAATTCCTTCACAGAGTTAAATGGACGACCATTTACTCCAGAAATTATGCCCACTGTTCCTACACCCTCCCACAAGGGGAAACAACCACTCAGCATCAATCTTGTCAACCCCCCAAAGATTCTTATACATTTCAATATAATGGTCATGCATTCTTCTAAATTGCATGAGTTCAGACCTAACTTAAGAAGCTTCCCCTAAGCGAATTCCTCAGTGACCAAGGTCAACCTAGTGAAACTCCTCTGGGCCACCCATATTACCAATATCTTTCTTTAAAGGGAACCAAAATTGTGCACAGAATTATTGCTGCGGATTAACTTTTGCTTTGCAGTTGTACCAAGGATGCTGTATTTTTATACTCCATTCACTTTGAAATAAAGGCCAACATTCCATTGGCCTTTCTTATTAACTGCTAACCTTGGATGGTAGCTTTTGTAATTTCTGCAGAAGCCCCAAAAGCCCGTGTGCTGCAGATGTTCTTTTCCCCCCCATTTAAACAATATTCGGCTCCTCTACTCTTCTGCAGAAGAGCAAAATCACACATTTTCCATGCAACAAGCTTTTGTCCACTCACTTAATCTGCCTATATCCCATAGTAGATCACCTGTATCATCCTCAATATTTGCCTTCCCACCTATTTGATTCACCTGCAATCTTACCAACAGTACACTTTTTTACCTCATCCAAGTCAATATACCCATACATATAAAATCATGGCCCAAGCACTGATCCCTCTGGTACTATACTAGTTTAAGGTTGCCATCTTGAAAATTCACCTATTACCTCAATTAGAGTCATAGAATCATAAAATCACTACAATGTCCAAGTAGTCCACACAATCTGCTGAAAAGCATCCCATCCAGACCCACACCACCTAACCCCATCCCTGTAACCCTGCATTTCCCATGGTTAAATAACCTCGCCTGCACACTCCCGGACACCATGGACAATTTAGCACGGGTAATCCACCTAACTTGCACATCTTTGGACTGTGTGAGAAAAGCAGAGCACATGGGGAGAATGTGGAAGCTTCGCACAAAGTTCTCCAAGGGTAGAATCAAACCTGGGTTCCTGGCACTGTGAGGGAGCAGTGCTAACCACTAAGTTATGGTGCTAACATACTACCCCCAATACCCTGTGTTCTTGCTTCATGCAGTAACTTCATATTTGAAAGAGAAAGAACCATTTCCTACATCAGTTAATACGAGGGACAAAACAGGATGCTGTGCAATTAGCAGTTTCGTGAAAATAGGATCAAGGGAACATGGCATGAGGGAGAGAGGAGAAAGATCAGGTCCAGGAAAGGAGTCAGCATGAAATACAGTTGGGCAAGTCAACTCATGAAAGAGATGATCATTGCAGATATAGCTGATTGGATTTTCTCAATCATATTGATATAGTTGTTCAAGAGGTCGTTGCACTTGTTGCTGCAGGTGAATGTGCAGTAGATAAGGCAGAGGTGTTTCCGTAAAAGAGATGAAAGTTATCTTTGCGCTCCAGGGTGCCCAGATAAGAGCAGGTCCCAGAAATGTTTTAAGTGTTCCAGCCAAGTCTGGCAATGGAAAGTTAAACTAGCTGTTATATTAAGTTTGCTTTCTTTACAGTTAAGTGAACAGAGATCAGGACAATGAACTGCAAAATTAAACATTACTGCCATTTTCTGTTTGCTACAGTCAGCTAATTGTCAGTTTAGAAAAAATATGATGTCAACTCTCTGCAAAGAATGAAAGTTTCAAATCTTAAAAGCTGCTATATTCTTTTAAAAATAGTTACAATGTTATTCTGACATAATGCAAAAAATTTTAACTAAATGTTTCATGTTTATGGTAAGATTTTAATTAGTCAGAAGCAAAATCCTTGTGGACGTGGGTGCACAGAAGAAAATTCAAAATAAAACAGTGACTACACAGAAAGAAACCACACACATTCTCCAAAGACGAGAAATGGGACTAAAAACATATTGGCCCAGTCAAACGTTTAAAATGCTTTAATATAATTAAACCTGCAATCCTGAGATCCTCAGTTTAATGCAAGTAAAATTTATTTTATGTGAAACTTTAATAGGCTAGTGGAGTTTATACACACGAAGGGGGACAGTACAGCATCTCTCTGATATCGCTACAGCCTTCAAACTGCTGACATTTATTCTGGTTCTACTCTCCTTTCCTGCTTTTTTCTTTCCCAATTATTTTTGTTTCTTTTCTGTCCTTGTCTGTCTTCTTTTCCAGTTGGAGGGAAGTTGTCAGGGAAAGCATACATTAACAGCTGGAGTCCTCTCTTTTATCCATATCCCTCAGAGATGTTATCCTTTTCAAAAAGATTTGGTCCATGAGCTTTGTTCTCTCTGTCTTGCATTAAAAAAGTTAGCATGAGAACACTTTCTAGCCATTAAAAAGAGAAGTGAGAAAGTTACTGACTTTCTTTAGGTTTCAAAGTTCAATGCAAAATAATGACCACGATCGCATGCAATTACATTTGTGCATTTTCTGTAGCTTGCATCACAAAACAAAGGCTATAAGAAGTGGTGTGAAGCTGGATGAACACAGGAGCCAGGCAGCATCAGAGGAGCTGGAAAGTTTGAGGTTTCGGGTCAGGACCCTTCTTCAGAAATGGGGGAGGGGAAGGGGATTCTGAACAGGGGGAGGCAGATAGAACATGGATAAAGGAGAAGATAGGGTGAGAGGAGACAGACAGATCAAAGAGGCGGGGGGGGGGGGGGGGGGGGGGGGTTAGAGCCAGTAAAGGTGAATGTAGTTGGGGGGGTGGGGGGAAATAAGTTTGTCCAGGGAGGACGGACAGGTCGGGGGGCAGGATGAGGTTAGTGGGTAGGCTCTAACCCCGCCTTTTTGACCTGTCTGTCTCCTTTCACACTATCTTCTCCTTTATCCATCTTCTATCCGCCTCCCTCATTCCCCTATTTATTTCAGAATCCCCTCCCCTCCCCCATTTCTGAAGAAGGGTCCCAACCCGAAACGTCAAGCTTTCCTGCTCGGCCTGCTGTGTTCATCCAGCTTCACACCATGTTATCTCAGATTCTCCAGCATCGGCAGTTCCTGCTATCTCCGCTATAAGAAGTGCATCTTTTTACTTGTCTTCATGTAAACATAGGTCTACATTCCCATAGTTTGGGGAAGTGTCAATTTCAGAAACTTTCATGGAGAGTTTTGGCCCACAAGAAAATTTGGCACATAATCTGTTTTTGAAATATGCCCAAATCAAATTTCATTAACAATTTCCTTTAAAATTATTTTGCAGTTTTTCTTCTATTACTTACAAAAGAAATGTCTACAACTTTCAAAAATATACACACAGTCTGAAGACTACAGATAGTCTTCCTGGAAAACTGGTTACACATTCATGCACTCATTCTGCACAATTCAAATTCAGAAAAAATAAAGCAGATTCCTGCCCAGACCAATGGATGACTAATAAAATTTTCAGCAAGTATTTTAATAACATAAAAGGAAGGACAAGATTCTCTCATAAGGTTATACTGAAAAAAAATCTAGTTTGCATCATCTGCTCCTGTTTTGAATGTTCCCATAAAACATTGCACTTGACAAAAAGTGTTTGAATTTCAGGGTAGGGAAGCGTTCGAAGCTTGGTGAGTTTGTGGTGTATCTTGTCAAATACACTTGAGATGGAGCAGGAAAATACTAATTCCAGGGGGAGGCTATGTATCAATTAAATTGCTTTGTTCTACAAGCTTCTTTCATGTTACACAAATTGAAATGGGATGCATTCCATCTCACTCCAAGCTTAAGTCTTGGAAAAATTAATGAAGCCTTGTGGTACCTGGTGGTGGGAAAGTTGACACAAAGTACACAGCCACTGCCTTGATCTTCTAATATTGGCACGACCGCTGGTACATTTAAAATTCTGGTCAACAATTTGCCACACTATTAACCAAGGTGTTAATAGTGTGGAGATCAGCAATAGTACTACAAAGGCTGGGAAGGCAACAGTGTTTTGTTTTTGGCAACAGTATTGGCACTCATGACAATTGATAACGTTACCTTTCACTTTCCATTCCAATCCTGAGCTTCATTCAAATTTTGGTGAAAGCAAGCTCGACTCTTTCCCCTCAATGGCGGTAGTGGCATTTATTAGTAAACATATCCAATTAAAAAAGAGTCAAGATTACGGACATTGATGGTTAGGCCAAGAACACTGTCCTGTAGAAATCCTGCAGCAAATGTCTGGGCTGCAATGATTAGCCTCCAAAATCAATCATTTTTAAAACGGATCAGGTGTAGCTCCACCACAGGACAGCTTTCCCCACATTTAACTGGCACTCCACGATAACTACAATCAGTTGACATTGCCTTGATTTAAAAATAGTGTTTCTTTGGTGTTAGTAGTCATCTATTTATTTTAAGTACAAAACGAATAGGGGAATTTTAAGATAACTGCATCAACCCTAACTTAGTCCCAAAACACCTGATCCAGACAAAAATACCACAACGCATAGAATCAATGGGACAAACAGCCTACATTATGCCACTCAATGAGATCAAGGCTGAAAATCCTCAACTCCACTTTTCTGCCTTCCACCCCGCAACCTTTCATTCTCTTACTGATTAAAAGCCTGTGTATCTCAGCCTTAAAACATACCTAATGACCAAAGTTAAACAGTGCAGAGATCCACATAATCATTACCCTCAGAAGAAACTCCTCCTCATCCTGAGTTTATTTGTGCAAACCCTTACTCTGAAATTATGCCCTCTCATCCTAGCCTCTCCCAAAGGGGAAAACAATATTCCCACATCCAATGTGTCAAACACAAAAGGTTCTTGGGTGACTTCAGCAAGATCATCTCTCACTTTTCCAAATTCTAATGAGTACAAGCCCAACCTATTCAACTTTTACTCATAACATTTCCTCCATAATCAGTATCAGTCCTAACAGCCTTCTCTAGACTGCCTCCAATGCTAGTATATCTATCTTTCATTAGATAAGGGGACAAAGCTGTTCAGTTTTACAGCTGTTGTCTGACTACTTCCATGTATAGTTTTAGCAAGATCTCCTTTATGGATCATACTCCATGCCCTTTTAAACAAAAGGCCAACATTTCATTTGCCTTCCTTATTACCTAGAAAACTTGGATGCTAGCATTTTGTGATTCATGGACAAATACTCCCAAATCCACCATTCTGCATTTAAATTGTATCCAGCACTTCATTCCTTCTGCCAAACTGCATAATCTCACACTGTCCCACATTATATTCCAGATGCTAAAATTTTCTCATTTGCTTAACCTGTCTATACCTCCGCTGCAGATTTTCAATGTCAATGCTACTACATGTCTTCTCACTTATTTTTGCATTATCCACAAACTTGGCAATAGTACATTCACTTTCCTCATCCAAGTCCATATATATTTAAATAACTGTGACCCCAGCAGTGAGCTGTGGGGTACCATTAGTTACAGGTTGCCATCCTGAAAATGCTCCCCTTATCCTATGTCTTTTATTAGTTCACCAATCCTCTATTCATGCTAATACTACTACTACCAAAACGATTATCTCCAACACCATCGGCCTTTTTCTTCTTAAGTAGCCTAATGTGTGGTGCCTTATCAAAAAAACAAACATATCACATTCACTGATTCACTGTTATCTAACATGCTTGTTATCTCAAAAGAATTCTAGAAAATTTGTCAGGCATGATTTTCCCTTCATAAGCCATGCTGACTTTGCTTGATCATTTTATGCATTTTTAAATGCTCTGCTGGTAGATATTTTATAATAGACTAATATTTTCACAACAACAAACACTAGCTAACTGGCCTTTAGTTACCCGTTTAAATAAGGGTGTTACATCGACAAATTCTGGAAAGAGGATTAGAAAATCAAGGATTCCTAGAAGATTACTACCTGTGCATCCATGATCTTTGCAGCTTCTTCCTTTCATAACGTAGGATGCATCCAATCAGTTTGGGAAAATCAGTCTTTAGCCCCATTTGTTTCTGAGTATTTTTTCTAATACTTGGAATAGTCTCGGTGAGTCCTACTAATGCAAAGTATTTATTCAATTCCACTGCTATTTCCTAGTTCCCAGTTATGATTTCCCCATCCTCATTCTCTAAGAGGTCGATTTTCAATTTGGCTTCCTTTTTCTTTTTAGAGATTCAGATACACCTTTGCTGTTGGTTACTCACATCACTAATTCCTTCAACACAGCAAGTAAGCAATTATTTGTTTGCATATTCAACTGAAGCACCTCCACATTTGCAATGAATTAGTATTCACTTGCCACTATCTCCATTCCCGAGCAACCAATTCCTTTCCAATCTATGTTCACTCTCTCTCCCTTCTAAAATCTCTCTGCTTTAATTTCCTTCTTTAAGGCCCTCCATAAAAATCACACCCTTGTCATTGCCTGAAACTCTGACAGAGTTTCAGGAAAGTCACAGAAAGAGTAGTTGGAGTTTTGGTGGAGGTTAAAACTATTACAGGTATTTGTTTGGCACAAGAATAAAGAAGCTCGAAGGGGAAAAAAAATGATTTCAAAGCATAAGAAAAAAAGTGTTGGAAAAAAGGACAGGAGAACAACAGATAAATCAAGGAATTCAGCCCAGGGAAGTGATGCCTACGAAAGCAAAATCAAGGACCTTAGTATTGTACTGATAAGAAACATCTTAAATTGTTTTCTCAGTACAGTATGGAAGAACCAGCCACAAAATAAATGAAACTCAAACAGCGACACAGTAGGGTGCAAAAGCAGGAAACTGGCAGGTATGTGGGGTGTGGTGATTGGATAATAATAGAGATCGACTTCAGGAATCATGTAAATAAGTACCAGATCATAGGGTTGCTCTCTCATTACAGAGAGGCAACTGATGGTGCTTTACCTCAAGGGTCATCACAGCTCAGGCTAGGGGAGAGAGATTGAGGAGCAGTGTCTTTCATGTTATCCACAGCTGGTGGAAACTTAAACCACCTTGTTGGCATCACTCTGCAACACAAACCAGCCAACTGGCCCACAGAAATCATGTAGAAATCAAGTCAAGGGACCTCTATCTAGCAAAATAATACAAGTGTTTCCAGGTCTCACTCCACACACAGAACTGGATCAAGGATTCAATGGCCCAAGGTGATAGCCATCAGCAATAGTGGACCTGTCCTTTCAAAACTAAAATGAAGTTGAAATAAAATTAAACACCTAAATTGCCTCACAGCGCCAGGGACCCGTGGTTTGATTCCAGCCTCGGGCGACTGTCTGTGTGGAGTTTGCACATTCTCCCCATGTCTGCATGGGTTTCCTCTGGGTGCTCCGGTTTCCTCCCACAGTCCAAAGATGTGCAGGCTAGGTGGATCGGCCATACTAAATTGCCCAAAAAGTTCAGAGGTGCGTGGGTTATAGGGGGATGGGTCTGGGTGGGATGCTTCAGGGAGCAGTGTGGACTTGTTGGGCCAAGGGGCCTGTTTCCACACTGTAGGGAATCTAATCTAATCTAAATTGTGACAAAAATCAGCTACAGTAAGACATTCAACATTTCTGCACAGATTTGGATCTAATTTTATTCTGCAGAAAGTAAACAAGGGGCAAGCGGTTAGTACATCTGAGAATTACTTTAACATTAAGTCAGAATACATTTTATGAGTACAATTAAAATTTAAATCTCATATAAAAGACTTGCAAATTTAAAAAAAAATGTAATCTTTATACTGCAAAAGAACAGCCTTACACAGATTACAACAGGATTTTGGCCTTTTGAAAAAAAAAATCAATATTGTTGCATGCAGTTTGCTGATAATCAAGAGAGATTTCCTACAAAAGCCATTGAAGATTTGCTGATAACTGCACTTTTTCAAAGTCATTGCAAAATAATAAAAGGGCAGTCCAATTCATCATGTTTGACAGGTTTAAAGTTCTCTGAGCAAACTAATTTCTAGGAGAGGAATTTGCATTTTAACTCCTGCAAAACCTAAAGTTAGGGGGAGAAAATATATAAAAGCCGAAACTTCTTTGCCCTGTAATCATCTGTTATCAACAACGACAATCCTGAAAAGACTTATGATCTCTATACAGTTTACTAATGTGCTTATTTGGACTTTTTTTATATAATCTAAAATCTCAGGCACTTGTTCAAATGAAGCTGTCCTGGGGTTCACCATTTAATTCAAAACAAAGTGAACATGCATTATTATAATATTTTGTATTTCACATTTCTGGCCATTCATTAAAATCCCAAATGCTTATACTTTAAACTGAAGTTCTTGTTCAAATTTACTTCACACACATTTGACTTTCACTCACAAAATTCAAACCAGAATCAGGAGGTTCAAACACGTCCAACCATCCCACGGTCATACACTCCAAGTTAAAACAAGCCAAAGTAGCATCTTAAGCATGGCCCTCTCAGGTCAGAAATCTCCAAGCCACCTTAAATCTGGAGTCTTATATCTAGAAACACTCTCTCTCCAGTCCTCAGATTGGGTAACTTGGGAGGTCTAAGTGACTGTAAGAATCCTTCAGTTAACAAGTTTAATTTTTTTTTGCAATATCTTAACAAGTTTAACACTCTCAGTGAGTATACCAAATTTCAAACGAAATCTGCTGCAAAGTCACGTTCTCTGCTCTGCAGCTAGACTGGTGTGAAGTGCAAACACACACACATACAGATACTCAAGCCCAAGAAGTTAGCTTATTGATCAACCTTCTTTCATCTCAGACAACTTAATCTCATGATTATTCACTGAAAATCAAATAGTTCATCAGAAATCCATCTTCTACAGGAACCCACAACTTAATACTTCATCTCCCTTAGAAGAAAAAAGGAACAGAACTTAAAAGATTGTAAGTCTTACTGTGGTTGTGCAGGTCCTTAGCATTGTTTTTAAGGCTGCATTTGTTAACAATAGTATGTATGCATACAAAGTTTCAGGAGGACGCAGCCCTGAGGCAAGATCGGGATCCAGAATGTGAGGAAAAGAAATCGGGAAAGAGGATGAGGGGAAGATCAAGATCGTTGTTGGAATGGGTGGGGCAGTAGTCATGACAGGGGCAGAATGCCAGGGGAGCACAGGAGAAAAGATGGGGACAGGGTTTTCTGGCTGTTGGGCACACTTGTCATGCCCCCATGACCCCTGGCCTCTAGGCCCCCTTCCTTCATCACTCCAGGAGATTCTCATTCCTTCCCAGTCTGCATCCTCGGTCCCAATTAACACTATTTTCCAGCACAGGTGCAGAATTGCATTCGCATATGTTGTCACATAAATTCTGTGATGCCTTGCCATATTTGAATTTCTGCATGTGTGTTCCTGAAATTGTGCTATGCACAGTTTCAGGTATCAAAAAACATTTGAATTTTTAAAATTCATTCACGGGATATGGGTGTGTGACTGGCTTAGCCAGCATTTGTTGCCAGTTTCAAATTGCCCTCAAGGTGGCAAAAATTGAAAGAACTGCAGACGCTGTAAATCGAGAACAAAAACAAAGTTGCTGGAATAGGTCAGCAGGTCTGTCAGCATCTGTGAAGAAAATAGAGAAAGAGTCACCGTTTCAGGCCCAGTGAGGAGGAAGGGACTGAAGGAGGGTCACTGGACCCGAAAGGTTAACACTGTGTTGTTCTTCACAGATGTTATACCCAGATCCAAGAGAGTTGAGTAAAGTGAGTGATCATCTTCCTGGAATATGCAAAAGTCTGAGGCAACTTGACACAGTGGATGATGGTAGGATACTTATTCTTGTCAGACAGGTGAAAACGGTTGGGGGGTGTGGGTGGGTGCAGTAGCTAACACCGTTCACCAGAAATGGTCACACAAGGTGGACTAGTGCGTTCATTATTTCCGTTAATCAACGAAAAAATAGGTATGACCAGATTCAATTTTTGAACGGTTGAACAAACTGATTGTTTGAAATCTGTAATTGTAAATCATATAATGGACACAACTAGATTGATTACTCCAAGTTTTAACCTTCCTCCAATGCTAGCAATAAAATTTCTGATACTTACAATAATTTTAAGAAGAAAATGCTGATTAATAAAGACATCAATAAAATACATTTTCATAATTTCTTTGTAGCCCTAGTCTGTTGTTCATGCAGTATTAATAATTTTCAAAATACCATAATGACAAATCAAAAAGTAACATCATTGGAAACGCTCAATTCATAGGTCGGCAAACTTACACCAAGAATGCAAAACAATCTTTCATGAAGCTCTCAAGTAACATACACAATACTATACCTGAGAGAAAGGCTAGCCTTTTCTTCAGTATGGGCAACATGCTTGTGGCTTCCATAGTTTCAGAACTAGAACAGTCAGCAGTGTCTAAGTCTGCAATATAAAACACTGAGTCAGCACCTTATCAAAAAAAATTAAATTTATAAAATTAGATCTGCAACATAAACCTTAGATTAGCCAATTAACTTCAACAGATTGGAGCACAACAACTAAGTCTGGCAATATTACCAGTACTAATTTGTTAAAAAAATTCTGATTTTTCAGCAAAAATATAACTATCCAAGACTCAGCTTGGAATAACACCCTTTTTGGAAGTTTCAAGCCTTATCAAGGCTCAAGAATTACACAATTCCCGCAGTTCCCATAATCTCTGATACAATTTTAACCTCACTGCGAAGCCTCTTCCAGGGATGCCGAACCTGAAGAAGTTACCCTCCTTCCTCCGGACCAACCTCAGGGAATCTCTCTCCCACTGCAACTCTCTTGTAATCCACCTATCTTCTTTTCTCTCCATCTTCGGTCCGCCTCCCCCTCTCTCCCTATTTATTCCAGAACCCTCTCCCCATCCCCCTCTCTGAAGGAGGGTCTAGGCCCAAAACGTCAGCTTTTGTGCTCGAGATGCTGCTTGGCCTGCTGTATTCATCCAGCTTCACACTTTGTTATCTCAAAAATCACACAAATCTTGTTAGGTGCAGGTCACCTCTCTAACTGCATAAAACTACTGCGCAAATCTATTCACTCACCAGACAAGTAGTACCAAGAATTCCTCCGCAGAAGTGAATGAGCATGATTTTCCAAAAAAGTGCAACCACATTGCCTCAATCTTTGAGTACATATTGAACATATGCGACATCAAATTGAATTTTCTGCCAATTGAAAGAATGTCAGAAGCTATCCAATTCAACAAAAATAAACCTTGCATAAGTGAATACCAGACATCTGGGTGGATGAGTTCAATACATCCATTGCCACAAGTGGTTCAGCAACACCACTACTGGCCAAGCTGGCAGAGTCACAAAGGAAACAGCTGCTAGGTTGAGTCCATGGCAGGAGGCAAAAGAATCAACAGGTGGGAAAAGCAAATTTATCATCACCAACCTACCTATAAGACCATAAGGTACAGGAGGTTCTGGATGCGAGTTTGCTCGCTGAGCTGCAAGGTTAGTTTTCAGACGTTCCGTCATCATTCTAGGTAACATCATCCGTGAGCCTCCAGTGAAGCGGGACATAAACACCAGCGCTTCACCGGAGGCTCACTGATGTTACCTCGAATGGTGACGAAACGTCTGAAAACTAACCTTCGAGCTCAGCGAGCAAACTCACATCCAGAAACTCAACCCGAGCTACAAATCTTCTCAAAACTCGCTAATACAGGTGGTTCTTTGGCCTCATCACTGGAACTTTCCCACAAGCATCAAGACATAGCTTGGCCTGTAGTGGAAAGGATACTGCCAATCTGGTCCTTCATACATGCTATGCACCACTGTACACTGCCAAAAAAATCCACTTTGAGGCAAAGGAACTATCGTAGATCTCCTTCTGAAGTTTGCCTTTGTCAAGAATCTCTGGAGAATGATACAGTAGTTTTTGTTGAAGTTCATCCCCAGAAGCTCCATGATGCAGGATTCTATGCTCTACGTGCTGAGACACACGCCAAGACAAACAAACATTGGCTGCACCTAGAGGGCCATAAACTCTAAGAAAGATGCTCTTTGGTCTGCCTGAAACTTACTAGTCTTCCAGTGTTAACAGCTGACCTCATTCCAAGATGCAGGACTAGTTGCTGAGAGATTTGCTAAAGCTTGGGGCAAATGCCACCAAGGCACCATGGGGAAAGACTACCATCTAAGGTCTTTCCTGCCGAAGTACATACGTGGAAACATAGAGACATAGAAGAACAAGTGTCTGTTCAGTTATCCAACTTTCTCGTTGCCTCAATGTATGCAAATACTGTCTTGCATGACTAAGTGTCTTTAGTTTTTGCAAATGCAGGGAACATCAAATTCTAATGTTTGTTTTTCTTGATACACAGACTGTACAGAACTACTTCAGTGAAGGCAGATGAAGGTTTTTAATGAATAAACCATACTTTCATAATAAAATGTGGTGAGCAGCGAACGTAGTAAAATAGATTGGATGAAGTGCATGCAAATAACTACTACAGAGTATTTCATGCCTTGGGCACGGGAGGCCTGGAAAGCCACTGTGGGGAAGTTTATTTGGATTAAATGAGTAGACAAGGTTACCTCAAATGGAATGGTTACTTCAGAATGCTGAAAAGAGGAGTTAAGGACAAGTTGTATTGGAGGCTGCTACAAGCTGACATACAGTGGAAATGGTGGAAAGTGATTCAATTAATACAAAGGCTGGTGGGTCGGGAAGTTTACTGTAGTTCTTGCTCACAATGTGGACTCTTCAACATGAAAAGGAAGCCAAAAGCAAATTAGGTGATCACTTTTCAAACACCTCTATTTTGTTCACAGCCACAACCCTGAGCTTATAGTGATGTGCTATTTAAATTTTCCACTTTACATCTTTGTCCTTGGCGTGCTGCAATCCAATTTCAGGGACAGCCATACTTTAAAATTAGATATTTTACAGTCTTCGTCACTCAATATTGATTTTAATAATTTCAGATTGTAAATTTTTCCCCCAATTTACTTCCTTTTGATTGTTTGAAGTTTAGATTTTTCTAATCAACATGCTCAGTGGTGTCATTACACACCTCTAGATCAAGTGGGTCTTGAACCTGGGCCTTGTAACCCAGGGGTAGGGATGCTATCTTTGTACTGCAAGCACATTTTTTTTTGGGCCAAACAGCAATACACCTGATCTAGGCACAACTTCTGTTTCTTTCATTTCTTTACTCGTCCCAACTCCATTCCTTTTAGGCCAACAGCACTAATTTGTTCTATCGGTCATTATGCCCTGTCTTCAGCCTGATTAAAGAACACCCTTATCACACCTACCATTTGCTGAAAATTTTACATAGCTAAAAGGTTACTGTCCTGAAATATTAACTGTTTCTTTTTCTGTACAGTTGTTGAGACAACATACTGATAATTTGCCCCCACAGCATTTGTTTGAGTTATTGTCACACCCAAGCTACAATACTGCTCAATTAAGCGGAAGACATTCAGACAGTTCACAGCAGCAGCAGATACAACTGAACTAAGAGAAGGAACCTTTAACACATGAATTTAGCAGCCATAGAGACAGAATCAGAGAGACATGCAGCACAGAAATAGACTCTGTGGTCCAATTCATCCAGGCCAACCAGCCATCCCAAATAAATCTAGTCCCATTTGCCAGCATTTGGCCCATATCCTGCTAAACCCTTCCTATTCATATCTTTTAAAATGTTGTAATTGTAGCAGCTTCCACCACATCATCTGGCAGCTCATTCCATACAGGTACCACTCACTGTGTGGAAAAAGTTGCCCAGTTTTCTCTCAGTGAAGATATAATACACATTTCCCATTTTTCTTTATTTTTATTTAGACCTAACTGGTGAAATTTCATTTTTGTTTTGAATTCATTCTCAGGATCTCAGTGTCACTGGCAAGCCTGGTATTACTTACGCGACTTCAGCAACTCAATGACCAGCTAGGTCACTTCAGAGGGTATTTACAAGATATTTAAGTTACATGGATCATGTAAACAACTGCCTTTCTTCCTTTTAAAGGCATTAGCAAAACAATTAGATTTTCAAATCGACCTGGCAGCTTCATGATCAATTTTAATGATAGCTCTTAATTTCTAGATGTTAGAAGTGAATCCAAATTCTCAAACTGCCAGTGTAATCTGAATGTTTTCTCAAATTATGATTCTTCTCCAGAAATGTATCAATAAAAACAAATTCCTGTGTCTCTTTATATCAATATATTCAAGGGGTCCTGTTGAGTTGTGCAGTGAAATAATACCCCAGTTAGCTCTTTTTCAAAAATGTAAAATGGATGACTCACTGGAAATTTGTTAACATTGCAAGAAGACATCGGATGAGTGATAATGAACCATTTGACTTCCCACAGCCTTTCCACCATCTACAATGTACAAATCAAAAGTGTTGTGAAGACTCACCAATTTCCTTTGAGAGGGGTGGGGGGTGCAACTCCAAAAGCTCGACACCATTCAGGGCAAAGCAGCCTGCTCAATTGGTTCAACATTTACTCCCTCAACCAATGCTTCACAGCAGCAGAGCGTTATCATCTGTAAAGTGGACTGCAAGAATTCACCAAAAAGCCATAGACAGCACTTCCAAACGGATGACCACAGCCAACAATCAAGAAGGGCAAGGGCAGCAGATACATAGGAGAATCTGTACCTGAAATCTCCCCGCGCCCCCAAGTCACTCGCCATCCCAACTGAAATATATTGGCATTCCTTCACAATTACAGGGTCAAAATTCCAGAACTCCATTCCTCAACAGTATTGTGGATCTACCTACACAAAATGAACTACAGCAGTTTAAGAAAACAGCTCACCATCACCTTTTCCAAAGATAGAACATAGAACATAACAATGCAGTACAGGCCTTTTGGCCCCTGATGTTGCACTGACCTGTGAAACCAATCTGAAGCCCATCAAACCTACACTATTCCATTAGCATCAATGTGTTTATCAATGACCATTTAAATGACCTTAAAGTTGGCAAATCTTCTGTTGCAGGCAGGGCATTCCAGGTCCTCACTACTGAGTAAAAAAAGATAATTGAGCATGGGCAATAAATACTGCCCAGCCAGTACACTCTCATTCCTGAATTAATATATTAAAAAAGGAGCTCAATTAGGGCAGATACAAACAAAAACAAAGCAAAAGAGAATCAAAATTTAAATATATAAAAAGTGCTATCTAACTAGATTGCTGACCCCTTCTTCTGGATTATTTTGTACATAATGTTTTGGAATCATTAAAAATGTTACTACTTACTGCAAGAACCTTTATTAGCAAATATATGGTTCATTAGTCTCTCAAATTTTAATAGAGCTTCATGCCCTAAAATGAAAACAATGGTAAAGCTGGGAAATGGGTAAAAGTTATACATTTTGAAACAAAGGTATGGTTTATAAAATCAATATACTAGGGTGACAATTCAGAGAAAGTTGGCAAGCAGATGATTGGCAGTTCTTAAGATTGTTATCTCTGACTCCAGCATTGGCACAGTGTGGAGCTGGAGGAACACAGCTAGCCAGGTAGCACCAGAGGAGCAGGAAAGCTGACGTTTCAGGTCAGGACCCGTCTTCAGAAATGGAGGAGGGGGAAAGAGAGCTCTGAAATAAATAGAGGAGGGGTGGGGCTGGGCAAGGTAGGTAGGGTGGCAATAGGGGAGTGCAGGGAGGCAGAGGTAGGGATTGATAAGTGAGGTGGGAGGAGTGGCTAGGTGGGAGGAGAGAGAGAGAGAGAGAGAGAGAGAGAGAGAGAGAGAGAGAGAGAGAGAGAGAGAGAGAGAGAGAGAGAGAGAGAGAGAGAGAGAGAGAGAGAGAATGTACAGGTCAAGGGGGCGGGGATGAGAGGGACAGTGGTCATGGAATGAGGCTTGGGGTGGGGAGATTTTGAAACTAGTAAAGTCCACATTGACACTATTAGGTTGTAGGCTCCCAAGGCAGAACATGAGGCGCTGCTCCTCCAGTTTCCGGGCGGCGTCGTAGTGACATTGGAGGAGACCCAAGATAGAGATGTCATCCAGGGAGTGGGAGGGGGAGTTGAAGTGGTTCGCGGCTGGAAGATGTTGTCATTTGTCATGAACACAGAGCGTAGGTGCGCTACAAAGCAGTGTCCGAGCCTCCGCTTGGTCTCATCAATACAGAGGAGGCCACATCAGGAGCAGCAGATTCATTGGACATTAGCGGATGTGCATGTGAATATCTGTGTGGAAGGTTTATTTGGGTCGTTGGATTGGAGGTGGCGGGGGGTGCAAAAGAGGGGTGGCGGTGGAAAGAGGTGTCAGGGCAGGTGTAGCACTTCCTGCGGTTGCAGGGAAAGGTGCCGAGGCTAGTGGGGAGTGTGGAGTGGACAAGGGAGTCACGGAGAGAGCAGTCCCTACGGAAGGCAGGTAGGGTTGGGGCGGGAAATATATCCTTGGTTGTGAGGTCAGATTGCAAGTGGCGGAGAATGATATTTTAAATCCGGAGGTTAGTGGGGCAATGTGAGGATAAGGGTGATTCTGTCTCTGGGATATTCGGGAGTGGAATGCCCCATTTTGGGAGCAGACCTAGCAGAGGAATTGGGAGTAGGGGATCACATTCTTACAGGAAGGTGGGTGAGAGGAGGTGTAGTCTAGGAAGCTGTGGGAGTCGCTGGGCATGAAATGGATATCAGTTTTGAGAAGACTGCAATGTGCTACCTTTACACAATTTAATAGGAGCAGTAACATTTTTGGCAAGAGGTAGTTATGAATGGTACTGCACAGGATACCAGTAAGAAATGTTTGAAGTTCATGGCTGTTTTAGTACAGAATGACAGTTTCAGAAGAGATGGCAGGACAAAACAGAAAAAACAGCAACAGATCCAGACTTTTTATTGAATTCATATTAATGAATCCATGTGAAGTTTGAACTTTAGCTTTTGGTTAAACAAGGCACTGAGGATGCGCACTCCTTTCATTTTTAGTATCATTACATACATCTACAACAGTAAATCTTAGTGATTTTCACAATAGATTTCTGAAACCGATATGCAACATGATAAGTACTGTACGTCTCGAAAGCATATTTTGTCTTTTATATTTTCCAACTCTCACAAACTTCAGTGTACAGCGAGTGTAGAAAGAGAAACAGACTCTCCAGAAAGATACAAATGAATTTGCCTTATAACTGGCATATCACAAGAATGCAAAACCAAAATGAATGCGAAGAATAAGTAGCTCTTGAAGCTGCTCGGTCATTCAATACATTCACATCTGATCTTCTACCTCAACTGACCTGCCTGCTCCCCCGATCTTTATTCACTAAAACAACAAAAACTGATCTCAGCATGAAAATAAACAGACTGGAGCCACATCTCTCTGAAACAGACAATTCTGAAGATTCAAAGTTCTACAAGTAGTGAAATTTCAACGCTCAGCGCTGACTAATCCCTTAATAATATTCTTAGGTTATGCTCTCGTGCTCTACATTCCCCAGTGAAAATCAGCCTCAGTGTTTTGGACTGGTCCCTCTGGCCTCTTTGCCACTCTTGGCTTTTTCATTGAGACTTGCTGTTGTGACATTGGCCATCTTTTTAGGACTAATGAAAATTCATTATGAATATTTAATCTTAATCATTTGACATTAATACCTGAAACTTTGACAGACTTAAAATGGTAAATAAAAGGACATTATTGACTTAAAATGTTGTAGTCACTTGACAAGCCCAAAACAATGCACATGGGATATACAAAATTAACCGAATGGGAATTACCATTTTAATCAAGAGACACTGATACTCAGTAAGGAGTCTAGAAATTTGAAGGGTCTAGGCCTGAAACGTCAGCTTTTGTGCTCCTGAGATGCTGCTTGGCCTGCTGTGTTCATCCAGCTTCACGCTTTGTTATCTTGGATTCTCCAGCATCTGCAGTTCCCATTATCACTAGAAATTTGTATGGCTTGTTTTACTCACATTCATGATATCCTGACAGATCGAGAAATGGAAAGTCACCTGCACCTATCCATCTTGCAATGAAACAATGGCACACACTCCACAATGTCAATAAACTGTTGTTTTATGAAAAGTGTGGAAAGAAAAGGAATTAATAATAACTAGGATACTAGAACACACAGACAACTTTCAGAAACCATTGCAAAAAGAAGGGATCCTCTAAGCAATATGAAATGGATATGAATGGAGTTAGCCACAGGGGCGAGCAGCCAAGTTGGCTTGAACACAGAGATCATGTGGAAAGCACTTCAATGATCAGGAAGAATCTGGAAAGAGTGAGTGATATGCAACACCCAAATAACAGGGCTTTAGAATTGTTGAACAACATGCACATGAGCTAAGCAGGCTGAGTGTGCCTGCTTCTCCTTTATATTGCCAGAGCAAAGATAATGACAATCCTCATATGCGGTATACCAATACATGCACAAACAGCATCACTAAGGAACGCAATGAACATTGTGCTGGAATAGATGAGGAACTGCAGTTCTGTGTCTACATGCTTAGAAAAAGTGCATAATTCCAGATAGATGAGTCAGAATAGCAACAGAGTGCCACAGCAACACATACTGACCACTAAGAGACGGATGGAGACTGCAGAGGTGCCATCTCACAATCCCTGGGGAACAGTAGAAAAAGTTTAATCAAAAGGCAGGGTCATATGGTCACTCAATCTACAGATGAAGAGCACAGAGATCACCACTGGTTAATGAGCAACGTGGCTCTACCAACACTGATCAGTTAGGTTGGTTGTGCTGACACTATAACTGGTACAGCCCAAGTTCACTTGACCACCTCTGTGTTTCTCACAAGTTATTTGCAGCGAGCAAAATGCATGTTTTAGCCCAGTTATTGCTAAACATAGGAGAGATGTTCCTCATCCAAAGATATGTCATGGTTTACACAGTTGGGCCTCATCAAAATTCCCTGCAATATTTCTTTTAGTCTACAGACCTCTTAAGTTCCACGTGCAGGAGGGTGTTGTCACATAAGACAAACAAGAGCAAAAGAGCAGATCATCTGACTCTTCAAAGCTAGTCCATAATTCACTGAGCTCACAGATGACATCATACTTCAATACAACTCTCCCATACATTCCCTGTATCCACTGATATTTTAATATGTAAAAATCTATCACAGATGTTAACAAAATCAAGGAAAAGCTTCCAAACTGTAGCAATGAATTCTGAAATGTTTACCATTAAGTAAAGAAATTCTCCAGCTCTTCCTAGAAAGGTGGATGTTTCATGATCAGTATGGATAAAAAAAAAACTCGTCAATGGGGCTCTTTTCATACCATGAAAACTCTACAACTCTGTATTAACAGCTTGCCCTTAATGAGACACCTAACCTCAGGTTTCAGGTCCACAACAGAAACACCCTTCCTGGATCTCACCTGTAGGAACTTTGTGCATTTGATTACCTCTCATTCTTTAAACCTCTGGACAATACAGGTCCAGTCTATTAACCTGATAGGACAATCCTTCCATCTCAGGAATTAGTTTGGTGAACCTTCATCATAATTCATCTAAACAAATTTATACTTCGTTCGCAAGACCAACAAAATATTCAAATATTCATGGTTTCACAAAGGTTCTATTTCATTGTAGTGAGGCGAAACTGACAGCCCTTGGCATCAAACCACATGTGACTGCATGCAGCATCAAGGAGTCCTCGCAAAACTGGAAGCAATGGTATCAGGGACAAACTCTCCGGTTGTCGGAGTCATACCTGGCACATAGGAAGATGGTCATCTCAAGTCCAGGACATCTCCTCAGGAGTTTGTCAGGAGAGTGCCTTAGATCTTCAGCTGCTTCATCAAAATGACCTTCACTTCATCAATAAGGTCAGAAGTGGGGATGTTTGTTGATGATTGCATAATTGTTCAGTACCATTCACAGTTCCTCAGATACTGAAACAGTCCATGTTCAAATGCTACAAGATCTACACAATATCTAGTCTTGGGCTGACAAGTGGCAAGTAACATTCCTGCCACTCAAATGCCAAGTGATGACTGTCTCCAATAAGAGACAAACTAAACACTGCTTCTTGACATTCAATAGTGTTACCATCACTGAATTCCCCAGTATCAACATTCTGAGGGTTATCACTGACCAGAAACTCAACTGAATTCATTAAAAACTCCCCACATAAGCAATAGCTACGACAGCAGGTCAGAGGGTCAGAATACTGCAACGAGTAACCAACCTCCTGACTCCCGAAAGTCTATCAACTACAGCACACAAGTCAGGAGGGCGATGGATTACTCCTTATTTGCCTGGATGGGTACAGCTTCAGCAACATTCACGACACTTGACACCATCCAAGACAAAGCAGTCTGCTTGACTGGCACCACATCCACTCCCACCGCCACCAAAGGTCAGTGCACACTGCTGTTACTATCACAACGTACCCTGCAGAAATTCAAAGACCCTTAGACAGGATCTTTCAAAACGACGATCACTCCCAACTAGAAGGGCCAAGGTCAGCATATACAGGGGAACACCACCACGCGCAAGTTCCCCTCCAAACCACTCACCATCCTGACGTGGAAATGTATCATTGTTCCTTCAGTGTTGGTGGGTCAAAACTCCTAGAATTTCTTCCCTTGTGGCATTGCAGGTTAACCAATAGTGTGTGGAGTGCAGCTGTACAAGGCGGCAGCTCACCATCACCTTCTCCAGGTGAAATAGAGATGGACAATAAATACCAGCCAGCCAGTGACACATACATCCCATGAATGAAAAACGTAAGAAGCCTAAATAAGGAGAATAAGAGCATGGGGATAAAGACTAATTTACCATTTGCATCCATGCTGGAGAGGGGTGTGATAAGAATCTATTACAAATAGCCCCCATGGAGGACAAATAAACTCAGCAGTGCTTGCCTGGGCAGAGATATTTGGTCTGGAGTGTCATGGACAAGGTACATTTTTCTGCAGCATTACAGGTAGATAAATTCCTAAATACTAGACATTCTTGAGGACTATGAAATAAAGCAAGTACCAGAGGATTGGACATCTGCAAATCTTACACCATGATGCATGCAAAGGAGTGAAAATGTAGAAGTAACAAACAACATATGGTCCATAAGTTAAGAAGATACAATGTTCCTACAATACTGATGAACACAAAGCATCAGTTGCAACTATTGGACAAATCTCAAGCTGCACTAGATAGGTTGTGCCTAAGATATTCATGGCTAAATTTCAAAATGTTTGAAGAGAAAGACTGCAATGCAAGGTTTTGCAGTATAGATTATTGGATGTTTGTTAATTAAATATACACTCATATGGTTAAATATATGCACAAAAGCACTTGCGACTAAAATTAATGTAGTTAAAATATCACAGAGTATGCAATTTGTACTGCAGAACACTCCTTGAATTATTCGTTTTTCCAAGCACAACATAGGATTGTCTGACAACAGCCACAACAACAACAGCCATGATCCAAGTGAAACTACACCAGCTAAAGTATTCAACAAGAAGAAAATTTACAAACAGTAAAATCAATTTTAACAAAGCTGGCCAAGTTCCAAAACAATTAAAAGATGGCTACCAACAGCTTTTTGATTTTCTTGTTATTGGTCTATATCAAAATTCATCCCAGACAGTAATTTTGTTTTCTGCTTTTGTTAACTAAAATATGCCTGATATCCTTGATTTGATGCTGTAACCATGCTCTGCATCAGAGAACTGCTGCCACACTGACAAACTATTTGCTGACAAAGGCAGGCTATAATCAATGATCTTGGGACTAAGGAATGTCACTCGAGAAATACGTCAGTGATTTGGTGCATTAACTAAATCAAATCCAAACCACTTTCAAAAAAGGTGATCAGCTAATACTTTGGTCCTATACAGTCACAAATTCAAACATCGCTTTTGTACATTAGTTCTACAGTGTACGAACATCTTAAATGCAATAGTTTCATACATTATCACATATAGAAAATTAGATACATGTTAAACATATTGACTCAATTCTGATATGGATCCAGAATGAAAGAGATTACCTAAATAAGCAATCAAGTATTCAACATGCCCCAAACTTTTGCAGCACTTCAAAGATAAACAAACAAACAAACGTCATGTCATCTTTCACAACAGGTGTTAGATCAGTTGGAACATACCAACTCTTGTTCTGTAAGGCAATAATAATGTGCAAGAAACTCATGTCAGAATTAATTCCATCAAACAAAGTCTGTAGAATAATGGTGAAAATAGCTGAAAATTAAACTGTGTTAAAATCAAGTTTGTACTCAGAATAGACAGACCCATGGATATTTTGTGTTTAAAAGATGACTTGCTTAGTATCTCAGGTGTTCTGTCTTGTTTTTGTGAATATCTGCTTCATAAATAAGAGTTGGAAGGTCACGTGGCGGTTGTACAGGACATTGGTTAGGCACTTTTGGAATAAAGCATGCAGTTCTGATCATCTTGCTATAGGGAGGATATTGTGAAACTTGAAAGGATTCAGAAAAGATTTACAAGGATGTTGCCAAGATTACAGGGTTTGAGCTAAAGCAAGAGACTGAATAGGCTGGGGGTATTTTCCCTGGAGCATCAAAGGCTGAGGGACGACCTTATAGAGGTTTACAAAATTATGAGGGGCATAGATAGGGTAAATAGACAAGGTCTTTTCTCCAGGGTAAGGATAGGCTGGTACAGTTACAACATTTAAAAGGCCTCTGGATGGGTATATGATTAGGAAGGGTTTAAGAAGGATATGGGCTAACTGCTTAGAGGGTATGGCTGACACAGCGTGTACTCCTTCACTAAAAGACACCAGGCCAAATGACTATATTTATCTAGGATATCTGGTTGGCATGGACGAGTTGGACCGAAGAGTGTGCTTCCGTGCTGTACATCTCTATGACTATAATTTCCCACAAATAATAGAACTTCTAATTTTTGGAATTAAAGCTTGAACTAGCAATAAATAGAAGCACCTGGCTGAGAAACTGATTAATAACAAACCTAGCCTTGCTTAGATTGTATGTTCAAAATGTAGTTTATAAATTATACAATAGGTTAGAATTAACAGTAGGGACAGTTGAATAAAGAAGGATCAACTATTTAACAGATCAATATCCCAAGATATTGAAATTAAAGAAGTTAGTAAGCGATTTTATTGTAAATCTATAGTTTAGCACAAAGACAATTCCTTTACCTGCCCTGAACCCAACTCGTACGTAGGGAAGAACCCACCCTTAATTTTTATATAAATAAAAATTGTTGAACTTAGCTCGTTCTTCAAAAAATTAAGTCACCACAAATAATCACCTATTTCAGGAACCCTGCTTTTTATTTTTCCAAAAATTACAGGAGATTGTCACAAGCAATGCCCGACTTGGATGCATCTTAAATCTTGGAGATGGTCATCCCAACATCATCCTTGTTTATCAAATTGTCTTAAATCCAGTCGAGCAGGACAGTGCAGCTATGTCATATATCCTAGACTGTTGGTGGTCCTCTAGGGGCCATCCTCTGATAGAATTCTGAGCTTCAGGGGGATGCACATGGAGCTATGAAGTTCAATGTGCATCATCTACTCTCAATCAACTCAAGTTGTTCTGGTTGACCCTCAAATGGATCCGCATTTCTAATACTAACACCAAACACTGGGTTTCAGGTAGACCTGAAGGTCTCCACTTACCTCAAAAGTTTTAAATTAAGCAGTTACCAAAATGAAAAGTTGGGAAAGATGATCAACAGGGGAGCTCCTGGATAGGTGTGGAGATTCTAAAACCTCTCTGCACTTTTTAACAGAATCAAATGAACTGTGTTGAAGGTAATTTTTACATGTCAATTTAATGACTACCCAATGAATGCCACATAGAAATAGGCTTAGGCTATTGGGTCAAACAGTCTTTTGCTTAATTTAATCTGGGTGTTTACTCGAAAGATTGGCTGTTGACGTTTTGCTTCGGTGTAACCTACATCAGGCTTTATGCAGGATAAGTATGATCTTTATTGCTCAACAAGTAGAATGTGGGTAGAACTTAAACTGTTTGTATTTTTGAAGGAAACGATGGATGATCTAACTAGCTTGCAGCTTGAGGAAAACTTCTACAATGGTTCTCAAAGAGCCATGTGGCATAAAGCAATCAGCAGTGAGCCTAAATGAATATGTAGTGAATTCCAGAGTCCACTGTCACACCTTTAAGCTGGCCCCTCAAAATGTGGTTCAACCTTCAAGATTCTTGTAATAGGAAAGGAATTGTTTAGCAGGTATAGTAAAATAAAAGTAAAATTCATAGCGCTATCATAAACTACAGCATTATGCTACTAGCACTTGATTTAATTCTTATAAGCGATAAAGCTTGTTTTTGTTTCAAAACATTATTCCTGTGACCTATGTGTCAGTTAATTGCATTATACTCAGACTTTATTACGACTTGTTTGTTGCTGCTAAGCTCAAAAGAAAATGAAACTTGAAAAAAAACAAAATTTTCAATTTGAAAGAATAACTGAATTTCAGGAGAGACTGTCCCAAAACAAAGATTACCCAGGAACAAGAGAGAATAGGGAAATGACTGATGTTTACATTACACCCTCAACCTCAATGTCCAAAAGTATTTTATACCAAATTAAACAGTTGCTATTTCAACGTGGTAAACAGCAGCTAATTTACACATGCAGGCTCCCACAATGCTGCAATGAAATAAGTAATGAGATCCTATATCTCAATTGTTGGACCATCTAAGTCCTTTAAATTTCTTAACTGGCAGATCAACATTTCCCCTATACTGCACAGAAATGTCAGCCTAGGTTACATGCATCTTAAGTGGAATTTGAACTCACTTAAATTGGATTCAGAAATGAGAAAATTAATCACTGAGCTACATCTCACATGGGCTAACCACATAGACTTTTAGCCTTTACAGAAGAAATATTGCCAACAAGTCCCTGCTCCTCAAATTGTATCAAACGCTCTAGTACATCATAGAGTCAAACAGCATGGCAACAGACCCTTTGGTCTAACAAGCCCACGCTGACCATGATTCCCGAACGTAAACTAGTCCCACTTGCCTGCATTTGACTCATATCCCTGTAAACCCTTCCTAGTGATGTATCTATCTAAATGTCTTTTAAATACAGGAACTGTAACACTTCCTCTGGTAGTTCATTCCACCAACAAACCACTCTCCATGTGGAAAAAGTTGCCCCTCAGGTCCGTTTTAAATCATACTGCTCTCACCTTAAAATTTGCTTCCTAGTTTTGAATGCCCCACCTTAGGGAAAAGGCCTTTGCTATTCACCTTATCATGATTTTATAAACATCTACAAAGTCACTGCTTAACCTATGACATGCTAGTGAAAAAAGTCCTAGCCTATCCGGCCTCTTCTTGTAACTCAAACTCTCCAATCCTGAAAACAACCTGGTAAATTTTTCTGAACTATGTTCAATTTAATAACATTCTTTCTATAAGCAGGACAATCAGACCTGTAAACACTACTCCAAAACTGGCCTCAAAGTCCTTTATAACATCAACATGACATCGCAACTCCTATGATCTAAGCAATGAAGGTAACCTTGCAGAGTACCTTAACTACTGTACCTTAACTGTATTTACCCCTGATGCAGCTTTCAAAGAACTATATACCTGAACCCCTAGGTCTCTGTTCTAGAATATGACCTAGGGCCCTACCATTAATTGCAGAAGTCCTGCCCTTGTTTATTTAATCAAAATGCCATACCTTGCATTCATCCAAATTAATCTCCATCTGCCACTGCTCAGCTCATTGGGTCAATCAAGATCCCTTTGTAGTCTTTGATAATCTTCTTTACTGTCAACTATACCAGTTTTGGTGTCATCACAACTTACTAATCATGCTCCCTAAATTTGAATTCAGACCGTTTATATAAATGACAAACAAAACTAGACCCAGTAATGGGGAACACTGCTGTCACAGGCCTCCAGATGGAAAAACAACCCTCCATCACCACCTTCTGTATAAAACTGGCAAATGCCTCAATTAATGCAACAGCCTGAAGATCCCCTATTAACATACCTTTCCACTATATTTAAATGCAAGATTAAATTATTTGCAAAATTCCATAGAGTAAATCCTGAACCTGTAGCTTTCTGACTCAGACCAGTAATCTGACCGAATGAACTAAGACAACGCCCAAGTCTGTGTGACTAAAGCATCTCGTGTACCATTTGTAACTAAGCAGATAAATCAGGTAATTGACTGGAACAATGAAAGAATAAGGCTTGAGTGGGGCAGGAGTGGGATCAGCACAGGATTGTGTTCTCACAGTTCCAAACAACCCTGTAAACTACTACTCCAACATGTAGCTGACTAAGCAGTGCAAAACATTACATTCCATGATGATAACCAGTGTACCTTCAGTGGGTTGAATCTCATCACCATCCTAGTAAGTATTTGCAAACTGCATATCTTTGAATTTTGACAACGGTGACCTGTTTCATCCTAGGAAGCCCCTTTTTTGGCAGAACCACAACACTCACGTTCCACGATGGAGATCACCTATGTAGATTACTCGGATTAGTCCTTCAAGCGTCGTGGAGGGTTTACACATCAGGCATCCAGCTGACAACAAAAAGCTTTCAAACCACATCAGCCCATCTTGCGAAATGATCTACTTTCTACCGCTGCTTTCATCTTTAAGCGGAGGGCTGCAGCAGGAGTGCTTCAAGAGTAGCATATACCGTTAATTATTTGCGCTTCTTTCCCAACCCACAGGAAGTACTCAGCCCGTCTTTTTTTTGAAAATGGCTGGAGTGCAACGAACGGTACACACTCTACGGGGCAGCGCTTTGGAACCAAAAAAAAAGTGCAGTGGGAAACGCAGATTGCAAGTTATTTTTTAAAGATAAAAAACAAAGAAAATAACAAACCAAAAAAAAACCCGATAAGTTATTTCTAATAAAATAAATCAGATTGGGAAGGAACAGCGACCTGGTAGTGGGCGCTGCCACTGAACAAAGCTCGGTCCACCCCACCTCGGGCCTACCTTTCCCCCCAGTCCGCTCAAAGCCTTCAGCCCAGTAAGCCGCCGCAATCGTGATTTTTGGTCTCTCTCACACACACAGAAAGAAAGAAAGACGAGGTTTCCAGCTCCAGTACCGATGGTCGTCCAGGATGAACCGTTCACACAGATTCAGCTGCCCGGGGCAGACATAACTCCTTTTGTTGCCCAGGGAGACAGCCCGCCCTGCACCCCCACTCAGCCTCAGCCACGCGCACAGGTGAGGCAGCACGAGCCCCCGCTCACCTGAGGACGCGAGCTGCCCACTGCTCCTTCCTTCCCTCCCAGCCGCCGACTTCCTCTTCCCAAGGAGAGACCGATCTCAGCAGCAGCGGCGGCTCACACAGAACGGTAGCGGCACCCTCGCCGTACGAGGCATGTCAAGCAGAGATGCCTCACAGCTCCCACCAGCGCGTCTCACATATTCACGTCTGCTACGAAATAAATCGTGCACGCACAAACGGAGATCCCACTTGCACTACAAAGCTCAACATCCCCACACCACCAGCACTCCTTCCAACCCTCCCCCCCGCCAAAAAAAGCAGTGCAGCACCTTCTAATGAGATCAATGAACAACTGGAAATTAACCTCATCGAAATGTCACAACAACATGGAGATTTAAATCTGAGATTGAGCAGAAGTATATCAAATACATTCAGTTTTCACGGCTTTGCGATATTTTATCAAAATTCTTTCTTCTCCTTTAAAATATGGTTGTCAGCCCAAGGTACTAGAGCTGATATTGCCCGATAAATTTTAGAGAGCTTTTAGAAATCAGCTTTTAAACCGCGTTACTGACCAAGGGATCAACTAACCATTCATCATTTTTGCGGTGCATATCATCGATCATAGTGTAAATGCTCAGTGAACATGATATAAGATCTCTCTCAAAGTGTTTTATTCTAGAAAAAATAGCAATATAGACGAAATTTTATTACAGTTTGTCAATTCACTGTTGAAAATGTTTGATTTTTTAGGAATATTTCGTAGAAAACTGTTTAATATCAATAAAGGAGAAATGTTTCACCTTTTTCTACTCTAAATATACTGAAGTATAATTTCCAAGCTGCCCTGCAATATTTTGTCCAAGTCATTGAGTCATTAAAACAAAGGAAGAGCCCATTAGAAACACGGTGGTCAATGTCGCCTCTGAAAAACAATAGTCAGTCCCATTCTCCTGCTCTATCCCCACAATCCTGCAAGTTGTTTCCCTCGGATGTTTCAAGAATTGCAGAATAACCGTGCAGAAGTCTTCCCATAGTGTCTGCAATAGCTCTCCAAATGAGGAGCATGACTAAATGCCATTATCCTGTCCTTTGACTGTACCCTTTCACATCATTTTATTTAAATATTCATCTCATGACCTCCTCAATGCCTCAATGGAACCTGTCTTCCGGGTACACTTAGGTAGCACAAAGAATCCCTACCGTACGGAAGCAGGCCATTCGGCCAACGAGTGCACAACGAACCTCCCAAGAGTGTCCCATCCAAGACCCACCTTCCCTCCACCCCATCCCCGTAACCCGGCATTAACCACAGCTAACCCACCTAATCTGTTCATTTTCGGATTGTGGGAGGAATACCACGCAGACACTGGGAGAACGTGCAAACCCCACACGGACAGTTGCTGTTTGAGAAGAAACTTTTCACATCGAATTTCCTAACATTTGCGCTTTCTCATTCTTTATTCTTTCACCACTGGGTATAGCTTATCTGCTTCTACTCTGTCCAAACTTATCGTGATTTTGAAAACTTGAAACAAATCTCTTTTCTGCCTTCTCCTCTCCAAGAAAAACAGTCCCAACTTCTATTTTCATAATTGAAGTTTCTCTCCCTGGAACCACTTCTTGCAAACCACTTGAGATCTGTCACCAATGCTTCCAGATCTTCCTAAAATGTGGCTTCCAGAACTGGAACAATACTTCAGCAGACATCTAACTGGTATCATACACAGATTTAGTGTAACCCATGTGCTGTTGTACAGGAAACCACTGTTAGTAAAGCCAAAGATACTGTGTGCTTTATTAGCTATTCTGACCACCTGCTCTGCCACCTTTAATTCTTATGCACTCATACACTGGAGTCTCTCTGCCCACCATCTAGGGTAGTCCCTTTTAGTTTATACAGTATCTGTGTTTGTTCTCCCAAAATATCTCACCTCGTACATCTTCACATCAAACTTCATCTGCAACCTATCTGCCCACTCTATGAATATTTCAATGAAAGACAGTAAGAACTGCAGATGTTAACAGAGTGTGGAGCTGCAGGAACACAACAGAGCGCACAGCATCAGAGGAGCAGGAAAGCTGATGTTTGTGGTAGGGACACTTATTCAGAAATAGGGGAGGCGAAGCAGGCTCTGAAATAAATAGAGAGGAGGATTGGTGATAGCAGGGTGATAGTGGTGGGGATTGGTCAGTGAGGTGGGAGGAGTGGATAGGTGGAGAGAAGACAGACAGTTCAAGGGGGTGGGGATGAGGGGGCTGGGGAGATTTTGAAGCTAGTAACGCCACATTGAGACCATTGTGTTGTAGGCTTCCAGTTTACGGGTGTCATTGTTGTGACACTGGAGGAGGCCCAGGATGGACATGTCGTCCAGGGTGTGGGAGGGGGAGTTGAAGGGGTTCACGACTGGGAGGTGTTGTCATTTGTCATGAGCCAAGTGTAGGTGCTCTATAAAACGATATCTGAGCCTCTGCTTGGTCTCACTGATGTAGACAAGGCCACATCAGGAACAGCAGATACAATTGACCTCGAAACTGATATCTGTTTCAAGGACACTGATTCCCACAACTACCTAGGCTACACCTCATCTCACCGACCTTCCTGCAAGAATGCCATCTCCTATTCCTAATTCCTTCACCTCTGCCGAATCTGCTCCCAAGATGAGCCATTCCACTTCCGAACATCCCAGATGTCCTCGTATTTCAAGGACCTCAACATCCCCCCCCCATAGTGGTTGGAAATGCCCTCGACCACATCTCTTGCGTTTCCCGCACCCCAGCCCTCACACCCCCGCCCCCACAATAACAACAAAGACAGAATTCCCCTTGTCCTCACATATCATCCCATCAACTTCTGGATTCAACAGTCATCATTTTCCACCATATCGGCCACCTGCAATCTGATCCCATTACTGAGGATATATTTCCCTCCCCACCCTTATCTTCCTTCTGGAGGGACCGCCTTCTCCACGACTTCCTCGTCCACTCCACACCTCCCATTAGGCCCAACACCCCAGACACATTTTCCCTGCAACCACAGGAGGTGCTACACCTGCCCCTACACGTGCCCCTCAACTCCGTCCCAGGCCCCAAGAAAACCTTCCACGTAAAAGAGATGTTCATCTGCACATCTTCTAATGTGGTCTATTATATCCGCTGTTCCTGATGTGGCCTCCTCTACATTGGTGAGACCAAGTGGAGGTTCGGATACCGTTTTCTAGACCACCTACTCTTGATTCGTGACAAACAACAACACCTCCCAGTCGCAAACCACTTCAACTACCCCTACCACTCCCTTGACGACATGTCCATCCTGGGCCTCCTCCAGTGTCACCATGATGCCACCCGCAAACAGGAAGCCTACAACCCAATGGTCTCAATGTGAACTTTACTCGCTTCAAAATCTCCCCAACCCTGACCTCATCCCAAGACCAGCCATGCCCCCATCCCTGCCTCATTGACCTGTACATCTTCTCTCCCACCTATCCACTCTTCCTACCTCACTGACCAATCCCCCCAACTACCTACCTGCTATCAATGCCCCTCCTCTCTATTTATTTCAGAGCTCCTTCATCTCCCCTATTTCTGAAGTGGGGTCCCGACCTGAAACATCAGCTTTTCTGCTCCTCTCTTGCTGCCTGGCCTGCTGTGTTCCTCCAGCTCCACACTGTATTATTATGAATATTTCAATGTTGTTTTAAAGTTTTGAAGTACAGTTCCCAGTATTGGTCACCTTATTAATGAAGGATGTAAATTTTTTGGAAGCGGATAATAGGTTTTCTGGATAATGCCTTGAATGGGACAGGCTGCATTATGAGGACATGTTAAACTGACTAGGCTTATATTCACTGGTGTTTAGAAAAGCAAGAAGCAACTTGAGTGAAACATATAAGATCTTGAGGGGATTTGATGGGTTGGATGTGAAGAAGATGTTTCCTTTTATGGTGGTATTTAGAACCAGGACCTAGAAATTGTAGTGGAGAGTTGAGGGACTGAATGGCCTATTCCTGCTCATTACTTGTATGTTCATGTTATGTTCATGATCCTCCTCACAGGTTGCAAACCTTCCAACTTTAATTTGCGTATCACCTGCAAACTTTGAAATTGTCTCCTGTGCTCCAAGATCTTGATTATTCATATAAATAAGTGTGATACAAAGTTTGTGATTTTTATCTATTTTGATGTCATTTATCTTAGAGTTTGGAGTTTAACCTAATGGAATGTGGGCTGATGTCTGTGCATTTGAGGGGGGATAATGATTAACTGGTCAGTATTTCTGGAACACTTTTTAAAACCAACTTGAGAGATGGTTCCTGCAGTGCTAATAGGAACTTGTTGACACAGGGAGCTTTATGAGCACACAGAACAAACATGATAAGCATTAGCCAGCTTTAAGTTAGAAGATACAGAATTAATTTTTTGTTTGCATTTGGAAAGCATTCATGGCTTGCAATTTTTTTCGTTTAATTCACAGAAGGCTCAGTTGAAATTGGATGTAAGAAATAATTTCACCTAGAGAAAGGGAAATTCGGAAGAGTTAGGAAATAGCCTTGGTGTTGATCATAATAAAGCAAGAGACCCAAAACATCATCCAGCCCAAAACATCATCCAACCTGAAAAATATTCATCAGCTACTACTTTCTATTTCCTGTCACACAAGGAATTTTGCATCCACATTGAAACTGTTATTTCTTTTCCATGAGCTATAATCTTTCTCAGAACAATGTTGCACAACAGTTTGAACATTATTTGGAAGACCATGTACAACTGCATCAACAACATTACCTGCATTAATACATGCTCTTACGTCCTTAAACAATTCCATAAAGTTAGTTAAATGTAATTTTCACGAAAGAAATAGAGTCATGGACCTCAAAAACAGACCCTTCAGTCCAACTTGTCCATGCCAACCAGTTTTCCCAAACTAAACTAGTCCCATTTGCCTATGTTTGGCCCATATCCCTTTGAGCTTGGCCTGGTCATGCACCTGTCCCGATGTCTTTTAAAGCAAGGTAAACCTTGTTTACCTGTAATATCACTTTCAAAGAACTATGCACCTGAACCCTGGGTCTTTCTGTTCAAAATACTAACCAGAGCCACCATTAAATGTGTTCACCCTGCCCTGTTTTGTCTTACCAAAATGCAACACCTCACATTTATCTCAATTAAACTCCACCTGCCACTCCTCGGCTCATTAGCCAACTGATCAAGATCCCACTGTACTCTTGGAAAATCATCTTCACTGTCCATTATACCACCAATTTTGGTGTCATCTGCAAACTTACTAAACATGCTTGCTATATTCTCATCCAAATCGTTTATGTGAAGGACAAACAGTGGACCTAGCACCAATGACTGCAGAACACCACTGGTTACAGGCCTCCAAAAAACACCCCACCACCACCATCCTCTGCCTCCTACAGTCTATTCAATTGGCTAGCTCTCCCTGCATCCAATGTGATCTAACTTTACTAACCAGGCTGCCATGCAGAACCTTGTTAAAGGCCTTGCTAAAGTCCACGTAGACAACGTCTACCATTCTACCCTCATCTATCATCTTGGTTACATCTTCAATAAACAATCCATTGTGGCTCCTCTTAATTAATCCAACTTTCCCTTGTGACTATAACTCCATCGTGGATTATTGTTTCTAGATTTTTCCTCACAACTAAAGTTAAACAAATTGGCCAGTAATTGATGATTTTATCCTTACATTCTTGATTGAATAAGAATATAACATTTACAAGTTCTCCAGTCCTCTACTGCCAATCCTACGTACAGGGATGATTGAAAGATTGTATGTGACTCTGCAATTTACACTTCCACTTCCTTCAATGCCCTTTGATGGATCTAAACTGGTACAATTGTCTTGTAAATAAGTATCAACAACTCATCCAATACAGCATCAATCTTAAACCCATACTGTGATGGATTTTCCTCTTCTATCTCCATGGTCTGGGTACTATCTTGGTAAAGACAGATGCAAGAAGTTAATTAACATTTACAGTTAACATTAACATGATCATGTCATTATTTTCCAAGTGCTTGCTATTAAATATTTTATAACGGACTCTCGCCCCACAATTAATGTCACATTAATTGGTCTATAATTGCATATTTTCTCTCTAGCTTCTTTTTTTCTAAATAGTGGGATTGCTCTAGCTACATTCTAATCCATAAGAACTCTTTCAAAGTCTATAACATCTTGAAAGATAACCACAAATGCATCCTTTATTTCTAGGGACATTTCCTTAAGTACTCTGAAATGTATATTATCAGACCCTAGGGGATTTATCGGACTTTAAATCCCATCATTTCCCCCACTAATATGAATTTCCTTCATTTCCTTCCTCTCACAAGGAAGTGTGCTTCCAAAATTTTGGCATATAAGACCATAAGACATAGGAGTGGAAGTAAGACCATTTGGCCCATCAAGTCCACTCTGCCATTAAAAACATGGCTGATGGGCACTTCAATACCACTTCCCTGCACTCTTCCCATAGCCCTTGATTCCTTTTGAGATCAAGAATTTGTCGATCTCTGCCTTGAAGGCATCCAACATGCCGTAATTTTTTTTTGCGACGCTTTCCAAGTGTCTACTTTTTGAAGAAAGAACCAAAACATATACTTGAGATAGTAGGAACTGCAGATGCTGGAGAATCTGAGATAACAAGGTGTAGAGCTGGATGAACACCGCAGGCCAAGCAGCATCAGAGGAGCAGGAAAGTTGACGTTTCGAGCCTAGACCCTTCTTCAGAAATGGGGGAGGGGAAGGGGCTTCTGAAATGAATAGGGAGAGAGGGGGAGGCAGATAGAAGATGGATAGAGGGTAAGATAGGTGGAGAGGAGACAGATAGGTCAAAGAGGTGGGAATGGAGCCAGTAAAGGTGTGTGTAGGGGAGGAGGAGGGGAGGAGATAGATCAGTCCAGGGAGGACGGACAGGTCAAGGGGGCGGGATAAGGTTAGTAGATAGGAAATGGGAATGGGGCTTGAGGTGGGAAGAGGGGATAGGTGAGAGGAAGGACAGTTTAGGGAGGCGGGGACAAGCTGGGCTGGTTTTGGGATTTAGTAGGGGGAGGGGAGATTTTGAAGCTTATGAAATCCACATTGATACCATTGGGCTGCAGGGTTCACAAACGGAATACGAGTTGATGTCCCAGCAACCTTCGGGTAGCATTGTTGTGGCACTGCAGGAGGCCCAGGATGGACATATCATCTGAGGAATGGGAAGGGGAGTTGAAATGGTTTGCAACTGGGAGTTGCAGTTGTTTATTGCGAACTGAGAATGGGTGTCCTGCAAAGTGGTGCCCAAGCCTCCGCTTAGTTTCCCCGATGTAGAGGACGCCACAACGGGAACAGCAGATGCAGCATACCACATTGGCAGATGTGCAGGTGAACATCTGCTTGATGTGGAAAGTCTTCTTGGGGCCTGGGATGGGGGTGAAGGGGGAGGTGTAGCAGTTCTTGCGGATGCAGGGAAAAGTAGAATACACCCACTTTCCTGCAAAACTGCCATCCCCTATTCCCAATTCCTTCGCCTCCACCGCATCTGCTCCCAGGATGAGGCATTCCACTCCCATACATCTCAGATGTCCTCGTTTTTCAAGGACCGCAACTTCCCCTCCTCAGTGGTCGAGAACGCCCTCGACCGTGTCTCCTGCATTTCCCGCAACTCGTCCCTCACATCCCCTCCCCACAATAACAACCAAAACAGAAACCCCCTCATCCTCACAAACCACCCCAACAACCTCCAGATTCAACGCATCGTCCTCTGACACTTCCGCCATATGCAATCCGACCTGACCACCAAAGACATTTTTCCATCCCCACCCTTGTCTGCTTTCTGGAGGGACCACTCTCTCCATGACTCCCTTATCTGCTCCACACTCCCCTCCAGCCCCACCACACCCAGAACTTTCCCCTGCAACCACTGGAAGTGCTACACTGCCCCTACACCTCCTCCCTCACCCCCATTCCAGGCCCCAATAAGACTTTCCACATCAAGATGTTCACCTGCACATCTGCTAATGTGGTATACTGCATTCACTGTTTCCGTTGTGGCCTCCTTTACATTGGGGAAACCAAGCAGAGGCTTCGGGACTGCTTTGCAGAACACCTATGCTTGGTTTGCACTAAATAACTGTACCTCCCAGTCGTGAACCATTTCAACTCCCCCTCCCATTCCTCAGACGACATGCCTTTCCTGGACCTGCATTGCTACAATGATGCTACTCAAAGGTTGCAGTTACAGCAACCCATATTCTGCTTCGGAACCCTGCAGCCCAATAGTATCAATGTGGATTTCACAAGCTTCAAAATTTCCTTTCCCCCTACCAAATCCCAAAATCAGCCCAGCTTGTCCCCACCTCCCTAACCTGTCCTTCCTCCCACCTATCCCCTCTTCCCACCTCAAGCCCCCACCCCCATCTCCTACCTACTAACCTCATCCTGCCCCCTTGACCTGTCCGTCCTCCCTGGACTGACCTCTCTCCTCCTTACCTTCCCACTTACACTCACATTTACTACCTCCATCCCTACCTCTTTGACCTGTCTGTCTCCTCTCCACCTATCTTACCCTCTATCCATCTTCTATCCACCTCCCCCTCTCTCCCTATTTATTTCAGAAGCCCCTTCCCCTACCCCATTTCTGAAGAAGAGCCTAGGCGCGAAACATCATCTTCCTGCTCTTCTGATGCTGCTTGGCCTGCTGTGTTCATCCAGCTCTACACCTTGTTATCTCGAAACATATTTAATTGGTCTGTCATCTCTGTTTCCCATTACAATGTGCTCTGTTTCTGACTATAACGGACCTACACCTATCTTCACTAGTCTTGTTCTCTTCACGTACCTATAGGAGCTTTTATAATCAATTTGTATGTTAACCACAGTTCTCACACTCTATTTTACTCCTCTTGTTCAATCTTCTTGTCTTCCATTGCTGAAATTTAAACTGCTCCTCACCTTCAGGTCTGTTTTGTTTATGGCTAATTTGTATGCCCCTTCTTTTGATCTTCTACTATTCTTAATTTCCCTTGTTAGCCATGGTCAAACTTGTTTTATATCTGTGCTAGACAAAAATAAAAAATTGTTACATTTCCTCCATATGCTCTTTAAAATGTTTGCCATTGTCATCACCCATCATTCCTTTGAGTAACAATCCGCCATTTTACAGATTCAGCTTGTGCCTTGTGCCATCGTTTCCCTTGTTTAGATTCAGGAACAACTGGGTCGCTCACCATCTTAATGAAGAATTCTATCATATTATAAGTCACTCTTCCCCAAGGGGCCTCAATCAGCTAGGTTGCCAATTATTAATTTCTGATTTCACAATCCCAGTTTAGGATAACACGTCAACGTATTGATCCTAAAAACCGTCCCATACACACTGCAGGAATTTCTCTTCTCCAGCATAGTTATTGATATGATTTGCCCAATCTATGTCCAGATGAAAGTTACGCATAATTATAGCGGTACCTTTATTTCTTGATTCTCTAAATTCCTGCAAAATGCCATCCCAACATTACTATTATAGTTTGGGAGTCTATATATAACTCCCACTATGAAAATGAAGTGGTGTTGTGGCCAAAACAGCACTGTGTTTTGCACCAGGATTACATTATGGAGTCAGGTAGATAACCTTTAATGCTGTACTCAAAGATAAAATTTCAAAGCAGAAAATATAAAGTGATTATTTTCCAACAAGTTATATTTGCATGAGTAATACCTGCTACAGTAACTGTGTACTGTGCCTCAAATCTTCAATTGCATGTCTTCAGGCAGTAAGTTACTATGGAAACTAATAATACACTCTAGCACAAGGTGCCACACAGGAAATGGGAATTGCAGTTTGCAAAGCTTTGAGTGCTAATAGTGCTACATCAAGTCTGAGGCATTCGGAGTCACTGACTGTTCAACTATTTCAGGCCTCTTGCCAAGGTTCCAGCTTCTATTGAGGCGCCAGCTAATGGTAATATTGGAACTTCTGAAATATTTTAATAATGTCTGTTTATTCCTTTAAAACAGGCTAAACAAACCTACAGACCTAGGTAGTACTTACACACAGACAGATATTCTTGTTGCTGGATAGTAGTTGCTTATCTGAAATATTCTGTCTGGTACCAGAGACCTGCCGAGCTCCAGAATTGCGAGGAATTCGCTCATCGGCCTCAACCCACGGATATTCTGGGTACATTCCAGGGAATGTACAGGGAATACTAGCAGAAAGAATGAAACAGAAATGCATATACGCAAGGACTTAGGCCTGTGGCCATGAATTGGCCTTTCTCAGGGTAGGACACAGGACTCTTGTTCTCCGGCCATTGTTTGTTCGATGACCTGGCCTAAAAGGGTTAACGTGTAAAATGCTGACTGCAGCAGAACGAGAATATTTGCACACAAATCCAGAAAGAAAATTTAATTTTGTTAACCTGAATTACCCAAATCTTGAAAGATCTACACTACAACTGCTTGTTTCTAATCTCATTTGAATTGAACTAATAAACGCTTTGGAGTTCTTCGGAAAGAAAGTTATAGGAATTTACTTATTTTAGCAAATAGCAAGATGGAAAACACGATGATTAGAGCTAGCTTAATCCATACCATTGGGCTTATGTAGCATATACACTATAGTTTAGGAAGGTAAAACTCTCACTGTTGCCACAGATTGTTGCAATCTTGATTTTGATGGCTAGTGTTGACGACAGGGGGCCTAGAGCTCAAAAAATAAAATTAGGGGATATTTTAGCATGTGGGATCATGTGATTTGGGGGATGATTGCTGGAAAGACTGTATGAGGAGGAGTGGAGGGGTAGCTGTTCAGAAAACAGAAGCTTAGAGATGGGGTAAGGAAGGAAAGAGTTTCTGTCCAAACTGAAGAGGTGGGCCACTAGGAGGAGAATGCAGAGTGCATGATCAGATGAGCACTGAACAAATATAAAAAAAACATGATTGGAGAGAATTTTCACTGATGCAGGATGGTACCATAAAATCGGGCGGTGTTGATTGTCCTAGTTAACAGAGGCTTCCAAGGTGTTTTAATATTATTGCTCTCCATTGTCACAAAGAGTCTATGGGGAGCCTTAGGATGACAAGAAATGTGCTAAGCTCTGTGAACGTAGAACAGTACAGTACAGGAACAGGTCCTTCAACCCACTATGTCTGTGCTGACGAAGATGCTATTCTAAACTATTCCCATCTGCCTCCACATCATCCATATCCCTCTCTTCTATCTGTTGATGTCTAAATGCCTCTTAAATGTTGCTATCATATCTGCTTCTACCACCTTCCCTGGCACCATGTTCCAGAGACACACTACCCTCTATTTAAAAATATTTCATCATACATCTCATTTAAATCTGTCACCTCAAAGCTATGCCCCTAAGTAAAAGGTCTTTTCTACCCTATCTGCACTTGTAATTTTATATACTTTTGTCAAGTTGCCCCTCTACCTTCAAAGCCTTCATGAAAGCAATCCAAGTTTGTCTCACCTGTCTTTATAGCTGGTACATTCCAATCCAGCACCATCCTGGTAAACTGCTTTTGCATCCTCCCTATAATGATCTATAGGACATCTGATAGGACTCTTGATGTTAGTGACTTTATTGGATTTATTGGAGTATGGTAATTTTCATATTTTTCCCAATGTATGGAGACAGCAAATATTCTCTCATGTGATTAGAATGGTATTGTCTAGATCTTCTGGGGTCACCAGATCAGTGACAAGACATGCAATCTAGAATGTGAGTTGGTATGAATCATGTCGGTATAAAAATCAGGGGGAAGGGGACAGTGTTAGGCTGAAATAAATTACAATTGAGTGGAAGGAGATATTAACAGTTTTAAAAGGCTTAAATTTAAATGTGTCTTGAGGCCACGATGTGATGTATCACAGGGAGGCAAGGGAGAAGATTACAGAGGTCCTGATATTAATTTTGAAATCCTCTCTGGATGCAGTGCCAGTGGACTGAAGGACAGCTAATGTGGCACCATTATTCAAGAAGCTAATAGGGATAAACTAAGAAACTATAAGCCAATGAGTCTAACATCAGCGATAAGGAAACATTTGGAAGAAAGTCCGAGGGGCTGAATTAATATCCACGTGGAGAAGTGAGAATTAAATCAAGGATAGTCAGAGTGGCTTTGACAGGGGAAGATCCAGATTCACTCAGGCAAGGAAAGAGCCAAGCTCCGGTACAGACGTGGGAGCTGGGGCCCTTTGATCATTTGCACTTTATCTTCCAACTGGTGTAACCTGGTTTCATCAACTCTGTAACCCACATAGGTCAGTTGGGGCACCCAGAAAACATTTTTCCCTTCTCAGATCAATGCCCATCTGCGAGAAATGTTTAAGCACTGTGTCCAAATGCTCTTTATTGATCTTCCCTGTTATTAGCACATCGTCCAGATAAATGGTTACCTGGGGTAGCCCTTGTAAAATGTTCTCCATGGTCTGCTGGAAGAAGGTGCAGGCTGATGATACTCCAAATGGCGGTTTTGTATATTGGTATAAACCCTTGTGGGTGTTAATTATGGCATACATCTGGGATTCCCCATACAATCGCAATTGTAGGTAGGTGTGGCTCATGTCTAGCATTGTAAAGGCCAAACCTTTTTCCAACTTTGTATACACGCCCACTAAGCAAGGGATTGGGTATTTATCCAGCTGCGAGGAGCTGTTTACCATTTGCTTACAATCCCTAAAGGCAAACTGAGCCATCAGGCTTCACAAATGGTATGAACAGTGCTGCTCATTCTATAAACTGCATTGGTTTGATGATTCCTTTGCTCTCCAGACTCCTGATTGCTGCCTCTACTTTTGCCCACAATGCAAATAGCACTGAGCAGCCCTTACAAAATCATGGAATTGCTTTCTGGTCAACGCAAAATGACTTTGGCCCCTTTGATAGTTCCAAGCCCTTCCTGAAAAGCTTTTGGGTATTTCACTAGAACTTCAATGAGCCAGCTGTTTTCTAATCAAAAAGTGTTGAGCCAATCCAGGTGAATCTCTCAACCAATTCTGCCCCAGTCGACTTGGGTCTGAGCCTTATTACCACCAGTAGGAACAACACCAAGTGATTCTCATAGGAGACCTGAAGCGAAGTCGTACCCTTAATCTGCAACAGTTCCCAGATTAAGTTTGCAGTTTGGCTGAGGTCTTGCACAAACCTAAAGGTTGGAGTCCCAAGTGAATCTTGTTAAAGTCAGATTCTGTAACCACAGATACAGCTGCACCAGAATTGACCTCTGTGGAAACTTGGTGACCATTTAACCAAACATTATTTCAAATTAGTTCTTACTTGGACATTGCTAAGCAATTTATTTGTTCCAACCCACATATAGGCAGACATTCCAGCATGTGCACGCTTCTGGGTACTGGCTTATTAGTTTTCTTACTTGCGTCAGGCCCAAATAAGATTCCTTTTCTGCCTCAAGTCCCTGTAACAGCAACAGCTGTGGTGGCTGTCTCCTCACCACCTACCATCTTCAATCCACCTCCCGCTCTCTCCCTATTTGTTTCAGAACCCACTTCCCCTCCCCCATTTCTGTAGAAGGGTCTAGGCCCAAAATATCAGCTTTCCTACTCGGCCTGCTGAGTTTATCCGGCTCCACACCCTGTTTTCACAGTGGCTTGCCAGCCCAGAACCTAAAGAACTATTTCGCCACTTGGCCAAGGCTTGGCTCTGCTGTGGTCTGGCCTAAGGTCCCCCTACTCATGATATGCCCTGCATGAGGCTCTGCAATTGCTTACACTCCCCAAGCTCAGTCAGAGAGGTGAGGGAGTCCACTTCCAATGGGATGCCCTGTAGCCCCCATGCTCCACTTGCTGCATTTCTAATGAAAAAGCTAGTTGAAGCATCTGCTTGAAGTCCAGTCATAGCATCTGCTTGAAGTCCAGTCAGGCTTCTACATGATTATGTCATTAATCCTACACACCAAATGGTCTCTCAGAATCTTATGCAGGATAAAGTCAAAAATCCCACATCTCTGCCAGTCATCTTAACCTCATCAAAAATCCTGATGCAGACTCACCTGGTTCTCTAATGGCTGAATAAAACCAATAGTGTCTCAGAATTAGAGGTGGTGTTGGGTCATAATATTCCTAAACCAACTCTTGGAAAGTTTTAATGTCTGATGCCTCTGGGCAACTTAAGCCCCTTAATAGTTGAGAATGTTGCAGGTCTACAAGCAGTCAGAAGGATTACTCATTGCTTCTCCTCTGTCACAATGCCATTTGCCTAGAAAAGGTATCACTTTCTTTCCACATACTAGGCCCAGCCTTTAACAGCAGATTAAAACTAGTCAAGTGTCCCACATAAAGATATGATGCCAGAAAAGCTTAGCCCAACTCCAAGATTGCTGTTGCAAGCAAATGTTGTTCAAACACAGAGATAATGGGAACTGCAGATGCTGGAGAATTCCAAGATAATAAAATGTGAGGCTGGATGAACACAGCAGGCCAAGCAGCATCTCAGGATCACAAAAGCTGACGTTTCGGGCCTAGACCCTTCATCAGAGAGGTGATGAAGGGTCTAGGCCCAAAACGTCAGCTTTTGTGCTCCTGAGATGCTGCTTGGCCTGCTGTGTTCATCCAGCCTCACATTTTATTATCTTGTTGTTCAAACACATACTATTTTCTTCCATCAGCACTGAAGCCATTGCACAAAGTCACCCTTTATTCCTTATGCACAGTACACTAGCTATGGTGAGTCAGCCTCCTGAACTGCAAAGATTCTGAATCCTCTGGTTATATTGGTCAGCCAGGGCCTTCCTGATTGGCCCAGGTTAACAACCCCAATCAAGGATCTCATAGTCAACATGATCCACCTGGTTCCAACAATTGCATACATTCCTCATCAAAAAACATTATTTTGTGGTAATTAGTTTGACTAGATTAGATTCCCTACAGTGTGGAAACAGCCCTTTGGCCCAACAAGTCCACACCGCCCCTTGAAGAATCCACCCAGACCCATCCCCCTATAACCCACACACACCGAACACTACGGGCAATTTAGCACGGCCAATCCACCTAAAGTGCACATCTTTGCACTGTGGGAGGAAACCGGAGCACCTGGAGGAAACCCGTGCAGCCACGGGGAGAAGGTGCAAACTCCACACAGACAGTCGCCCGAGGCTGGAATCGAACCCGCGTCCCTGGAGCTGTGAGGCTGCAGTGCTAACCATTGTGCCACCATGCCGCCCCTAGTTGTGAGGTCATTAGCATCTTCTCAGACAAAAGGAGTTCCAATCACTCTCCCCTTGTTCAGAATAGACAGGTGTCGAGCCAGTGGTTTCTTTGTGTATTTTTGACTGGAATGTCTGTGCGATGCAATGAGTGTGACCAGAAAGAGGATGCAAAATAACGTTTGTCCCCTGGTTACTGATCAGAAATTTCTAAGTTGTCGGCTGGCATTATTTCATAAGATCTGCGGATGCTGTAAATTAGGAACAAAAACAATGTTGCTGGAAAAGCTCAGCAGGTCTGGCAGCATCTGTGAAGGAAAAGAACAGAGTTAATGTTTCAGGTCTGGCAACCCTTCCTCAGAACTGGCATTATTTCGTCATAGCCAACCACATTGTCAATCCAGCACAAGTGTTCATTTTTCAGAAAACTTAAGCAACAGAATATGGTTCAATGAAAGACATTTCAGGATCTCTCATCATTCCTTCTTGGCATGATGACAGGATGTCAGACAGTGGTGTTCACTAAGAATCATTGTTTGTACATTTTTTGTTTTGATGTGTGAAAGTGATAGACCATGGAATGGTTCTGAAGAAGGATCATTGGACCTAAAAGTTTAACTCTGCTTTCACTCTTATGCATGCTGCCAGACAGGCTGAGTTTCTCCAGCAATTTCTGTTTTAGCTTCAGATTTCCTGCATCCCAGTTCATGGTACCAATGCACAAGTAGTTTCTCCTAATTTACTCCATCAAAAATCCATTGTAATTTTGATAACCTCCATTAAGTTTCCTCTTCTGCAAGCCTAACCAGCATTTTAAAAGTTTGGCAGAAAGGTTTTGATTTAATTTTTTTTTCTGTTCTGATTTAAACTCATTCTCTGATCATGAACTGACATAGTTTGGTGGCTTAATTGTACTTTTCATTATGGTCCCCTCATCACACCAGTTCAGCAGTGGGATTTTAGATTAGATTCCCTACAGTGTGGAAACAGGCCCTTCGGCCCAACAAGTCCACACCGCCTCTTGGAGCATCCCACCCACACCCATCCCCCATAACCCTGACACCCCTGAACACTATGGGAAATTTAGCATGTCCATTCCACCCAGCCTGCACAGCTTTGGACTGTGGGTGGAAACCTGAGCACTCGGAGAAAACCCACGCAGACACGGGGAGAATGTGCAAACTCCAAACAGTTACCCGAGGCTGGAATTGAACCCGGGTCCCTGGCGCTGTGAGGCTGCAGAGCTAACCACTGAGCCACCATGATATATTCAGTTTTCTGTTTTATATTGTTAAAATTGAGGTAGCTACCAAGTTTTTATTCCAAAAGCAAAATATTTTGGTTGCTGGAAATTGGAAATAAAAACAAAATGCTAGATGTGCTCAACAGGTATGGCAGCATCTCTGGAGATTTTCAGATTATGACCTTTGGCCATTTTCCACAGATACAGCTAAACCTGCCAAGGATTTCCAAAATTGTATTTAAATTTATATTTATTCATCATTGTTCAACAACAAAAAGTCAGCTTCCATCAACAGATTGCCTCTCCAAAAGTATGAAACAAGCAACCCTTTCGTACAAGATAAAGGAAGTAGTGGGCTATAGGGGATGAATGTTAGCATTTTTATTGCAGTCTTTTGAAATAGCTGTCTACCATATATTCATAACTGCTTACTTAGAGTTTCCATAGGAACGAATTATAAACTGAAGTTAGATTCTGTAGGACAGTGGCTCAGTGGTTAGCACTGTGAACTCACTGCATAGGAGAAACGAGCTCAATTCCAGCCTTGGGTGACTGTCTATGTGGAATTTGCACATTCTCCCTGTGTCAATGTGAGTTTCCTCTACTTGCTTTGTTTTCCTTCCACAGTCCAAAGATGTACAGGTTAGGTGGATTGGCCATACTAAATTGCCCATAGTGCCCAGGGATGTGCAGGCTAGGCGGGTTAGCTGTGGGAAATGCAAGGTTAGACGGGATAGGGTAAAGCGAAGGGTCTTAGTTGGGATGTTTTTTGGAGGGGTGGTGTGGACTTGATGGGCCGAATCACTTGCACACTGAAGATATTCCATGATTCTAAAACCTTACTTATTAGAATTCAATATTTTACCCTTCAAGTTGAAATATTTTACAATGGTCAACTTTTACATTTGTAAATGAATATTTAAATACTCATTTTAAGTTAAAAAAATGTAACTTGCTGCTTAATATCACCTCTTTCTCAAATGTCCTGCTCCACACAGAGCCTCTCCTCTCCCCAACCTACTGAGCTGTGGCCTTTCGCCTGCTCTTGATCCATTCTTTCTCCACTGAGGCTTGGACAATCCATTTTTAAAATGTATAAAACGCTCTCGCTCATCACTTTCCTCTCCTAAACCCTGACTGTAAACAAGGTCAGGGGTGAACAGCAGCAAGGGCTGAGTCTTCCATGGCATTGGAGACCCAGCTTCAGGCTGAAGTGCAATACAAGTCAAGGCGAGCTAAGTGGTTATGTGGGTGAAGTCAGGGAGGGAGAAGAGGTTGCAATCAGAGCTGAGAAGGGGGAAGAGATGCCAATCACATTGTGCAGGAAAGTGTTAAAATGAATCTCAATGAGATTATGGCCCTGATTAATTTATGGCATTAAAAAAAAATTCATATAGCATTACTTTAAACAAGGACACAGTGTACTCCAAAAGAGACAAATCAAGATAGTGAGAGGTACAGTCATTTGTGGTAAAAAATTAACTCTTCATATCTCCTTCAAGCATTTAAGTATATAGAAGCCACAGAATATACTAGTTGCCATCTCTTCTACTCCAGATTCTTTTTCTCATCTCCTTCCACATTGTCACCAATCTTCAATGTCAACATGATGGATCTGTGAAAAAGGCAGGTATAAGTTACAATAGACTTGTGTTGGCTTTGTTAGATTAAAAGGACTGAAAAAATGGAAACATTTGGATGTCTGTTTATTTATTCACCAATGATGAACATGTAGGTGTGAACCACAACTCACTACTTTCCCTTTTCCACCCGATACCACCTGTCTTGCAGCTCGAGCAGAGTACTTCTCTGGCTCAGTTCCATCTTCCATTACTTCCTCAGGCAGCTCATTCCATGCATGCGCCACCTTCTGCTTGAAAATGTTGCCCCTTACGTCCCTTTAATATCTTTCCCCCTTCACCTTAGACCTATGAGCTCTCATTTTGGACTTGCCCACCTCGAGAAAAAGACCTTGCCTATTTACTCTATCCATGCCCCTTATGATTTTATGAACCTTGGTAAGGCCACCCCTCAGCCTCTGATGCTCCAGGGAAAATGGTCCCAGTCTATTCAGCCTCTCCCATTAGCTCAAACCCTCCAACCCTAGAAACATCCTTGTAAATCTTTTCTGATCCCTTTCCAGTTTCACATCATTTTTCCTTTAGGAGGGAGACTAGAATTGCATGCACAAATGTCCTGTGCAGCCTTAACATGACCTCCCAACTCCTATACTCAATGCACTGACCAATAAAGGCAAGCGTACCAAATGCCTTCTCCACTATTCTATCTACCTGTGATTCCACTTTCAGGGAACTATGATTCTGTCCTCCAAGATTTCTTGGTTCAGCAATATTCCCCAAGACATTACCCTGCCCTGATTTGCCTTTCCAAAATGCAGCACCTCACATTTATCTAAATTAAACTCCATCTGCCACCCCTTGGACCTGTGGCCCATCTGATCAAGTTTATGTTGTACTCTGAGTTAACCTTTTTTGCTGTCCCCTGCACCTCCTCTTTTGGTGTCATCTGCAAAGTTGCTAACCATACCTCCTATATTCACATCCAAATCATTAATATAAATGGCAAGAAGATGTGGACCCAGCACCAATCCATGTGGGACACTACTGGTCACAGGTCTCCAGTCTGAAAAGCAACCCTCCACCACCACCCTCTGTCTTCTAACTTTGAATGTTCTCTATCCAAATAGCTACTTCTTCCTGTATTCCGTGTGATTTAACCTTACTAACCAGCCTAACATGAGGAACCTTGTCAAACACCTTACTGTAGTCGACAAAGATCACATCCACCACTCTGCCCTCATCAATCCTGTTCATGACTTCTTCAAAAAACTCAAGTTAGGCACAATTTCCCACAAACCAAGCCATGCTGACTATCCCTAATCAGTCCTTGCTTTCCAAATACATGTAAACCCTGTCCCTCAGGATTCCCTCCAACAACTTGTCCACCACCGTGTCAGGCTCATTGGTCTAAAGGTCCCTGGCTTTTCCTTACCACCTTTCTAAAATAGTGGCACAACATTAGCCAACCTCCAGTCTTCTGGCACCTCACCGTGGCTATCAATGATACAAGTATCTCAGCAAGGGGCTCAGCAATCACCTCCCAAGCTTCCCACAGAGCTCTAGGGTATACCTGATCAGGTCCTGGGAATTTATCCATCTTTATGCATTTTAAGACATTCAACACCCCTCCTCTGTAATGTGTTTTTCGACCAGTCTGCCATGTGGGACCTTGTCAAGTTCCTTACTGAAATCCATGTAAACATCCACTGCACTACCCTCGTTAATTCTCCTCGTCACTTCCCTGAAGAATTCAATCAAATTTGTAAAGCATGACCTTCCCTCAACAAAGCTACGTTGACTATCCCTGACTAGTCTATGTCTTTTTAGGGCACAGTGACATGTGTTCAAGTGCTGATCCTCACCCATTTCTTTCACAGTAATCAACACTGAGGATGAGTTTATTGGAATTCAAGACAACTCCCCTTTACTGAAAATGGAACAGAACCTGGAATATGGAGACTTTGTTAATTTCACATTGTTGAAGACAACTCATTAATTTCTGCAAGTAGACCCATCACAGTCTTGGATTTCCTTTAACAATAACAATCCTTACATGGCCATTCTGGAGGATAGCTGGGCGATTTGCTTTGTCTTATTGAATTGTCCATTCTCAAATTCGTGATATCAGTATTTGTTACAGAATCACTCCAATGGACAGAAATCTCTGCTTAGGTTTCATGGATTCTGAAATCCTTGTGATAGGTATATCTGCAACAGCAAAGACATTTGTGAATGCACAAAGCCCAGCTGTGGCCAGGTATTTGCAGTAGCTGCTATCCTTTATTGAGAGCCTGAGGAATGCTGAAGAACTGTGAGATTTGTATTTTGATTCCCTTTACTATCTCATTCACAAGCACTCTGTGTTTCCTGTACCGCATTTCCATTCACTCATTCATAAAACCATGTTTTTGTAGTACATATTATTCTTACAAGATAAAACAAAATCAAACATTCCTCCTAACTCATTACTGTTTCTTTACATCTTTCAATTCCTATCAGCTGCATGCTGCAATCAGCCTTTAGACCTATTCCTGCATCAAAGGTTACCCCGGAATAAGTGTTAATACTGTAACCTACTCAGAACAATGCCATCTCCACCATTGTGTTGCCATAACTCATTTGAAACTACGGAAAGATTAAAAATGTTAATTAGCCCTTAGCAACCGTCTCTCGGGATCTCAATAGGTTGTAGCATAGCAAACAGTTTCCTCCGCTGGCATGTCCCTACAGAACGCTGCTCTTTATCTCTGAAATTTCCTTATCCACTATCTATTTCTGTAACACTGTACTACCTATTTCCAACTTTTATTTAGGACTACCATCTTGTACTAACATATGGATTTATATCTTTTAAACACACATTAAATAGGGCCACTATCCACTTAAAGAAACTTACTATCAAAACAGCGCTTCCATCAAACTGAATGAATGAATGTGTAAGATCTGTCAAAACCAGCAATAATAAATGAAACCTCACGACCCAACTGCAGGTGATCAGTTTAATATCCTCTATACGTTTATTTAGCACATGCATAATTTCCCACTTATTTAGATCGTATCAGTCTAGTATTTCTACTAACATTGCTAACTTTAAAGACAAAAGGACTAACACCCCTTAATTTTGCAAGCTCAGATCAGACAGACGTTCTAATCCCATCAGGAGTAACAGCCAACATTCAGCAAGTGTTTAAATCATCTCCTGCTTCCCAGGACAGATATTACACAAACTTGTGAACAATTGGTGCACTCTGCAATACCACAGTGCTAAAATTTTAATGTATGTAAAAACCGTGTACGAAAGAGAGTACTGTCACTCTGTACACTTCGGATTCCATCAATGCCTTCAACTGTGTGCCACTGCCGATGTTCAATAAAAATACTAGTTTTGCCACTCACCGATTTCAGTCATTATTGAACATGATCCCACAAGTAGCTGAAGAACGTTTTCAGGAGACCTCATTTTAGTCAGGATCTCCTGCATTGGCTTACTATAGGCTAAAGGGCAATATGTGACATCTGTGATGTACATTATCTATTAATGCACATGACATCTCTTGTCCTAGTGTAACCACACATTTTCAAATGGTATGTTGGTGGGGCACATTCTGCAAGTATGGCAAAGAGAAATTATTTCACTATGTGAATTCCCTAGCGCTAAGATAATGAACCTGGACAATGCATCTTTGCCAATTTCTGGTTTTGTAAAAGTAAACCATGAATGAACGGTATTGAAGCCACATTGTGAAACAGTTGGAAATTTGTACTGACTTGGTTCTGATAGGAGCTGTTAACATTACAGAGGAGAAATCAATGCAAAGCATGCACCCCTGCTGTGTGAAACATCTGATTTACTTGAAGAAACTAGTGTCATGAATAGTTTCTTCCCAGGGCGGCATGGTGGCTCAGTGGTTCGCACTGTTGCCACACAGCACCAGCACCCTGAGTTTGATTCCACTCTTGGCCAACTGTCTACGTGGGGTTTGCACATTCTCCCTGTGTCTACATGGGTTTCCTCGAGGTACTCCAGTTTCCTCCCACAGTCCAAAGATGTGCTGGCTAGGTGGACTGCCCATGCTAAATTGACCATAGCATTCAGGGATGTGTAGATTAGATAGGTTATCAGGGAATGGGTCTGGGTGGGATGTTGTGAGAGTTGGTGTGGACTTGTTGGGCAAAGGGCCTGTTTCCACACTGTAGGGAGTCTGAGAATGACATAGTTCAATGGGAAGTTTGGTTATCCAAATTGCAGAAAACACATGACAAGATATAGAAAGTGGCAAGGATCTTGCCAAGGTGTTTCCATTTGCCTCTAAGAATGTTGATGTGGCTCACAGAAATCCCGGAGCAGCCCTTCAATAACGGTTGAAACAAGTGGAAAACAAGTGTCACCCTGTCATTGACTACATGCTCTTCTAGAGGTTGTCAGGTCACTACTTTGCTTTGGTTTGAGCCAAATTATTGGCTAGATCAATTCATCATTAGTAGACAGGAAGGGTGGCATCTTCCCAGCCCCAGAATGAAGTAGGCTTCGGCAGTTCATTTGGCAAAATAGGATGCGATCAGGAGAGATGACATTCTCATGTCAAGGAAGGAAAAGTCTGATTCTCCAAATAAGTTTTGAATGGTGAGACGAGATTCTCACTAGTGAGCAGCGAGGAGTTATTTGCATGCATTAGCATGCTACGATTACCTGTTGTCACCTCATTGATATACAGTTTCCAATTCTCACACGTGACAGAAACTAGATGGCAACAATTCCTGAAATGAATGTCAGAGTGGGGCCGTGGTGACACCAGATTGCTGCTTGCTCCTGAGGGTGTCCATTTTGGACGGAGGTCACCCATATCTCAGTACACATGCCATGGGCAGTGACCACCAAACCCACCATCTGGAGATGTCAACACATATCATCCACACTGCACCCTCATGGTACATATCTGACCCATTTACATTATATCTCTGTGCTTTGGAGCACTCCTGCAACTTTTTTGACATTTATCTTCATGCCTCACTGGGGTGGCATGTTGGAAATTAAGCCCCCTATTCCCAGAGAATTCAGGAATGATGAAAGAAAATAAACTTTGTCATTCCTTCCCACTAAATTTAATGAATCCCACTGTACTTGAAAAGCCACTGGGAAGATTTAGCATGTGAGGCATCACTGAAAATGATTACATTTAATTCCTTCTGGGTCACGCAGGGCTGGAATTCTGAGCGCACGCTGTTCTAAATATTTTTTAATGTCTTATTTGTCTTCAACCTAATAAATTATGTAGTTAGACTTCTCAACTGGTCTGCTATTCCTTAGTTGTGGATTCTTCAGTTAGTAAGGGTCTGGTCTAATTTACTGGAATCATTAACATTCTCTAAGTAAGACTTCTGATTCAGAGTTTTTCCCCAACTTTGTCTAATCTCCAATAATATATATTTAAAAGCTCCTAAAGTCTTCCAATTTTGAATTCTGCTTTAAGCTAATTAATGACAATGATTTCAAATGTTCTACTCCCACCCCTCAAAATAATCATCCACACACATCATTAAGGCGCCCAAAGGCTTTCTCCTGTGTTACCAATAAAGTATGTTTTATTTTTAACTGAAATCAACCCAATTTTAATAGGATGGATCTTATTGAGAAGTACCACCCTCTATCGAGTTTTGAGAAGATTTGTAGCTCAGGTTGAGGTTCTGGATGTGAGTTTGTTTGCTGAGCTGGAAGGTTAGTTTTCAGACATTTCGTCACCTTTTTTTTATTTGAAAAAATGTACTTTATTCGTAAGATGTACATCTGATGAAGGGTCTAGGCCTGAAACGTCAGCTTTTGTGCTCCTGAGATGCTGCTTGGCCTGCTGTGTACATCCAGCCACACATTTTATTATATTTACACACCGACCCAGTTATGCAAGCCGCTCCGGGTTACCCAGGGGGTACATACACCAGCTAAAGGAAAAAAACAAAGAAGGAAAAAAAAACAAAGCAAAGAAACCACCCCGGCAGTCGTCACCCAGCACAGTCCCAGTTGGCCCCCTGACCAGTTGGGGAAGGTGCCAGCTGGGCCCAGTTACCAGATAGGGCCCTTATTTCTATTCTGGACGAGGGGTTTCATACGGTGGTCTTTCCCCACCGCGCCTTGGCGGCGGCTGCCCCAAGCTTCAGCGCGTCTCTCAGCACGTAGCCCTGGACCTTGGAATGCGCCATTCTGCAACACTCGGTCGGGGTCAGTTCTTTCAGCTGGCAGACCAGCAAGTTGTGGGCAGACCAAGGAGCGTCTTTCACCGCATTGATGGTCCTCCAGGCGCAGTTGATGTTGGTCTCGGTGTGCGTCCCCGGAAACAGCCCGTAGAGCACGGAGTCCCGCGTCACGGAGCTGCTCGGGACAAACCTCGACAAATACCACTGCATCCCCCTCCAGACCTCCTGCGCATAGGCACACTCCAGAAGGAGGTGATCGACAGTCTCTTCCCCCCCGCAGCCACCTCGAGGGCAGCGTGCAGTGGCGCAGAGATTCCGGGCATGCATAAAAGGGTCTCACTGGCAGAGCCCCTCTCACTGCCAGCCAAGCAATGTCCTTGTGCTTGTTTGAAAGTTCTGGCAATGAGGCATTCTGCCAAACAACTTTGGCAATCTGCGTGGGGAACCACACGACGGGATCCACTCTCTCCTTTTCCTGAAGGGTCCCGAGGTTACTACGTGCTGACCACTGCCTGACGGCCTTGTGGTCAAAGGTGTTTCTTTTCAAAAATTTCTCCACGAAGGACAGGTGGTACGGAACGGTCCAACTACCCAGAGCGTTCCGCTGCAACGAGGCCAGGCCCATCCTTTGCAGCACCAGGGACAGGTAGAACCTCAGTAAGTAGTGACACTTGGTGTTTGCGTACTGAGGATCTACGCACAGCTTGATGCAACCACACACAAAGGTAGCCGTCAGGGCGAGGGTGGCGTTCGGTACGCCCTTTCCCCCAATTTCCAGGTCTTTGTACATGGTGTCCCTGCGGACCCGGTCAATCCTCGACCCCCAAATGAAGTGGAAGATGGCCCGGGTGACTGCAGCGGCGCAGGTTCAGGTGATAGGCCAGGCCTGCGCCACATACAACAGTACCGAAAGCCCCTCGCACCTGACAACCAGGTTCTTACCCGCGATGGAGAGGGACCGGAGCGTCCATCTGCCCAGCTTCTGCTTCAATTTGGTGATACGCTCCTCCCAAGTCTTAGTGCATGTCCCAGCTCCACCAAACCAAACACCCAGCACCTTCAGGTAGTCTGTCCTGACGGTGAAGGGGACGAAGGAGCGGTTGTCCCAGTTCCCGAAGAACATGACCTCGCTCTTACCCCTATTGACTTTGGCACCTGAGGCCAGTTCAAACTGACAGCACGGCCTCCGAGTCGTTCCTGTCGTCTATCACGGAGGTCTAAGACGATGGCACGAGGGAGCGGCTGGACCGGCCGATATCCCTGGACGAGCTGGCCAGAGCCCTCAAGTCCTTGCAGAGGAATAGGACTCCTGGAAGCGACGGCTTACCGGTCGAGCTGTATTCCGCTCTGTGGGGCCTGGTCGGCCAGGACCTGCTGGAGGTGTACGATAGTGCGCTTCGGGCAGGGGAAATGTGCAAGTCCATGAGGAAGGGCATCATCACCCTCATTTACAAGGGGAAGGGGGAGAGGGAAGAAATTAAGAATTGGCGTCCCATTTCACTTTTGAACGTGGACTACAAAACCCTGGCCAAGGTCATTGCCAACCGGGTCAGGTCTGTCCTGGAGTCAGTGATTCACCCTGACCAAACCTGTGCTGTGCCGGGCAGGAAGATCGCTGAGAGCCTCGCGCTCATCAGGGAAACGATCGCCTACGTGCAGGACAGGCAGGTGGACACCTGCCTCGTCAGCCTGGACCAGGAGAAGGCCTTCAACAGGGTCTCTCATGCTTACATGAGGGATGTCGTCTCCAAATTGGGGTTCAGGGAGGGCATCAGCAATTGGATCCGGCTGCTCTACAACAACATCATTAGCGCAGTCTTGATCAATGGGTGGGAATCAGACAGTTTTCCCGTCAGATCTGGAGTCAGGCAGGGCTGCCCGCTCTCTTGTACCTTGTTTGTGTGCTGTGTGGAGCCCTTCGCCGCATCCATCAGGAAGGACGTGAGCCTGAAGGGCGACTATCCCAGGCAGCGGAGGCCTTCAGGTCAAGACCTCCCTGTACATGGACGACGTCGCCGTCTTCTGCACCGATCGTCGGTCGGTGAGTAGGCTGTTGGACATCTGCGGCCAGTTTGAACTGGCCTCGGGTGCCAAAGTCAATATGGGTAAGAGCGAGGCCATGTTCTTCGGGAACTGGGATGACCGCTCCTTCATCCCCTTCACCGTCAGGACAGACTACCTGAAGGTGTTGGGTGCTTGGTTCGGTGGAGCTGGGGCATGCACTAAGACTTGGGAGGAGCGTATCACCAAACTGAAGCAGAAGCTGGGCAGGGGAATGCTCCGGTCTCTCTCCATCGCGGGTAAGAACCTGGTTGTCAGGTGTGAGGGGCTTTCGGTACTGTTGTATGTGGCACAGGCCTGGCCTATTCCCTGGACCTGTGCCGTTGGGGTCACCCGGGCCATCTTCCACTTCAGTTGGGGGTCGAGGATGGACCGGGTCCGCAGGGACACCATGTACAAAGACCTGGAAAATGGGGGAAAGGTCGTACCGAACGCCACCCTGGCCCTGATGGCTACCTTTGTGTGCGGCGGCATCAAGCTGTGCTTAGATCCTCAGTACGCAAACACCAAGTGTCACCACTTACTGAGGTTCTACCTGTCCCCGGTGTTGCGAAGGATGAGCCTGGCCTCGTTGCAGCGGAGCGCTCCGAGTAGTTGGACCGTCCCATGCCACCTGTCCTTCGTGGAGAAATTTTTGAAAGGAAACACCTTTGACCACAAGGCCGTCAGGCAGTGGTCAGCACGTAGTATCCTCGGGACCCTTCGGGAAAAGGAGATGGGTGGATCCCGTTGTATGGTTCCCCACGCAGACTGCCAAAGTCGTTTGGCAGAATGCCTTATCGCCAGAACTTTCAAACAAGCACAAGGACATTGCTTGGCTGGCGGTGAGAGGGGCTCTGCCAGTGAGATCCTTTATGCATGCCCGGAATCTCTGCGCCACCGCATGCTGCCCTCGAGGCGGCTGCGGGGGGGAAGAGACTGTCGATCACCTCCTTCTGGAGTGTGCCTATGCGCAGGAGGTCTGGAGGGGGATGCAGTGGTATTTGTCGTGTTTAGTCCCGAGCAGCTCCGTGACGCGGGACTCCGTGCTCTACGGGCTGTTTCCCGGGACGCACACCGAGACGAACATCAACTGTGCCTGGAGGAACATCAATGTGGTGAAAGATGCTCTTTGGTCTGCCCGCAACTTGTTGGTCTGCCAGCTGAAAGAACTGACCCCGACCGAGTGTTGCAGACTGGCACACTCCAAGTCCCAGGACTATGTGCTGAGGGATGCGCTAAAGCTTGGGGCAGCCGCCGCCAAGGCGCGGTGGGGAAAGACTACCGTATGAAACCCCTTGTCCAGAATAGAAAAAAGGGCCCTATCTGGCAACTGGGCCCAGCTGGCGCCTTCCCCAACTGGTCAGGGGGCCAACGGGGACTGTGCGGGGTCATGACTGCCGGGGTATTTTCTTTGCTTTGTTTTTTTTCTTCTTTGTTTGTTTTTTCCTTTGGTTGGTGCACGTACCCCCTGGGTAACCCGGAGCGGCTTGCATGACTGGGTAGGTGTATAAATATGTTTTTTTTTGTACATCTTATGAATAAAGTATATTTTTTCAAATAGAAAAAAGTGACGAAACGTCTGAAAACTAACCTTCCAGCTCAGCGAGCAAACTCACATCCAGTACCAACCTCTATCTATCTTCTAGCCAACAAACACATTTACTTACCTTTAGAGTGTCCCAATAACATTAATTGCCTCTTCTGTAGGGCAAATAAACACTTCTGATCTCCCTGCAAACATACAATTTTCATATCAATTCATTTACATTCCCAAGGATCTGTTGCTGACTATCCAAGAAAATCTTCAACTTGGTTCCTAAGTTTTTCTTCAAAACATCATGCCACTAGCCTGACTTTAGCCTCATACAATCTATCAGAAATTGTCTTTTTTGTGTATATGCACTTATCACTTTTCTGTTCTATAAGCTCATCCTACTCCACATCCCTCAAACTTGCATGTTTCATTAATATTTCTAACCTTTTGGAGAATAGATGGATAATTTTGATGATTTTTGACAAGTATTTTGTGTTCAGAATGTCTGGCCTTAACACTTCTTTAATTTCTCCAGTGGAAAGGTCATGTCACATTAAAAGATTGTAACAGCATCCCAATTATGTAAGATGCAATTCACAGATTGTCTAAATGCAATAGCTACTTTGTTTTCATGTCCAGTCTAATTATTTTTTTCATCAATGGCTGACTTAATTACAAGGGTATTTCAGGCTTTCCTCTTCTGATGCTGCCAGACCTGCTGTGTTCCTCAGTTCCACACTGAATTGATGCTTTCCAAGGAATTTCATTTGTGCTTCTGACATTTGATGTAGCTCTTCGCACTTATCCCCTTACTTGATACGTAGGCACAATCTATTAACTTAAATACCAGCGAGGACGAGCGAATTTCTATATTTCTGCAGTCTTGTATACAGACTTTTGAATTACATTACAAAGCATTCCATGGCTCTAACTGCACCTTTTCCAAATTTTTCAAAGTCTGACCATATCGCATGAGCAGTCAATAAATTGTTTTTGATCAATTTTATCCATGAAACGTAGTAGTTTTTCCAAACCTTCATCCATGTTCAAAATGGCAGACAAACGGCAGGTGAAATGTGAAGTATGAATTTTGGTAGAAGATATAAGGAGATACAACATAGACTTAATGACACAGTTATAAAGATTGAATTGGGACAAGGGGACCTGTCATTCATGTAGATAGATCAAATGGGACTAGCTCACTTTAGGAAACCTGGTTGGTATGGACGAGTTGGATCAAAAGGCCTGTTTCCTTGCTGTATGACTCTATGCTTCCAAGTGGTATGACTTATTAAAATTGTAACTAAAAATTAATAGAGGGCCTTACAAATTAACACATTGAACACAAACAGGGAATTTACACTTAAACCTGGTTAAGCTCTGATCACATTTTAGTAAAGGTATATGAAAAGATGTCAGCATGATTTAACTTCAGGATGAGGGGCTTTTGCAAGTTGAGTCGGGGAAGCTACAAATATGTATGCAAATTAGGAACAGGAGTCGGCCACTTGGCCCTTCGAGCTTGCTCTGCTGTTTAACAAGATCATAGTGGATCTGATTATTTCTCAATTCTGCCTGGCCCCTACAACCTTTCACCTCCATTGCTTATCAACTCCTTTGCCTTAAAAGGCATTAAAAGATTCTGCTTTCGCTGTCTTTTGAGGAAAAGTAAACTAAAGGCTTATAACCCCTTATAAGAAAAAAAAACTCCTTCCCACTTCTGTCTTAAGTAGGTGAATCTTTATTTTAAACAGTGACCCCTAATTCTACGTCAGTGGTCTCCAACCTTTTTAAGCACAAGATCCCTTTTTAAACTAAATTACAATCCAAGATCTACCTGAAATGAAGATATAGAATATATAGTTTGCTTTCAGTGTTACTGAAATCTTACACCAAGTACATATAATTGTTAATTTTGCCAACACTCACTAAGTCTCAGGATGACACCGGTAAGTGCATATTATTTTCTAGTGCCTTGAAGTCTGGGTTGTAGTTTAAGGCTATTTGTATATAGCCCATTGAATCTGTGAGGTAGGTGTGATACTTGATCTTAATTATCTTCATCTACGAGAACATCATCTAACAGAGCTCGGTAGAATTAAAATAAGCTTTCACTTTTAAAACACAGGATAATAGGAGTGCAAAGTTGCCTCTGTTTATGAGTCCCCAAAATTCACTGCTCCTTCATCTGACTTTCTGCTCAATATCATTTTATGTGGTAATTATCTCCACATCAACTCCACTGCTTTCCACCGATGGAAATTGGTATCTAATCCACCTATGTCTACTTGAAGGAATGGATTTGAGGTAAATATGACGACCTGTTCTATCACATCTAATTCTTGAAATCACTTGTTAAATTTCAACTGTGCGCTGAGGATTTCAAGTAGAATAATTTTTTGTTGTCTTTGATTTTTTTTCTAGTATTTTCTCCAGACTGTTTTGGTTAATGTATCAAAACCAGCCCTCCATTTTTTTTCCAGCCTTCTAACCTTCCTAAATGCCGTGCATCCTTCAACACTCAGGCCTCTGAATAATTATGCCATTCTGCAGCCATAACTCTGCAATTGCTATCAGATTGTACTTAATTTGTTTCAATTTATCAGTTCATTTGTTTTGTTTAGAATGCCTTCAGATACAAATCTTTTGTCCTTTCTTCGTAGCCTGCAACCCTATCTCTTGATTCAATCCTAGACTGGTTTGCTCTACCACTGCTTGCCATTAATTGTTTATCATTTCTTGCATTAATATCTTTTGCCTAGACTATGCTCTTTGAATTACCACTTTTTTTTCCAAATCTGATCCTTTGCCTCCACAATTAGTTAAAATTCTCCTTACTTCTTCAGTGATGCGGGTTGATGAAACACTGATCCTGGCATGGCTTAGGTGTAGACCATCCAAATGGTGCATCCCTAACTTTTACTAGTGTTGCTACCATTGCCCATGAACTGCAATCAACTTCATTAGATTAGTCTTTGAAACCCACATTCATTTCACATTAAGATTAATCTATTTCAAAGAAAGGAGGTTCAAGGGAGATTTTGACAAAATTGTGCAAGATAATGGCTGTTTGGATAAAGTAGATAAAGAAAAATTATTCCCAATAATTGACATTACAAAGCTAATGGACACAAACTAAAGGCTTTTGGCAATACCATAGGGGATTGTGAAGTAAAAGATTTTTACTGAACAAGGGGTAATAACCTGGAATGAATTGTTGAGAAGGATGGTAGAAACCGAGATGACTAGTGATTTCACAAATAAATTGTATGGACCCTTGACATATATACAGGTTGCGTGAACATAACAGGCAAGTGGAATTGACCAGGTTCATCTGCACAGAAGCAGCATGAGCTCAAGAGACCAAATAGCATCCTTCTCTGCTGCCATAACATCTCACATGCCCTTTTTTTTAATGTCCAATGGATACTTCCTGAAGGAGGTTTTAGTTTCCCACTATGCTAATAAAAAATCTTTAGCAATTTGAAGAGCAGCTGAAAAGTTCATCACATGAGCTGTTGGTAACTAGTGCTCTGTCTTCCAATCCTCTGATGCTTCTCACGTTTCATCTACACTGCACCAGGAGTACCACAATAATATTCAAATAAGCTTTCGCAATTTACTTGTCAAGTACAAATGGTACGCTTAGTTTACACATTTTACGTTATGTAACAGTCTTAGAGATTCAGATCCTCAAATAGTACCACTAACATCAATATTACTTTTCAACTGACCATATATGCATGTCAGCAAATAGCCATGATATTTCAGAGGGACACAGGTGAAGCAGGTAGGGTTCAAGTGAATGCAATTGAAAATGTTCCTGACAGCATGAAAATATTGCCTGCTTTTTGTTCACATAATTGTGTTGGGGATACAGCATTTCTTCACTACTAATGATGAGAACAAAAAGACAATTTTTTGCCCAAATTGTAATGATTCTATAAATATTTTTCAAAGAAAATCATAATAGCATCTGTCAAATCTACTCTAGTTGTTGGTATGCTATTCATGATTAGCACTGCTACTATATTTTTACGTAAGCACACAGGAAGAAGATTGAGCCAGCTAACCTTTAAAAGAATTGACCTGGATCTCTGGAGTCTGCATTAAGATACTTTAGGATTATAGCTTAACGTATATTACAACTGTCTAAGAGTAAACAAGTTTTAAGGTTGAGAGAACAATAACAACATGATAATATTGTCATCTATCCCAGAGTGAGCATTTTTGATACAAACTTAAACTAGTTTTCTTTTTTATAATGCCCAATTACGTTGAGCAATTCTAGTGTGACTGATTCCAAGGTTTAGCTGAATTGATCCAACATACTGTTTAAAAAAGTCAGGATTCTCATCCACTGATTAAAGGGCCAATTATTTTCTTCTGCTGCCGTGAACTGATAAACTTTCAGATACTATTCCAATATTCCTGTAGGGGGCAACAACGGTTGTATCACAACCTTCCTGGTTTTCACTCGACTGCATCTCAAAATCGTCAGCTTGGCCATACACTGAACCAGAAATAGAAAACCGAAATTTTAACTAATGAAAACCATCAGAGGAACGTCCTACCACTTTTACAGACAGCCAACAATTACTTGAGAAAATAAATTATGCATTACATTGATGTAGAATCTACAGATGCCAGTCTATTTAAAAAAAATCTTCCAGCAAACTTAGAATACAAAGCCAAACATATTTCACAGTTGAAGATCTTCCTGTTTGCTTAAACGTCATCGTTAGCTAAATCTTTGGCTAGAATAGTAAGGCTGGATTCTTCTCACAGGTAGTTGTCAGCCTTGAGAAACTTGATGGCGACAGTGGAAGATATAATGAAGTTGTATGGGTGTGGTGTGAATTGATCATGACTGTTCACTTAAATATAGTGGCTGTTCTTAATGTGTAGATGATGCTTCAAAGATTAAAACAGTTGTTGATTTGAATAATTAGAACAGTAAGTATACAGCTCTGAAGTAGGCTGGCTCAGTTCCAAAATCAGATATTGCAGTAAAAACTCATCCATTCTGACAGCATCTGTGGAGATAAAGCAGAATTAATATTTCATGTCCAGTAAGCCTTCTTCAGAACAGACCCTTCTTTGATTTCTCAGGGCCAACAGGCCTGAAATGTTAATTCTTCCTTCTTTTCACCGATGCTGCCAGACCTGTTGAGCTTTTCTAACAAGTTCTGTTTTTGTTTCTGATTTCTAGCATTTGCAATTCTTTGAATTTTTTTTCAAAGGTCTGGTTCAGTTCAAGCTGCCTGTGTTGAAACATAAGTACTCATTTTTACTCCTTCTGTGTAACAAAAATGGAAAAGCAGTGGGTTTCACCTTGCTGCTTCGTGACTTGCCACCTTACTCCTGCTTGCCTCCCACTTGTTTCCAACTCTCCTTGAGTTTTCAACTGGCAGCCCCAGCCCCTCACTGACATATGTTCTTGGAGCCACATTAATGGATTCTATTTGGGGTTCCAAGTTGCTACATATATATCAAATCCATTTTAAGTCAACAACCAGGATGCTCCATCAAGCTCTGAATGAATTTTTAAAACAGCAAGGAGAAACAGTACTTGAAGAGTCCATTCACCTTTAAGGAAATCATTGATTTTTGTTGCACAATTAATGATTTGCCAATGCATGAAGATGAATTTGTCACCATAAGCTATCTTGAACTGTCATTCAATTAAGTCATCATGCTCACTACTATTCTCAGAGAAAATTTGTGCTGAAAAGTTCAACTGTCTAATGATGATCTGATCACTGTTTTGTTGTAAAAAAATTGGTTCACTAATGCTCCATGGGGAAAGAAATCTTCTGCCCTTACCAAGTCTACCTTACATGTGGGCTCCAGTGAATTGGGAAAGGGACTCATCATTAGCATTGGGAATTAAATAACACTCAAATATTAATGACACTAACAACCCATGCACAAATTATTTTTAAAAGATTGTCCATAATCTCACAATATGTGAAGTGGAATATGCCAGAATAGCAAAGTACCTTCCCACATCTGACTGGAATCAGGAAAATGAAAAACACAGCAGTTAGTTTTCTGCCAGGGTAGGGCTTCCCAAAGTGGGTTTGTGACCCCAAGTGGGTTGTACACTACAACTTTGGGGTAGCGAGTCCAGAGGCCACATCACCATGTAGCTCTGTCCTGCCACTTCACCCCACTTTCTGGCTCTTGCTCTCAAAGGTCTTCCCACCACCCCACCTTGATCTCACCATTCCCACAGAGGGGTCTTGACAATCTTCAAATCTCCAACTGGGATCAAAATGGGAAAATGTTTGGGAAGCACAGTGCTAGGGATTAGCTATTTGTTTTGCCTGAACTGCTTCTTCTCCAACCTTGTTAATGGGTCTTTTCTTGATGTGAAGGATTTCTCGTCACTAGGCCAGATTTCATACGTGCAACATATGATGTGAAACTGTGTGTATGAAAAACTGATAAGTCAAAAATTAGTGACTTACAAGCTAGCGCAACAATACTATTAACATCACTTGTTGCCTGCAGTCACTTTCTTCAATTTTTAAAAAATCATTCCAAGATACTCCTCCAGCATCTTCAGGAAAGTTGCTGACAATCATGTGAGGATATTTAGAAAGCCTGTTCCTAACTTTAGGCTAACAAAGTGTGGAGCTGGATGAACACAGCAGGCCAAGCAGCATCTCAGGAGCACAAAAGCTCTCTGATGAAGGGTCTAGGCCTGAAACGTCAGCTTTTGTGCTTCTGAGATGCTGCTTGGCCTGCTGTGTTCATCCAGCCTCTCATTTTGTTGTCTTGGATTCTCCAGCATCTGCAGTTCCCATTATCTCTGGTACATGTCACATCTTTGTCCGAAGTGGCATCTCTAGTGACATCTCTGTTCCAGCCCATTGCACTACATAATGACTTACCAAGAAATGAGAGATTAAAATTCAGGGTATTCTCATTGAAATTGGTGGCTCTGCCACATAACATGATATATTTATCTGTAATTCGTCTTCTTTTTTTAGGCCGAGGGCAGCATAGCGGCTCAGTGGTTGGCACAGCCGCCTCACGGTGCCAGGTACCCTGCTTCAATTCCAACCTTGGATTACAGTCTGTGAGGAGTTTGTATGTTCTCCCTGTGTCTATGTGGGTTTCCATTGGATGTTCCAGTCTCCTCCCACAATCCAAAAATGTGTAAGTAAGGTGGATTGGCCATGGTAAATTGTCTGTGGTGTCAAGGGGTGTATAGGCTAGAAGGATTAACCATGGGATATGCAGGGTTGCGAGGATAGAATGGGAGGGCTTGTTCTTTGGGGCATTGGTGCAGACTTGATGGGTTGAATGGTTACTTTTCACACTCTCGAGATTCTATGATTCAATATTTTATTTTGAAGTGACTAGTTTAACTAAAATTATTTAAGCTATCTAAATCACTTTAAAGCCTATAGAATTTGTTGAAGAGTTCATGCTTACAGTCAATATTTAACAACCATAAGTCACTTATCCTGGAAGATACTTTTGTCAACATGACTACACAAGATGGTGCAGTTGAACAAATCTACTAGAGTGTTAATAGAAAGGGGCCAAAGAAGACAGGAAGAAAGAACAATTTTAGCAACACAACACCATATTATAAAACATTTTGCCAAAAATGACACCACTCATTTCTCCTTGAATCTCAAGCAAAGATGCCAAGGAAAATTTGGTAAAATCTTCTGCCATTACAAAATGACAAAATCAAGAGATACACCATTCAAAAAAGTAACTAAAGAATCCAAGAAGTGTAATGTGTCCCAGAAGGGGTCACAAAATTATTGGTGTGGGTTTTGGGATCAAGTTGGGGCATTCATGCTAAATTTTAGGGGTTGAGAGATGTAAGGCATTAATAACTATAATGAAGCTTTGACTCCCTTCACGAACAGGTTGTCAGTTTTCACTGAAGGTCATGACAAATTTTCAAGCCTTGAAATGGGTAACAGTGCGAAAATGTGTTGGAAGCATTGCTGTAGTATGTCAAATATTGCATCGTTAAAGAATGCTTGACATCAAATTTCCCTGAGGATTATCTTAACATGTCTCTTCCTTTTATATATTCTAGGCCTGCTGTGCTTTCACTTTAGTTTATGACAGCTTTTAAAATACATTACATGAAACATGATACCAGAAGTGTGAAGCTGTGATTGAACATCTTTTCACACATGTCTGAGGGCCAGTTACATTTCAAAAAAGTAAGGAAGAATTGAAACTGCCGTTGCAACTTTGAAGTCCTGATTTGGTCAAAATTGGTATGAAGTTTTCACTCTCTGTTGCTATTGAAGCTAAACGAGAGTAGATAGAATTGGAATTTGCTCCAATCTCAGTGACAAAACTATGAAATAGCTACAGGATGAAATAAAAAGCCCGAGCAAATAAGAGTAGTAAAATTAATTAGCAGTGTTGGAGAAAGAGTACTACAGCTATATTGCAGTCTAGATCTCACTGAGAAGCTTTAAAAATAGAATGCAGGGATTATGGAAAGCCTTGAATACAAATGAATCTCACATTCATGTTAATTTTAATTGGTATGTGTTTACCCTCAGAGCTCAAGGTAGCAGGGAGACTATCTATCTATATGCGATCGTTTTGATACATCAACCAAATCCTGCAAGTTTGGACAACTGAATGATGATCTCATGAGAGATAGAATTGTTTCAAGCAAGGAGATCCTTCTTCAGTGCATGAGAAAAGAAAAAAATACTGTCAAGAAAGCAATCAACATTTGCAGAAACTGAGATTATCAACTAATATGTATTAATAGAAGAAAAGACAGGAATTTGCATTATGCACAGAGATATTTTAGACAAATGAAGACAACGTATTGAGAAAAAATGGAAATAAATATTTGCCAAATTGGCAGCAGAAAGATTGAAGCCAGAGTACAGCATGTAAATTTTGTTGAGGGCATCATTCAAAAGAAGAGAAAGCATGTCCACAAGTGGGAAGGTGATCTTCAAACTGCAAGAAGCTGAATCACTTTGCAAACGAGCACTTAGTGTGAAAGAAGCAAAGGAAGCCAAGAAAGGTGGATGGGGGAAGAGATATCAGTTGACCTTCATGGATCACTCTACACATAAAACAAATAGACATCTCCAGGTCTTAAGGTGATAACTGGTTTCTGAGTGCTAGATTGAAGGCTACACAAAGAGAGCATCAAGAGAGTGTAAAGTATCAGATAAGCTTCAGTGCTTCGTGCAAAATCATGAGCTCTGTAGGCCTGTATGAAATGGGTCAAGATGGTGACCAAAAAATAAAGCTGTTGAAAGGAAGTTTGAGATTACATTGTTGAACAATGCTCATCCTCAGAAGCAGGGCCTGTGGGAGGATCAAGGCTTTGTCTTCAATGGTGTCTCAATAGTCTTAATCTATTCACAAACATGTTCATGGCAGATGCCCTATTCTGAGACAAAGCACTAGCACTAAAGATCCAATTGTTCTGGAGTGACAGCCCAAATCCCCTGGACAGTCAGGATACATTCTATATGATATAGTCTGCCATTGTCCTTGCTTCCAAGTACAGAAGTCCATAGAAGAAGTTGTTGCCAACGCTCAAAGCATACATACATCCTCAAAACAGGCCTGGGGAAATTCAAGTGAGGGAGTCATTGAGGCAGCTGGAGCCTTGAATTGAGAGCCCTCAGTGTTACTTCATTGCAGGAGGCTTATCAGGAAGATAAGGTCTCACAATTTGCACACAAGAAATAGCAGTTTCAGAGGGCCACTGTTCCCTTACAAGGGAAATGGACCACAAACAACAGTCACCATGGCAACAGCCCTACCCAAAGCAACAATACTGGTGTTAGATTTGGAAGTAGGTGAGCACTTTGGTGATAGCGATCACAATTCTGTTATGTTTACTTTAGTGATGGAAAGAGATAGGTGTATACCACTGGGCAAGAGTTATAGCTGGGGGAAAGGCAATTACAATGAGATTAGGCAAGATTTAGGGATCATAGGATGGGGAAGGAAACTGCAGGGGATGGGCACATTAGAAATGTGGAGCTTATTCAAGGAAAAGCTCCTGTGTGTCCGAGATAAATACGTACCTGTCAGGCAGGGAGGAAGCTGTAGAGTGCAGGAGCCGTGGTTTACGAAGGAGGTGGAATCTCTGGTCAAGAGGAAGAAGAAGGCTTATGTTAGGATGAGATGTGAAGGCTCAGTTAGGGCACTTGAGGGCTACGCGGTAGCCAGAAAAGACCTAAAGAGAGAGCTCAGAAGAGCCAGGAGGAGACATGAGAAGTTGTTGGCGGATAGGATCAGGGTAAACCCTAAGGCTTTCTATAGGTTTTTAAGGAATAAAAGAATGATGAAAGTAAGATTAAGCCCAATCAAGGATAGTAGTGGTAACTTGTGTGTGGAGTCAGATGAGATAGGGGAAGTGCTAAATGAATATTTTTCAACAGTATTCACTCTAGAAAACGACAATGTTTTCGAGGAGAATACTGAGATACAGGCTACTAGACTAGGTGGGATTGAGGTTCACAAGGAAGAGGTATTAGAAATCCTTCAGAGGGTGAAGATAGATAAGTCCCCCAGGCCGGATGGGATTTATCCTAGGATCCTCTGGGAAGCCAGGGAGGAGATTGCCGAGCCTTTGGCATTGATCATTAACTTGTCATTGTCTACAGGAATAGTGCCAGATGACTGGAGGATAGCACATGTGGTTCCCCTGTTCAAGAAGGGGAGTAGAGACAACCCTGGTAATTATAGACCGGTGAGCCTTACCTCAGTTGTTGGTAAAGTGTTGGAAAAGGTTATAAGGGATAGGATTTATAATCATCTAGAAAAGAATAAATTGATTAGGGATAGTCAGCACGGTTTTGCGAAGGGAAGGTCATGCCTCACAAACCTTATTGAGTTCTTTGAGAAGGTGACCAAACAGGTAGATGAGAGTACACCGGTTGATGTGGTGTATATGGATTTCAGCAAGGCGTTTGATAAGGTTCCCCATAATAGGCTATTGTACAAAATGCAGAGGAATGGGATTGTGGAAGATAAAGCAGTTTGGATTGGAAATTGGCTTGTTGAAAGAAGACAGAGGGTGGTAGTTGATGGGAAATGTTCATCCTGGAGACCAGTTACTAGTGGTGTACCGCAAGGGTCAGTGTTGGGTCCACTGCTGTTTGTCATTTTTATAAATGACCTGAATGAGGGCGTAGAAGGATGGCTTAGTAAATTTGCAGACGACACTAAGGTCGGTGGAGTTGTGGATAGTGACGAAGGATGCTGTAGGTTGTAGAGAGACATAGATAAGCTGCAGAGCTGGGCTGAGAGGTGGCAAATGGAGTTTAATGCAGACAAGTTTGAGGTGATGCACTTTGGTAGGAGTAACCAGAAGGCAAAGTACAGGGCTAATGGTAAGATTCTTAGCAGTGTAGATGAGCAGAGAGATCTCGGTGTCCATGTACACAGATCCCTGAAAGTTGCCACCCAGGTTGACAGGGCTGTTAAGAAGGCATACAGTGTTTTAGCTTTTATTAATAGAGGGATCCAGTTCCGGAACCAAGAGGTTATGGTGAAGCTGTACAAAACTCTGGTGCGGCCGCACTTGGAGTATTGTGTACAGTTCTGGTCACCACATTATAAGAAGGATGTGGAAGCTTTGGAAAGGGTGCAGAGGAGATTTACTAGGATGTTGCCTGGTATGGAGGGAAGGTCTTACGAGGAAAGGCTGAGGGACTTGAGGCTGTTTTTATTAGAGAGATAAAGGTTGAGAGGTGGCTTAATTGAAACATATAAAATAATCAGAGGGTTAGATAGGGTGGATAGGGAGAGACTTTTTCCTAGGACGGTGACGGCGAGCACGATGGGGCATAGCTTTAAATTGAGGGGTGAAAGATATAGGACAGATGTCAGAGGTAGTTTCTTTACTCAGAGAGTAGTAAGGGAATGAAACGCTTTGCCGGCAACGGTAGTAGATTCGCCAACTTTAGGTACATTTAAGTCGTCATTGGATAAGCATATGGACGTACATGGAATAGTGTAGGTTAGATGGGCTTGAGATCGGTATGACAGGTCGGCACAACATCGAGAGCCGAAGGGCCTGTACTGTGCTGTAATGTTCTATGTAATACTCCGTAGAGAAGGAACACAACCTTGGAATTTTTTTCTGTTCATTTTGTGGGATGTGGGTGTCGCTGGCTGGCCGTCCTAGTTACACTTGAGAGGTGGTGGTGAGCTGCCTTGTTGAACCGCTGCAGTCCACCTGCTGTAGATTGATCCATAATGCCGTTAGGAGGGATTTCCAGGATTTTGACCCAGTGAAGGAACGGCAATATATTTCCAAATCAGGATGGTGAGTGCCTTGGAGGGGAACTTGGAGGTGGTGATGTTCCCATCTGTCTGCTGCCCTTGTCCTTCTAGATGGAAGTTGTCACAGGTTTGGAAGGTGCTGTCTGAGGCTCTTCGGTGAATTTCTATAGTGCATCTTGTAGACAGTACACACTGCTGCTACTGAGCATTGGTGGTGCAGGGAGTGATGCTTGTGGATGTAATGCCAGTCAAGCGGGATGCTTTATCCTGGATGGTGTCAAGTTTCTTGAGTGTTGTTGGAGCTGCACCCATCCAGGCAAATGGGGAACTTTCCATCAAAATCCTGTCTTGTGCCTTGTAGATGGTGGACAGACTTTGAGGAGTCAGGAGGTGAGTTACTCACCACAGTATTCCTAACATCTGGCCTGCCCCTCTGGCCACTGTATTTATGTGGTGAGTCCAGTTGTGTTTCTGGTCAATGATAACCCCCAGGATGTTGATAGTGGGAGATTCAGTGATGGTAATACCATTGAATGTCAAGGGGTAGTGGTTAGATGGTCTTGTATTGGTGATGGTCATAGTTTGGCATTTGTGTGGCACGAATGTCACTTGTTACTTGTCAGCCCAAACCTGGATATTGTCCAGATCTTACTGATTTGAACACAGACTGCTTCAGTATCCGAGGAGTCACGAATGGTGCTGAACATTGTGCAATCATCGGCAAACGTCCCCACTTCTGACCTTGTGATGGAGGGAAGGTCATTGATGAAACAGCTGAAGATGTTTGGGCCCATGGTACTACCCTGAGGAACTCCTCCAGTCTTGTCCTGGAGTTGAGGAAAGCTTATCAGAAAAATGTGATCTCACCATTTGCGCACAACAAATGTCAGAAGGATCAGATATTTGATGAACAGCCAATGTCAAAGAAGAATTATACCATTAGACCTTGATTTGGCGATTATGTATACAATCCATGGGCAACGATGACAAAGATATGTCAAACTAGAATTTCCATAGAGCTTTTTTTAATGAATAATGATTTTTTTTGACCCGGGTACTGGGTCACTTGGAACTGGAAATGGTTTTGAATGCCATTTGTTTTATGAAGAGGGAAAAAAATGGAGAAATGTGTTTGTAGGTAATGTACAGGGTGGCTTGCCACAGTCATGTGTAATATTCGCTCTAAGCTGTGGAAAGACAGCCATGGCTCTGCACACAGTGGCTGCAGCATTGGCTTCTGGTTCTGGAATTCACTGTCAAGCAAGGAGCTGGGAGGGCCACACATCTGAAAAGAAAATCAGAGGGGATGCGAGTCATATGACTGCTAATTTTGCTGTTAAGTACTTACACTTTCATCTGTGGCAGTCATTAAAACATATGAAACAAACAGTAACAGCTACCAAAACAGAGAATAATGAATGAATATCATGCAATGAATATCAGAAGCAAGCAGAATTAAGAACTCAGTTGCTGAATATTATTAACTACATGTTATTATTTGCATTTTAAAGCAACTTTTTATGGCTACTGGCTATTTCTCAAGGACCGACAGTAACCTGCTTCATTAATTCCAGTAGATGTGAAAAACATTTTATTTATTTTAATACCAGGTGATCTTTCATAATCATTTTAGTCCACAGATAAACAGTGATAATATTACACGGAATGTCACTGTTTGAATAACTGGCCAATAATACATAAAAAAATTAATAGTATATGACTGTTTCTTCGATCCCCTGTACAATATCTATGCTCATACAACTGTTGAAAATATCATTCAGAAGCTGGTTTACTTACTTACGCTACCTGTAGAAGTAAGGCATATTTGATGTACGTAATGTAACAAGGGGATACAGATCCAGGATAGGAGGAGGTTTTGAGGGGATTTGTGGGAAGAGTTTATTCCAGAAGGTGGTGGGGATCTGAAAATTTAGTGGAAGTTGAAATTGTCAGAACATGAAAAATAACTCAAATACACATTTGAAATGCTATAACCTACAAGTCTGCGGACTAAATGATGAAAAGTGGGATTAATCCAGTTAGTAACTTGTTGGTCAGCACGAGAATGATGGATTGAATGGCCCCATCAGCACTGTAAATATGTTCTTTTCATATGCCCTTGTTACACTATTCAGCTTATTTTGTTGGAAAATTTTATTTCATTCCACTATCATTGAATCCCTATATGTTAAAGTAGTTCTTCAAACAAGCTCCAGAAATGACTACTAAATTAAAAGTTTAATTTTTCTCTCAATCCATGTATCTATTGAATAATTTTATCTTCTTTGTTATTATGTATGACTTCTGTCATTGATGTAGGCACAATGTTGGGGTGACTCATCAAACGTTTCACTGTACTTTTCATGTAAAAGTACATGTGACAATAAATTTCTATTCTATTCAGTTTGAGTCATTTATAAAATGATTGGAGAGATGACTGTGGGGTTAAGGTCAAAGAAAAGTTTAATATTTCAAATACAAGACCTGTGATCCAAAGTCATTTTAAATGCAAGTAAGGTGTTAACATAGATAACAAAGTGTGGATAATAAAGTGTGGAGCTGGATGAACACAACAGGCCATCTTAGGAGCACAAAAGCTGATGTTTTGGGCCTAGACTGTTCATCAGAAAAGGGGGATGGGAAGACGATTCTGAAATAAATAGGGAGAGAGGGGCAGGTGGACCAAAGATGGATAGAGGAGAATATAGGTGGAGAGGAGAGTATGGGTGGGGAGGTAGGGAGGAGATAGGTCAGTCCGGGGAGGACAGACAGGTCAAGGGGGCGGGATGAGGTTAGTTGGTAGGAAATTGAGGTGCGGCTTGAGGTGGGAGAAGGGGATAGGTGAGAGGAAGAACAGGTTAGGGAGGCGGGGACGAGCTGGGCTGGTTTTGGGATGCAGTGGGGGGAGGGGAAGCTGGTAAAATTCACATTGATACCATTGGGCTGCAGGGTTCCCAAGCAGAACATGAGTTGCTGTTCCTGCAACCTTTGGGTGGCATCATTATGGCACTGCAGGAAGCCCAGGATGGACATGTCGTCTAAGGAATGGGAGGGGGAGTTGAAATGGTTCGTGACTGGGAGGTATAGTTGCTTATTGCGAACCGAGCGTAGGTGTTCTGCAAAGCAGTCCCCAAGCCTCTGCTTGGTTTCCCTGATGTAGAGGAGGCCACACCGGGTACGGCGGATGCAGTATACCACATTGGCGGATGTGCAGGTGAACATCTGCTTGATGTGGAAAGTCATCTTGGGGCCTGGGATGGGGCTGTTAACATAGACTGTCTGGATAATTGAAAATTATACAAGAAATACGAGCCTTTCTCATCCAAAGTATGTTCAGGCCACATCAAAGTGTTGTTCCAGTTATTACAGTTGAACATTCAGGGAATTAGAAGCCCATGAAAAGGTTCAGGGGTTACCTAGATTAAAGGATCTCAGTTTTGAGGTGCTGGAGAATTCTAGCTTGAGAAAAGCATTGACTTTGAACAGATATGATTGAAATCTTTAAAATAATGGAAATATTTTACTTAGTCCAAATGGATAGAGCATTCAAATTAAAAAGACTATTGAGGTTTTTCAGCCTTTGCCCTGTTCTTAGCCCCTCTAGTTTAAGGTGACCTTCCCCTGCTGCGACCATTGTAATTTGCATCCAGTTACCCAGGTTTCCTACTTCAAGAAATAGAAATAGGAAACAGAGTAATTCCACGAGCTTCATTGATATAGGAAGAATGGGTCTGTGCTCATGGCAGGCCTAGCACGAACTGAAGACTCAAGACAATATATGTTAACACCTTACTTGCCTTTAAAATGGCTTTGGATCACAGGTCTTGTATTTGAAATATGAACACTTTTCCAAGATCTTAATCCCTCAGCCATTTCTCTGATCATTTTATAAATGCCTTAAACTGAATAGAATAGAAATTTATTGACACATGTACGTTTACATGAAACGTACAGTGAAAAGTTTGATAAGTCACCCTAGCTTGGTTGAGAGAAGTCATACAAAATAACCAAAAAGGTAAACTTATTTAATTGATACATGGATTGAGAAAAAATAGAATTTTTAACTTTACTAGCCACCAGGATATTTCTGGACTCTATTTGAAGAACTATTTTAAACATATAGGGATTCAATGATAGTGGAATGAAATAAAATCTTCCAACAAAATAAGCTGAATAGAGTAAGATAGGCAAAATGGCTCGTTGTTCCTCTATTCTAAACTTTGCATTTGAGAATGAGTACTTCTGCAGATAAGACACTGAAAATCTGGCTTTATACCATCAAAAGCAGGAACCTGGATATTTGAGAAAGAGAATAAAAGATACGGACAATGGGATAAATTTGCCCTAGCTTGAGAGTTAGCCCCTGCACACGTGTGGTCTGCTCATAGCCTGCTGTGTGTCAAAAATCCAATTTTCTACACTAACCTCACTTCAATGGACTATATTATTTCAGCTACATATAATGGGCCAAAAATTTCAATGGCTCGGGAGTCATCTCTCCAGTTTAGGTTGGAGTTGTGTGTTGAGATTATGCAAAAAGCCCGATCAGTTGGCTATGTGGGAATTGCCTAGAAAATTGAACTTTCTTGGGGAAATTACCTTCCATCTGAAACACTCCAACAAAGTTTCTTTAGAATCATATTTCAGAAGGTTCCAACTCACACAAACTTAATTGTTACTTAAGAGGACTAAAAACCACCTCTAACACTCCATCAAAGTTGTTGTTAGTCATTTAAAATACTGCCAAATATTGCACTTACTGCTGAAAAAGGGGGAGTTGTTTCCAGGCTGACCTATTCCTCTGCTAGCTGCAATGTTCTGGATTGGTCACCACTGTTCCTTAACCGGAAGCTCCTGTTCAGAAAAAAATTCCAGGACAGAACCAAACAAAACATAAGGATTTTTTAAAAATCCAACCAGGCTTAGAAATTGGCTTTTCAGCCTTCTTCGGAATTTCTGGGTCATTATTTACCATTGTAGAACTGAAGCAGTCTTGGTCAGACACCCAAACCCGTCTCATGATCCAATCACTGGTCAATTCTCCCTCTGAATTTTCTTTGTTCCACACAGTGCATTTGTTACACTCTGTGATATATTCTGGATTACTGTGACCTGCATACCTTGCTCCAAACAGTGAACATTTTCTGAACTGCTGATTAATTGTCTATGATTGTATGCAGGTGGTGGGCATCAGCTGAGGTTTTGCTTGAGAACATAAAAAGACACATCTCTCCTCATGATTACAATTTTCACCATACCTACCAATGGCCTTGTTTACCTATTTTGTACCATCTGTATCAATTTCATAGCCTTTCTATAATTGGGTCCCCAGAACTATATCTATATTGCAACAAAAAATATTCACATGGAGTCTGAAAGTGATTTATATGAAGGGAAAGAGGGTTGCAACCATAAGATGAAAGAGAATAAACAGGAAGAAGAGAATAGAGAGTCACAGAGATTGGGATAGAGTTTCTACTTTGGTTGTAACGGGTGTTTCTGTAATAAGTTGTTTCCAAAATTGCACCCATTTTGAAAAGGATTTTATTCCTCTTAATCTTTGCTCAAGAACACAAAACTGCAATAAGCTGCCTCAATCGGACAATTAAAAAACATTGAAATTGTTTTAAAATATTTTTTGCTTAAATATAACTGATTAGTATAAAACTGTAGGAAAATTTGACAGCAGAACTTGCTGGAAATGACTTTGAAAATGCATACAAGGTTGTTTTCTAGTTAAATTGGGGTTCATGATTTATTTCAAAGTGCTTATGTTTTCAAAATGCAATGTTCTTATATCTGAAGGAAGATTGCAGGATATTTTTGGAGCCTCATTGAAACCTGCAAATGAACACAATCAATAGAAGCTCTCAGTGGTGATTAATTCACCCTAGAATGGATGGCCAGGTTAATTCAAGTTGCACTGATCACAATTTGTGCTAATGATTCCATGGTCCTTTCAGTTGGTTACATCTACATCAAGGACATAGTGCCAAAAATATCAAAATAATATGCTAAGGTGTCTTTTGAATGCAGGATGTGATGTTGCAAGGCCAAGAGATGTTCTGGAGGGTGTTTCAGAGTGAAGGAGCAGTCAAAAATATGGGCAGAAAACTGAATCTGTCGGGTGGAGTGAGCAGTATGTGGCATAATGTAGCCAAAGAAATCATTGCTAAGAGATGATCCAGCAATACCACGGAAGCTGTTGGAAGCAAGTATGTGAATCTAAAATCAGTTTGGTATATAGCAATACAATGGGGGCTGGGTGATGTGGAGAGTGATGGGAGTTTCAGTCTTGTTTAGGTGAGGCAATCTCAGCTGATAATTGTTTGATTTTGTTCCCTTCCTGCTACATTAAAGGTTCAATTTATTGGAGTTGGCTAATTGTGTAATACAGTGTTGACAAAATATATGTGGGGCAGATTGCTCTTGTCTCAAGTTCAATCTTCTTATCTCAATCAGATAGCCTAAACAGAAGATAAGTTGGTTGCTAAATATGAATTAAATGATTCTCCTTTCAAATTGGTGAATAGCCTAAAGCTTGAAGATTGGTTGGAAACTTATAGTTTTTTTAAAAATTAAAGACAAGGAGGAAGAAAGATAAATTGGAGACGCTATGTAGCTATTCAACCTGAGAGCTTTCTCAAGACATATTTTGACAGATCATTTTAATTAATTCAGTTAGTTTTCATCCTTGGCTTACACTATTCAACTGATAGAACAGTTGGTGTAACTGACATTGCTGCTGCTTTGTCAATTTAGCCTATTGCTATTGTAGAACTAATACATATTTTATTTAAAGGCTATTAGCATGTCATTGTAGCATGTTCTCAATTACTGAAAGAGAGAAACTCACATTTATTGATTAGATTAGTCTCTACCAACAATTAACATTTTTGCATCTGCAGCGATGGAGCTTTGAAAACAAAGTGCATATAATCCTCAGACTTACAAACTGCACATTAAGACCACAACTAACCGGAATTCATTCTCTCCATATGAATGATTACAGAGGAATGAAGAGCATCAGTCCAACATATTTAAGCTAACAAAGTGTGGAGCTGGATGAACACAGAAGGCCAAGCAGCATCTCAGGAGCACAAAAGCTGACGTTTCAGGCCTAGACCCTTCACCAGAGAGGGGGATGGGGAGAGGGAACTGGAATAAATAGGGAGAGAGGGGGAGGAGGACCGAAGATGGAGAGAAAACAAGATAGGTAGAGAGGAGAGTATAGGTGGGGGGGTAGGGAGGGGATAGGTCAGTCCAGGGAAGATGGACAGGTCAAGGAGGTGGGACGAGGTGGTAGGTAGGAAATGGAGGTGCGGCTTGAGGTGGGAGGAAGGGATGGGTGAGAGGAAGAACAGGTTAGGGAAGCAGAGACAGGCTGGGCTGGTTTTGGGATGCAGTAGGGGAAGGGGAGATTTTGAAGCTTATGAAGTCCACGTCGATACCATTTGGCTGCAGGGTTCCCAAGCGGAATATGAGTTGCTGTTCCTGCAACCTTCGGGTGGCATCGTTGTGGCACTGCAGGAGGCCCATGATGGACATGTCGTCTGAGGAATGGGAGGGGGAGTTGAAATGGTTCGCGACTGGGAGGTGCAGTTGTTTACTGCGAACCAAGCGGAGGTGTTCTGCAAAGTGGTCCCCAAGCCTCCGCTTGGTTTCCTCAATGTACAGGAAGCCACGCCGGGTGCAATGGATACAATATACCACATTGGCAGATGTGCAGGTGAACATCTGCTTGATATGGAAGGTCATCCTGGGGCCTGGGGTGGGGGTGAGGGAGGAGGTGTGGGGACAAGTGTAGCACTTCCTGCGGTTGCAGGGGAAGGTGCCGGGTGTGGTGGGGTTGGAGGGGAGTGTGGAGCAGACAAGGGAGTTGCGGAGAGAGTGGTCTCTCTGGAAGGCAGACAAGGGTGGGGACGGAAAAATGACTTGGGTGGTGGGGTCGGATTGTAGATGGCAGAAGTGTCGGAGGATGATACGTTGTATCCGGAGGGTGGTGGGGTGGTATATGGGAACGAGGGGGATCCTCTTTGGGCGGTTGTGGTGGGGCAGGGTGTGAGGGATGTGTGGCGGGAAATACGGGAGACGTGGTCAAGGTCATTCTTGAACACGGCGGGGGGAAAGTTGCGGTCCTGGAAGAACGTGGACATCTGGGATGTGCGGGAGTGGAATGCCTCATCCTGGGAGCAGATGCGGCGGAGGCGAAGGAATTGGGAATAGGGGATAGAATTTTTGCAGGAGAGTGGGTGGGAGGAGGTGTATTCTAGGTTGCTGTGGGAGTCAGTGGGCTTGAAATAGACATCAAGTTTCTAGCTGGTTACCTGCGATGGAGACTGAGAGGTCCAGGGAGGTGAGGGATGTGTTGGAAATGGCCCACGTGAACTTGAGGTTGGGGTCGAAGGTGTTGGTAAAGTGGATGAACTGTTCGAGCTCCTCTGGGGAGCAAGAGGCGGCGCCGATACAGTCATCAATGTAACGGAGGAAGAGGTGGGGTTTGGGGCCTGTGTAGGTGCGGAAGAGGGACTGTTCCACGTAACCTACAAAGAGGCAGGCAGAGCTTGGGCCCACGCATTTAAGCTGTCAGTTTTTGAACTTTTCTAGGTTGCAATGAAAAGACCAAGATGTATGAGCAGAAGCAAGCCATTCAGCCCATAAAGTCTGCTCCACCATTCAATGAAATAATGGCTTATCTGATAATACTCATCTCCACTGTCCTGCCTTTTCCCCACAACCCTTGATTTCCTTACTGACTAAAAATTCATCCCAGCCTTGAAAATATGGAATGATCCAGCCACCACAGCCCTCTGTAGTAAAGAATTCCACAAATTCACTACCCTCTGGGAGAAGAATCCCTTATCTCTTTCTCAAATATGTGACCCCTTAATCCAATGATTGAGAGACCTGGTTCTAGACTTGCCAACAAGGGGAAACAACCTTTCCACGTCCACACTGCTAAATACCATAAGAATCACAGCTATGTCAATCAGGTCAATTCTCATTCTTATAAAGTTTGACAAGTGCAAGTCCAACCTACCCGACCTCTCCTCTTAAGACAGTCCATTCATACCTGGAATCAGCCTGGTGAATCTTCTCTGGACTCTCTCCAAACCCAGTATATCTTTCCTTTATAAGCAGCCCGAATCTTTTCATAGTATTCCAGTGTTGCTGTGACTACTGCTTTAATATAATTTTAGCAAGGCTTCCCTATTTTTAATACTTCATTTCCTTTGAAATAAAGGCCAGCATTCAATTTATCTTGACTATTACCTACTGAACCCGCATACTAGCTTTTTAGTATTTAACCACGAGAACTCACAAATCTTTTCGGGCTGTAGCTTACTGCAATCTTTACCCATTCAAGCACCATTCAGTTCCTCCATTCTTCCTGCCAAAGTGTATAACTTCACATTTTTTCCAAGCTACATCAGCATATTTTTGCCCACTTGCTTAATCTGTCTGTATTTGTGTGCGAGCTCTGTCATCCTCACCACTTGCCTTCACACCTGTTTGTGCATCATCTGCGAATTTGGCTATAGTACATACACTTTTCTCATCCAAGTCATTAATATATTTTGTAAATTGCAGCGCTAACACTGATCCGTGTGGCACTTCAATAGTTACTTTCTAAATTACTTATAAATACCAAAGACTGAAGCAAGAACTCAAAGCATCAATATTACTAAAATTAAAAGAAATATGGTTGAACAATTTTCAATCAATAAGGTTTTAAAAAAAAAATTCATCGCATCTGAAATGGTACACAGTGTTAGTTTTATTTCGACATGTATTAAACACTGGACATTTCATAAGGTGTACTTGATGGGGATTACCCAGAGTTAATTGCTATAATGTATACTGGGTACTGAAAAATACAAACACCAAGTTTTTGTTTTATGCACTGCATATCTCGTTAGCCTTTATTTTCAAGGCAAATGGTATTGCAACACGTTCAGTAAAGCCTAAAATTATATATTCTCTAAAATTATTTATTTTCTGTACATTATTGCATTATTGCTACAAATTAATGTAGCAGCATGATTGCTAAACATGATAATTGAAGAAATCATAGGATGTGTAAAATAAAAAGACCTAAATATTTCTTTAAAAAGTTCTGCAAGAGGATCATCATAAATTGTGCAACACACTGAGCTGATACTTCAAATGCATCTTTCACATTATTTAGCAGCAAAACTGGCAAAATGCTACCAAAAAATTAAAACAGGTTTAGCACAGAGCAAAAATGAAAACATCAATGCATGAATCATGGATCATAAGCCAGTACTATCTGCATTTTATGAACTTACTGGGTACTTTACTCTGTTGAAAAAATAAGTAACAGAAAATGTTCACAGAATGTTTTGTAAATGTCTGCAAGCACCTACACTGCAATTAAACATAAATTACTATTAGAATTTTAAATTAGACCTGAAACAATTCTATCACTACACAAGTTACAACAGTATTGCACTCAGGTCTGTAACAGCATTTCACAATCCCTGACTGCACAACATTGTTTTAAATACAGAATCAGTTGTTCATATGTTATTCACAATTTACTACATAATGCATTACATTATGTACCAGGAGATGTCCATTTACATCAACAAACATGTTGTATACCTCTGTTAATTAGGAAGACTCTCGATTTCAAGTCTGCAGCAACAGGAATTAATTATTTGCTCTTGATCTGTCGATGGATTCCATCAGTGGACAGACTCACTCCCAATAAAAATAACTATATATTTTAAGGGCAAAATCCCTATAAAAGTTCCCTTGTAAATCACAACCTGGTGTTTGTAAATTAATTAAAAATCTCATAATTCCAGCACTGAGATCCAACTGTCCATGGAAGATCCTATGACCAGGTATCAGTCTGTTCACCTCACAGCATGGACAAACAAAGAAAAAAATGTCGCCTGCTTTCCTGTCTCTACTGGCCTCATGTTGTCCCATGAAAGGAAGGAATCAATAAGGTGCAAAGAGAATTGAGCCAGGTGATGCACGAATGGGTCCAGGTGCAGGCCTCAAAAGGGCAGGAGTTAATGCAGTGGTCTGGAACAGCGAGGTAGCTGGACGTGGGTGGAGAGGCAGTGGAGAGGTCATAGCTGCAGCAGCAAAAGGATTTGATAGAAAACCAGGTGCCAATGGTTTTATTAAATCCTTTTGAAATGCTATCTTTGCCTGGTAATTAGAAAGACAATAATTTCATTATGAAGTTTCAAATGACTAATGATAACAATTCAATACTTTGCAATTGGTTTCTTACATTTTACAAACATAATATGAGTGTGAGTTCATACTTTGCTTGACCCGGTTAATATGTATAGAATAAGGATCATGAAATACTTCCACTGGGTGTATGTAGTTCTTGTCTAACAAACCAGCAAACATATGCCCCTCATATACTAGACCACCTGGAAAGCCATTCTCCCGATATCTACCAGAGGCAGGCCTTGGGAGTCATGTGGAGATAAAAAAAAAACCTTCTAACAGTCAAATGTAGTTCTCATTCATATATACACACAGTGCAAATACTGCCATTCAAGAAATTCTTCAAAGTTTATAAAATATCAAAGTTATTCCCTTAAAAATACTTTATTTCTTACATTAAAGGATTTTGTTAACAAGATTAATTTTTAAAATTGTCAACCAAACTGTGAACTCTGTATCAACTGATGAATTAGGTGTAACTTTTAAAACTCAGACAAGAGACATCTCAAAGCAGCCTGAAAGGTGTGAGAAGGGAAGGATCAGTTGTAGTGATCCATGCTGGGTCCAGCAACATAGGCAAGAGAAGGCGACAGGTCCCGTTTGGGGAATATCAGGAATTAGGAGCAAAATTAAAGAACAGTACCTCAAGGGTTATAATCTTGAGACTGTTACCTGCGCCATATGCAAATTGACATAGAAATAAGAAAATTAGGTAAGTAAACACATGGCTAAGGGAATAGTGCAGGCAAGAGGTGCTCCATTTTGTGGGGCATTGGCATTAGTATTGGGACGTGAAGGAACTATACTGTTGGGATGGGCTCCACCTGAACTCATCTGGGACCAATTTACGAGCAGAAAGACTAAATAGGTGGTCACAAGGGTTCTTAGACATGGTTACAGGATGTTTAGGTTTGGGATATGAATACACCAGGTTATGAGATTTACAGGATGGACAGGGACAATGGCAAAGGAATTGGGTGTAGCACTCTTACCCAGAGGGCACTATATCAAGCTCATTAACAAAATTTGAAGACTTTGTAATTTTCAGCACTGAATCAACATGTAAATGGATTTTTGATAAACTTACTGCCAAAATACTTGAGTTGCGTTGCAGTTTGTTATAGGGACTATATTTAGGTTTCAGTGGCTTTCCTGCTACTCTGTCCTTGTGCCTCCTGCTGGAAATATGCTGCAAGAGATAAAATATTAAGAATTCATTTAATACAGGAAACTGACCCATATCATGAAAAAAAGTCATTTATTTTGAAAATAACTTTCATTTCTTGGGTAATGTTTACTACTTATTTACCTGTTTGAGTTGGATTTCTGAGTTGACATGAACGTCACAGATTTCGCAATGAAACGTCTTGTTTTGCAATCCTGAACCCTTTGTACCATTTTGAAGTTTAGCTTTTGATCCTGGTCTGGGATACGATTTAATAGGACCAGCACCAATTCGAGCTTCAACCATTGTTTTGTGCTTGGAACCTGTTTAAAATATAGAAAATTTAGAATCTCTATACCTTCCGACACTTTATAGTGTATGGTTTATATTGGCATTGGTGCAGCTTGGGTGGCACAGAATGAGCCAAGCATGGGTATTTGATATAGATAGGGCACATCTAGGATTAAGGATTAATGCCGGCTGGGGGTGGGGGTGGGGGGTGGATTCCTACTTCATAGGCTTACCAACACTGCTGTATTTTATGGTGTCTATCAAGCTGTTACCTGACTATTAGTTGTTCACTGTCATCGAGAACCACTGCTCTAAGAAACGCAATTTAATGTAGGGATATTCCAGTAGTTATAATAGGATTTGAAGTTTTTGAATAAGTATTAAAATATCATACTACTAATTCTGAATCTAGGCACTAGAAATTGACAATGGCAGCTATGTGAGTTAATAAATGGAGTACAAAAGGTAAGCTGAGTGGAAAGGGGAGTAGGAAAAAGGAATACAGCAGTCTGAAGTAGAAGAGAGCTTTAGAGCGCTTCATAAATTGAACTGCGTAGTTATGTATTGTACACATTTTGGTATAAATGTACCCTATTGTCATCTAAACATAAACACCCTATTTGCATCAGATTACACAGGCTGAAATTTATAGGTTACTGCTCCCCTTCTGTTTCAATTAATTCATTGGATGAGGGTGTTGTTAATGATGCCAGCATTTATTGCCCATCACGGAGAATGAGCCACATTGCTGTGAGACTAGTGTCACATATGAGCTAGACGAGGTAAAGATCATAGAATCCCTACAGTGTGGAAGCCCGTTGAGTCCACACTGACCCCTCCGCAGAAGACCCCACCAAGGCCCAACCTATACTCTATCCCTGCATTTCCCATGATGAAGCCATCTAACCTACTCATCACTGGACACTAAAGGCAATTTAGCAAGGCCGATCCACCTAACTTGCACATCTTTGGTCTGTGGTAGTAAACTGGAGCACCCGGAGGAAACCCACGCAGAAGGAAACCCACAAGACAGTCATCGGTGGAATCAAACCCGGGTCCCTGGCACGGTGAGGCAGCAGTACTAACCACTGAGCTACCATGCCACCCGGATGGCAGTTTCCTTCCCTAAAGGACATTAGTGAACCAGATAGCTTTTCCCGATGATAGATAATGGATTCGTGGTCATTATTAGACTTATTATTTCCAGATTTTTAAAAAATTGATTTCAAAGTCCACTATAGCAGCGGGATGTGAATCAAGGGCCCGAGAATATTACTTAGGTTTCTGGATTAACAGTCCAGTGATAATACCACCCAGCCATTGCTTCCGTACCCACCTCCAACTAAAAAGGTGGAGAGTTTGCTCATGGCCCCGATGACACTGCAACTGAACTCATTGCTTTGAGACTAGGCTTCTGTCCCTATCTCAGGAGAGAGTTCTGCCTTGCAGAGCTGCAGACCAATTCAACTGACCAGCAGCTCTGTAATTCTACCAGTGGAAGCACTGACAACTGTTGGGTGATAGGCAATCTTGCCACGTTGAGGAGACTAGCTGGATCCCAGGTTGGAAGACTTGCTGACCAGGAACCAGGCTCAAGAGGCCAGTGGGTGGGGTTAGAGAGGAGAATTATAAATATGAATGAGTTTGGGAGTTGAATCCTAAGGCAATGAAATCGTTTGTGGAAAAATGTGTTTTTATTTAAACAATAACTATACAAAGTACAAATTTGTTGATGATCGCTTTTTAGTTAGATTTATATTGTGGGGGAAAAAATGCCAGTT